>NC_047118.1:40341009-41041060 GCF_902500255.1 Thalassophryne amazonica | reverse complement strand
TCTGCTCACACATTTTAAACATTCATACAGTAGGTATGTCTAAATATTAAAAATTTAACTTTTTTTATTTTAGCAGAAAGTTTTAGCCAAAAACATTTGCACCGCACTGGAAGACCACTCCTATGTTAAACTAATTTCATTGGCTATAGCAAGCAACATGACATCATGCACAACAGCGTGGTCATCTCACCGTTTCCCTGAAGGTTTTTTCCTTTTCCTTGGCAAATGTTTGTCTCATATGATATTTAGTAGAAACACCTCCTGATTTTTAGAGTCAAATTGAGTTTATAGTTATTTTTCAACCTGCAGGTACCATGCCTTTGACAACACCCAGAAAGACACTGATGAGAACACACAGGTACCCGAGCTCATGGAGAAGGTGGAGGAAATGATCACCGACAATCAAGGTCGGCCCCGATTTCAAATTCCATTATTGCATAACTATTACTTGTTTGTTTCTATTAAACCTGTTTATGTCGTCTGTGATTCAACTCTTCAGACAAGTTATTATAATATGTTTTTATGCCTGAAAAAATGCAAAAGGATCCTGCACATCTCTAATTTCTGTATTATGGTTGCTACATTATTAATGCGTACTGCGTTTAAATGGCTGAGTGAACACAGATTAATGAATAATGTATTGCTGCTTCCATTCAGGGTGGTACTTTGAGGTGAACGAGCTGATTTTACTGGAAGAAGAGCAGGCCAGGAGAGCTCTGGAAGAAGAGAGGATGAGGATGGAGGAGCACGCCAGACAGAGGGAGCAGATGATAGGAGGACCTCCCCGAGGTATAAGGAGCAGTGTGTGTTTGTTTCTGTGTGTTTGGTGAATTGAATGAGTCATTCGGAGGGCGGGGGGGAGACGGTCCACATGTGTTGTGGCATTGTTCCTGTGAAAAACAGCACAACTGTTTTTCTGTAGTTTTATTTTATCTTTCGTTTTTACCTCCTCCAAGGAGGCTGTTAGCAGTTGTGAACGCCTTGGTCTCCAGGTGTCTATGGTTGTACGCAAAATACCTTTCGAACACCAACTCAGATTTTGATCAAACTTGTCAGGTACATTGGGCCTGTGGGTGGGAAGAAGTGGTTTGATTTTGGTTGGGATTGATCAGCGATCAAGGTGATTGGAGCCAGAGTGTCTGGATTGGTGATTGTCCTGGAACAAGATTTAAGATCTTTCATTGACTTCCTGGACTCTGTTGCCAGAAGTGAATTTCCATGTAGCTAAATTGTTGAACTTTTAGAGACATTCACTTATCTTGGCAGTGATGTTCACATCTCTGGCTCCTCCTCAACCTTTGCAATGGAGATCGCTCATGGAGTATTGAGCTCCCTAAACAAAGCTGATTGGTGATGCAAATATCTTTGCAGGAGAAAGAAGGTGTGAGTCTTTAGGGTGAAAGGGCTTCCTGTTTTGCGGTTGTGAGACTTGGACGCTAACCAGTGATCTAAAACAACTGGATGTCTTTGGTACGAGGTCTGTTCGGAGGATACTTAAGTAACGTTGGAATGATTTAAAGCCAAATGTACTGTTACTGACTCAGATGATGAATATCACCTGCTGTTCTCTCTGATCTAGTGTTTTCGTCTACTGATTTGTCAGCAGAACATCTCACAAAGGCATGAACAGATTTCAGTTAAATTTGGTGTCAATATAGGCTTTGGGTAAAAATAAACAAACAGAAAACTTGACAAAATGTTGGTGCAGATCTGGATGGAGTTATTATTTTTGAGCTTTGGTTTTCATTCCTTTAGTCCTGATCCTGATTCCTTTGTTCCTTTAATCACAATTACTGATTAACGTAGCAGTCAGAATCAAATGTCAGGTCTTGACTTTGATTCCTTTGACCTTGGTTACAGGATCAAATCAAGAGAGGCTGTGGTATTACCTCAAGAGAGGCTAAGGTAAATGACAAGGGTCAAAGGTCAACAAAAGCAGCTAAAAATGTTGAAGAGATTACAATATAGGAAGTAGTAGAAGTCAGTCCTGTATACACCCTGAGGCATGTTGGTGTTTATCGCTGGAATTCCACAGTGTGAAGCAGAGTAGCACCTGCGACTCTCCCAGATGGGACATCATTTCGGTGCAGGTTACTTCCCCAGCCAAGTCCCACCCCACTTATCGTGGGAGGACTGGGACAGATGAAGTGACTTGTCCAATTTGGTACTTTAACATTTTCCATAATCCCCCTGGTGGCCCCCTGCACTTCCCAGAATGCACCGCAGCACCAGCAGAGTTCCGGCACCTCACAGCGCATGTAAACAGTGGCTAGCGAGGATGTGGATGGCATCGATTTAGCGTGTTCACAGGTGATTATGATGATGACACGTTCTCTCAAGTTGAGAGGGTTATCTAGAGGAGGTGTAGCACCTGTGATGGACTTCTGCCGTGCCCTGATGTTGTCTTATTGTTCATACTTCACGAGGTGTGTTTGCATTGTGCCCTGAACCAGAACTCTGCTGAAACCAACCTCTCGCATGAGTCACAGACTGCAAGACAGCACGAGATTCTCTACTGCGAAACAGCAAATAACAAGAAACAGATTGCGTCTCCTAATTTTTTTTTTATGTTGTTTCTTTTACCTCCTTTAACACTTTTTTTTCTGTATCTTCCTCTGTGTCTTTCAGAGCTCAGGCTGCTCTTGCTGGGCTGGAAGGGTGTTGGAAAGAGCTCGGTTGGTAACTCCATCCTGGGCCGTCGGTACTTTGAGTCAGGGCAGGAGACTGAGCTGTGCCTTAGGAGGCAGGCGCTGGTATCAGGTCGTCGGGTCACTATAGTGGACACCCCGGGGTGGGACTGGTTCTCGGTGAGGCGAACTCCGAAGCGCATCCGTCAGGAATCCCAGCGTGGCGCGGCTCTCCTGCGGCCGGGACCACACACCCTGCTGCTGGTTCTCCCTGTGGTTTCATCCCTCACCACGAGGAAGAGACGAACACTTCTATCTCACATTGAAACTCTGTTTGGTGACAACGCGTGCCTCCACACCATGGTTCTGTTCACCTGTGGTGATTGGCTCGGTCGGACGCCCATCGAGGAGCATATCCTCAGAGGCGGAAGGGAGCTGCACAGACTGCTCGAGTACTGTGGGAACTACTACCATGTCCTGGACAGTAAGACACCTGGCAAAGACAGGAGCATCTCAGTCCTACTGGACAAGATAGAGGAGATGATCAGAGAAAATGGAGACAAGGCTTTCCTCCCCATACAGACCGAGTGGTGTAAGTCCTTCTTTTGATGCATGCATACCATACTTTCCAGAATGTAAGTTGCAGGGTTTTTTTTGTTGTTTTTCTTACTAGTTTCAGAGGTCCTGTGACTTATAGACCAAAACAAATCACATGGTCCTTTCTTAATAGTAATAGCTATTTATTAAGGGCTTTTCTAGTAATCAATGCATCAAACAATAGAGACTCAGCAGTCTGTGTCTATCTGCATGAATAACATACAATATGTTGTCAATCACATGTTTATTTATTTTTCCATCACATATTTATTTTTGGAACATAACAGTTCTTAAGTAACAGCACATGCTGTGGTGTGCACATGCAATACACTGAGTTTCTGTCCACTGATAAATTTGCCTGAAAGAGAATGCTGTGTTTAAAAAGTGAGCTCCACATACAGAAAAAAAAGTGAATTAGACTCCTAAATATACCGTACAAGTTGATCTTTGTGCTGATTTATCATTGCATGTTTTATTAGTATGGCTAATCTGGTTTGTTTAAATTCACAGTGAGTGAAGAGAGCTCTTATTCTTCTGACAACACAGAACCTGAGGATGACTGCAGAGGATGTCAGTTGCAGTGACGCTGAAGCAGTGAAAGGAATGTGGTCGGACTTTTTGTCCTCATCTGATCATCTTCGACAGACTCAAACATCACCTTGTGTAACTTCAGCCTCATATCCCTGCTAGATTCTGACAGGTTTTAAGGGAACAAAACAATTTGGGGTGTGAATCTTGTGGTGAGTGGTTGGGAGCCGAGTTGTCAGAGAGAACAGTGGAGCTGAAAGTGCTTTGACACAATGAATAACCTGAAGGGACTTCATGTTTGCAATACCGTGAATCAAGTGGAGTATCTGGTTTGAACAGAGCAAGTTCTGTTTTATGAGAATGTTCAGAGATATCAACTGCTGCTAAAGAGATCTTGTTTCAACAATTTGTCATTCTGTACTGTTAGGTTTTGTGTGACTTACTGAAAGCAGAGTAACTGAGGCATTGGTTGCAGTCGAAGTCAAAGCCTAGAAGCTCAGCATAACCAGGCAGTTTTGGTGGTTGCTCAGACTCAGAGGAATATCACTCGTATGTCCTAGTTTTGGTGAGATGTAACAATAATTCTGGTTTCAAAACCCTAGATATAAGTTACATATTAACATCGGTGTGACTGTTTTTGTTTACAGATACCAAAACACAGTCTATGCACTTTGGCTGCAATGGCTTCTGCTTCATATATCGTGAAATAATCATTTCAACCCTGAAAGTTAGTCAAATCCACTTGAGAAAGCAATTACAAAAATTTCACACCCATAGTGGTTACATCAGAGAAGCTCTAACAGCAGAAATGAAAGGCTGCAGTATATGCCATCTCAGATCCTTGTGGACCAGCTTGTGCCAGCTGTGCTTTACTGTTTTTGTGGTCAGCCATCCACCGCATTTATCGGCACGGTTGATTTAGCAGCGTACCTCAGTGTCAAAATGTCCAGCGAGGTGGTACTCCATAATCTACATCAAGCTTTTGCATGCTATACATCAGACCCAAGATAACTTTGTGAAAGAGACTTTTTACTTTTTCTACATCTGTTCCTTATGTCAGCAATCATGTTTTTTTTGGGGGGGGGGGGGGGGGGGGGTGAGGTAAATATATTTATGTCCCAGGAGTGCAGTGCATGCAGATAAATCAGTGCCTATAAAGTTGACACTTTTTATTCCTCTTAATCTTGCTTCAGCAAGTCTGTGTGAACTTCTGGTGTGACATCACAACTCTCTACCTGAACATGTGCAAAAAAAAAATTCACCTTTTCAGCCAAATAATATTTAAAACGTGTATTTAACAATGCTACATATTTCTATAAAATAATATAAAATGCAAATTAATATAATAAGAGATACATCTGTTAAAACACAATTAAAAGTGCTCAGAGTACAGAGGGGCCATGCCCACAGTTCAAAGTATGAAGCAAAATGTTACAAGGGCTTACAAAAGCTTTTAAATAGTCACGTTCACCATTAATGAAACATACGATATAAGTGCTGTAAAATAAGACCTTTTCCTGTATATTAGCACAGGGATGGAAATTTGACCTTTGACCTTGGTCAGTGACCAAGCCAATCCAAAATCAAATCACAACTTCTCATGCACAGGCCCAATGCACACTCAAAAAATTGACTCATTGGATTGAATTTCCTTCTAATAAATATATACAGTCCCAACTAAATAAAATTAAATTATCTTCCATGGATTTTTTTAGTTAGGGCTACACATATTTATTAGATGGAAATCCTGTTCATAATTAAGTTAATCCAATGAGTCTTTTTTGTGTGTGTGTGTGTGTATACCTGACAAGTTTGATCAAAATCGGATCAGGCATTCTTAGAATATGATGCTAAAATACATGCATACTAACAGTTATTTAGTATACTTTAAGAAATAAAATGTATTAATCTAATTGTGTCAACCGGTCTTGCACAGTTTGGTTGTTTAAAACTTTATGGAATTGTATCTATATGTTACAATTTGCGTTTCTCATTTAAACAGCCAATTTTTATGGAGCCAGTTTACATAACCAGAATAAGGAAACGTTTCCTTTTTTATGTGTAGGATAACAGCGTATGCCTCCTGTTGCATTGTTAATAACTTCCTTAGCGGCAGTAAAAATTAAGGAATGGTGTTTCTGTTGCATCTCCAGCAGCCACACTTATAAAAAAAATTTCTGTGCCTGTTGCTTTAAATAGAAATGACCTGCTGCTTGATGTTCCCTGCCTGTAAGGGGCGAAGTCAGGCTGAGGAGAGGAACAATGATCTGTGACAGACAACTGACTCGGTCGCACATCTGGAAGCTCTACCTCTGAGGTCTTAACAATGTGCTGGTGTGTAAACAATCCATAGCGGACAATGTAAGTTTATGTGAGTTTTTTCATTTTCACCACTGATTTGTTTTTAATGCCTCAGCAATGCGAGGCGGTGGGTTGTACCAACAAAGTGAGAACAAATATTAAAATCTGTCATGAAACACAAAGAGGATTATACGTCACATCGATCATGCATTACTTTGGGGGAAATAGTCAGCAGCTTGCCCCTCTTGTCGCAGACCAGCAATTCACAATGTATATGCGACATGATATAAAATACAAAAATACCAGGTGTGTTTATGAGGTAGGAATAAATATCAGGATATTCATTGAACATCCGGCCATTGTATGGGATCATTTTTCCATCATCCAGCTTCGTGTTGGTGCAGACGAGATATCAGTCCTGCTGCTAATTTGGTTTTATATTGCTCCCGGCGATATTATCCAAACCCTCTAAATAGTTGAAGGCCACACTAAGGTCCTCACAAAAGAAATATAACGAAATTCAAACAAATAATAATTACTTACATCTGGAACCACTCCCACATACTCCCACTATAGTAAAACGCGCGACAGCCGTGGAGTTTCACACCAGCAACAGACCTGACGCGGAAGTAAACTGGTAGTGACGTGGCCGCGACCAAGTCAATAAGCAGGAGTTGAGATATGGCCTTCCATGACATACGTCCCAGAAATCTAGGGTAGTTGTTACGTTCACATAGAATTGTGGGACGTTGCGGAAATTTAATAGAGGCCCCAAAATTTCACTCTAAAAGGTAGAATGAAAAAAAAATCTTATAGTATCTGTTGCAAATGAAAATAAACAGTACAAATTACCATCAATAACACTGCCATGCTGTAAAAGAGCAAAATACACTTACATTTTCTACAAATGATGTAGGCTATTGAATAATAAAAATAACTTGGCACTGCTTTTTCCATGCTTTACTGACTGCGCTTCATTTAGTGATGTAGGCTGACGCAACACTTAGTACAAGCATGACTCTGCAGTTTGTTGAGGTCATTTGGAATATTGCTCAACCTGTGAGTACATTGTATAGTTACAGTATAAAATATGCTATATTGTAGACAAATTAGCTATAAGCATTTTTGCACTGTGTAACTTTACCACTTTACTGTAGCCAAAGTGACGCTAACATCCTGTGTGGTCCTTCCTCAATATGTGACTGCATCATCTGTACGTCCTATGACAACAATAAAGTATATATTGATATTTTGATGTGAATTTTGGGCTTCAATTTGGTTTTACCTTCTTGTAAAAAAAAAAAAAAAAAAAAAGTGTGATTGCACTGTATTGTCACTAGATGGTGCCACGCTATTTTTTTTTTTTTTTGCACAATCTAATTTTATACATTTGAGGCCTGTAGATTCAAATTAAATTTAAAGGATTATCAAAATAAGTTTTTTTTTTTTTGAGAATCCACCATCCAGGTTGGAGTGCATCTTAATACAAATTCTCCCAAATACCACACCACACATTCTGCATGTGGGTTCACCTATGTATTAGTTTAAAACTTGAAACGTCAGACTTTCATTCCAAATCTGAAGCACCTCACTTCTGTGCAGTCTCTAAACTCACATGACCCTCATCTGATTTGAACCCATGCTCAAGGCTCTGCTGCTCAGGCTGATCACATTATCTCTGAAAGAGGATCCACGTGCAAACACATGGCATGACCAGCAACAAAGAATGTTTTTGGGAGAAGGTTGCACTGCAAACAGGCAGTTTCACTTCTCTCAAAGGCCCAACAATGAAGTATTGCAATGAAGTATTGACCTCAGTGTATGTACATGATTGGCTTTCCGCTGCTCCAATTTGTACCGTGTGCATCCACACTGGGATATGGCGTAGGTTTTACACAACTCCGGTTTTACCCAAACACAGGACATGGTTTCTCATCCAAGTACAACCCAGGACCCACTCCACTTAGAGATCAGACAGGATCAGGTTTGTATGTAACGCACCTCTTTATCACAAAGTCTGCTTACAGGCTACCACACATTGTGTTGAACACACACACACACAAATATAAGAGATTCTGTTTATTAAGAGCTTCATAATAGACATGGTCAGAGCATACATTTTATACACATTTAAACTGAAGACAACTTACTTGGGTACAAAGTACTAGTGTAAATAAACTATACTGTTAAGTATTAAATGTTTAATATATAGACACAAAATGAGATATGACACATCAGTTGCACCAGAGTGTGCAGTCACTACAAGTACTTAATAAATCCTTCCACCCACCCAACACTCTTCATGCTTCCTATTACACACAAATATTTTTTTTTTGCTCAACTTTAATATGACCACTAGGGCTCACCAGCGAGCCCTTTCTGGATTCTAGCCTGGCAAACTTCCTCCATCAGCTCTTTCAGGTACTCGATCTCCCTGGCCATGGATTCCGCCTTCTCTGTAAGCTCCATGTTCTTCCTCTCCAGCAGCGTGTGCTCTGCCAGAAGAGCCTCTTGCTCAGCCCTCTTCTTCTGCCTGTAACGAGTGGCAGCAGTCTTGTTCTGCTCCATCTTCTTCAGTTTCCTATCTTTTGGTGCCCTGGGTGCCGCCCTTTCACCTCCGTGCCACTGAGGCTTTACTTTGACACTGGCAGCATCGGGAGATGCGGGAACAGCTTTGCTCTTGTGTTCAGGATATGGTCTGCACCTAGAAGATCTTGGTGGCGGAGAGGTGTGGGCAATCTCGGAAGTTGTGGCCACAGTGGTGGTGGCGACCCCGACTTCATTTTTGGAAGCAAGGAGGAGCACAATGCCAGTGGATGACAGGGAGAGCACTAATTTTGGGACTTGTGGAACCACAGAATCCACCACTGGCTTTATCTCACTCTCTGAGACGCTGACATCGTTCTCTGACACGTTCGCCTCACTGTCTGAGACATCCACTTCACTGCCCAAATCCAACGTGAAAGGAGGGGAGGAAGGACAGTCAACTGGAGGGGAAGGAGGATCAGGGGAAATTGGCTCAGACTTGATCTCCAGCTCATCCTTAGGCTCTGGGACACACGGTGGGGAGGCGGGAACCTCCTGCCCATCCAGGCAAGATGAAGGCTCAACATCTGGAACAAAACAAACATCTGTGCACACAGAGGGTGGTGCAGGGGGAGGTGTAGCTGGAACTGCAGGATCAAATTTTGGGGGCACAGGAGTTGAACAAATAGGGATTTGGAAGGACTCTAGCTCCATAGGGCAATCCAGGGAGGTCAGGAGGTCCTCTGGGGAGGAGGGGGACTCATAGACAAGACTGCACGGGTCAACCCACGAGCCTAGATCAAACTCGCACAGGTCTCTCTTCTCAGTCATCCAGGCCCCATCGTCAAACTCTTCTTCTGTAAAGACAAAGAAGGGACTAAATCAGCTTCGGTTACACACAGCTTCAAAAAAAAAACCTGATTGCTTTCGAGTGAGTGCATGGAACTCTTTTATAATTAGTGCTAAACTTCAGTTTAAACACCACTTACCTTTGTTGTCATCTGAGCCTGTCTGATCACAACTCAGCTGACCCGGATGGTCCAACCACGACAGGGAGAGCAGGTCGGACTCCGTCCCAGATTTGTTCCCATGGAGGATGGCAGCCGAAGGTGAAGGAGGAGGAGAGTAAAAGGGAGGAGAGGAGGAAGAAGAGAGCGATGAGGAGGTGAGGGAAGACACGGGCGAGGTGTCCCCCTCCAAAGAGGTTTTCCCTCCTTCATGTTCTTCTTCTTTGTCAGGGTGGAAAATCAGGGAGCCCATGTCAGCCATGGGAGAGGAAGACCCCCAGACCAGAGCCTCCATGTCGTCCAGGCCAAACAGTGAGTTTGTCGTCATCATGGTTATAATGGTTGTTGTTGGTCACAAATGGAATGTGTGAGGATCGTAGGCAGGCGATGAATTTTATGCTGTCGAATGCAGCAGTGCTGAGGGTTTCCACAAAGAACCTGAGGGCAGAAAGCAAGACGTTGAAAAAATAAGAAGAAATTATGCACAAAGACACACCATGGCCTGGTTTCATAAAGCGATCTAATCTTTTAGTCTACTAAACTTACTGAGTCGACTAAGGTTAGTCGCCCAACATTAGCCGTCTAATCTCCATTTCACATCGACGACTAAACTTGTAGATCAGCTGTCTGTTAGTCGATTTTCAAGGGCGTAGCAGCCTCGCGAGTGTCATTTCCAAGAAATGCCTCCAATGCACAAGTTTTGTTTACTTCTGGGTTGGTCGTCTGCTACAAACATGGCTGGTGTCGCAGACCAAACAGCCCTGCCTCCACTGCTCATGCGTCATTTCAGACCTCAGCAGCTCATCCGAGACAGTCTCTTCACCCAAAGCGATCAAGGTAAAACCTCTTAAATCATTCCAAAGTCAGTTTTAAGCAGAAATGAGGTGATATTCTGTGACGTTCTGAAATGACTGACGCGCAGTGAACGCATCAGGTAGCAGTTCCTGTAGCCATGACACTCTGATCACTTCCTCCATCTTTTATGATGAAATAATGCTGATTTTTATGTGGAAATGACTATTGTACAAAAGCTTCAGATATCAGTCCCTGAGATAGATGATGACTGGAGTGCAGCTTTAAGGTGATAATCCGTGAATCGTGCCTAATGACACATCCCCCTTTTTTGGGGGGGGGCATTCAGTCGGCGACACCGGAACCAGACCCAGAGAAGTGCTCCTAGCTTCTGCGTTCCAATGGATTGTTCTGGTCCTGGAACACCCGCTCCCACTGCAAGGCTCTCCTTCCTTCCTGCTCCATCAAGTGATGGTACATGATAGCTGCCATTTTTGAGGTGAAACATTGAACTTTTGTCAAATAAAATAAAATTAGTCTCCTCTGTACCAGACCAAAAACTTTAGTCTGCTAATGTGACACTTTAGCTGACTAAGTGCTTTGTGCAACAACTAACGTCAAAAGATTAGTCGACTAAACAAGATGAGACCACTTTATGAAAACGGGCCCAATAATAATACAGTAAATAATGGTGTTTTTAAAGGGAGATGAATGCATGACAAACGGTTTAATGACATTTTTTTTTAATGAATGAAAATCTTACTTTTGTTCTCAAGCACTGAAAACTAGAGCCAAATTGTTTTCAATCAATACTCCCCCACACCCTGCCTCTACTTTCAGAGTTTGTTTGTTTCAAACATTTGGCCTTGATCCTTATGGCGGCATGAAACAATCAGTGACTACGTTTACATGCAGCCAATTACCCTTTCATAACCAGAATATTAGCAATAACCCGGTTGCGCACGGCTGTGTAAACACCCGCAAAAAACCGAATATGCTCATATTCCGGTTTTTAAAAACCTGAATATGATCGCTGGGTTACTCCTTTTCTAACCCGAATATCAGGTCATGTAAACGCGCATCGGGATATCCCCATAAAAAGGAACATTATTTTGTGTTCTGCACATGTCCTATCTGCAAGGAATCTTGGTCTTTTGAGTACGGCAACTACTTGTATGTGGCGTGCACTACCCACTGGACACCACAGAAGCAGAGCACCACACTTTTGGAGCGAGGAGGAAACCGAATACTTCATTAGTATCGTGAAAGACATGAATATAATGTCTTTTACTGACGGTAGAAAGAGGGAGAAGAAACGGAAATGACGCATATTTGCGTCATGAAGTTCTCCGTGCGTCTGGACGTTGTCCATGCGTCGCTGTTTAGATGGGGATATTCCAAATGATACCAGTGACCATGTATACAGGAGTAACTCTGTCTGCTTAAGCATGTAAACAGGTTATTCCTAATGATTCAGAAACCGGAATACTGACGTTAACCCAAATATTAACGGCATGTAAACGTAGTCTGTGGCAACTTAAATTTGGCCTTCCTAAATACAGCAACCTTTTGAAAATGAGTGTGGCAGTCCAAGCAGATACCAAAGAGAGTCAAACTTAAGCTGCCTTTCATTCATTCATCCTCCCCACACCAGATCAATGCCAACTGTCTGAAACCATAAAAAAAATACAATCTTTAAGCAGAAAATAAAAATCAGCAGTTGAAAAATAAATTCAATCAAAATTATAAAATTAAAAACAAAACAAAACAAAAAAAAAAAAACTAAAAAACACCCTTCAATGGACTGGCAGCCTGTCTACTTCTCACCTTTAATTGGAAAATGCAGGTTTAAAATGAGTTTTTAACTCATTTACCTACCCCTTTTTATTTTAAATAAAATGCTGTGTTTTCCACAGCAAAAGCTGAACTTTCAGCGGTTCTTTTATGCATTTATTTATTAATTTGGCACCACACATCTTAAAATACGTACTCTGGTATCACAACAGAAATGGTGCAACACTGCCCCCTTCAGGTAAATACACCTACTACATATCAAGTGTTTAACCTGAGCATTCTTTTTGCCGGAGTCTCATGACTGTGACGTCAATCTCGTTAAACGGGGTCAAGTGACGTCATTCTCCACCGCTCTGACATGCCGCATTTCTTCGGTTTGCTGCCGACACGGTGCCGCCATTTTAACACCGACACACGAACCATTCTATGAGCGCCACGCTGGCACGCGGAGGCGGCCGTGACAAGACACCGAAAACCGGTTACAAAGCTTATAATGCAGTCAAAGAGAAAAGGGGGCACAATGTCGCGTGATTAGGCACGATTTGACAAAAATGGAACGACACGTCATCTCACTAGACAATATATACACAAGACATTAAGTTGTTAATAACGTTAACAAGCTATAAATCAAATAATATCAATAAAGCTTTTATTGTGAAATTGTCCGGCGCGCGCTCGGCACCATCAGGCTCGCGACAGCTCTAGGCCCACCACCTGTCACATTTGGGGGAACAAGATTACTTACGACATTTTTGCTGATTTCGAAGAGATCAGTGCACTGGCTGGATGCACTGTTTTGTTGTCGGCTGCTGGCTCGCTGCACACGTTTACACTGCCATTTCGGCAAAGAAAAAGCCTTATCCAATCCCACACCAACGACGTTTGTTGATCCTTGGAAAGGAAAATGGCGCAGGAGAAGGCGTGTGTTGGTCCTGTACGGCTGCAGCGACGAGCTGCTGTGTCCTTGCGCACAGAATCACTCCGCCAGTATTTTCCACATTCCAGCACAGTCGGCAAATTAAAATAATTTATTGTATGATATTATTGACAGTCCAAGCATTTTTCCAACATTTCGTGTCAATGTAATTTTTGTTATTTTTACACCATGTCAAATAATCTTTATCTTTTAGCATTTTCTATCAACAGGGTTCTTGAACTGAAGTGGTTCAAGTTTATTTGGGCTTCAAGCAAACTAGCCTAGTTATTTACACCATTTTTAGCAGAACCATTCTTATTAAGGATATCATCATGGTTTGCAAAGAAAGCTCATCTGATAGTTGGTTCTAGCTGTGAGCCAGCTTTTCAGGTTAAGAACCAGTTTAGTTTTGGCATACGCTCAGTTCAAGTTTTAATTTAAGTGTATTCCCTATTGTTGGAGAAGACCTTATGGTTGAACGAATACAAGGAAGGACATTTAGGTTGCACCGTTTCCCCCGCCTTCACTGCGCATGCATCATTTCAGAGTGTCAGCACCAATTCACCGATTATCTGCTTAAAACTGCCTCCTTTCTGACTTTAGAATTATCTAACAGGTTTTACTTTGTCATCTGATGGTTAATAATCACATTATTGCCTTTGATTGCTTTTGGGGTAGAGTCATTCAGACTCAGACATGCTGCTGTTGCGCTCCCCCCCCCCCCCCCTTTTCTTATGAAATAATGCTGAATTTATGTGGAAACGATAGCTGTACAAAAGCTTCAGATATTTACCCCTGAGATAGATGATGACTGGAGTGCAGTTTTAAGCAGAAACGAGGCAATAATCAGTGAATTGCTGCTGATGTTCCAAAATGATGCATGCACAGTGAAGGCAGGGGGGACCGATTTCTTTTGGGGGGTCACGGCGTTCGGCCAGCGACACCGGTATCTGGCTTTACAGTCCTGGACAGGGCGAGAAGTTCAAGGAGGGATTTGTAGTAGAGCTGCTGCTTTTTCGCATCACAAGGAGCCAGCTGAGGTGGTTTGGCCATCTGGGGATGATGCCCCCTGGTTGTCTCCCAAGGGAGATCTTCCAAACAGGTCCAACTGGAAGGAGGTGTCTGGGAAGACCCAGGACATGCTGGAGGGATTGGGAATGCTTCAGGATCCCTCAGGAAGAATTACAGGACTTTGGATAGGATAGGGAAATATGGGGTGAGCTGCTCGGTCTGCTGCCACTGTAAGATGGAGCTGGATAAGCGGCAGATAATGAATGAATGTACTCCTGTGTGTAATTGTCTAATAATCAGGTAATAATAATAATCCTCTTTGACATGTTCATATGAATTTTAGCAATGCAATAAATAAATAAAAAAAACAGGTTTACATAATTCAGTCAGTTAGCTGGAGTTCTTTTCAGGTTTGTGATGTCAAACTGTTATTTTCAAAACTAGTTTCAAGACTTCATGTTAATGGCATCACTTGTTATGGCATCTTCATTGGTCAGGGTTATCCTGTTTTGGAATTTGTTAACTATGCAAAATAATGCAGTGTTTTGTATTTCCATAAGAGGGTTCTACCACCACTGGTAACATTGTCCACCATGTTTGCTTAACTCCATCCAGTTATATTTTTTAAAACATCTGGGTTTCTGGTTTTACACATGCAAAAAAGAAACCAGATTAACAGTATACATGCGCCAGAGAACACTGAATATTGCTGTCAAATCTAGGTGTGTTTATCAGCTGTCTGTGTTTATTGGACATCTTATAGTCTGATAATGGCCTTAATCCAATAAATTATATTGCATTATGCTTTTTACATGACCACTTTAATAATCTGGTAACTCTAAAAATTAGACAATGATCCGTTTTTATAGTGTGTATTTAAAGGTGTCCAGTGACTGCTGGGATTTATTATATAAATTATTCTGTTTATATATTTAATAATAAGAAAGAAACTGTTTTTCATTTTATTTAGCATGAAAACCATTTAATCTTCACTCCAAAAGTGGGTTCTACCCATGCTGCTCACATTTTCCATCTTGTTTAACTACATCTGCTTGAATTTGAAAAACACTTGGGTTTTTGATTTGACACTTTCACACGTGCAGATGTAAATGAAAGCAAGAAATCAGATTAGCAGTATAAATGTGCCAGAGAAAATGGAATATTGCTCTCAAATCTAGGTGTGTTTATCAGCTATCTGATATACTGCAAAAACTGTCATTCTCAAAATAAGACAAATAGTCTGAAACCTAGCCAAATTGTCTTATATTAAGCAAAAAAATAAAAAAAAATAAAGTCTCCCAATGGGGTAAGAAAAAATTTACTTGGTTAGAATCCTCAAAACTAACAAAATGTCTAGGCACCAAATAATCAAAATGTGCCTTAAAAGTAGATGGAATTTTTAGTTTAAGATTAGCCTCTGTCTTAAAATAAGGAAAACAATCTTTTTCCATGGCTTGTATGATTTGAAATCCATTGCCTCTCCTTGTTACTGGTTAAATACAGCTTGTTAACACATATTATAACAAAAATATGCCCTATACTCATAAACCAGCCCTCATGAGCTACAAGAAAAAAATTTGGCTGATAAATCATACTATCCTGTCAATTTTATTGCCCTGGAAACTGTGGCAATAAAATCAGGGTGATACAAATCTTAAAATAGGGCAATACAAAAAAAGATATTGGAAATACCAGGCGTTGTACCTGTTCACCCCCACTTTTTGTTACCCTTGTGACTGACAAGTGCAGGCTCTTGATACAGGATCCAGATCATTTCATTCAATCAAGATGTCTGATCAAGGTGAGAAAGTTTTAGCCTCCCTAGCAGGGAGAATTCTACAACTTGAGTCTCATACTCAAGTTGTGAGAGATCAAGAAGTTAGTGAAGACACTCATGACTTTATAGAGAGACATAAGAACATTCCATAATTTACATGATTTATGTGTATGATTATTCTTTAACTATTTTGATTATTATATTGACACCTTTACGGTGTCAAATTTCGCGCGTAATCACGTTCTCACTGGGGAGGCCAAGATTTCATTGTCATCAAGTGTTTGCCGGTGGTGGAATGGACAAGAAACAAGCAACTTGTTTGTAACATTGCGTCGTTACGGAGGTGAGTTCAACCAAAATATGTATTTAGGTGTTTAAGATAATCGTGGGTCTTTAATGTGAGTTTTATAAAAAACAAAAAAGCATGTTGCTATTAGGGTTGTGTGTCATGAACCGATTCTTTTCCGCTATCCTTAAGAAATTATTTGATCCATCGACATCAATAGCCTTTTTGCTTAACGATTCCCTTATCGGTCCTTCAGAGTGGCCGTTGTTTTTGGGGGTGTTTGTCAGGAAAATGATCATTTCTCTACATTGATTACACACCCTGCAGCAGGTCTGTATAATCAACCGTTTCTGCAGCGCAGCTTTGCTTTGAACCTTGAACCAATGAAGCAGTGCTTTGATCTTCGATATGCTGCTTTGTTGGTTATTTTTTTTAAATTTCACTTTATCTTAATTTTTCCCCGCTAAAACCCTAAAGAGCGTATGTCTGTGGGTACTATTTATCTTTTTTATGTTAAACCAACCTGTTATGGTCTTCTGAAACAGTTGATATTTTATAACTTAAAAACGGGACAGATGCTAATGTGTTAGCATGCCTATGGCATTTTCAATGTTAAAGTTAACATTAAGCTGAGCCATTATCAAGCCTTCCTCCCCAGCGCGCAAAGGATTCTGGGATACTCTAAAACCATGAATAGATCAGACCTACTCATTATGCTATTTATTATTAGTACAAGTGTTGAATGAACGCTGTTGGTGTAGTGAGTAAATGAGTTGTTATTAAATGGAGTTGACGATAATTATATGGTTCTTTTTCTTTATTTTTCTTGTAATATCTGATAAATATCTTATTACATGCCTGTTTATGTATCACGCCCTGTATCACGCCCCAATGTATCTGTATCAGCCCTCGGCCTCAAGTTGATACAGATACATTGGGGCATGATACAGGGCGTGATACATAAACAGACATGTAATAAGGAATACATATTAACTGGAAAACGTAAAATACGCTTTCCCAAAATAAGACATTTTTTCTTCTGTAAAAAACGCTTTACAAGATTTTCTATTCAGACAAAAATTAAGTCAAATTTTCTTTAAACAAGTCTTTTCTACTTTCTTACATATCCGTTTTTGCAGCGTAATAATAGTCTTAATCCAATAAAGTATGTATCATTATGCCATTCACATGACCCCTTTAAGAATCTGGTAGGTGCAAAAATCATTTGCTATTGTGTTCATTAAGCAAGAGGTCTTTCGATTTTAGTGTTGAGACGTTCTAAACAAACCGTCTGGCACTTCAGTGGCAGGGTCACAATTTTATAGCTCAATTAGAGGTCGTAGTAAAGAGAATTATAACTACCACGTTTATTAAAACATATTAAATATATATTTATATGAAGACATACTGACTGCACAAATACAGCCCCCTGCCCTCTCTCTCAGCTGAACTTTTCCCACATGTGATTCAGATAATCCAGCTCCTCCTGCAGACTCACACCCAGCAGACGGACTCTGCCTGAAAACTTGCTCTGACACGACTTCTTCAATTTCTGACCATTTCTCTCTGAAAAATACATATCGATTTCTTTATCAAAAGCCTTCAGCAGTTTTTCAGAAGACATCCCGCCAGTGTGTGCAGCAGGTTTCCTCTGAGTGTTGCTCATACTGTCCATAAACACCTGCTCTGACAGCTGTGTCATCTTCAGGGCATTGGCCGGGGCCCCTGCTCTGTGCAACCTGGCGAGGTCATGTCTCCGCAGTTCATTCATCGCACACAGGATAAATATGAGACAAAATTCAATGTCAACAATGTTTGTCATGTAATTGCACACCAGATTTTCCACTGACTTTTTGTTCACAATCTTCTTACTGGCCTTGGCAGCGTGGGCCCCCATGCCCCCCGCTGATGCCACCATACCAGCACCAACGACTGTCGCAATTAGTGAGGCGCCCAGGGTCACGGGAGCCAAGGCGAGTCCCACCACTGCCGTCATCCCGCCCACAGCACCCGTGGTCCCTCCAGCAATGCCTATGGTTTTGTTCTTTTTGTGGACTTTGTCCAGAGTGTCTGAGATGGTGATAAATTCTGAGATATAGTCCCTCAGCTTTTCATTGCGTTTCATCATGAGGAGGTTGTAGAGACGCAGAGCCTTTTTCACATCTGCAGCTCTCTCGTTACATTCTCTGTGTGGGCAAAATGACAGGATCAAAATCTCAGCTGCTGCATTTCAGATTTAATCTGAAAAGGTACATCAGAAAAAAAAAATCAGTTTGATTTAAATAACCACACTGGCGATTTTCACGATTTGATCCAGTATATAGAATTTTCATAGTTGTTACTTTCTGTCAACCTTTTGGAAAATATACAACTGAAATAGCGAGCAGATGGTAATACAGTAACTTTTACTATGTTTATTTTACAAAAAAAAAAAGAAAATCTACCCTAATGTGAAACTGACCAGAAAACATACAGCATCTTGACAACTCAGTTAAGAAAAAGGTTTTAGGTTCACTGTTTCAGTTATACAGTAGTGTTCAGAATAATAGTAGTGCTATGTGACTAAAAAGATTAATCCAGGTTTTGAGTATATTTCTTATTGTTACATGGGAAACAAGGTACCAGTAGATTCAGTAGATTCTCACAAATCCAACAAGACCAAGCATTCATGATATGCACACTCTTAAGGCTATGAAATTGGGCTATTAGTTTAAAAAAAAAAGGAGAAAAAGGGGTGTTCACAATAATAGTAGTGTGGCATTCAGTCAGTGAGTTCGTAAATTTTGTGGAACAAACAGGTGTGAATCAGGTGTCCCCTATTTAAGGATGAAGCCAGCACCTGTTGAACATGCTTTTCTCTTTGAAAGCCTGAGGAAAATGGGACGTTCAAGACATTGTTCAGAGGGAACAGCGTAGTTTGATTAAAAAGTTGATTGGAGAGGGAAAAACATATACGCAGGTGCAAAAAATTATAGGCTGTTCATCTACAATGATCTCCATTGCTTTAAAATGGACAAAAAACAACAAAAAAAAAACAGACGTGGAAGAAAATAGAAAACAACCATCAAAATGGATAGAAGAATAACCAGAATGGCAAAGGCTCACCCATTGATCAGCTCCAGGATGATCAAAGACAGTCTGGAGTTACCTGTAAGTGCTGTGACAGTTAGAAGACGCCTGTGTGAAGCTAATTTATTTGCAAGAATCCCCCGCAAAGTCCCTCTCTTAAATAAAAGACGTGCAGAAGAGGTTACAATTTGCCAAAGAACACATCAACTGGCCTAAAGAGAAATGGAGGAATATTTTGTTGACTGATGAGAGTAAAATTGTTCTTTTTGGGTCCAAGGGCCGCAGACAGTTTGTGAGATGACCCCCAAACTCTGAATTCAAGCCACAGTTCACAGTGAAGACAGTGAAACATGGTGCAAGCATCATGATATGGGCATGTTTCTCCTACTATGGTGTTGGGCCTATATATCTCATACCAGGTATCATGGATCAGTTTGGATATGTCAAAATACTTGAAGAGGTCATGTTGCCTTATGCTGAAGAGGACATGCCCTTGAAATGGGTGTTTCAACAAGACAATGACCCCAAGTACACTAGTAACCAAGCAAAATCATGGTTCCAAACCAACAAAATTAATGCCTTGCAGATGTGACGAAATCTTGAAAAATGTGGTTATACAACTAAATACTAGTTTAGTGATTCACAGGATTGCTAAGAAAGCAGTTTGAACATAATACGTAGTTTTGAGTTTGTAGTGTCAACAGCAGATGCTACTATTATTGTGAACACCCCCTTTTCTACTTTTTTTTTTTACTAATAGCCCAATTTCATAGCCTTAAGAGTGTGCATATCATGAATGCTTGATCTTGTTGGATTTGTGAGAATCTACTGAATCTACTGGTATCCCATGTAATGTTTCCCATGTAACAATAAGAAATATACTCAAAACCTGGATTCATCTTTTTAGTCACATAGCACTACTATTATTCTGAACACTACTGTATGTGTAAGAAAATGTTTGCCAAAAGCATCAATGTTAATTCCCTATACTTGGCTAAAACAATAAATTGCTGTCGTCTAAATACTGATTGTTAGCCTGCACGGTGGCAAAGTGGCAAGACCGAATGGTCCCCCGTAAAAAAAATGGTCCCCCCGGTCTGCCCTGCCTTCACTGCACGTGTCATCAGCTGCGGTTCTCCAATTATCACCTCATTTCTGCTTCAAACTGCACTCCAGTCATCATCTATCTTAGCGACAGATATCTGAAGCTTTTGTACAGCAATCATTTCCACATAAATTCAGCATTATTTCATCATAAAAGACAGATGAAGTGATCAGAGCGCTGCAGCTACACGAGCTGCTAGCTGATGCGTTCACTGCGTGTTGTCATGTCAAAGCGTCACGGAGTTTTGCCTCGTTTTCTGCTTAAAACTGACTTTAGAATGATTTAAGAGGTTTTACTTTGTCATCTGATGGTACATAATCACATTATTCCCTTTGATTGCTTTGGGTGAAGAGAGTCAGACTCAGACGAGCTGCTGTGGTCCCAAATGACGCATGCACAGTGAAGGCAGGCAGACTGATTTTTAGGGGAGGACCGTTCAGTCTGTCACACCGGGTTTTCACCGGCATGCACACATGCCACCATTGTAAATTGCTTTGAGCATCAAATGGAAGAGTACTGTAGAACTGCAGTATTCATTCATTCATTTTCTATACCAGCTTACTCCAATTAAAGGTCACAGGGGACCCTATCCCAGCAGTCAAAGGATGTGAGGTGGGTACACCATGTACAGGATGCCAGTCTATCACAGGGCCACATATAGACAGACAAACTCTTTTGCATACACAACTACAGTGACTTCAGAGTCACCAGTTCACTGAACCTACAGGAAGTGGGAGGAAACCGGAGCACCCGGAGGGAGTCCACTCAAACACGGGGAGAACATGCAAACTCCACACAGAAAGGCCACAAGTGGGAATCGATCCCACAACCTTCTTGCTCCAAGGCACCGTGGTGAACCACCAAGCCAGCCACTGCAGTACATTCAATAGTTAAATATACTTGAGTTTTAAAGTGTCACAGTGGCATGTCATTGACAGGCAGGGGTGGTGAACAAGTGGTTAAGTGGGCGTGTTTGCAGTGCAGAAGGTTCCTGGTTTAAGGCCACCCATGCCCATTCTCCGTGTAACGTGGAGTTGCGTCAAGAAGGGCATCTGGCAAATGCGAGTGAAATAAAGGAGAAGCCAAAGGGACTTACTAACGGTGTCTCATTCACATCAATAATACATAATAAGTCACAATCTTATAACCGAGCGGCCAATTTGAGATCTGTGATGCAAAGTCTTCTTACCTGATTTCATCTTCAATGTCCATGTTGTACTTTGATGGAGCCAGATAACTGGATTCTGTTGAGACACCAACATTGAAATAGGTGAACCACTGAGTACTTTGGTCTTTCACACAGAAAACAGACATTTTGGTGTGTTTTTGCAGTGAATATTTGTTGGGGTTTTTTTGGTGATGTGTTGAGGAGAAGTAGATAAAGTTTAGGCCATGTGGAAAACAGACCTGCAATCTACATTTACAAGTTAAACACAAGAGTTTAAAAGTCTCACAGTTCAGTCTGTGTATTCAGAAACTCACCCAATATAAGCCCAATTTTGGCATCAAATATCCAGTTTTATATCATAAAATAGGCAGAAAGTTATTGTTTTGTAAAAGATTTGAAAAGGGGGTTTATTTTAGAATGCATGAGCTCAGCAAAAAGGGAGATGCCAAAAGATTTGAATCTGTCCATGGGATGTTTTTAGTAACAAAAATGTTTTTAAAATAACTGTTGACCACTTTAACCTCAGAATATTATTTAAAAGAATGCTAAATCTTTTTTAAAAAATGTGTTTGAGTAAAACACAAAATGTAAATCCTTTTTCAGTTTTCAGGTTAATCATACAACATCTGTTTATAAAAAATTCATACTCACTTGATACTCTTTTCAACCATCGTAACATCCCTTCAATATCCTGAAATCAAAAGATCATTTTTTTGTCAAAACTATTTGTCGTAAATTGAAAGCATTTTACAAGAGTTTGTATTCAAAATCACTTTATTTTACAACAAAATGTACAATACTTGGTATTAAATCGATTATTGGTGCTAATATAATAGCTTTGTTTCGTAGATGAGTTCACTGGCAGAAATGGCCCGAGTGATGTTGTGTTATTTTTTTATGTATTTGTTTTACCTCAGGCCTTACCTCTGTATCCTCTGAGGCTGACTGAGGGGGAGGGAAATATGCACTTTGATATTGTCCAAAAAGAGGCGTTGATCTGCCTTGAGACTGCCAGTGTTGAAAAAGATTAGACAAATAAGCAGAAATATAACAAATATTTGCAGTAAGCCTGATTTTAGCTTTGCAAGATAAAGACGGAACAAGTTATCAATGAGTGTGGTGTGCAAAAGCATGTGTGTGTGTTTTAAATCAGTAGTCTGTTTTTTTCTTCTCACCATCCTATCATCATCATCATCTGAAAAACTGCGCACGGAGGGACGATAGCTGATCTTACTGTACACTGATTCTGTATCAGACTGTGTCTCTGTTGTAGGCGGAGCTGGCGGGTTGAATGTCGGTGGCCTTCGTCTTGAGATCTACAACAGAAAAGAAAATTAATGTGTTTATTAACTCTATCAGACAAACCAACATGTGTGGTTAGTGAATAAATAGTGAAAGGTGCACTCACAAAGAGCACGCTTTTGCTGGTGTCACTGGCTGAACGGTCTCCCCTAAAAATCATTCCCCCCTGCCTTCACTGCACATGCGTCGGAGCGTCAGCAGCAATTCACAGATTATCGTGTCATTTATGCTTAAAACTGCCTCATTTATGCTTAAAACTGACTTTAGAATGATTTAAGAGGTTTTACTTTGTCATCTGATGGTTAATAATCACATTATTCCCTTTGATCGCATTGGGTGTAGAGTCAGACTCAGAGAGTCAGACTCATGTGTGCTGCTGTGGTGTTCTGACCCCTCCGTCCTGAATTTATGTGGAAATGATTGTTGTACAAAAGCTTCAGATATCTGTCGCTGAGATAGATGATGACTGGATTGCAGTTTGAAGCAGAAATAAAGTGATAATTGATGAATCACTGCTGACCGATTTTTAGGGGGACCATTTGGTCGGCAACACCTGGTCAAAGAATCTTTGCTGACATGTTATAGAATAAGACAGGAAAAACCTATCATGAAATTTTAAAGCTCATCCCACACTGCTCTATCCTCAGCCAAGTCCTCTAACTCTTCCTGGGTGATCCTGAGATTTCCCAAGTCAATTGAGAAATATAATCCCCCCCCAGTGTGTCCTGGGTCTTTCCCTGAGCTTCCTCCCAGTTGGACATGCTTGGAAGACCTCCCTAAGGAGATGACCAGGGGGCATCCTCACCAGATGCCCGAACCACCTCATCTGGCTCCTTTCAATGTGAAGAAGCAGCAGCTCTATTCCAAATCCCCGGATATTTGAGCTTCTCACCCTGTCCCTGATTGTCCAGGTGTGTTCCACTTGTACTAGAGGTCAGAATTTCCCCATTCTGCCCCCCAGGAACACCCCTGAAATCAGAATCCCAAATCGTCAACTTGTTTGAACCCCATGTACTCTGAGTTCCCAATCCACCATGGTTGTTGATATAGCAACCACAGTGGAAAGATGTAGTTTTCAATGCTTTTTAGCACTTCCGTCTTTTTTGCGTCCAATTTATTGAACTGTGCACACAGTACTGTCCTACAGCTGTCTGTGGACATGTTGCTCCGTATGCCTGAAAGACTGCGTAAAGTGTTGTTTATCAACTGGTGCCACTAATACTGGCTAATCCCGTAGCTGTTGCTAGCAATGACTGTCTACACTGCACTACAAACAAGGCAGTAAATTAAAACACAAATGTAACTTCTGCACCATCTGTTGTCTTCCATAAGGTCTCTCTGGTGGACTGAATCTTTTTAGTAGCACTTTATAGGCCAAAATCTTGCAGGCGCCCAGCTTATTTTCTGACTTTCGGTGCTGTATGAAAAATAGAACACATTTATTTTGAGTGTGATGTCATTCCCATTTACGACTTCAGAGGAAAATGGAATGCATCATAAGCTCAAATACCCAATGGAGGAACCTTATTTCCACAGTGACCTTTCAGTCATTACCCAAAGCTGATGACCATAGGTGCAGATAGGAGTGTAAATGGACTGGTACATTGAGACTCTCGCCTTACAGTGAATCTATCTCAAAAGATTTTTAGTCACACATCATTGTGTGACTATGAGAGCTAAACTCAGTCACAAACTGTAGACTCAATGGTATCACAATTTATAAAACAGATGCCACAAGTCTGGTTGGAAAATGCAAAAAAACTAGTACAGAAATAAATCAATAGGAAAAAAAATCATCAGCTATTCATTCATTTTCTAAACCCACTTATTTCAATTCAGGGTCAAGGGGGGCTAGAGCCTATACCCAGCAGTCACTGGGGTGAGACGGAGAACTCCCTGGACAGACTGCCAGTCTATTGCAGGGCCACAAATAGACAGACAAACACATTCACACCTACAGTCAATTTAAAGTTTCCAGTTCACCAAACTTGCATGTCTTTGAAGTGGGAGCACCTGGAGGGAGCTCACACAAACACAGGGAGAACATGGAAACTCCACACAGAAAGCATTAGCTGGGAAGAGAACCTGGGCCCTGTGAGGGCCCAGGTTTAGGTTCGGAAGATGAAAGAAGCATAGTGCAGGGCTTTGAGCCAAGACACCGTGTCAATGACACTGATAAAAACACTTCCAAAGATGTATCTTTATGGAGGTGCATTATGGGTATAACTCCTTCTCTATGATACAACAGAAAAAAGATGGTTCAAATGTTGAACAAAATGAATTAGTTGCTCATTGAAATAATTCACTGTTTCAAAATGGTCAAAACGGTAAATTATGCAATTGCTTCAGATAATGATTCCTTAAAAAAAAACATTCAAAACAGTAAATGAAACAATTTCTTTGAGCAATGAATCATGGTTTCAAAACACTAAATGAAACACTTGATTTTGATTTTGCAAAATGATTCCCTGTATCAAAAATGCTGAAAAGCATCCCCTCCACCACACGCCCAACCCAGCATTTTAAATATTGTAATGGTGGCAGCTAGTGGGCAATGCCCCCTGGATGGATGGATGGATGGATGTTAAAATAAACCAAGAATTACAAAAAAAAAAAAAAAAAAAGTCATTTTTAAGAAGATTCAAGTCTTGGCCAATTTTTTCCCCCTTTATTCAAAGGCCATCTATCACCAAATTTCATCATAATCTGTGAACAACTGCTTGAGTTTCAGAGTCCATAAACAAACACGTGAACAGACAGACGGGCGCCACCCTCCTCTGTCAGGTAACAGCAGTAATAAACTGGAAAAATCACATTCACTCTTGATTAATGGACCAGGCTTTTCTATTCTGTGATTGGCTGGATGTCCTCAGTGGAAGCCAAAACTCAAACTCGGATATGACTGTAAGTGCTTCTATTATTCTTACAACTACTAAGTTACTTTTTCTTTACATTTCAAGAGTTGGGATCTGAGCTTTATTTCAAGCCTTCTAACTGCAAAAATATTCAATAATCACAGTATTCATTCATTTAATGCCTCTTATCGGGTTCCAGGTAAAGGTGGCTGGAGTGGATGGATGGATGGGTGGATGGATGTTAATTTTGTCTCTCACCGTATTTTTGTCTGGTAGTACGTGCAGGTATGGCCGGTCCTCAAGCTGACTGCACTCTGACATGCTGGTTGGTTGGTGCAGTGTGCTTTTTGATTGCCGGGCTGGCAGAGTGAACAAAGTTGAGTGTGCCTTTGTGATCTGTTGTGGGAACAGATATATATATATATATATATATAAATAAAACATTAAATCAGTAGTGCAGAGACTTTCTAGCAAAACATAGTTTGAATACTGTCAAGCCCCTTTCCAACTGCAAATTGCAAATTAAATATTTACTTGGACGATTTATAATATTTGCATATAAAATATAATTAACTTCAAAACTAAATATGCAAAACGTCATTCCCGAATGGAATACAGTTTTTGAACAGCTTTAGGACTGGAAACAACCAGCTGTATCTGGCAACACTGCCTGGAGCAAAAGTGGCCTGTCACAGACACACAGCATGGGTGTGCGCATAGAGGACATTCCTGGCCACTTGGCATGTCTTACAGAGAAAATAGGAGTCAACATTGCATTTTTGCGACATATGTCTCAGAAGTCAAAAACGAGCTACTTCAGCTCAACTTTTTGCTAAAAGCACAGGAGATCCTCCACAAGCAGACTTATTCGTGGCCCTTTATGGATATTTACTATGACACTCATGACATTTAACCCTAAAAGGTGAATCAAAATAAATGCATTTTTTTAAAATTCAAGCAATGTGACCCCTTTAAATACAAATCCATGAATTATAACTGTAAAATGTATGTTCTGCTAAAAATGCAGAATGCATTTAAAAAGAATCCTTTTAAATAAGCATGTTCAAATTCAGAAATACATGAAAATCGAGCGTAAAGTTGGATGGAAGCCCAGCCCTCATCTGCTGTCTCCTCTGAGGACTCACTGATCCATGACACCCACATAAAGAATGAAAATTAGGGAGGGACATAGTTTAGTATGCAATAAAAAAATGTAGCTTGCAAAGGAAACTGCATGCTCAAAAAAAAAAAAACTTTCCAAAGGCTGGGCCTCTCAAAGTTACGCTTTATGTTGACAGGCCTGTTTCATAACATTCTGTTCATATCTTCTGCGTGTTTTGCACAGGGGCAGGAAGTGTTCTCACCTGGTGATGCTCAGCGCCGTATACCACTGTGGTGCAGCGTGCTGGTAGGTGCATAGATCGAGCAGGGCAGGACTGGGCCCGAGCAAAACCCACATCTGAGGTCTGTAAATCCATGAGTCACTAACACTTAGCATGTTCCCTTCTCCGAGGGCAGATCTCCAACAGAGCTCTACAAAAATTATAGCATGTGATTTACCGCTTCATCATGAGCTGCAGATAAGTTCACCAGTTCTTTGTGGATAGGTGGCGAGGAGTGCACTCTGATCACAGAACATTTGGACAGCTGGTCTTCCTCAGTCTTCTATGCAAATATACACCAAAGAAAACATGTTCAGCATTTGGTCTTGGAGGCGAAACAATGTGATCAAATTAAACACATGGACTCAAAAAATGTCTCTTTGGATGAAATCGGTTCAATTATGGGCAGGATTTCCATCTAGTAAATATATGTAGCCCCAACTCAAACAAAATACATCCATGCACGATAATGTAATTTCATTGAGTTGGGATGGAATCCAATCCAATGAGTCAGTTTTTTTAGTGTATCACACAAACAAATAACTCATTGGATGAATTCAATTCAATTATGGGCAGGATTTCCATCTAATAAATATATGTAGCCCCAACTCAAATAAAAATATTGAGTTGGGGCTACATAAATTTATTAGATCGGAATCCTGCTCGTAACTGAATTGAGTTCATCCAATGCATCAGTTTATTGAGTGTGGGCCCTGACCTTTCCAGAACGTGCTCTGTCACAGTAGAGGGCAGGTGGAGGAGGGCGTGGAGGAGGCACACGAGGAGCAGCAGATGTTTTCTCATCATGGACAGCTGGAGGCTGCAGAAGATTAATTAAGATGAAAATGAACATCATCATCACTTTGGGTCATTCAGTTTGGTATTTTCTTCAAAATGTAAGTTCATCACTATTTCAAAGAGATTTATCTTTCTACACGCTGCAGTGTGAGAAAAGGTTGTGTTGTAAATGACACTACTCATTAAAGCTTGTATGAGCAGTAAAATAAATGATGTTATTGGGGAAAAACATGGACATTTACAGCTGGATCTGGACTTTCATCAGTTGCTGCATCTTCAGTGGAAATCACACGTTTGCTTTTTGGTGGACTGGGAGGAGGACGAACTGGAAGAGGAGTCTCATCATCTTCTGTGTTTTCTGAACAACTCTGAAGACAAACAATCGCAAAATAATCCCAGTAACTACGTTAACAGTGTTTCAAAGCAGCAACTAAAGAGTCAAGAAAAACAAACTAGAAAGAGACCTTGGGGTGCACATTCCTCTGCCAATGTAGAACAAGTAAATTGTCCATAAGGTCAAGGGACACAACGGTAAGTTGGTATTTTGACTGTTATCCTATGTTATTTTCACCAAAAGTTAACTCCTCAAAGGAATAAATAGTTGAGACCTTGCCACACCTTTGAGCAGCTTTTATTGCCATCGAGTGAGCAATTTGAGTATTTCAGGACTTCTGATACTTTTCCTAATTGACACCCAAAATTCAGTAAAAACTGGCATTTATAAATGTCAGAAATGTATGTTTTTCTTGGCAGGCAGAGCTTTGACCTCCAAGTATTAATGTATAAAAATTTTGATTTTGAAAGTTTTGCAGGTCTTACGTTTTAGGATGCGGAAGGTTTTGCTGTACAGACAGATGGACGGAAGGACAGTAGTTTCTCTTGGCAAGAGCAACTTACAGTCATATATATACGTATATATATATATATACATATATATATATATATACATATATATATATATATACATATATATATATATATACATATATATATATATATATATACATATATATATACATATATATATATATATATATATATATATATATATATATATATATATATATATATATATATATATATATATATATATATACATATATATATATATATATATATATATATATATATATATATATATATATATATATATATATATATATATATATATATATTACTTTGAAAGAATACATGTGGATTACATGTATGTATGTACATACATTTGGATTACTTGTAATCTGATTACTTTTGGATTAAGTAATCCTACCCAACCTTGTATGTATGTATGTATGTATGTATGTATGTATGTATATATAAAATCTGTGCAGCTGGTTATCTTTGGATTTTAAGTTTTTGCAAATTTTTTCAACAGCGTATCAATGTAACTATTTTTATGAAAAAATGGGGGGGGGGGGTGCTTGGATAATAACCATATACAATTATTATTATTTTCTTTATGAGCACAATAAAATATAAAACCACAACAATAACATAGAATTCTACACCCACAAAAACAACTAAGATTAAATGTTTTGTCATAAATCAAGACTATGAAAATGTTTATGTAATACACAGAGACTCCTTGTGGAGAAGGACCCAGTAAAGAAAAGTCACTGTTTTACGCAATGATAAAGATGCGTACAGAGTTAAAGAATGCCTATTTTAAAACTAAAGTGTACGAACTTTGCAAGTGAGCAAAGGGACACCAAGAAGGATTTTCGGCTGATGAAACAGCACACACCAATGCCACAGCTTAACAGGCCACTTGTTCCAATAGAAAAACTTGAGGAACACTTCTCTGAGCACTTCAGTGATCACACGTATGAGCCACAGCCTGAACTAGAACAACCCAACCGGAGGGCTATCCTCATATGCTACCACCGGAGGATGCACCTACTATAGATGCAACAGCACCAGGCCGTACAGAAGTAGACAACAGCATAAAGAAACTGAAGGTCAGGAGATGTATAAGATCTATGCTGAACAACTGAAGTACTCACGGTCAGCAGGACTGCTTTACCATATCTTGCTTTTCATTGATTTCATATGGTCCTGCGTTCAAGTGCATGCATAAGAGGGACCTAAAGTCACTGACGGAGAACTACAGAGGGCTGCCCAAAGTTCTATCTGGGATCATTGTTGAGAGGATCAGGGAATCATACAAATTCATCTTTCTGCACTTGCAGTTTAGCTTCCGAGCAAACAGATTGACTTCTCGTACCATATATACATTGCGTCAGCTGCTCAAAAATGCACGGAAATCAAAGAAACCAGTTTATGTGGCATTTGTGGACTTAAAGGCTGCTTATGATTGGATTCCAAGGGATGCCCCGTTCAAGTGTCTAGTAATTCGACTGAAGTCCCCCAGCTGGTGTCTGTACTACGTGCACTTTACACTGGCACGAAGGCATATGTAAAAGGAAGCAAGCGCCTTTTTGAGACACTGGTAGGATGCCACCAGGGAGCACTAGAATCCCCTGTCCTCTTTAACATTTATATGAACTCTGCCCTTTCTGGAACGAGTTTGAGACCTCTGATTTACCATTTTGATGAGAGTAATGGATGTGAGGTTAACCCCGTCAGGAGTACCCCAAGGCTAGTGCTGTGCCTCATGGGAAAAATGATGATGATTTGTAATATTCAAGAAAATCCATGAGTCGCAAACACTCAGCACGTTCCCTTCTCCGAGGATGGATCTCCAACAGAGCTCTGCAAAATTTATAGCATGTGATTTACCGATTCATCATGAGCTACAGAGAAGTTCATCAGTTCTTCATAGATAGGTGATGAGGACTGCGATCTGGTCACTGAACATTTGGACAGCAGGTCCTCCTCAGTCCTCTATGCAAATATACACCAAAGAAAACATGTTCAGCATTCGGTTTTAAGGAGAAGGTGAAACAATATGTTCAAACTAAACACGCTGGCCTGACCTTTCCAGAACGTGCTCTGTCACAGTAGAGGGCAGGTGGAGGAGGGCGTGGAGGAGGCACACAAAGAGCAGCAGATGTTTTCTCATCATGGACAGGTGGAGGCTGCAGAAGATAAATGAAGATGAAAATGAACATGATCATCACTTTGGATCATTTAGTTTGGCATTTTAATCAAAGTGTAAGTTCATCACTATTAAAACTTGTATAAGCAGTAAAATAAAAGATGTTATTGGGGAAAAACATGGACATTTACAGTTGGCTCTGGACTTTCATCAGTTGCTGCGTCTTCAGTGGAAATCGCACGTTTGTTTATTGGTGGACTGGGAGGAGGATGGACAGGAAGAGGGGACTCATCGTCTTCTGGGTTTGTGTCTTGTGAACAACTCTGAAGACAAACAATCGCAAAATAATTAACAATGTTTCAAAGCAGCAACTAAAGAGCCAAGAAAAACAAACTAGAGGGGCACTTTGGGGAGCATATTTATCTGACAATGTAGAACAATCACTGACCTATGCTGCAGGTAAAAAAAAAATTAAGAAAAATTAAAAAGTGAAAAGTTAAAAGTGAAATAAAAATTCTCCACACATCTCACAAGCATCAGATGAGTATTTTCTGTCTAATCCTATTAACAAATAAGTTAAAAATAAAAACATGACGCAGTAGAATATGTACAAATCAACTCACCACTTCTTTCGTTGTATCATCAGTTTCCTCTGTGTTGTCACACTGCGTGTTATGTTGGATTTTAGTCTCGGGATGAGGTTGAATCTTAAATGTAACCTCTGATTGGCCTTCGTCTGACAGAGGAGACTAACAAAAGAAATATATATCTTCAGACAAGCCTGTTCATTGGGTTAGGCTGAGAGAGCTGATTTCATATTTTGTGTCATACAGACAGTATTACTTGAGCTCAGCACCCAAAGTTTAGACACATCATCGAAGTGATAGCATGGCACCTGCAAGCTACTAGCTGACCTCTCTATTTAGGTCATGAGGTCATCCCATGCAGAATTTTACCTAAAATGGGGTGGAGGCGGGGGATTTCACACTCCATTCGCCCTATTGACTTTGCAAATCCGGCAAAACCTCAGAGAGGTCACCGCTCTGCGAGATTTCAGTAACACTGAGAACTGCATTGAGACACTCTGATCACGCTGCACTTTAACTGTTGCACACGCACAACACCATTAACATCGCAACATAAAACTATTTTTATATTGTGCCTAAAACTCTTGTGAATATATTCTCTGGGTTTATAGACATTGTTATTGCGTTTATTTTATGTAAACATGCGAGAATCACAGGCTGTCTCTCCATTATTTTCAATGGGAGCTGCTGTGAGGTACAGTAATGTTCAAAATAATAGTAGTGCTATATGACTAAAAAGATTAATCCAGGTTTTGAGTATATTTCTTATTATTACATGGGAAACAAGTAGATTCAGTAGATTCTCACAAATCCAACAAGACCAAGAATTCATGATATGCACACTCTTAAGGCTATGAAATTGGGCTTTTAGTAAAAAAAAAAAAAAAAAAAAAGTAGAAAAGGGGGTGTTCACAATAATAGTAGCATCTGCTGCTGATGCTACAAACTATTACTATTATGTTCAAACTGCTTTTTGAGCAATCCTGTGAATCACTAAACTAGCATTTAGTTGTATAACCACAGTTTTTCATGATTTCTTCACATCTGCGAGGCATTAATTTTGTTGGTTTGGAACCAAGATTTTGCTGGTTTACTAGTGTGCTTGGGGTCATTGTCTTGTTGAAATGAATCAAATCAATTTTATTTATATAGCTCCAAATCACAACAAACAGTCCCCCCAAGGCGCTTTATATTGTAAGGCAAAGCCATACAATAATTACAGAAAAACCCCAACGGTCAAAACGACCCCCTATGAGCAAGCACTTGGCGACAGTGGGAAGGAAAACTCCCTTTTAACAGGAAGAAACCTCCAGCAGAACCAGGCTCAGGGAGGGGCAGTCTTCTGCTGGGACTGGTTGGGGCTGAGGGGAGAGTATCAGGAAAAAGACATGCTGTGGAAGAGAGCAGAGATCAATCACCAATGATTAAAAGCAGAGTGGTGCATACAGAGCAAAGAGAGGTGAATAAAAAGAAACACTGGGTGCATCATGGGAACCCCCCAGCAGTCTAAGTCTATAGCAGCATAACTAAGGGATGGTTCAGGGTCACCTGATCCAGCCCTAACTATAAGCTTTAGCAAAAAGGAAAGTTTTAAGCTTAATCTTAAAAGTAGAGAGGGTGTCTGTCTCCCTGATCCGAATTGGGAGCTGGTTCCAGAGGAGAGGAGCCTGAAAGCTGAAGGCTCTGCCTCCCATTCTACTCTTACAAACCCTAGGAACTACAAGTAAGCCTGCAGTCTGAGAGCGAAGCACTCTATTGGGGTGATATGGTACTATGAGGTCCCTAAGATAAGATGGGACCTGATTATTCAAAACCTTATAAGTAAGAAGTAGAATTTTAAATTCTATTCTAGAATTAACAGGAAGCCAATGAAGAGAAGCCAATATGGGTGAGATATGCTCTCTCCTTCTAGTCCCTGTCAGTACTCTAGCTGCAGCATTTTGAATTAACTGAAGGCTTTTCAGGGAACTTTTAGGACAACCTGATAATAATGAATTACAATAGTCCAGCCTAGAAGAAATAAATGCATGAATTAGCTTTTCAGCATCACTCTGAGACAAGACCTTTCTAATTTTAGAGATATTGCGCAAATGCAAAAAAGCAGTCCTACATATTTGCTTAATATGCGCATTGAAGGACATATCCTGATCAAAAATGACTCCAAGATTTCTCACAGTATTACTGGAGGTCAGGGTAATGCCATGCTTCTAAGATTTGTGGGGCCAAGTACAATAATTTCAGTTTTATCTGAATTTAAAAGCAGGAAATTAGAGGTCATCCATGTCTTTATGTCTGAAAGACATTCCTGCAGTTTAACTAATTGGTGTGTGTCCTCTGGCTTCATGGATAGATAAAGCTGGGTATCATCTGCGTAACAATGAAAATTTAAGCAATGCTTTCTAATAATACTGCCTAAGGGAAGCATGTATAAAGTGAATAAAATCAGTCCTAGCACAGAACCTTGTAGAACTCCATAATTAACCTTAGTCCATGAAGAAGACTCCCCATTTACATGAACAAATTGTAATCTATTAGATAATGGCATGCTCTAATCTCTGTAATAAAAATTTATGGCCAACAGTATCAAAAGCAGCACTGAGGTCTAACAGAACAAGCACAGAGATGAGTCCACTGTCTGAGGCCATAAGAAGATCATTTGTAAAGTTCACTAATGCTGTTTCTGTACTATGATGAATTCTGAAACCTGACTGAAACTCTTCAAATAGACCATTCCTCTGCAGATGATGAGTTAGCTGTTTTACAACTACCCTTTCAAGAATTTTTGAGAGAAAAGGAAGGTTGGAGATTGGCCTATAATTAGCTAAGATAGCTGGGTCAAGTGATGGCTTTTTAAGTAATGGTTTAATTACTGCCACCTTAAAAGCCTGTGGTACATAGCCAACTAATAAAGATAGATTGATCATATTTAAGATAGAAGCATTAATTAACAGTAACAAATTATTGGTTGAGTTAATAGGGTTTCAAAAAGGAATAGTTTGCACCATGTATCATGCTTAGTTATCACGTTACGCGGTAACATATGTCACATGTCAGAGAATTCAATGGACGTCAACATTATTTGACCTTTACTTTGGAGACCAAACATTCAACACAGTCAAAACTATTCCATTTCTTAATCCAAGTAGCTCAATCAACAATTTGCACCATTTTTTACTAAAATTGGAGCAACTTTAACTTTTAACCCCTGTACAAACTGAAACTGGCCTTTGTCACCATTCTTAATGTTTTTACCCCATAACTCCATAATATTCAGTCATAGATAGTCCAAAATACCTTTTTGGAATCTTTATGATCAAACAAATAATGTGGTATAGTTTTCAATATGATTGGAGCATGTTTATATTTTAACTCCTGAGTAATTCTTCAATTGACCCCTACTTGGCCGCCTATTGAAAATTCAAGTGGCCAGTGAGCGATGTCTAAGGAGAATTTGTGCTGGATTTGGTGCTTGTATCACCATGTGAAGTATTGTTTCAGTTATTTGCTGCACTAAAGTCATGGGGTCCAAGGTCAGAAGTTTGGTTTATCTGTTTGTTACCCTACTCCTCCCACCTTCTTTAGTCAATTTTCACCAAATTTGATATGTGGATGATGGACAACTCCAGAATGGCCCTGAAAGTTTGTTTTGTTTTAGTAAAGGTCAAAGTGATTGGAGCCAAGATGAATAATAAAATAATAACACTGGTCAACATAATTTTTCTTGCATGGAGTCTTTCAGTGGATTTGGGGTAATTTGGGGGGCGCTGAATCCAAATCTTGTGTTAGTTTTTGCCAATCACATCAAGTTTTTGAGATATGAAAACATATTTCTCGTATCAAACAATGAAGCAAAAGCTGCAGTCTTGCACACTTCTTCAGCACCATACACAATATTACTGCCCTTGTTTTTGCGAACCTGGTTTAAAAACTATGCTTTTGAAGCTGCTTTTGTGCATGATTAGTGGCGTCAAACTCTTGAGTGAATGAGCAACTTTTACATAATCCATCAATATGGAACAATGAAATGAAATGTGATGTGATAGAGGAAATGTGAGCTCAGATTCAGATTCAAAGCAATTCAGTTTGAAAAGTTAAAAGTAGTCATACAAACTGTTTATATATTTGTTTGTTTGTTCATGATTTTCTTCAAAAATTATTTGAGGATGAAAAGTTTTCCAGCATATTTCCTTGGATTTTTCAATAACCTATAAGATTTTTGCATGGGGTGCACCCAATCATTTTTGGACCAACACACCCATGGGCGCACCAATGAGCACAGTTATAAGATAACAAGATTATAAGATATGGATGTTGGGTGTGAAATTGACAACTGTGTCTGTTGTACACTTAAAATGATGCCCACTGCACTGTGCGCTGCTTGGCAACACTTTGTGTCAGGTGAAAGATAGGGCCCTTTGTCTTTGCTATGTGCGTGTGGCTTCTTCTGCTCTGTTTGTATGCATTAAATACACACTAAAACCAGGTCATGGATGGCACTGTGGTTTTTGCACTGCTGTGGAATAACAGCATTTGAAGCACTTGAAGTAACTAACTCTCCAAGCACTGCCCTGTTTTGGCACTGGTCACTGGTTTGGCAAGTTATTCTGTATGAATGTCATATGGCTTCCCTATTGTATTCCACATGTATTGTGAAACTTCTTAAAGTACAGACGCTCACATGTGAAATACATGCATACACGTACAAATTACATATGACCATGAGAAGAATTTTCTGAATCTCTGATAACAAGGAGAAAGTCTAGTTTACACAATGTGACCAAAACTACAAAAAATAAAAATAATAAGTGAGAGTTTTCAATCATTTTTAAAATATATTTGATTCTAAATATTTAGTTGTAATAAAAATATTCTTACCATCATGTTCCACTTTGGTCACTGGTATCAGTCCTTTTTCTTTTAGTTTTCTGTTTTGTTTCTGATTGTTGTACCAACATGCAGCTGAGCGTTTCTACCATGTGTTCACATGCTTGTTAAAATGAAGATGTCCCAGATACCTGCTCCTCCCTGTCCAACTCCTTCCCTCCCCCTTTTGCTCTCCTGCAGTGTCCTATGTTTCATCTGTGAAGCCTTTTTTTTTTCTTCCAAAACCTTAACATGTGAATACCAGCATAAGACCAGTGGTGTGTGAGCAAATGCATATGTGAGGCATAATTGTAAAGCGCTTTGAGCGTCTGATGCAGATGGAAAAGCGCTATATAAATGCAGTCCATTTACTATATATATATATATATATATATATATATATATATATATATATATATATATATATCTCAGAGGCATGCTCAATAATAAATGCTTCTCTAATCTAATGTGATCTAATGTAGCAGCCCTCTGGAGTATATAATTTTCCATCAGTACTGAGACTGTGAGTAATCATATCCATTCAGATTATGAGGACATGCAGTGCATTTTCCCCGTTCACCTGTCTTATGGTAAGAAAATAACAGTACAAGCTACAGATTGATGAGTCCACATTTAACATTTTACAACACTGTAGAATCTGGTTCAACAAGTGAATTTTGATTTGATTTATTTATTTATTTTTCTCCACCTTGTAGTTCTTTCTTGCTGTGAAAAGTACTCCCCGGCCTAATACTGGGTTTAGTGTCAGTTGAGTGATAGATTGATGCACGAAGGAGGTGTATACATACAATTTGCTTTGTTCCACAAATGTCACTCTGTTTGTGTTCTGTTGTTGGAATGTCGTTTGGAACTTCTCAAGCAAGTCCAGTGAGAATCTGTTTTTCAAACATGCCTGTGAATGTTTTCAGGCTTAGTCACGTCCGGAAGCATGGTTTGTATAATGGTGGTTTGGATAAGTGCTGGAAAGGATATACAGCAAGGTTAGGGTGATAGAGGATGCAGGTGGTCATATCCTGACAAGTGAGGAGAGTGGGTTGTTAGGGTGGAAGGAATATTTTGAGGAGCTGATGAATGAACAAATGACAGAGAGAGAGAGAGAGAGAGAGAATCAGATAGATAATGTGGGAAAAACTCAAGAAGTGCAAAGGATTAGTAAGGTTGAAGGGAGGACAGCTATGAAGATGATGAACAGTGGAAAGACAGTTGGTCAACATGACATTCCTGTGAAGGCATGGAAATGTTTCCTAGAAATGGTAGTAGAATTTGTAACTAGATTTAATAAATTCTTGGAAAGTGAAGAGTAGAGAAGAAATGTGCTGGTTCCTGTTTTTAATAACAAGGGTGATGTGCAAAAGTGCATGAACTACAGAGGCATGACATTGATCAGCTTGAAGTTATGGGAAAGAATAATTGAAGCAAAGCTTAGGAAAGAGGTGGAGATGTGCAAATGAGCAGCAATATGGTTTCATGCAGAGAAAGAGCACTACGGATGCAATGTTTGCTCTGAGTACTGATGGAAAAGTATAGAGAATGCCAGGAGTTGCATCATATGTTTGTGGACTTAGAGAAAGCTTATGACAGGGTGTCAAGAGAAGTGTTGTGATACCGCATGACGAAGTCACCAGTCAGTGACAAAGAAATATTATTGTTAAAGAAATATTTCACAGCAAGAAGATTTGGAGGCTGGTGGAGGCAAATACAGGACCTGTGTCTTCTTCAGGTTGATGTGAAGACCAAGTTTGGTGTAGGCTTCGCACAAGGTTGCAAGCATTTTCTGAAGACCTTCTTTAAAGGATGACAAACTGCTGTCGTTACTGGAAGTCCACGAGCGAAGTGGTGGTGATTTTCTTCTTGGCTCGCATTTGGCTGAGGTTGAAGAGCTTTCCATACATTCTGTACATGATGTCAATAAATGGTGGTACCTTGTCTTTGATCAGATGGAGGATTCTTCCCATGTAGATGATGGAGTGCAGTGGAGGCGATGACACAGCCCTGCTTTACTCCTGATTGAACATTGAAGTGCCAACTACCAGAACTGTGGCAGACATGTCATCCTGGAGAAGCTTCATGTTCTTTATGAATTTCTCTGGACAGCCATTTTGCTCAGGATCTTCCACAGAAATGGGCATGACGTGCTGTCAAATGCCTTTGTCAAGTCAATGTAGGAGAAGTACCTTGGTTGGTGTTGCTCTCAAGACTTTTCTTGCAATTGGCAGACAGTGAAGATCATGTGTGTGGTCTCTCTTGATGGATGGAAGCCACTGTGTGTTTCATGAAGGATGTTTTTAGCTTGTAATCACAGACTGTTGTTGGCAATCCATGCAAGAACCTTTCCTGCATTAGACAGCAAGGAGATTCCACGATGGTTTCCACAGTCAGACTTGTCTCCTTTGCATTTGTAGATGTGACACTCATTAACTCTTTTTCAAAACACATTATAAAATGCCTATATACCATTTAAAAAGCACAAAACAAATTACAGGGTTACTTACCTGTCACTTAAAAAGTCATAAATAAAGGTTATAACTGACCTCAGAATAACTTTGGATGTGAAAAACTTGATTTACGTTCTGCCATTGATAACTACACTTCACAGCATGAATGGCATCTCTGGCACTGTTTATTTCTTGTCTTAGAGGTACAGATTTCTATGTTAGTATCGACTATTCTTCTAAAAACTAGAAAACAAATTGTGGTGTACCTCAGGGTTCAATTTTAGGTTAAGGTTGGGAAATGTCATCAGGAGGTATGTCATAAATTTGCACAGTTGTGCTGATGATATACAGCTGAACAATGCTGTGTCTCCTGATGACCCAGGGCCTGTTGATGCCCTTTTTAACTGTATTTTAGATAAATACATCATTGGCAAGGAATTTTCTACAGCTCAAGCAGAACAAAACTGAAGTCTTGGTTAAGAAAGAAAATCATTGCAAAACTGAAAACTGTAGCATTAAATCCATATCAACAATCAACTAGAATCCAGGAGTTATCTTTGATGCAAATCTCAGTTTTGTACCACAAATTAGAAATTTGAGGAAAATGGTAAATGGGCTGCATTTATATAGCACTTTTCCATCTAAATTAGAAGCTCAAAACACACTACAATGATGCCTCACATTCACACAGACACGACGATGTCAGGATGCTGCCATGCAAGACGCTCACTACGCACTGGGAGCAACTTGCCCAAGGGCCCTTAGTGATTTTCTGGTCAGGCTGAGGTTTGAACTGAGGATCCTCTGGTCTCAAGCCCAACCATTAGACCATCACCTCCCCTTGGCATGATAAAATGACATTTTATCATTTGAAGAATATTGAAAACCCAGTCCTGGATAAGCGGTTGACAATGAGTGAGTGAGTGAGTGAGTGAGTGAGTGAGTGAGTGAGTGAGTGAGTGAGTGAGTGAGTGAGTGAGAAAATATTGAGAAAGTCAGACTATTCCTCTCTGAAGCAAACACAGAGATATTGATTCTTGCTTTTATTACCTGCAGAATTGATTATTGTAATGGTTTTCTTTCTGGTCTTCAAAGCAAGTGATCCAATGTTTAAAATTCACACTCATTAGTGGTGCAGCTTAGCTAAAATTCCCATAACAATTGTGCATTTTGATAATAAGCTGTGTAATTCTTTATTGACCCCTGTAGGTCATTAGAGGTCAGCTCCAGGATGTCTCCATATCTGAAAAGAAACAGCAGTTAATTTAGAATATGTCTGCCAAATATGATGCTTTTATCACAGAATGCACAATTGTTTTGCATTGCACTAACTGTGAGCTAAAATGGACAAAACAGGGACTCATTACAACATTTGATTCCGATGGAAAAGCATTTTTCAGCCAAATTTTGTATCAGTTCAGGATTTTTTAAAGGTTGGATGGGGGGTGGATTTGTGAATGAATTTGGAATTTTTAGGTGCCATTTCCTGCATTTTGGTGCATATTTTGCTAGAAAATACACCAGAGAAGAAAAATAACTTTATAACCTGTTTTTTATTCATTTGAATTAGTATTGTACGAGTCTTAAATGTGAAGCTATGACGTTATGATGACAAGTAACAGAGAACATTTCAAATGTGTGTGACTAAAAAAGTGAACACCCTTGCTACACCTTGCTGAATCGTGGTCTGGTACAAATGCACCTAGATGAGTCACTCGTTGCATAGAAGGTTCAGAAACAGCATTCAGTGGCTGCTTGTGCTTCTGTCTGTTGATAATGACACTATAGTCAAGTCAAATGTCCTTGTGCATGTACAGGAGGAGTCCATTCAAACGGTCCTCCTGCATGGTTGATCTTAGTACCAACTTCACTAGTTTGAGAGCAGAGTTCGCCCTCTCCACCCCTGCACTTGTCACTCGAATGAGAAGGAGCAGGTGCATGATATGATGGATATTTGGGAACAGCCGTTGCAATATGACTGCTATGGTAATCTGCAAGCTCAAAGGCTTTGGTAAGGAGCATCCCCCTTCTTTATCCCCACTCTGACCTCTGAGGATAAGGAATCTGATGAAGGCAAGTCTTCACTGTATGCCTCCTGCAGCATGGTGGTTTCTTCATTCGCGATTTGTTCTACATTGTCAGGCAGCAACTGCAGACCGTGAAGTGCCTTGTCTGTTAGTGCAAGGAATTTGGACTCAAACTGTTGGAGGAGTTCATCCAAGAAAGGTATAAAGACTGCACAAGAGTTAATAATAACAATCTGTTTTTGTCATTATATAAAACAAATAATGAGTTTCTATTTCAATGGAATGAATATTTAACTCGGTGAAAGCTGGAACGTACCATTCAACTCGGCTTTGTTTCATTTCTCATCTCATGAAATATTCATTCCATTGAACTCATAAACAGTCATTATTTGTATACTATATCCACAGCGACTGCTGTTGGCCTCCGTCACAGGCAAGAAACAAATAGAGGTTCACCTGGAAGACAGCAAAAAACGGTGGGCTTCGCGTTGAACACAGAAGGCCATTTCCAGCCTTTGAATCCCATTTGCAGTTTTCATTGTTGCCTTTTTTTGTAATCCACTTCCAATTACAATTCCTTTTGTAATTTTCAGTAATCCACATTTTGCAGCTGCCGAGACCTGTGTAGCCTGTTTGTTTGTTTTTTAAGCTATTAACTTAAATAGATCAACATAACTTGAATACCTTTATTTGTTCTCTGTAGAGAAAAAGAAGCAAGGTGTAGCGGCATGCATTTTCTGACAACCCACATTTTGCAGCCTCCAAGTAGGGGTTAGCACAAATATTTTTAAATACCTCCTTAAAAATATGGAGACGGTTATTATGAACAACAAAATGCAAATCATAGACCAAACAATCTAGTCTAGCCCCCCTGTACATACCCCTGAAGTCAACCCCGACCCCCCAAAAATCATGCATTTTTCACTGCAAAATGTTCCTGTAATATTATTTTTGTGTGTGATAAAAGAAAATGCTGCTAAAATTTCTTGACTGGTTTACAGGCTCCTTAATGCAAAGGCAGCGTTATGAAGTGAAAAATGCATGATTTGGGGGGTTTTGACTTCAGGGGGTATGTACGGGGGGTTAGATGAGTAGATCATTTGGTCAATAATTAGCATTTTCTTGTTCATAATAACTGTCCCCATATTTTTAAGGAGGTAATACACCACAATGTTTACTTTTTCAAAATAGTACCACCCCCTAATAGAAAATAGATGGATGCAGTGGGTGAAGGTCACCTCAAATCCCACAAGCACACCTTAATTATTATTTCTGGTGACACCCCTGTATGGAGCTAAATCAAGGCCAAAAGTTTTGTAAAGTTAAGTGTAAGATATATATTTTTCAGTTTAAATAAATTTTTGATTCAGCTCTGTAATTTTTTTGATCAAATTAAATCAAGGCCAAAAGTTTTGTAATCTGAAATTTAAAAAAAGATTGAAAAAATTAATTTTGAAACTGAAAATTAAAAGATTTAATTTGAAAATAAAAAAAGATTAAAAAATAAATTTTGAAACTGAACATTTAATGTTTGTTCTTGAATTTTGTAATCATTTAAAAAGTATTATCAAAATAAAAATAAGTGTAAGATATATATTTTTCAGTTTAAATATTTTTTTTGATTCAGCTCTGTAATTTTTTTGATCAAATAATTTATTTTCATATTTCGTTTGTTCACCTTCAGATCTTTTTTCCACTTTCAGATCTTATTTTTTCAGTTTCAAACTTTTGGCCCTGTTCTGGCGTGGGAGGGCGTGGCTTCGATTGAGAGGGGCGTGGAATTGTGAGTGACAGCAGAGCAATCAGTCCTCACATGATGTTGCTTTCAGGAAATGTGGGTACGTTGATAGATAATGACTCTGCTCCCGTCTCCATCGTTTATTTACTATGCGGCTGGCGCGTGAAAGAAAATAGAGAGAATGAAAAGTACCCACGTTTCCTGAACGCAACACCATGTCATGTGAGGACTGAATGCTCTGCTGTCACTCACAATTCCACGCCCCTCTCAATCGAAGCCACGCCCTCCCACGCCAGAACAGGGCCAAAAGTTTGAAACTGAAAAAATAAGATCTGAAAGTGAAAAAAAGATCTGAAGGTGAAAAAAGAAATATGAATGAAAATAAATTTGATTAAAAAAAATACAGAGCTGAATCAAAAATTTATTTAAACTGAAAAATATATATCTTACACTTATTTTTATTTTGATAATACTTTTTAAATGATTATAAAATTCAAGAACAAACATTGAATTTTCAGTTTCAAAATTTATTTTTTTAATCTTTTTTTATTTTCAGATTACAAAACTTTAATTTTCAGTTTCAAATTTTATTTTTTCAATCTTTTTTTATTTTCAGATTACAAAACTTTTGGCCTTGATTTAGCGCCATACCCCTGAGACCCTTTTCTTTGTTTTACTGTTCAACTTTTTGTCGAAATATTGCGGGGGGTTTTATGATGCTGTGCCGTGTAAACTATTGTGTTTTCTGTTAAATCTAACTATTTTTGTTATCATTATGTTTAAACATTTGCACAATGTTCTGTTGTGTGCCTTATCATTTCCTAGTCATAATATAGTTCGTGACCGTAAGCAGATCTCGTGATGAGCATGGTGATGAGAGGGTCCGTTTCAACATCGACCAATCAGAACTCACCTGATGAATCCTCCTCCAATCACGTCGCAGCAGCAGCAGCGCGGCGAAGAAAACCGAACGAACACGGATGCTGACGAAACGCGTTCGTCGGAGTTTCCTGCTGCGTCAGATGAAGTAGCGCTCAACTTTGTCTGCTTGTCATATCGGCAAACATTTTGAAGTAATTTTTTTCAGCGTGGACAAAAATGGCGCGACTGTGGCTGATTGGGGTGTTTTCGGCGCTACTGTTTATAACCCTGACTTCTGGTATTGTAAGGTTAGTGTTATGCGTGTAGCAGGTGATGTTTTGTGCTAATTACCGTTAGGTGAGGTCACATTTCTGCTTCAGGCAGGTGTGTTTACTTCCTGGTTCTTTTTCCGACACAAGCGTCTCGTGTTTGTCGGGTTTAGACGCTTCCACATTTGATGCTTTTGCAGTGTTTGTGCAGGTTTGTCACGCTAAATGTCTCTGTGGCTGTAGAATCCCCCTCCATAAAACCAGAAGCGTCAGACGGCTGCTGAGCGATAACGGGAGGTCCGTGCACGAGCTGCGCGCTCTGGCGAAGCTTGTAGGAGCCCCGGACAGCTCGCCCTCCCCCAGCCTGCCCGTGGAGAGACTCACCAACTTTATGGATGTATGTACATGCTTTAGATTGCACACACTCAGCAGCTCCACGGGGTGAGGGAGCTTTAAACGGGTAGAAACTGTGCAGACTGCAACCCCCCCCCCCCAATTAATTCCATCCAGGATCCAAGCACTAAACTTGATGGTCTCACTTGAAGCCCACCTGCAAGAAGTAAAAGTTGCAATTCCTTGACTGGCCTCTTGAGGCTGGCTCCAAAAGTGAGCAGATTGCCATTCAAGTCCATGTTAAAAATGTCTAGCTTTAAAGCAGAAATAAACATGTTTACAGCCTGATACAAAAACTGGTTTCAGTCTCAAAAGTTTCCTCACACTGATAACTGTATGGGGGTGAGTTCAGTTTATTTATATAGCGTCAAATCACAACAGTGCTGTCTTAAGGTGCTTCACATGAATAAGGTCCAACCTTACCAACCCGCCTGAGCAAACTCACAGGTGCCAGTAGTAAGGGAAAAATGCCTCTAGTGATAAAGAGGAAGAAACCTCAAGCAGACCAGACTCGGAGGGGTGTTCCACTGCTTGGGCCATTCTAACAATTCTCACAAGAAATGAAAACAGAAGAGCAACAAAAACTGTCCTTAATTTAGGCCATGGGCCAACATGGGATGTCCATATTACAAAAAATAACGTAACATTAAAACATACTGGGGCTCACTATGACCTATGACAACACTGGGTATTACCCTGTCAGTAACCACCCTATTATGGAATACAAAACTGTCAAAGAATGCCTATGAGTAGCAGAAGAGGCCACGCTTTTTTGACAGTTTGGTATTTTGTAATAGGGGACTAGAATAACCCCCAAACTTCTTAATTTAAAATTTTAGATTTTTTTTTTTTTTTTTTTTTTGAAGCATAGACTGTATATATATACTGGACACAGCCTGTGTGACGTCACCCATGGGTTTTCTATAGAGACCAGGAACAGCTGATAAATAAAAGCTTGTGTCTGTCTCATGTTGGCAGCAGCGGGCGCACTGATTCACAGTGAACTCACTGATAGTTAAAGGGGTAGGACATTTCACCACACAACAAGCTGCATTATTCCAGGGCCCAGTTTCATAAAGCAATCTAATCTTTCAATTCATTAAACTTACTTAGTTGACTACGGTTAGTCGTCCAACATTATCCATCTAATCACGTTTTACTTTGATGGCTAAACTTGTAGATTAGCTGTTTACATTAGTTGACTGTTTTCACGGGCATAACGGCCTCCCATGTGCTGTTGCCAAGAGACAGCACCAATGCATGACCATTATGTTTACTTCCGGGTTTGTTGTTGCCATGAACTTTCCAGCATTTGTTTTGTTAACTGGCTTTATTAACATTTACGGACACATGCGAACTGCAGAATGGCAGGCTTAGCACTTAGCCTAGCAGTTTCAGTCTTCAATTTCTTCTTCTACACCTCCGTCAAGCCTTTTTCTGTACACAACGCTGCTCAGCGTAACAGCGACATCCGGTGGCTAATGTGAGAAGTGTCATAACACATCATGACAGTCATCTGCTACAACCATGGCGAAAAGCGGAGGAAGGTCTCCTTTTGGAGGAATACGAGCAACGTAGGGGTGGTCTTGAGTGTTCCATCAAGTGTTGGTACGTGATAGCTGCAATTTTTGAGGTAAGACACTGAAGTTTTATCAACTAAAATAAGATTACCCTACTCTGTATCAGGCTAAAAACAGTCAGGTAACCTGAAACTTTAGCTGACTAAGCACTTTGTTCAACAACTCACGTCAAAAAATTAGTCAACTAAGTGAACTAAACAAAATTAGACCGCTTTATGAAAGTGGGCTCTGGTGTTTAATAAAATACTACAAATAAAACAGACACAGCTTCCATAAGAGTGAGTAGCTGCATCGAGCGTGCTCAGATGCAGTCACTCAAAGTGACCACATACCCAGTTATACAAAACTTTATGGCTTAAAATGTCTGAAACTAAGAAGTTAGAAAAACACTGGGATTTGGCACAAGTTTAACACTGGATACCCTTCCACTTTTATCTGAAAAAACACGCACAGCCTTTGGTCTTCCATTTAAGTGCCAACCAGGACCCGCGCTGCGTAGCTTCTGAGATCTGACAGGATCAGGCTTACACAGAGCAGACTGGCTGCTAATTTATTCTAAATATAAGGATTTTTTTTTTTTTTTTTGCCAGCTTGCATTCGGCCCAGACGGACGCACTTTTCTCTTCTCCCTCCCTCCTTATCTTTCCTGCTTTTGTGGCGTGTTGTCTGTGAGGCTGCAGCTTTGCTCTTCTGGAAAACGACAAAAATGGATCTGTTAAAGTGGTCTCTGAACGCAATTGACACTATTTTTTCTACAAGACATTCGGGGGCGGAGGACCCGACCTGTCCTGCCGGGACGCATGTGATGGGTTACGTGATGGACTCGTGGAGGAGATGGCAGGTCATGTGCCTTTACATGCTTTCTGTGGAGGACGTCGAAGATGTGTATATATTCGGCTTGGTGGTGACCGGCTTTCTGCTGTGTGGAGCGGGCATGGCGCTGGTTTACCGGAAAATCAAGAAAGTGGAAGCAGCTTTGATTGGGCCTTCCAGGTTGCCCTACATGATTGATTCGATTGGGAAGGCAGTGGCTGCGCAGTCGCCGGGTGTTAACCGCACACTGGAAAACATCTCGGGTAGGATTGCAGCTCCGGAAACCCGCTTTGACCGTCTGTGAAGACCACATTCTACATTCAGATGCATTGAGAGCCACTCTGTTCTCAGAACTGTGGAATCTTTCAGGCATCTGCTAATCTGGTTATTCATTTGGCCTCCCCAACACAGCTGCACTTCAAGGTCGCTGTGATAAAAAATCTCCTCAGAAGATCAACACTTAAGCCTCGCTCCCTGGTCATCCCCCCTCCCCTCAGCTTCTCCAGCTCTGACCTTGACTGTGGACAGTGGACTGCTCAGGGCTGAGCCCCTCCCCCTCCAGGATTGTCAGACAAGGCCGTTGAAGGCGCCAAATAGGCTGCCTCCGGAGTGTTCTGATAAACTGGACCTTCAAATCTTGGTTGTCGTCCTGCGTCCTTGTTTTGTCTGTGTGATTATTGTTTTTCTGTGCTGATGGGGATTTTTTTTCCTCATTGCTGCTGTGTAACGCAGCGGCTATGAGGGTTTTTTTTTCTCCTTTTCCCTCGTGTTTTGCTTTTCAATATATGTTTATGTACCGGGCCGGCCTATGTGTGTTGTGTGTTATGTGTGTGTCATTTGTTATGGGTCGGTCTTGGTTTGCTCAGCCCTGCTGTTGACCAAGGCAGGGATGTGCATCTGGAGCTGGTCCCCGTGCGCCTAATGGCGACTTCTGCTCCTACTGGCAATTAGGATGGGTTAAATGCAGTAGACACATTTCATTGTGCAGGGAACATGTTCTTCTGTGCATATGACAATAAAATTCTTTTGAATCCTTTGAATCCTTGAATCCTTTGATTGTATTTTCTTGCAGCTGGTCTGCTCTGTGTCAGCCTGATCCCGTCAGATCTCAGAAGTTAAGCAGAGCAGGATCTGGTTAGTACTTGGATGGGAGACCAGCGGCTGTGTGTGTTTCTCCAGGTGAAACTGGAGTTGCGTCAGTAAGGGCATCCGGCGTAAAACTTGTGCCAATTACCAATGCGGATCTGGCTGTATCCGCTGTGGCGACCCCGAACAAAACCGGGAGCAGCCGAATGAGCAGCGACAACATAAGGATTGTATTTTCTTCAGACAAGTCAGTCGATGACCAAATGAACATTTCCTATTCACTGAATATGTCTTGGACTTAATTTCCATCAATCATCAAGAAAAACAGACAGTAGGGTACTATGTGATAAACCTGTATCAAGTAGGCAGTTATCAAAAATTTAGTGACCATGTTGGAAGACTAGATGGAACCCAACACGACACTCATGACAGCTCTGAAGGACTTATAGGCTTCTGTGGATGCGATTGGAGAAACTAGGAATGGTGTAACATTTGTATCTTGCATCCCCATTCACAGCTTCATGTTGGAGTCTAATACAGAAGGATTGTAAAACAGGAAAACTGATCAAATCTAGGCTCTGGTTTCCCATGTGCTTTCTGTTGAACTGCAGCTGAAATTTCACATGTTTTTAAGAAAATCCTCCTCTGCACTACTTCATCATGAAGCCATGTAATTGGTGATGCAACAGACAAAGGTTGCACTATGCATAGTTTCTTCAACTGCAACCACAGTGGCTTCTCTCACTAGTCTTGTTCAGCACAGTCACTTAATGATTGATGTAAATGAACTCCAAAAGATGTTTATGTATCCATATTTAAAGTAAATTGCCTGGTCCTGCGTTTTTCAAGTGTGTTTTTTTTTTGTTTGTTTGTTTGTTTTTTGGTTGTTTGTTTATTGGGTTTGTTTATGTTTGTGTGATTGACATAATTTATGAGAACTGCCTACTTGAACAGATTTAGAATTTAGTACCATACTGTTTTTCTTAATGACTGCTGTAAATTGCAAGACTCCAAGACATGCTGGTATTTATATGAATTTTTAAGGTTGAAAAATCAGTTTGAAGTTGATTTTTTTTTTTTTTTTTGTCTCGGTGTCACGACCAATGGAGCAAAATGTGATTGGCTGAACATTGAATGAATGAGACCGGGATCGATTGCTAATCCCTGCTTTTCTATTTTTTGAGGTTGAATTTTTTGTTTTTTGAGGCTGAATATGTTGATGCTAAACAAATTCAACCTTAGAAATTCAACGTCAAACTCTGATTTTAATGCAAAAAAAAAAAAATAAAAATCAACCTTAGAAATTCAAATTCTGATGGCACAGATTTACTTCCATATATTTAGTGACTTTTTGAAATGTTTGTAACAATCTGTATCTTGGCCAAAGAGAACCTACTGGTCATGGAGGTTTCATTTGGGTTTACGCAGTCAGACTTTCATCTAGTGGCTGTTGAGTTGTGTGACATAACAACCATCCTCAGTGTCTTCCTGTTTGCAAGGCTGCTACTTTTCATATCACAGAGAGATACTACTCTGAGCCGGGCTCAGACAGGTACTCCTGTAGAGAAATTGCAGACGCTGGTTGGCCTTTTTAATCAGAGAGGATATGTGCATGTGTAGAATCCACGTCAGACACTATCAGTTCAAATTACTATTGTCTATTTATTTATTTATTTACTGCTTGTAGGTGAGAGCAGGTATACGTCACTCCCAGCGAAGTGGCAAATCCAAAGGCGAGAATTCATATTGCTCAATGTAAACATGCTCGGGCTGTACGCTGTGCGCTATGTTACGAAAGAAGTCAAGTACCTTATATGTCCGCCCCTGCCAGTACTTAAGACATGGCAAATTTAGGCTACTGTGTGTGGGGTGGGTGGATCAAAATCCTGGTGGATCTCGGCAAACAGACTTTTTGGAAATATCGACTCAAACTTCATGTGTCATTTTAATTTCTGAACATTGTCAGGTACACACTAATATTGCTATATTGTTGAGTTCTGAGCGAAAAGTCCCTCTTCTTTCTCGCTGGTCTGTCACTCATCCACTAGTTTGAGTCTGTTTTTGCCAGGTTCAGTTGTCCATCTTCAATCAACAAAATATTGTATAATCACCTACATTTTGGACACTAACCCTGGTGGTGTTTGGTTTCTTTGCTGCAGATGTTCTTTCTTGCGCAATATTCAGGTTCTATTTTAAAATAGAACCTGTTCTATTTTAAAATAGCAGAGGCAAAAACTCGGGTCTGAGAGGAGTTCGGGGAGGCTATGGAGAAGGACTATCGGTCAGCCTCAAAGAGATTCTGGCAAACCGTCCGACGCCTCAGGAGGCAGAAGCAGCTCTCCACCGGCACTGTTTACGGTGCGGGTGGGGAGCTGTTGACCCTGACTGGGGATGTTGTTGGGCGGTGGAAGGAGTACTTCGAGGATCTCCTCAGTCCCATCGTCACGTCTTCCGAAGAGGAAGCAGAGACTGGGGACCCAGAGGCGGACTCATCCATTACCCAGGCAGAAGCCACCGAGGTGGTTAGAAAGCTCCTCGGTGGCAAGGCTCCTGGGGTGGATGAAATCCGTCCTGAGTACCTTAGGTCTCTGGATGTTGTGGGACTGTCTTGGCTGACACGCCTCTGCAACATTGTGTGGCGATCGGGGACAGTGCCTCTGGATTGGCAGACCGGGGTGGTGTTTAAGAAGGGGGACCGGAGGTTGTGTTCCAACTATAGGGGGATCACACTCCTCAGCCTCCCCGGTAAGGTCTATTCCAGAGTACTGGAGAGGAGAATTCGACCGATGGTCGAACCTCGGATTCAGGAGGAGCAGTGTGGTTTTCGTCCTGGTCGCAGCAAACTGGACCAGCTCTACACGCTCCATCGGGTGCTCGAGGGTTCATGGGAGTTCGCCCAACCAGTCCACGTGTTTTGTGGATCTGGAGAAGGCGTTCAACCGTGTCCCTTGGGGCACCCTGTGGGGAGTGCTCCGGGAGTACGGGGTCCGGGGTCCTTTGCTAAGGGCTATCCAGTCCCTGTACAACCGCAGCAGGAGCTTGGTTCGCATTGCCGGTAGTAAGTCAAACCTGCTTCCAGTGCACGTTGGCCTCTGCCAGGGCTGCCCTTTGTCGCCGGTTCTGTTCATTATTTTTATGGACAGAATTTCTAGGCGCAGCCAGGGTGTAGAGGGGGTCTGGTTTGGGAACCACAGAATCTCGTCTCTGCTGTTTGCGGACGATGTGGTTCTGTTGGCTTCGTCAAATCAGGACCTTCAGCGTGCACTGGGGTGGTTTGCAGCCGAGTGTGGGGCGTCCGGGATGAAAATCAGCACCTATAAATCTGAGGCCATGGTTCTTGACCGGAAAAAGGTGCTTTGCCCTCTTCAGGTCGGTGGAGTGTCCTTGCCTCAAGTGGAGGAGTTTAAGTATCTCGGGGTCTTGTTCACGAGTGAGGGATGGCGCGTGAGATCGATAGACGGATCGGTGCAGCATCTGCAGTGATGCGGTCACTGTATCGGACCGTCGTGGTGAAGAGAGAGCTGAGTAGGGGGGCAAAGCTCTCGATTTACCGATCGATCTACGTTCCGATCCTCACCTATGGTCATGCGATTTGGGTCATGACCGAAAGAACGAGATCGCGGGTACAAGCAGCCGAGGTGAGTTTCCTCCGCAGGGTGGCTGGGCGCTCCCTTAGAGATAGGGTGAGGAGCTCGGTCACTCGGGAGGAGCTCGGAATCGAGCCGCTGCTCCTCCATGTCGAAAGGAGTCAGTTGAGGTGGCTCGGGCATCTTTTCCGGATGCCCCCTGGATGCCTCGCTGGAGAGGTGTTCCGGGCACGTCCCATTGGGAGGAGGCCCCGGGGAAGACCCAGGACACGCTGGAAGGATTACACCTCTTGGCTGGCTTGGGAACGCCTTGGGGTTCCCCCGAAGGAGCTGGGGGAGGTGTGTGTGGATCGGGAGGTCTGGGCGGCTTTGCTTGAGCTGCTGCCCCTGCGACCCGACTCCGGATAAAGCGGAAGAAAATGGATGGATGGATGGATGGATGAATAATAATAATAATTTTTAAAAATCCTTAAAAGTACCAGTAATCACTGTCCACCTTCTAAAATAGCCTAATTGAATTTGCAGTTCTTCCCTTTTCTCCTGACATACTACGGATTCATCAAAAACAAATGTTGAACTCCTTCTACCACCATCTCACTAGACTCGCTGTAAAAACATTGAGTGCAGCACTTCTGGATAAAATCTTACCATGTCATGTACAAATAAAATGATTTTCTTACTCATTGAGTTTAGGCAGTCTTTTGCGATTTGTTCATTGTGCATGCTCATATCATGATGACTAGGAAAATGTGACTAGTTGTGCAGTGCTTTCTCTGACACATCAATGATATCTGCTTTAAATTTCAGTTAGTCTATTTTAGACAGTATACTACAAGCATTTAAGTGGAGGAAATGGAGTGTTTTTTTTGTTGAAATTGATCAGATTGCATTATTGCATTGCCTGTAACCTCTTGATTATTGCCACCTTCATGAATCAACTCATGGGTTTCATAAGGCATGATATTTAGGTGATTGGCACCATCCATGCAACTTGTAACCTGCAGTTAGTTATATAAAATTTTCCCCCAGTAAAGCCAGCCCGAGTCCTCAATCCTCAAAGCTCTGAGTTCGAGCCACAGAGGTCATATGATCAACAGTGAGAAAAATGTAGGGCTTAGCAATTGATATTAAACTGTCATATCTGTGGCTTGTTCTGAAGATTTGGGTAACATTTTCCTTCATATGGGCCTGTGTGAATAAACACGTTTGAAAGACATAATACTTCACTGTCATTTAATTTACATGCAGAAATGTTGGTGTATCATGTCGTTTCATTTTAGGCCCAGTACTTTGGTGTAATCAGCATCGGCACGCCTCCACAGGACTTCAGTGTGCTCTTTGACACCGGCTCATCCAACCTCTGGATCCCCTCAGTCCACTGCTCTTTCTTCGACATAGCCTGCTGTGAGTTTGGTGGAGGGACAGTTGAATATTTGGTTGGTGTGTTACAACTGCATGTTTATTTTGAGTCACTCTGTTTCACCTCGTCAGGGGTTCACCATCGTTACAACTCTAAGAAGTCGAGTACATATGTGCAGAACGGCACACAGTTTTCTATCCACTATGGCCGAGGCAGCTTGTCTGGCTTCATCAGTGGCGACACAATCTCAGTGAGTTCACTAAAGTTCACCACGTTGCCTCACACAGCTCTTTCTGTTGAAATGCATACCACAGATCTGGTGGTCATACCATTTCTGTTATTTAATTTAAAATGTTGTTTGTTCATGCTGAGCTTTTTCTGCCTGTTTTGTGTGCAGGTGGCAGATTTATCAGTTCCCAGGCAGCAGTTTGGTGAAGCGGTGAAGCAGCCTGGCATCACGTTTGCTGTCGCACGGTTTGACGGGGTTTTGGGCATGGCCTACCCCTCCATATCGGTTGCTAACGTCACCCCGGTGTTTGACATGGCCATGGCTGCAAAACTTCTGCCCCAGAACATATTTTCTTTTTACATCAGCAGGTTAGTTTCTGATATGGTATCATAGAATTGGTGTCAATAATTCAGTCAGGACCACATACACGTGAAAGAGTTTGTGGTTTATCAGACATGCTTTTATATTGTTTTTCTTTTCACTGAAACCACCAACATGTGACTGGAATTGTACTTTATGGAAGTAAGAAAATGTAATTGGAGGGTGGAGTTGAGGGTAGGCAGCATTTCATAAAACTCCTGAGAGGAAGAACCAGCAGACCAATTTCATTCAGATTTAAAAGGGTATACAGTGCATCCAGAAAGTATTCACAGTGCTTCACTTATTTCCACATTTTATGTTACAGCCTTATTCCAAAATGGAGTAAATTCATTTTTTTCCCTCACTTCATTCTACTCACAACACCTTATAATGACAACACAGTTTTGTTTTTTTTTAATTTCTGAAAAATTATTATAAAAAATAAAATAACTAAGAAATTACATGTACAATTACAAGTATTTACACCCTTTGCTCAGTAGTTTGTTGATGCACCTTTAGGAGCAATTACAGCCTCAAGTGTTCTTGAATATGATGGCACAAGCTTGGTGCACCTATCTTTAGGTACTTTTGTCTATTCCTCTTTGCAGCACTTCCCCAGCTCCATCAGGTTGGATGGGGAGCGTCGGTGCACAGCCATTTTCAGATCTCTCCAAAGATCTTCAAACAGATTCAGGTCTGGACTCTGGCTGGGCCACTCAAGGACATTTACAGTCGTCCTGAAGCCACACCTTTGATACCTTGGCTGTGTGCTTAGGGTCATTGTCCTGCTGAAAGAGGAACCTTTGCCCCAGCCTGAGGTCAGGAGCGCCCTAGAGCAGGTTTTCATCCAGGATGTCTCTGTACACGCTGTATTCATCTTTCCCTGAATCCTGACTAGTCTCCCAGTTCTTGCTGCTGAAAAACATCCCCACAGCATGATGCTGCCATCACCATGCTTCACTGTAGGGATGGTGCCTGGTTTCCTCCAAACATGACGCCTGACATTCATACAAAAGACTTCAGTCTTTGTCTCATCAGACCAGAGAATTTTGTTTTGTCATGGTCTGCGAGTCCTTCAGGTGCCTTTTGGCAAACTCCAGGTGAGCTGCCGTGTGCTTTTTACTAAGGAGTTCTTTCTTTCTGGCCAATCTACCATACAGGCCTGATTGGTGGATTGCTGCAGAGATGGTTGTCCTTCTGAAAGGTTCTCTCGCCACTAGGGTGGTCCTTATTTTGCAAAGTTTTGAAATGTAATACTCTGATGCCCGTGAATAGGTTCCAGTTGATGAGGCAACATGCTATTTAAAATTTTGTTTGTATAAATTAATTTTTAGAGGTAGCTCAAAAGCATTAATATTTTTGCTGTTTTCTGATGTACAACTCTATTCAAACTAAAGCCTAATAGTGCCCCAACATATCAAAAGTCCTGATGAATCCTGCTGGTGCTCACTTAGAATGTCAAGATGACCTCCACAGGCAATTTTCAAGCATTAGGTTGATTCAGCTTGGGAATTGGACGAGGGCGGTCGCATCTCCTCCACTCTCCCTTATCTCTGTTCACTGCCTTTAGCCTTCAAGTCCCTATTTCACCAGACTGTGAATTCCTCAAATCATATTGGATTCTGGATCTATTGGACTACTATTGGATTAACCATGGAATTGATCAGCTGGTCTCTGAACGCTATTGTCACCATTTTTTCTACAAGAAGGTCAGGACCGGGGGATCCTACCTGCCCAGATGGAACGTATCCTGTGGGCTATGTCCTTGACTCCTGGGGGTCTTGGCATGTTGCATGCTTGGCGCCTTTCTCCGTTGAGGACATCGAGGATTTATTCATTTTTGGTCTCATGGTAGCAGGGCTGGTACTTTTTGGCTTATGTGCTGCCCTGATCTACCGGAAAATTGGCAAGACAGCGGCATCAAGAACCACAGCCCCTCGCTTGTCCGTCATGATTAACGAGGTTGGCAAGGCAGTGCATTCTCAGACTGTGATGACTCTTGAACTCAGACGCAAATTGGATGACATCTTGGAGCAGATGCGTGCCTTGCAGTTGAAGCTGAAGATTTCAGAGGCCGGTGAATATTCTTAATTCATAATTGGGAATATTCTTAATTCATAATTGGGATTTGGTTGTGCAAGTGGAACTGTTAAGTGATTTCACTGCTGCAACAATAACATTACAGGCTTATTAAGCCGAAGGTCAAATTGCCCGACTGTCTCCTCCTGAGGGATTTGTTTCGGCCTGGGGAACATTGGCTGTTTCTTATCTCAACTCACAAAGACAGTAAACTGCTTTTCACAGGACTGAAGCATGTTCCATTCCCTCCACCCCACCCCCTCCTTCCCCCATCAACTCCCACCCTTTCCAGCGCCTGTTTCTCGTCATCCCGTTCCCCTTCGGCAGGGGCGGTGCAGTTTTAGCTGCAACCCCCCCCCAGCTGATGTTGGCGGCGCAACTCAGGGTTGCTGCGTGGCCTTCACCCACTTGCCTCAATTCGGATAACGGACTTCTTCAAACTTAGTGCACATAACAATGTCAAATGTGTATGTGTTGCCTTTAATTCTGATGTGTGCCATTATTACGGTAAACAAGTAATAATTGTGGACTAATTGCTGTCTGAGGTAACTGGAGTGTAAACGTAATTTCTCTATTGTGAGATCAATAAAGTATATATCTATATCTATCTATAGCGTAGGGAGGCACTAGTCCATGAATAATTTTATAGGTTAAATACCTTAAAATCTGACCTCGCAGAGACAGGAAGCCAGTGAAGAGATGCCAAAATGGGTGTAATGTGGTCAAACTTTCTGCTTCCTATCAAGGGTCTGGTAGCAGCATTTTGAACCAGTTGGAGACCCCTAATGCTGGACTGCGGTAAACCAGACAATAGACATTGCAGTAGTCCAATCTAGAAGCGACAAATGCATGAATCGGGGTCTCTGCATCAACAATAGACAGGATGGGACAAATCTTCACTGTGTTTCGCAGGTGGAAAAAAGCAGTCCCCATAATATCTCTAATGTGTAGGTCAAAGGACAATGTTGGATCAAAAATCACACAAGCCTAGGCTAAGCGTTATTAGCTAGTCATATTGATGCGTCTCTGGACCAAGAACCATCATTTCAGTCTTGTCCGAGTTTAAAAGTAAGAAATTGATAGACATCCAGCTTCTCACTTAATGCAGCAAGGCAATCCTGTAAGGATTTTATGTGGATGAGATTACCGGTAGTTATCGGCATGTATAACTGAGTGTCATCGGCATAGCAATGAACGATAATCCCAGAACGCCACAGTATGTGCCCAAGGGGTGCTATATAAAGAGAAAAATTCAGGAGGCCTAAGACGGACCCCTGTGGAACCCCATATTTCATGTCACTGAGGTTAGAGGTAGTGTTGTTGTACAAGACACAGTGAGAGCAACTAGTTGGGTATGATGTCAACCATGCAAGGACATTCCCAGTAATCCCAGAGTAATTCCCCACTTTATCGAGTAGAATACGGTGATCCACCTTATCAAACGCAGCACTAAGATCTAACGGCATCAGAACCGCAGTGGTGTCTGAATCCATTGCGAGGAGAAGCCTAATTTTCAGCAGCTTAATTTACAACAGCTTAACTTTTTTATGTCCCACCGCCGTAATGTGGTTTGTACATTATGTCCTTGTGCGTGCATTTGTCTTTGGGAAGACATTATTCTGAACGTGATTATTCCACAGTAGATACTTGTGCCATAGGTATCCTCTGGCAAGTAAAAGTAAGTCCCTTTGGCTGCTCCCTCTTGTTTTACTCGGGGACACCACAGCTTATCCAAAGTGGATCTGCATGTTGATTTGTCAAGAGTTTTACACCAGATGCCCTTCCTGACACAACTCCACATTACATGGAGAAATGTGGCAGGGGTGGGGTTTGAATTGGGAACCTTCTACACTGAAACAGAGCTCTTACCACTTGGCCACCACCCCTGCCCTAGGTATCCTCTGGCAAGTAATTGAGCTAATTAGGTTTTTGGGCTTGTCTGGTGCATATGTTAATCAGAGTGCTTGTTTGCAAAGTACATTTTTATCCAAATTCCAGTTGGCCTAAAACTCTGTGGAACTTTTTAAAAACCTTTTTTTCTTTTATAATGAACTATTCTGATTGCTTCTTCTCCTTCCTGTTTCTCAGGGACCCGACAGCAGAAGTAGGAGGAGAGCTGATGCTGGGCGGGACAGACCAACAATACTACACTGGAGACATACACTATGTCAATGTCACACGCAAAGCCTACTGGCAGATTCAGATGAACGGGTGAGGAAAGTGACTCTTGCGGGTTCAATGTTCACCTCCCGGGCACGAAAACTTGAACACAGCATGACTTTTGTTTTCATAAGGAATGGTGGCATATACCATTGAAAGATTACAGAGTTTAGTTTCTGTATTAAGGACCCACACATGGCTGTGTGGTGACTTAATATTTGGCTGTAAAAGTGAAGATTTATACACAGTTTAATTTTATTTCATTTATATAGCGCCAAATCACAACAAAACTGCCTCAAGGCGCTTCACACAACCTTACCAACCCCTAGAGCAAACACACAGGCACAGTGGTAGGGAAAAACTCCCCTCTGATGATTTGAGGAAGAAACCTCAAGCAGACCAGACTCAAAGGGGTGATCTTTTGCTTGGGCCATGCTGCCAACACACTTGACCAGTGGTGGGCATAGCTAACTGAAACGTTAGCTTCGATAGCCACTGATCTGCTAACTGAAAAGTTAACTTTTATAATACTAAATCGATAAACTCCTTAAAAAAATCGCAGAAGTTACAGCTCACCACTCAGTTTTAGCATTGGCTTGGCACGCTGTTGGCGACTGATGAAATAGTTTCAGCTTTTAGTGCCACAGAGGCTTATGAGTAAATTCAATGTAGCACTTGTCTTTAAACACTCTGTCGGGTGCTGCAAAGAGGTCTCACTTATCTTTCATGGTGGCAGTGTAGATCAAACGCAAGATACTTTCACTCATGGTTTCATTTATGAACAGACTAATTCCGGACAGTTTATTAACACATTAACAGCAACTCTGTCATTTTTACAAAGTGAAAATATTGCACTTTTAAAGTAATGCGTGAATTCTGATGGTTTGAGCATTAAACAGACACAAACAGCCAAAAGCATTATGGGAAATCAGACACACTGTCGATCATAATGCATTGCAGCAATGTGTTATGAGAGTTTTGGGTCTGTTTTTTTATTATTATTATTATTGTAGTGCATGTTAGTTTAGGTGTGTTGTTAGTGTTATAGATTTGTTGTGTTTTTATAGTTCAAGGAATGTAGTTAGTTTGGTTAAGAGTTAAGTTGTGACCATGAGTGAAAACAACGTTGTGATTTACCTCTTCTGCCACTGAGTCGCTGCATGTTGAAAGTAAATTACTTTTTCTTTTTTTTTTTCCCCTCAGCTGCACCGGCAGTTAGTATGCCTAGATCAGTGCTTCTCAATTATTTCTTGTTATGCCCCCCCCCCCCCCCCCTTACTAGAAATAATATAATTTGTCCATAAAATTGTTATAAGTACACCTCTGCATAACACTGTATCCTTATTAACATTAAAGAAAACTAAAAGAAATTTAGATCAACTTACAGCAAAGAATAACTTTATTAACATCGCTTTTTAGTCTGTAACAGGAAAAAAATTTAAAGTGCATCACTTCGCCCTAAATTAAAAAAAAAAAAATCCTTAACCTATAAATGTTTTTTGATCGAGTACCATTTGATACTGAAAAACAAAATTAAATAAAATCGATAAATAATAATAAATTCAAATTGATCAGAACACTAACCCAGGAGCACAATATATGAAACACTTTAACAGACAAAACAAAAATGAATAAAACAATTTGTGCTGATTTTTTTATTTTATATATATATATATATATATATATATATATATATATATATATATATATATATATATACACTCAACAAAAATATAAACGCAACACTTTTGGTTTTGCTCCCATTTTGTATGAGATGAACTCAAAGATCTAAAACTTTTTCCACATACACAATATCACCATTTCTCTCAAATATTGTTCACAAACCAGTCTAAATCTGTGATAGTGAGCACTTCTCCTTTGCTGAGATAATCCATCCCACCTCACAGGTGTGCCATATCAAGATGCTGATTAGACACCATGATTAGTGCACAGGTGTGCCTTAGACTGCCCACAATAAAAGGCCACTCTGAAAGGTGCAGTTTTATCACACAGAACAATGCCACAGATGTTGCAAGATTTGATGGAGCGTGCAATTGGTATGCTGACAGCAGGAATGTCAACCAGAGCTGTTGCTCGTGTATTGAATGTTCATTTCTCTACCATAAGCCGTCTCCAAAGGTGTTTCAGAGAATTTGGCAGTACATCCAACCAGCCTCACAACCGCAGACCACGTGTAACCACACCAGCCCAGGGCCTCCACATCCAGCATGTTCACCTCCAAGATCGTCTGAGACCAGCCACTCGGACAGCTGCTGGAACAATCGGTTTGCATAACCAAAGAATTTCTGCACAAACTGTCAGAAACCGTCTCAGGGAAGCTCATCTGCATGCTCGTCGTCCTCATCGGGGTCTCGACCTGACTCCAGTTCATCGTCGTAACCGACTTGAGTGGGCAAATGCTCACATTCGCTGCCGTTTGGCACGTTGGAGAGGTGTTCTCTTCATGGATGATGCGAAGATGTGTTGCACTGCATGAGGCAAATGGTGGTCACACCAGATACTGACTGGTATCCCCCCCCAATAAAACAAAACTGCACCTTTCAGAGTGGCCTTTTGTTGTGGGCAGTCTAAGGCACACCTGTGCACTAATCATGGTGTCTAATCAGCATCTTGATATGGCACACCTGTGAGGTGGGATGGATTATCTCAGCAAAGGAGAAGTGCTCACTATCACAGATTTCGACTGGTTTGTGAACAATATTTGAGGGAAATGGTGATATTGTGTATGTGGAAAAAGTTTTAGATCTTTGAGTTCATCTCATACAAAATGGGAACAAAACGAAAAGTGTTGCGTTTATATTTTTGTTGAGTGTATGTATATATATATATATATATATATATATATATATATATATATATATATTGTGATTTCATTTTTTTTTATTTGTTATTTTTGCAGCACTTGCGTCATCCAGCATGACAGAGACCATGTCTCCTGCTGCTCAGCTCCTCTGCTAAGGTGCTATGATGCTAACGGTGCTCGCTGGTTTACTGAAGCAGCACCTACTGTAGTGGATGTGCAATTACACTTTATTCTAGTACGGGAAAAAAGCATGTGCCCTGCGGTCACATGCGCCCCCAGGAGGGCACGCCCCACTATTTGAGAAGGACTGGCCTAGATAGAGAGAGTGGCGACATGAGTCGAAAAAAAAAATCAGTCATGAACGCCATCTTGGGTTCAAAATAGCATTGGCTGTTAATCTGTCAAATCACAGCCGGCTGTGATTTGACACTTTGCTGCTTTCAACCCTTTGTCTGCCATCATATTCTAACAGTTTTTACGGTGCACGCACTGATTACAGATGGATCAGAAAAGTCTGCAACTTTATAGCACAAAGTCGATAAAAGAAGAAAATGTACAGTTTACCTTTGATTTGGAGGTGATGATTGTAGAAAGAAGCTTGTTGAGGGTCATATTAGTCCAGAATAAATCTTAATCCAGACTAGAGATGGAGAACTTTAAACTGTCACGCACGTCATTTTATGACAGAGTTATAGAGGTTCAGCTGCATAAATCAGGCTTTAAATTAATTGAATAAATCATCATAAATTGTAAATTTGATAGCTTAACTATTTTTATATTTATTTTGATAGCTCCTGTACCTGAATGTGTTGCTGTATGTGGTTAAATGATTTTAAAAAATGTTGAAAACATTAAAGGCTCATTCAGTAGTTCAGCACAGTTGGGCCCAAAATGGTGCCATGTTCTGGGTTGATGCCACTCTATCTAGGCACACTACCGGCAGTTGGCCTGCCTCCTTCTGCTGGGGGAGGGCGGAGGGCTGAGTTCCTTACAGCAGCCTGGCTGTTGCAAAACACCCAACAGACAGGAATTAATGTTTGGTTTTAGGGTTTACAAATGTTTTCGACCATTCCATGTTACTCACTATGCCAACAAAGAAATGTTAGCGGAACCAAATTTAGCAGAAGCTACTTAATCCGCTGATGGTTTTCAAAATTATCTGAAAAGATAATCCACTAACAAAAAAGTTAGCTTCACTAATTAGCGGTTAGTGGATTAGTGGAACTGTGCCCATCACTGCACTTGGCAATACATTATACTGGAAATTTTGGGAGTCCATGTTGGCGTACAGGATGGGAGATTTGCAGAAGATGATTCCCACTTCTGGATGGAGCCGCACCTCATACAGAGAGGAAAAAGGATGTTTTTAGGTTTGCATTCTCTCTCTCTCTCTCTCTCTATATATATATATATCTATATAATGAAACCTTCTACTTCACAATTTGCACATAATAGTTATTGAGGTGATGCACTTTTAAATCATTTTGCACAGGGGTGATTCACTTGTTAAAGTCCTACATGAGCTGGCATAATTTTCCTAGCAATTTCAGTATTTTGTCATATTTCTACAAATACCTCTGTTTAGTTAGAATCCACATTATTTTCTGTCAGACTCTTAACTGTTTATTAAATAATTGAGGTGTGTTACGTGGCGTGTGATTATCACACAGGTCTTTGTCCATCTATTTTCCACTTTGCTCAGTAACTCATATGAAGGCATTCCTCTCTTTGTCTCACCGTTTCTCCTCTCCAACAGAGTTGAAGTTGGTACTCAGCTGACTCTCTGCAAAGCCGGTTGTCAGGCAATTGTCGATACAGGAACATCGTTAATTGTAGGCCCTGTGCTGGAAATCGGAGCTCTGCACAAAGCCATCAGTGCTCTGCCTTTGCTGATGGGAGAGGTATATTTTTTTACATGCTGCAGTGGGATGGGATCATGACAGGTTCTGTTCCAACTACATCACAATCATATTTCCTCAGCTGCACCTTGAGACAACTCGCCATGCAGGTTTTTGAGAGTCATTCTTGGACTAGTGCCTTTTGAAAGGGTATCAGGTTTTGTGGAAATGTCAGTCAGCTGCACCTTCTTTTTAGTTTTTAATAAAGCATGGAATGACTAGATGTCACTGTCCTCCATGTTGACATTTCCTTGTTTCCGTCCTAGTACATGATTGACTGTAAGAAGGTTCCATCTCTGCCAGTCATCTCATTCAGCATCGGCAATAAAATGTTAAACCTGACTGGGGAGGATTACATCATGAAGGTTGGTTTGTCAGTCACTTGTTCATGTGACTTTGAACTTTTTGAGCCCAGGTGATGACTGTGTTGTTAACTTTGTAGGACATCTGGACAGCTAAATGTAAACTCAAGATTTACTGAATAAACTTCAAGTGAAAACTGGAAGTCTTTGCTCAGAATAAAAGATGTGAATGTCAATTAGACTTTTTTTTTTCCTTTCCCTCTCATGTAGGAGTCACAGTTTGGCAGATCAATCTGTCTGTCAGGCTTCATGGCCATGGATATTCCACCTCCTGCAGGACCCCTGTGGATTTTGGGAGACGTTTTTATTGGGAAGTACTATACCGTATTTGACAGGAACGCAGACCGCGTGGGCTTTGCGCCTGCAAAATAAATGGAGGATGCTGCTGGTCTTGCTGAATATTAATGCCGCTAAATGAAGTTCTCAAAAAAATACAATTTTGTCTGCTGCAACAGTGTATCATATCTGCTTTGCTTAAATTGGTGCACACAGGAAATTAGTTATCTGCAAGTAAATGGAAATACTGTGACACAGGTTGCAGAATGTGCACATCACTTACTACTGAACAAATGTCTGACAGCTTCACTCAGGCTTTTATGTTGAGCTTTATTGTGATAATCATTGAAAATTTGTGCTGTAGCTTTTAAAATTTGTTTGTGTAGAGAAAACCAGATCTGCTATGTAACAAATTTAATTATTAATAGTTATTGCACCACACAAGCACCATACTATACAGGTGCTGGTCATATAATTAGAATATCATGAAAAGGTTGATTTATTTCAGTAATTCCATTCAAAAAGTTAAACTTGTATATTATATTCATTCATCACACATGGACTGATATATTTCAAGTGTTTATTTCTTGAATGGAATTACGGAAATAAAGCAACCTTTTCATGATATTCTAATTATGACCAGCACCTGTGTAATTACCTTTGAGACTATTCCAAATGTGTTCTCCACTGTACGACATGCACGGGAGAAGCTGCAGCTGCAGATTTCTCTGTAATGAGAGATGGTTTCATTAGCCAAGTTGTGAGAGCAAATGCTTCTTTGGCTACAAAATGATTATTTTATAGAACATGGTGTCAAACAGGACTATGTAGGTCACATTGGCACGATGAATTGCACAGCAATGTGGGGATCAAATTTATGCAAGTGTGAAGGTGGCTTAACAGTCTTTCATCTCAAGACATTCAGCCCTAGGAAGGTTCAGCAAGACAGTTCTTTGAAAAGAACACTGACGTAATTTTGATTCTGTGAAGAATTAGTCCATGACCAGATTCATTACAGCATTTAAAGAACTGAAATTCCTGAAAAGCGCTAAACTGTATTTAAAGTTATGCTTTTGCACATTAAGAGTGTCAGGATTTTTACCTGAATTTCAAGATTAAATATGAAACTAATTTCTAAATTGAGTTGTATCTGAATTTAATGTAACAAGTTGCATGAAAGAAATAAACCATGATCTGTCACATTTATTGAAATGTATGAAGTGGTGCTCCAGAACATTTAAAAAAAAAGATGAAGCATGTAAGCATATGGCGACAATGAAATTTACCATAAGTAGTGACCTACTTTAGATTTTGTTTCACAATAAGGTGGTACAGTAACTCTCCACAGTACAGCAGTGACTTAAATCTGTAAAGAAAGAAGGGTTCACACAACAAAGCACAACTCGGACCAACTGCAGGTTCATTCCATACCAATACTTCAAGACCAAGGCACATATGTAAAAATTAATGTTCTGTTTTTAGTTTTAAATGTGCAATAAATAGAAAAATATTTACCTGTGTTTGGACATTGACCATAAATAACTTAATCCTGCCAGCGTACACTGCAAACAGTGAATTTATGAGGTTTATCTGTTCTGTGCCTTTGTTCTAAAGCTACCAGTGAGTTAACATTAAGAGAGCCACAAATGCCCCGTGACAACAGTAATTACGAGCTGCAACATAATGTGAACCTTCATGAGAAGAGTATGTGGAAAAAGTTATGTAGTTAAGCTCACTGAGGGCTTGTGCAGCTAAACTGATTCAGTGCCAACAAACCAGAGTACTGGAACAAATCCAAAATGCTGTTAAAGCTGAGCTGTAAAGGAATACACACCATCTTTAGACAGGAAGGACAGATACAGCTCACACAACCCGAGGCGGTGTGTGTGTGTGTGTGTGTGTGTGTAGTTGAACCACACAAAGCTGATTAGGCCAGATCACGATTAAAAAGTCATCCTCCACTCAAACTGCAGTTTCAGAGCTGATAATACTGAGGATACGCTAACAGTTTTTTAAAATAAGTGGCGTGTACAGGGATGGGAACCAAAATACTATTACACCTTCACATCTCTGGTACAACAAACCCACATGGGTTTATCTGAGAGTAAAGGTCTAAAGGATCAGAACAGGAATTTTGTTTTGAAAAATAAAATTAAGCTTGACAACAAAGGCTTTATTACCACCATGATCAGAAGATAAAAGAAAATCTGCATCACTTTTTAAAACTTGCAAATTTGGCTGGAACGTCCAGTGATGACAGATCGTTTTGTTTTTTTTTTTTTTTTTTTTTTTTTTTTAAGATCACTTAAACATAATTCATGCTGTGGTTTTGTTGCCATGTTCTCAGTCAGTAGTAAAGCTAAAACTTTATTCATACAAACTACAGCTCAGACTCATGGTATAAAGAAAAAGTACAACTTCAGTTTCACTTACAACCCCAATTCCAATGAAGTTGGGACATTGTGTAAAATGTAAATAAACAGAATACAATGATTTGCAAATCCTCTTCAACCTATATTCAATTGAATACACCACAAAGACAAGATATTTAATGTTCAAACTGATAAACTTTATTGTTTTTGTGTAAATATTTGCTCATTTTGAAATGGATGCCTGCAACACATTTCAAAAAAAGCTGGGACAGTGTTATGTTTACCAGTGTTACATCACCTTTCCTTCTAACAACACTCAATAAGCATTTGGGACCTGAGGACACAAATTGTTTAAGCTTTGTGGGTGGAATTCTTTCCCATTCTTGCTTTAGTTGTTCAACAGTCCAGGGTTTCCATTGCCGTATTTTGCGCTTCATAATGCGCCACATATTTTCAATGGGCGACAGGTCTGGACTGCAGGCAGGCCAGTCTAGTACCTGAACTTGTTACGAAGCCATGCTGTTGTAACACATGCAGAATGTGGCCTGGCATTGCCTTGCTGCTTACGTGTAGAAAGCTCTCCAGATTCTCTGTATCTTCTGATTATTTTATGGACTGTAGATGATGGAATCCCTAAATTCAATCATCTACATCTTTGCTTGTGAATGGCTGAACCTTTTGGGGATGCTCATTTTATACCCAATCATGACACAATTAGTGTCCTCAGTTCCCAAACACTTGTGTGTTGTTAGAAGGAAAGGTGATGTAACACAGTGGTTAACATACCACTGTCCCAGCTTTTTTTTTTTTAAATGTGTTGCAGGCATCCATTTCAAAATGAGCAAATATTTTCACAAAAACAAAAAAGTTTGAACATTAAATATCTTGTCATTGTGGTGTATTCAATTAAATATAGGTAGAAGAGGATTTGCAAATCATTGTATTCTGTTTTTTACATTTTACACAACTTTCCAACTTCACTGGAATTGGGGTTGTACTTTGTCCTGTATATTTGTCTGTTTGAATTCAACATGCAATAGAGCTACAACATTTTAATAAACAAACTATTTTGATAATTCACTTTTATGTACCAATTCTGATTTCAGCTTCTTACTGTAAATGCAAATATTTTCAGGTTTCTTTACTCCTTTCCTACAATGAATAGATACTATTCATTATAGGAAACAGATACCAAGTCATCTGAAGACCTAATTGTGGGCAACACCCCCCCCCCCCCCCCCCCCACACACACACACACCTGACATTTTATGGACCCAACATATAAAATGCTTTAAATGAAAAAATACTGAACAATTACAAAGACAGCAGTTGCAGCCCCAACATGTCAAACATAGGGCACTCATCACCTAACCCTTGAAACCATACATTCCTGAACCCAGCCACTGCATTAATGAAGCTTACTTTAAAAATTAAGATTAAAAACAGCATCCGTTTCTATTTTCTGGTGACAAAGGGGAACACGACTATCATTTTAACTCAAGAATGTCAACTCCTTCGGGCTGAAAAAACAATTTATTAGCTATTAGGTTGTCATACACACAATTACATCCACAGGGCATGAATCCAATTCAGTATGGAATAGAAACCATGATTCCATCATTAAAACTGCATGACCTTCCTATTGAAACAGGTATAAACCTCAGCTCATGAACAAGTTCGCCTTTAAAAATCCTGAAATAACAGTTACATGACAGTAAATCCTAGATCACCATCCTCAAACCCATCCACCCATCCATCCATCCATCCATCCCAGCATCTAAGAGACCTAATGAAGCAGAATGTCTCCTCTTCATTAATACAATGGCTTAGTGACAGCTTTAATTAAAATTGGATCACACCTCATGTAACTTTGGTCAACAATTTTGACACAGAAACTTCCACTTTAACACATGTCGGACATACTGTGTTTAACGAGACAATGGGAACACGCATGCTTTTTTCTGTAGGTATCTCCCCCAGCGTCACTTTAGAGCCACATCACTGCTTAATGACTCTCCTCAGTTCAGAGATTCTCCTAGAGGGGCGGGCGGTGCTACAGCAGTTCTGAGCAGACCTCCTGGATCTGACAGAGCACAGTAGAGGGTATACCCCAGTTCATCCACTTCCTGATGTGTTAACTCACAGAACAAGTTTACCTTTGGGTTGAAAGTGCAAGGCAGAGTCCCAGCCTCTAGGTGTCCTACTAGTGTCCGTAGCAGCTGGAGGAAGCGGTCAGCCAACACCTCTTGGGTCCAGTCACCTTCTTGTTCACTCAGTAACAAGATGGCATTGGTGAGCTGGCTGGAATTGAGCCGGTTAAGAGCAGCGTTAAGCTTGCACACTGCTTTTGCCACCTTCAGGCAGGTGCATCTGCAGCCCCCATCCTCCTGATCCAGAGCTCTGAGCCGTGTCGTCTCAGCCACACGAAAACTCTGTCGCCAAAGGTTTTCATGGCGCTCCGCCGCAAGACGATGTGGTTTAGCAATCAGCGAGGTTCCATCTTCCATCACAAGCAAAGGCAGGAAGTCCACATACAGCTTCCGGTTGGTTTCATACTGCACCTCTAGTGTGAGAGTTTCTGACGGAACCACAGGATGGATGATGTAGTCGAGGACGCTCCCTATTGCTGGCCAGTTTATGGAACCGGCCACAAGCTTATCGAAAACCTCCAGCACAGATTTAGGAGAGAGGTAACCTCCAACGAGGCAACGGTCCCAGTGGCTGCTGCTCCGTGGGAAATATTCTAGGTTTTCCCTGCGGACAAGCCAGAAACCAGGAACGTTCATGATGGTGTCCTCACCAGGAACAGATGACCACAAGTTCTTCTCTAAGATGAGAGGCACCATCAGCTGAGCGTGATCGGCCGTTACCACCTGGAAGACAGGTAAAATGTTAACCAACTAACATAAATACATAAGTTTAGTCACAGGTTTCCACATGTCGCTTTACCTGCAGGTCATCATACAGACTTCCACTCAGGTACATCTCTCTCAGTGGCATGTCAGGCAGTTTGGCGTGAATAAAGACTCTGAGCTCAGCGCAGATGTCTAAAGCTGCTTTCTTGGCCAGAGCTTGCTCCTCAACAGGGATATTGACGTGATTATGGTAGAACGCCCAGAGGTGTTCCTGCAAGGACAAACGCATTCGGGCCCGCAGGAGGCCTGACTGCGCAGCACGACTGCCACCAACAGCTGCCCAGCCCTTCCGCTTATAGTCTGAAGACAAAAGAAGAAAGTGACAGCTGAAAAAGCTGTAATAATTCAAAATGCTCCTGCACCAGAGGGACTGTCAGTTTTTGACACTGCCACGAGTAAAGGCATACATCATCACACCAGGTTAGAAAAATGTGTGTAAAGTGTTTCTGAATACTTGCAGTTGGTGAAATGATGAACACAAATTGCTCAGAATGACAAAGTGCTGGGAAATCTCGTTTTTCATTGTTTCTAAAGTCTCATGGCCTTTCACCGGATAGCTTGGAATAAATGTAGAGCTGAGAGTTTAAAGACAGCCAGAGTACTGACACCAGTACACAGCACTCATGTTACAGCAGTAAAATTATGTTTGTCAGGCGTACCCCTTCCCTTTTCCAAGTCTGTCTTTGAGGCACTGATGATGCAGATGCAGGGGTTTTTCTAAACTGGAAAATATGGGTGCCGCACCCTCTTGCCAAAATGCCTTTTCTTTTAATTTTTTTAACATTATTCCTAGCATACAGACCCCCCCCCCCCCCCCCAAGCGATCAATTATTCCATACATACATAACACTGATCCCTGAAACTCAGGCAAGTGGAGGTTTTTTTTTTGGGGGGGGGGGGGGGGGGGGCTTCTGTTTGGTTCACTATTATTGCCTATTTTAGAAGCCCGGCAGAAAAATCAAGTGCTTGTATTACGTTTACAATGCAGTCACAGTTTGCACTGGTCAAAGACAGTCACATACACAGTGTGACACTGATGCTGACTGATTTGCCCGAGGGAAGTTCAGCCTTCTGTCAAACAAGTACAGTCTTCATTTCTTCTCAAAAATGTATGTAATTTGTAGAAAATGCATGAATCTAACCATTTTGAACAAGTGTGCACAATGTATTCAATGAGAAGTTTCAAAGATTTTTGAAGACATTTTGAAGAGTGAGCAGTAATTAATGTTTATCCCTGAACACTACAAGGATGATAGCGACTAAAGGATTCTATAGATCTGAGGTATCAGTGATGACTAAAAATGTCAATGTAAAACTAACATGATCTATATGTAACAACATTTTGCGACAAGGCTGGGTGACTAGACACTTGACAAATCAAATATTTACTGAAAAGGAAGAGCAATAATCCTCGAAATAGGCCATCTGTCAACAGATTAAAAAAAAAAAAAAAGACAGCACGTCAACAGTCAAACTTAAATTCACATTTTTTGATCATACTGATATGACATTAAAACAATGTACTTTTGAAAGCAATTTACTTTCCTCACCTGGATCAAAAGAATGTGAAGACGTGGGCAGAGACTGCAGTGACCTGCTGACTGTGGACTTCATGTCATGATTTAGAACCCGTGGGGACGAACCCATCCAGGCAGGCTCCTCCCAGCTGCGTTTTCCAGTCTGCTGCATCTTTGTTGGACTGGTGGGAGCACTCATGGCACGGTCATACATCTGTAAAACAAGCGTGTGTGTGTTTACACATTGTTTATTTTGTTGATGCACAAAGTCAATCACTCCAAACAGCTTGCAACCAAATATTAAAAATGAACATTTCACTCATTATTATACTATATCAGCTCAATTATATGTACTTTAAAATGGGAAAGGACCAATACAGGGTTCCCTCTAGAATTTTTTTTTTTTTTTTTATGCCCATGGTAGTCAACAATCACCCACCCCAAGAAATTGCAATGTGTGTTGCATGGAAAAATGTGGGGTGCGCAGAAATACAAAAGCTAAAGTGATGTGCTCATAATAATATTAAAGCATGCCCGATGATGAGGATCACTAAGTTTAAGCATCATTAATGTCCACACAAACTGCATGGGTGCAAACAATATATTTGAATATAAGCAAAAATTAATGTTCATACTTACTATCAGAATCACCCCAGTCATCACTGACAATTCTCAGGGTGCATGTGCACCCACACTTTTTTTCTTCTTCAAATTGAGGCAGGGCCAAACATGGCCTGTGTGCCACAAAGTAGCAGGCCTCATTCATGTGCTGCACAGTGACTTAAGCTGCTGTTCAACACATTGAGAATCAAAGTTATACTTTTTTTTTTTTTTTTTTAACTTACTCTTTGCAGCACAGATGTCTGGTGTGAAACAGTAGTTACTGAGAAGGAGTTTCAACAGTTCGTGGGAATGGTGACAAAGCGTTTCATGAAAAAAAATGTGTGCAGTGCAAAAATATAGTCAGAGGTAGAGGATAATGTCTGATAATTCAAGTGCATGAACTAATTAATGCATAGTCCTGACATTTGATCACATCTAATTTATCTTATAAAAAGCCACTTCTAATAGGACTTTGACCTTGCAAATTTTTTCCAAGGTAAAAATTTGTGGAATTGCAAACTCGTGTTGGAGGAAGTTTGCGCTCTACGAATGCGGTGCCCTTGTTAAAAAAAAACATTTCTGGCCTAGCAGGGGATTTCGCTGGCTTGGCAGCCTGCCAAGCCTATAGTACTGTACTGTAGGGGAAACACCACTGCAATAAATAAATAATTCTCAGTTGACACAGCTCAAATAAACGGTGAATACTTGCAGGTGAAATCAGGACTGAATAATGCGAGCAACATCCACAACACCAATTTCATACTGTTTGTTTACAGTCTGCTTTGTGTTGTTTCAAACCAGAGACTGTCTAACTGTGACAGAACCATTCCGTCCCAGAAAAATGAAAGTTACAAATCTCTTCTTACTTACTCTTTTGACAGCTAGTGTTGCAATACCAAGCATGGCTGCTCCTCCCACACCCAGGACCAGCTTGGCATTAGAAAGCATGAAGTCAATAGCTGTGCCAATCCCATTGTCATCTTTCTTCCCTTTCCGGTCTCCATTCACCCCTGCCATCCTGTCTGCACAAAAGGATAAAGGGCAACACAGACAAAAAGAGCACAGAGACAGGAAAAGTCAATCTAAAGAGAGGCTAGGATATATTTTGATTTTAAAAGTACAAAACATTGAACATTTAGTTGTGGTAGTGACAGCAGCTCAGCCTCTCAGTGGGCCTCATGTATCAACATGCGTACGGCGATATTTGAGCGTATATGGGGTGTACGTCAAAACGGCTGCGCCACTTGGCATTTATCAATGTGGTCGTTGGAGTACGCTGCGCTGAAAATATACACCAGGTCGAGAGGTGGTGTAAATTATACACCAAAATGAACCAGCACTGGAATCCACATAAAAATGAAAATGATCAACATGATAAACAGTGCCATTATACAAATCAATGCATATGTTACATAAATAACACTTTCCTGATTATACTACATAATAATCAATACAAATCCCGCTTTTTGCGGGATTGCTGGTCTATCGAGCACGATCCGTGGCCACAGCGCTGACCGCAAAGAAAGCGCTACTCGCCTTTTTCTCCAGAGCAGCACTGAGCTTAACTTTATGTGGTGTGATCGTTTTAGACAATGGAATTGATAATTACAATTGTAGTGTTGTCATTCCCTTCGCCCGTGCTGCAATCAGGTTGTGTCGTCTCCATTCGTTTGTTACAATAAAATAAATAAATACATTTTAAAAATAAAGAAATCTGAAAAATTAGGTGTGTCTTATTAATTGAGCGGGTAAATATCCACGTCAAGAAATATTGACATGTGAAAAGAGAATACTGTGGTCCCTCGTTATAACGCAGTTCACCTTTCGCGGCTTCGCTGTTTCGCGGAGTTTTTAGTCCAATTTTGCATGCTTTTTTTTGCGTGTCTGTTTATAAGAATCTTCTCGCCCAGAAGAAAAAAAGAGCGCCAACAACTACCCATAACTGTGTTTGTCACTCGGAAAAAGACACCTGCAGCCAGGTGTGAGTGGAAAAAGGCGCGGCGTCAGGACACAGAGGCGCGATCTGTGAAATACTGGTCAGTCACTATTAATAATTTCTTATGTGTCCAACCTCGTACGTTGATCGTTAAAATTAAATTTGTTAGTTCTAAAAGCCATCATAATTATTTATAGGAAAACGTTCTATTTTTATTTCTAAAACAAATGTTTGGGCCTGAAAACATGTTGGTCTTATTTTTCTACTAAGGTTTGAACTTTGAGAGTGTTTACACATGAGAGAAAAGTGAGAAAATGTTCATGCCTGATTGAGAAAGTGTATAAAGTGGTTTTACAGCTTTAAAACGTCTATAATAATTGTAAAAAATAACGCTGACTACGTCGCGGTTTTGCGTATTACAGGCTATTTTTAGAACGTAACTGCCACAATAAACAAGGGACCACTGTAACACTTTTTTGATTATACCACAAAACAATTGATACGACGGCCGCTTTTGACGCTCTATTGGCACGCGTCGTGATTGGTTCTTTTTCTTTGCCGTCTTCCCAGCTTCCATGTTGTAAACTGAGGGTGTGTCTGAAGCGGAGTCTGAATATTTATGGGCGTGTTTATTATAATTACGATTGTTTTCACCCGCCGCATTTATCAAGGTCACATCGGGCGTACGCCGGAAATGGGCAGGTGCACATTGCTTGATACATGTCACGGCAACTTTGGTGTACTTCAAATTTACACCATAAATTTACGCCACAAGTGCGCAACGTTGATACATGAGGCCCAGTGAGTGAATACAAAATTAGAAGAATTTGGGGGGGGATCATCAATGAATAATCACAGCATATTCTTGTAGAGAACATCTCGGGTAAAGAACGTTTTCACCATTCACGCATAGAACGTTCTCATGTATTTACTCACCTAGGAGATGCTGACCAGTATGTCCTCCTCCAGATGTCTGTTCCTCCCTCCTCCTACATAAGGCCGCCTAATCTGCTGCTGAGGAAAAACTGACCTCGCTTCAGTGCAGCCTCTTTCTGCTCAGGTGCTGTCAGAGTTTGACAGTGGCGAAACTCAAGAGCCACAACACGATAGTAGTAGTTACGGTCAGTGTACTGAAGGTGACGCCCTGCACGAAGCAGCGCCCGGTACAGCTCCAACACCGCACTGCGAGACCACCCGCCCATCAGGGATCACTCAGACAGGGGAAGGCTCCCTCCCTTGTACCTAGGTATAGGACAACATAACAGTTTGCTGACGCAATATTACAAACACATGTATTGGTCTCTGTTGTTATATTTTGGCAACCATATACCATATTTGGAATGCACTTATTCTCCATGCCAGTTCTGCTTTCACTCATACACTCTGCTTAGCACTGCATTATTTAAACACATTGCAGTCTGTCCATCCCAGGAGTGGGTTCTATCCTCTGGTGCTTCTCAATTCATGTTTGTTTTTTTTAAGTTCCATTAATTTGCTTTGTGTTGCCCCCTCTGTTCTGCTGTCCTTTTCTCCTTGTTAAAGACAAAACGACATCCATTTTGTATGTGAAAACACCCCTTCTTGCAGTCAGTTTTTGAGAACTGTCTACTCAATGCAGATTTACCACAGAGTACCATATTGTTTGTATTTCTTCGTAACTGATGTCAATAAAGTCAAAGACATATTCTGTGGCAGCTTTACCATCAGAGAGCCTCATCCACAGCTACCACAAAAGACTCCAAGCTGTCATTGTACTCCTGTTTTTCTTAATACATGGTATTAAGAAGAACAGGGGTATGTAAACTTTTGATCAGGGTCATCTGGGTAGTTTCTGTTGTCAATATGATTTAAAAAGAGTAAACACAGTTGTTTGACAATAAATGGCTTCATCCAACCACTAACCATGAGTGGGGAAAAAAAAAGTTTTTGTGTTATCATTCATATTCTCTGAAAAATGGCCAAAAAAAAACAAAAAACTGCATGTGTCACCTTCTAGTCTTGTTGCATGCACTCATGCAGGAAACAACATTGATTGATGCAAAATATAATTTAGCCTTCACAATCTGTAAATATGGTGGCTGACGATACTACATTGTTAAAAGTCTGGTTTGCAAAATTATTATTATTACTTAAGAACACATTTTTGATTGTGGGAGGAAACCAGAGTGCCTGCAGAAAACCCACGCAGACACTGGGAGAACATGCAATCTCCACACAGAAAGGCCCAGGTGGGAAGCAATCCCAGAACCTTCTTGCTGTGAGGCAACAGTGCTAACCCCTAATCCACTGTGCCACCTGGTTTGCAAATTTTATGTGGAGTTGCACAAATCAGAGCACAGACGGTTCATGCCTCAGATAGAGATCTTGCATTGTTTATAATAATGGAAAAAAGACAACAGTTTTTCTGTAATTGTGGAAAACCACCTGACTCCTGAGGAAAAATTACCAAATGATGTCCACTTCCTGGACAAAACCAAACTCACCAAGCTCTTCAAGGCATTTGTAAGCTTGGAACCCTACAAAGGAAAAGCTAATCACAGCCAGCAATATCATACCGCCATCGCTCAGAGAGCTGAGCTATCCAGAAAGGCTGAGAAGGCTGAAACTACCCACGCTACAGTACCAACATCTGACAAGTGATATAATAAACATGTTCAAAACTATGACTAACAAAAATGAGGACATCACATGAAAATGTTAAAGAACACAGCCTGCAGAGAAGCCTAGATGCTACACTTCTCTGAGACAGTAGTTTCACGGAGTGACCACTACCTGGAACAGTTCGCCAGTCCAAGTTGTGGAAGCTCTGAGCTTGAATTCCTTTGAAAGAAGACTGGATAAAGCACTAATCAGGCCTCAGTTTGATTTATGACATTGCAAATGCCATTTGATCTCCAGAAAGTCAGAGCCAACTGAGATATTCAGATCTGGACCTACAGGACGCATGGGGCCTTTCGTGCAGAATCTACACAAGTAAAGCTATGTAAGTAAGGCAAAAATAAACTTGTTAAATCGAGGCGTTGCAGGAGTATGATTTATGTTGAAGTTCTGCTGCAGACGTGTTTGCTTGGTTTCTCTTGGTGCCTGCAGGCTCCTGATCCCAGGCCTCTGCAACTCACCTGTCACACTGTTAGCTAACATTCGCGCACATGTTAAATTTTGGACCTTAAAACAAACACCATGAGTCTCATTTCTCACACTTACAATACTGCCATGTACACCAAGACTGATATGACAATATGCCAACGTGCAGTCGTATAAAAATGGCCTAATCACAGGAGAGTTAGCATATTAGCTGCTCTGTGCTAATTAGTAGCTAACATGTTAGCCTAGCCGAATACTGACCTTACCTCGACAGTCTCACAGCCTATCTAACCGACAACAAATTTACAAAACAAAAAAATAAAGCCAACAAAGCGAGCATAACCGAACCAATAAATACAACGTATGCTCAACTTACGTTTCAGAAATAAGACCAATTTATTTGTCTAACAGAAGAAAACTGAGTCACAGGCAACAACGAAAGAGCCGACTAATCAGGTATTACATCCAGTTTGATGCTTCTTCTTTTGCTGAATTTATGAGTACATACCGCCATCTACTGGAATAATAATAATAACAACAACAATAATAATAATAATATAATAATAATTATTATTATTATCATTTAAAAGTGTAAAACCTACACACCAAAACTAACCTGTGATATTAGTTTTTATGTGTTTTTCTTTTCAGTCAGCCTTCTGTGCGAGTGATGAATAACATTTATTAGGAAAATGGGTGTCTGGGCTGCTTGAATTCCTTTCGAAGAGGAAAAGTACATTTTTACGCTTTATCCGGACTCAATTACTCTGATCAGATGCACCACGGAGTCTTTACACAACAGTGATTCGAGTTAATAGTAGAGGTGGGCGGATCGATCCTAATATCGATACCAACGCTGGTATTGATATTGAACGATTCTCGTGTAAAAAGATCAATACTCAAGCTTTATATTTTTCCCGCACGCACTGACTGCTGCACACACAGATTCATCAAAGTCTACTCTCTCTCTGTAAGAGCAGCGCTGCGCTGTCACACAACACGGTGCAGCGCACCCTTGTATTGTGGTTTGTCAGCCCTCTACCTCAGCAGATTTTGTTGATTGTTGATTGATTTTTATCACAATCAACATTTTTCAACAATCAAAGTATTTTGTTGTCACGTACAATGTTTGGCAAAATTCTATCCTAGGTCTTTTGGATCCTTTGGATCTATGAAGCTTAAATATGAAAAAGTATCGGCATCAGTATCGATATCAGCGATACTGGGCCTGTATTTAATTGGTATCGGATCAATACGAAAATTCCCGGTATCGCCCACCTCTAGTTAATAATGCAGCGGATAACTGAAAAAATATTTCAAATGGTGATGCAAGCACCAAATTTAGCACAAATACTCCTTAGACATTATCCTTTTGAAAAGGCAGAGTGTCCACTTGAATTTTCAATAGGCAGCCAGGTAGGAGTCAATTGAAGAATTACACGGGGGTCAAAATTAAAAGATTCATTTCAATTCAATTCAAGTTTATTTATATAGCACATTTTAAAACAACTGCAGTTGACCAAAGTGCTTCACAATAGAAGCATTACAATAACTGTAAAATATTTACAAAGAGAAAGGAATGACAAATCTAAAAATACAGAACAAAATAGCAAACCAAGGCATACACCACATAGGGCCCCGTCCCACTGGCGTTTAGGAGGATTTGCACATGAAATGAGACAAAAGCTGAGCGTCTGCAACAAAGGTGGGCGGAAATGACAAATGTCCCGGGGTGGATCAGCGAATACATGAGGAAGAAAAGCGGATATAACAGGGAACAGAAGCGAAGGCGACCGCGGAGGCGCCCCCATGAGGGGCACAGCGACCGTGATGCACTCGCTCCATCCGTGCCCACTCTGCATGCGCGACATACCATTTGCGACTGTGATGTGACCATGCTGGGCACGTGTCATATCTGTTTTGCACGCTGTCCCGGTCCGTCGCCAAGCCGCGCCAACCCGTCGGTTGCGGATATCAGCGGATGACAGGGGATATGCGGCGCGTTGGTTGTGTATGTCCTGCGTATGTCTTCAGTATGTGTTCAGGCAGTGATGCGGATCTCATCTGCAGCCAGGATTTTTGAGCGGCTCAAAAATCCTAGCTAAACGCCAGTGGGACAGGGCCCTTAGCTAGTGTTGAAAGCCAGGGAGAAGAGGTTCAGTTTTCAGTCTAGACTTAAACTGTCCTACAGACTCTGAGGACCTGACAGACAGAGGTAGACTGTGCCAGAGTCAGGGCGGTGCCACAGAAAAGGCTCTATCACCTCTGGATTTAAGCCTGGCTTTAGGGACAGCCAAGAAAAGCTGATCAGCCGACCTCAGAGCCCTATGTGGAGTGTACAGCTGCAAGAGCTCACTCAGATATGTTGGGCCTATACAGTGCAAGCACTCAAAACAATCGGCAGAACTTTATATATGAAACGAAAGCCAACAGGGAGCCAGTGTAAGGTGCAGAGCACAGGGCTGATGTGCTCATGCCTCTTTGTTTTAGTCAAAAGGCAGGCTGCATTTTGTGCGCTCTGCAGGCGCTGCAGGGAGCCCTGGTTTAACCCAACATACAGAGCATTACAGTAATCCAAATGTGACATTACAAATGCATGGATAGCTCTGTCAAAATCAGCTCGAGTAAGATAAGATTTAATTTTGGAAAGAGTCCTCAGCTGAAAGAAGCTAGCCCTGATGACAGAGCTGATATGGTTATCAAATTTGAACATTGGGTCACCCATCACCCCACCCATCACGTCCATTTATAAAAGGGCAGCAAAAGGTGGACAGAGGACCAATAACACTGTCTTGTCCTTGTAGAGGGTTACTTTGCCCGAACACTAAAATCTCAGTTTTGTTTTTGTTAAGGTTCAGAAAGTTAGCTTTCATCCAGACTTGTACATCATTCAGATAGTCCTGAGTGTCACAGGAAGTTACAGGTTGGTAAATCTGAATGTCATCTGCAAAACAATGAAAACAGACTTTGTGCTTTTTAAAAACAGACCCAAGAGAGAGCATGCACAAAGCGAAAAGAAGTGGTGCTAAAATTGAGCCCTGGGGCACACCATATTTAAGAGGAGACACAGAGGAAGAGTACTGTCCTACATTAACAGAAAAAATTCTATTGAAGAGATAGGAACAAAACCAATTTATCACTGTACCCTTAATACCTATGTGTGTCTCAAGGAGAGTCAGAAGGACACTATGGTCCACTGTGTCAAAGGCTGCAGACAAATCTAAAAGCAGAAAAATAGCAGATTTCCCTGCATCAACAGTTAAAAGAAGATCATTAAAAACTTTTAAAAGGGCTGTTTCTGTGCTGTGTCTTAATTTAAAACCAGATTGAAACTTTTCATCTATTTCATTAAAATCCAGATAGGCCTGCAATTGGTTATAGACAATTTTCTCTAAGACTTTAGACACAAATGGCAATTTAGAGATGTGTCTATAGTTGGACAACACATTTAGGTCAAGATTACTCTTTTTGATGAGCAGCTGAACAACAGCATGTTTTAAAGCTGACAGAAAGCAGCCGCTTGATAGAGAAGCATTCACAAGTTCAGCAATGTATGGACCAACAAGATGCTTCAATCATATTGGAAACTATACCACATTATTTGTCTGATCACAGAGTCCAAAAAGATATAGTTTGGACTATCTGTGACTGAATGTTATGGAGTTATGGGGTAAAAACAGCAAGAATTTTGACAAAGGTCAATTTCAGTTTGTACTTCTGGTACGCATTCATTTTGTGAACTAGACATAGAACATTGTGCAACCTTTTCAAAAACACTGCATGTCACTGCGAGTCAATGCGTCTCATTGCCGCAGCACAGTACAGCGCAGAGCAGCGCATCTGAACAAGATGTTACATCTATAATAAACATAATTTAACAGAAATATTACCAAACACATAAGAAGGAATGACAATGCAACAGTTTTACCAATCCATTACAATATGATTATTATAAATAATTACCTTTGAGACTATTCCAAATGCGTTCTTCACCGCACGACACGCACGAGAGAAGCTGCAGCTGCAGATCATCTCTTTGTGATTCTGGGAGCAATGAGAGATGGTTTCATCAAGTTCTGAGAACAAATGCATCATCAGCTACGAAATTATTAACCTGGTGTCAAATGGGACAAAGTGGGTCGCATTGGGACGAATTGTGCAGCAGCGCAGGGATCACATTCGTCAAGTGTCAAGGTGACTTTAGTTATCACGTTACGGGGAAACATATGTCTCATGTCATTGAATCCAATGGCCATCGCCATTGTTTGACCTTTACTTTGGAGTCCAAACACTCAACACAGTCAAACTATTCCCTTTATTAATCCTATGAGCTCAACCAATTATTTGCATCACCTTTTACTAAAACTGGAGCAGCTTTAACTTTTGACCCTTGTACAAACTGAAACGGACCTTTCTCACCATTTTTCCTATTTTTTTTAAGCCCATAACTCTGTAGAATTCAATTCAATTCAATTCAATTTTATTTATATAGCGCCAAATCACAACAAACAGTTGCCCCAAGGCGCTTCATATTGTAAGGCAAGGCCATACAATAATTACGTAAAAACCCCAAAGGTCAAAACGAGCCCCTGTGAGCAAGCACTTGGCGACAGTGGGAAGGAAAAACTCCCTTTTAACAGGAAGAAACCTCCAGCAGAACCAGGCTCAGGGAGGGGCAGTCTTCTGCTGGGACTGGTTGGGGCTGAGGGAGAGAACCAGGAAAAAGACATGCTGTGGAGGGGAGCAGAGATCAATCACTAATGATTAAATGCAGAGTGGTGCATACAGAGCAAAAAGAGAAAGAAACACTCAGTGCATTATGGGAACCCCCCAGCAGTCTAAGTCTATAGCAGCATAACTAAGGGATGGTTCAGGGTCACCTGATCCAGCCCTAACTATAAGCTTTAGCAAAAAGGAAAGTTTTAAGCCTAATCTTACAAGTAGAGAGGGTGTCTGTCTCCCTGATCCGAATTGGGAGCTGGTTCCACAGGAGAGGAGCCTGAAAGCTGAAGGCTCTGCCTCCCATTCTACTCTTACAAACCCTAGGAACTACAAGTAAGCCTGCAGTCTGAGAGTGAAGCGCTCTATTAGGGTGATATGGTACTATGAGGTCCCTAAGATAAGAAGGGACCTGATTATTCAAAACCTTATAAGTAAGAAGACAAATTTTAAATTCTATTCTAGAATTAACAGGAAGCCAATGAAGAGAGGCCAATATGGGTGAGATATGCTCTCTCCTTCTAGTCCCCGTCAATACTCTAGCTGCAGCATTTTGAATTAACTGAAGGCTTTTCAGGGAACTTTTAGGACATCCTGATAATAATGAATTACAATAGTCCAGCCTAGAGGAAATAAATGCATGAATTAGTTTTTCAGCATCACTCTGAGACAAGACCTTTCTAATTTTAGAGATATTGCGTAAATGCAAAAAAGCAGTCCTACATATTTGTTTAATATGTGCTTTGAATGACATATCCTGATCAAAAATGACTCCAAGATTTCTCACAGTATTACTAGAGGTCAGGGTAATGCCATCCAGAGTAAGGATCTGGTTAGACACCATGTTTCTAAGATTTGTGGGGCCAAGTACAATAACTTCAGTTTTATCTGAGTTTAAAAGCAGGAAATTAGAGGTCATCCATGTCCTTATGTCTGTAAGACAATCCTGCAGTTTAGCTAATTGGTGTGTGTCCTCTGGCTTCATGGATAGATAAAGCTGGGTATCATCTGCGTAACAATGAAAATTTAAGCAATGCCGTCTAATAATACTGCCTAAGGGAAGCATGTATAAAGTGAATAAATTGGTCCTAGCACAGAACCTTGTGGAACTCCATAATTAACCTTAGTCTGTGAAGAAGATTCCCCATTTACATGAACAAATTGTAATCTATTAGATAAATATGATTCAAACCAACGCAGCGCAGTGCCTTTAATACCTATGGCATGCTCTAATCTCTGTAATAAAATTTTATGGTCAACAGTATCAAAAGCAGCACTGAGGTATAACAGAACAAGCACAGAGATGAGTCCACTGTCTGAGGCCATAAGAAGATTATTTGTAACCTTCACTAATGCTGTTTCAGTCATAAATGGTCCAAACTATACCTTACTGAAATCTTTATGGTCAAACAAATATTATGGAATACCTTTCAATATGATTGGAGCAGTTTAAATTTTGACCCCTGTGTAATTCTTCAATTGACCCCTACCTGGCCACGTTTTGAAAATTCAAATGGACACTCTGCGTTTTCAAAAGAGTGATGTCTAAGGAGTATTTCTGCTGAATTTCGTGCTTGCATCACCATTTGAAGGATTCCTCTGTAAATATTTTGATTAAGTTATTTTTGATCAGGATATGTCATTCAAAGCGCATATTAAACAAATATGTAGGACTGCCTTTTTGCATTTACGCAATATCTCTAAAATCAGAAAGGTCTTGTCTCAGAGTGATGCTGAAAACTAATTCATGCATTTGTTTCCTCTAGGCTGGACTATTGTAATTCATTATTATCAGGTTGTCCTAAAAGTTCCCTAAAAAGCCTTCAGTTGGTTCAGAATGCTGCAGCTAGAGTACTGACGGGGACTAGCAGGAGAGAGCATATCTCACCCGTGTTGGCCTCCCTTCATTGGCTTCCTGTTAATGCTAGAATAGAATTTAAAATTCTTCTTCTTACTTATAAGGTTTTGAATAATCAGGTCCCATCTTATCTTAGGGACCTCATAGTACCATATTACCCCATTAGAGCGCTTCGCTCTCAGACTGCGGGCTTACATGTAGTTCCTAGGGTTTGTAAGAGTAGAATGGGAGGCAGAGCCTTCAGCTTTCAGGCTCCTCTCCTGTGGAACCAGCACCCAATTCAGATCAGGGAGACAGATACCCTCTCTACTTTTAAGATTAGGCTTAAAACTTTCCTTTTCGCTAAGGCTTATAGTTAGGGCTGGATCGGGTGACCCTGGACCATCCCTTGGTTATGTTGCTTTAGACGTAGACTGTGTTTCATAATTATTGTATGGCCTTGCCTTGCAATGTGGAGCGCCTTGGGGCAACTGTTTGTTGTGATTTGGCGCTATACAAGAAAAAAGTTGATTGATTGAATATTCTCTTGTCCGCTGCACTATAAGCAGAAATCTATCAAGGACAAATCCATAGTCCATCATGGGACACAACACATAGTGTGTGATTTTGAACTGCACTGGTATTTCCACAGCATTGTGATATGATGCTTGCAATCACCAATAGAGTCCCCTATAAGTGCCTGCTGGCTGGATGTGGGGAAAAATATCTACTATTGCTTTGTTCAGATGGCACAGCCACATGGCCCCATTTGTGTGTATGTCAGTGGACAGCAAAACTCAAAAGAGATGACAGATTACAATGGTAGGCCTTGGGTTACATTTTGAAGTTGAAAAGCCAAGAGGACAGGTGGCGGTGGTAGAATTATCAAAGCTTGCATTGATAATGTAGCACTTGTGTTTGATTAAGATGGCAGAAGTGCTGATGTAGCCAGGAGACATTACTGTATTTTATTGATCAACATCATCATCAACAACAACATCGTCATCATTTTGACAATATATTACAAACATAAGTTGAAAAGAAGTTGGTGTCAAGATGAGCCAAAAGCTGAGAGCCAGTTTTCCAAATAACATTCTTAACTATCTTCTCTTTGTGCCCTCCTACATTATCTGAGTTTGAAACATGACATCAACACTTTTATTTGGTGATTTTCTGTGTCAGTGACTACCAGTGGAGTCAGCAGAGGTCACGCGTGCTATAGTCAGAAACTTACAGTAGCCAGACCAGTAATCAATACTGATGGCCATTTATTGAGTATGATTAGCCTCTATAAAGGTTTTAAAACAAAAACAATTCAGCACTACATCATAAAAAAATACAGATATTTCATTGGAGGCTTAAAGGATCAATCACCATTTGTATCTAAAAAAAAGTGGTAAATAAGGAAAATAACTATCATTACATATTGGTCGACAATGCAAAGGCATCTAACTCATAATTAATAATAGAGCATTTGCGATCAGCAGTTACACATTTCAACATCATATTTTGCTGGCATTGCTTGTTCTTTGTAATAATAATAATAATAAAATCACTTCACCTGAAAAGGATTGTATGGATCAACACGCTATAAAACAAGAATTCAAAGCAAATTTAAAGCCACAGAATGTATGATTTAGTGACATCTAGTGGTGAGATTGCAGTTTAAATTAAACTATCGCTTGTCATGATTTTGTTTCCCTTCATTTTTTTTTTCCACTTCTTTGGCAGAAGTGAAAAAAGTGTCTTGTGATAAGCAATATATATGATCCTCTGTGTAAAAAAAATGAGGGGGTCTCAAAAAGCCTGCATGAGCAACAAGTAGACTGTTTATAGATGAGAAACCAGTGATGTTTTTTGTTTCCTTCAGTTGTCCTGCAGTACTACAAAATAAACAAACAAACAAACAAACAAAACAAGCAAAAAAACAGAAATAGTATGTGCCTTTAGGGCTACCGTATCAACATGGCAGCCTCCATGATGAGGGCAGTTCCCATGTAAATATGAAGGGCTCATTCTAAGTGTATGAAAGCATACTGATTAGTTGTTGCAGGTATTTATACACTAATGAACAGATGGTTATGAATGCTATATTCTGTTTTTGCTAGTAAACACCGCTAAATCCGCCACACTGTAGCTTTAAGTTCTATCTTTACTATTCATTTTGCAGTCATAATATATAATGTACCACAATACTAACGACTGCAAACGCAGAAACATATCATCATCATCCAAAAGGAAAAGACACATACAAATGCAAACAAAGCGTCCACTTGTCAATGAAGTGCAAAAAAGATCTGAAACACGTTTATCTGAAAGTGATTTTCACAATCCGGTTGACAAATAATGTTACAACTTAAATAAGCTGTTGAACATCAGTTTTCTTACATCAGTAATATCTGTAAAAAAAAAAAGTCAGAAAAACAGGCTCTTAGAAAGTTCTGATCAATTTAGAAACAAACAACAAAAGTATCATTATTACGACAAATTTGAATTGTTTATGTGAGTTTGTATGTAAAAGTGTTTTAAAAGCAAGTGTCGCTCATTTAAAGAAGTAATCATTTCCTGTAGCCTCAAATAAAGTCATATTATTATTAAGAGTTTAACCCCACCTACCCCAAAGACAAAGTGATATCAACAAAATGATAAGAAAAGCATTAGTTTAACATAAGACATATTGTATATTTTATAACTTCAATGTGATAGTATAAATTAACTGCTTTTTGATGATGTTCTGTGATTATGTCGAATGCTTGCTCTGCCATGACATTTCCAAACTCGGGACTACCATATCACATCTCAGGGCCTGAAAATCTGTAGAATATTAAAGATTAGGGCATGTACTTTGTTCCCTTCATCCTGGGTATGATATGCATATCTCTGACGTCGTCATGCTGAAGGAGCCAACACAAGTAGCGTTCCGTCCCCATGCCCCATCCACTGCTGAGGACTGGTTTCAACTGGCGCATGGTAATGTACCATTTGTAAGACTGCTCTGGCACTGCATGATGCCTGAGGGCCTCCTGTACCATCTCAGGGGTGGAATGGCGTTCACCAAGGCCCACAGTTTCCCCTAAACCCAGTAACAGGTCAGCAGCTTTGGCTTTGTTCTGGCCTGAGCCCTCCACATATGCCTGGTAGAATGGAACTGACAGATGATCCATTTCAGTCAACCAAACAGCACCACCGTATTTCTCTATCAAGATCTGCTCTCCTTTGCGAGTTAGCTTTCTACCAAATTGGGGCTGGCTGTCTTGCACCCACTCTACACAGTCAGCAGAGGGCATCATGGGAATAGCCTGGTCTAGAGGTACTCTTGGTAATGGGGTTCCGCTCTTCAGCTTATTCAGCATGTCTGTTGCATGTGCAAGGGTCCCAGCAGTGTTGAGGATTATGTCAGAGTGTTTCTTCAACATGGTCTTGGTGAGATGGGCCAAATATTGCTCTGTTATGTGAATGGCATCATTCATGTCACCCAGCAGTTCACACTCCACATGGAAGAACTGGTTCAAATGTGTTGAATCTGGATCTTCACCTCGAAAGCTGGTAGATATGTAATAGGTCCCTGCCAGGTTATCTTGGAAACGAAGCAAGTACTCGAGCACAAATTGCATTGAGTCAGCCAAATAGATGTCTTGGCCCAGCAGGTGAACAGAAACTGGTTCTGAATCAGATCCCAAGCCCATTGGAGATGAGATGGTGTCTGTGGTGAGAGGGGTCAGTGCATAGGCATACTGACAGGACTTCTGGAAATATTCCACCGTGCTGTGGAAAAGCGTATTTTGAATCTGGAACAGATTGCAATACCACTGGCTCTTGATAGCAATTGCGGAGTGAGACTGAGGGTGTTCCCAGGAACGAGGAGGCTTGATCTGGGTGCATTTTAAGTGCATCTCTTTAAGAGCCTCAGGGTCAGCAGCAGGTCCATCCAATGACGATACATATCCAGGGTAGCTATGGAAGCATTTTAGTTGCAATTTAGCAGGTTTAGTTTCATCTTGCGAAGGTATCAGTGGAAACAACTTGGCGTGAGCATAGTCAATCTCAAAGCCCTCAAAGATCAGTGCAACACCTTGAGCTTTCATTGCCTCTTCCAAGAGTCGAGCAACTTTATAAGTGGCTAAGATTAGGGCTGTGTAGTCAGCTTCCGCCAGTCTGAAGATGTCACTAGGTAGTGGTTTGCGAGGCACCACAATAGTTACTCCAGGGGTGTTTGGGTAAGGTGTTAGAAAGGCAACATGTTCACCATCTTCCCACACTCTCCACTGTTTCTGCTCTCCACGTACAATGCGGCTAAACAGGTTATCGTGGGAAGGGTTTCCATAAAAGTCAAAACAAGATGGCGCATTTGGTGTTGGCAACTGATTTCTAATTTGAGCTTGAACCTGGGCCAGTGCATCATCATCCCAACATGGGCCATTCCTTGAGGTGCAGTACCCAAGATTATAAGACTGAAATTCCTCTTCTTCAGCAAGATGGGGTTGCCATTCAGAGCCAACACCATGGAGTGGGAGAAGTCTGATTTGTGCTGGTTGATCAGAAGTTGGATGAAAAACCAAGGCACAACGCTGCACTCCCAGTCGCTCGCATAGTAAGCTTGACACATCCCTTGCTCCATGTAGCATGGCCACAAACTCTGGTATAGCCAACTGGAAAATGCTGGTTTTGCAGCTAAGTGTTTTTTGCATCAAAATTGTTGACCCAGGGGTCCAGGGATTGGAATGCAGGAAAGCAACCAGTTTATCTGTCTCCCAAATCACATCAGAGAAGGTCTTCATGGGCCTGCTGACTTCGACTTGTGCAATACCATTGATCATTGAGGCTACAAACATTGCACCAGCATTAGTTTCAATGACTGCTTCACCTTTAGTGTCCACAGCAATGATTCCTGCACAAAACCCTTTTAGGTTTTCATTCATCAGTTCTCTGCATGCCTGCCTCAGGGTGTATCCCTTGTGATGATAGAGACTGGCTATTTTCTGAGCAACAGTGTGTCTCAGAAATACATCTCCATCACCAGAGCAAGTAACAGCCAACATATCATCAGCATATATTCCAGCGCCTACTACTGCTGTATCACCAACTCGCCCTTTCAGTTTCCCAACTAACCCACCCGTGGATGAAGCAGCAGCCAACCGATTGCATTGATCCAGGGCTACAGCTCCAACTGTTTGAGGGTGATTCATTTTTGGGGTATTTCCACCACTGGCATTTTCTTTAAACTGTCTGTGGCGTATGTCAGTGTAGAAATATTCTGGGCCTACAAACTTCTCCTTGTCCACCACTTGCAGAAACTCCTGAGCTCCATCTCCTACAATGAGTGAATGTGAACTATGCTCCATGACACATCTGGCTGCTTTTATTGGATTCTTCACCCTTTCAACACAAGCAACAGATCCTGACCTCATTGTGCTGCCATCAACAAGAGTTGCTTCCATTTCATTTTTGCCATCTTTGTTGAATACTGAGCCTTTACCAGCATTGAAGAGAAAGCAATCCTCCAGAGCCTGCACTGACCGTTGCACTGCATCTAGACTACTGCCACCTTGTTGAAGTACTTGGGATCCCAGTGTTAAAGCTGTTTGCAGAGAAAACTCAATAACACCAATCACGTAGGTGTTCAGCATCATTTCCTCACCAGCACCACCATGGATTACGAGAGTATAGTTTGGACTGGCATAAGGAGTAGCATGAACAGCGGCTTTGCCTTTGCTTTGGGGATCTCTACACTGTTGCAAACTTCCATTCACTTCCCCCGGTTGACCCTGCTGAAGTAGACACTGTAGGCCTCCCATCTGGCATGCAATTGCATATTTTAGAGCTACGAGCATCACTAACTTCAAGTTTACCTTCAATCTTTCTTGAAGTTTTCCCAGTGATTGAGCAAAAATCCCTTTTCCATTAAGTACAATGCCAACTTTGTCTGCCTTCCCAAGGTAGGCTACAGCCAATTGGTCTTGAGCATAGACATTGCCTACCCCACACTCCACACCTTCCATCAAATTTGTGCCTGTGAGGTACACAGATGGACATCCAAAGGGGTCCAGGAACTTTTTTAGTGGATTACCAGGTGGTAGAGATTGGCGCAGAGCAGCTATATGGGGGCCAATGGCCTGGCCAATTTTGGTGTTCCTGATGAGGTTCTTATGCTCTAAAAATGCTACATGGAACAAGCGCATGATGTCAGTGGAAGACTGGAATGCGTTGTCTGAGCCAGTGGATGATTTCAAAGCTCCTACAAACTTGCGGGAATGAATGGTGAGTGAGTATGTAGGATCACAGCGACCATGCTTGTAGTGCCGCATATGGGTGGGCGTGACAAGAATATGGCTGGCAGCAGAGTCCCCAAGAGTCTGCATCAGAGAAGCTTGCAAGGAGAAGTTGATCCAAGCATCATACAGTCCTCTTTGGCTTTGGAGAGTGGAAAACACATCAGAATAAGACGACACAGTGAAAGTCAGGACTGAGTGTGATGCTTTTAACTCTGGGCTTAACTTCATAATGTCGATTTCTTGCAAGGGAAATGCTAACGAAACAGGATGAATATAAATGGAATTGTTTGTTGTGACAGGCACATTTGCATTTATTATGCCATTATGAAGCAGGTTTAGATCAACTGTCTCAGACAGGCAATGTATACGATCAGTAACAAGAGCTGCAACCATCCCGTCCACGGCACTGTGCTCAAACATGATTCCAGCTGTGCTGTCTGCGAACACCACCAGATTCACCACCTGTCAATAAATAAATCAAAATAGTGTTATAATTAGCACAATTTTTCAGAGGTACCTACATATGTGTGAGGGCTAGCTTATGAATGTGGTTTGTCATGTTTGCTTGTTTGTTTTTTAAAGCTATCTAGATCTCTAATACCTTGTCGTAGTGTCTTAGACAGGATCCTCCTCCTCCAAGCATTATTGCATTGAGGGTATCAGCGAGCTCAGTGGGAGCATTCTGCTCCTCCAGACAAAGTGTTAGTACAGCACTCTCCATTATGCCCAGTGATGCTGCTGCAACTCCTCCGTGATTGAGGATCTGTTCTCTGATTCCAGCCCAAGTTTTGCGCTCAAGGGCTGACAGGCTGCAAATAGCAGAGGGATCATTCTGGGTTCCTGCTTTGGGTTGGTTCATCACCTGAGCCAAGACGTTATAGATATCAATGAGTGGTCGAGCTGAAACTGGTCCATCATTGCTGGGATGCTGCAGTATGTCAATGGGGAACACTCCTGCAGCACAGGTGATGATGGCATGGAGGCTATGTGGGTAGACCTGAAAATGACAATGTAATGTTAATACTTATTAAATGAATATGTTAGGGTGGGTTATCAGGAAAGAAGGTCTGAAAGATTGATTCTGACAGTGCAAGTCAGTCCTCCCAAAAACCTCACCTTGATATCATCTTGATGTTTGCCAGGAATCCGACTGGCAGCAAACAGTTCAGACTGCTGAGTGCGCTCCAGTGGAACTTCACCCTCCAACAACTTGGGTTCAGTGTACAGTTTTGCTGCTGCCCAGAGGAGAGCAGCTGCCCTCTCCAGCTGGGTACATGTCTTTACCTTGGATGGAGGTAAAACAACAGGGAGCGCGGTGGAAGTGGGCAGCGGATCAGCACAAGCCAACAGACTGCCCTTGAACTGTTGAGTCACCCAATTCTCTTGACTGACAACACGAGATTCAAATTTGCGTTGGGCATCTTCAAGGAGTTTCCGCTGCTGTTCTAGTGTAATTTTGAACTCGTGATAAAGGTCAGGGGTCAGTATGAGCTGAAGGACACGGGCTAGTTCTTGCAAGGTGACATCCAGCTCTGGAATAGGATAGTCAGGAAGCTCCATTTTGATGATAGGCCTGGGGAAGAGAATGCCACAAAGAAACATGCAATCAGCACTGGTGGCTTCTACTGACTTTATAGCACTTTAGTAGAGTTTATGTGCATCACAGATTTGCATAAAATGCCAACACCAATCAACAGGCTTCAGCACTGAACTAAAAACTGGCATCACAGTCCACCCCTAGTATTTGTCTTGTTTCCTTTGTGTTAGGTTTTTGTACTGTAGTAGAGGATTTTCGGATGCACAGATCCCAGAGGTGAAAATCCCCAAATTCTATGACTAAAAGTTCTTCTACATATTTGTTCCATCCACCCACTAAACCAGCTTATTCTAATGAGTTCACCTCTTCAGGTGCGTAGACGAGCTTATCAGTGAAATCACCTGTTTTAGGTGCAATTAGACTTTTACTTTTCAGTTGGACTTTTACTCCCTTAAGGCAGGGTTTTCCACCTCTGGCTCTTCCTTTCTTTTAGTAATCAGTTGTACTTGAGTTCTGCCTTGTTGTTTTGTGGTCGCTCTTTCTTTCACTCTTTCTGTTCTCTGTCTCCCTCTGCTGTCCTTTGGTTTCCCACAACTTGAGTTTCTTATTCAATTAAGCACCTGCCCTCAATTAGTTCATCACCTCAAGGTATCTTAGTTCCTACCTTGTTCCTTTTGTTTTGCTGGATTATTGTGGTATGTTCTGTTTTCTCTGTACTCTTTAAAACTTAAAACATTCTTATTTTTACATTCTGTTGCTTGTGTACAAGCTCCCTGTGACAACCGACAGTTGAAGTTCATAGATATTAGCATTCATTTCAAAGGGATCATATGGTTTTCTTCACAATTTTTGCATTTGCTTTTTGTGTAACCCAGCCTGAATGTTTCGTCAAATGGCTCACTCCATCCAAATAAAAAAAAAAAAACCTATAACATCAATCAATCAATCAATCAATCAATTTTTTTATATAGTGCCAAATCACAACAAACAGTTGCCCCAAGGCGCTTTATATTGTAAGGCAAGGCCATACAATAATTATGTAAAACCCCAACGGTCAAAACGGCCCCCTGTGAGCAAGCACTTGGCTACAGTGGGAAGGAAAAACTCCCTTTTAACAGGAAGAAACCTCCAGCAGAACCAGGCTCAGGGAGGGGCAGTCTTCTGCTGGGACTGGTTGGGGCTGAGGGAGAGAACCAGGAAAAAGACATGCTGTGGAGGGGAGCAGAGATCGATCACTAATGATTAAATGCAGAGTGGTGCATACAGAGCAAAAAGAGAAAGAAACAGTGCATCATGGGAACCCCCCAGCAGTCTACGTCTATAGCAGCATAACTAAGGGATGGTTCAGGGTCACCTGATCCAGCCCTAACTATAAGCTTTAGCAAAAAGGAAAGTTTTAAGCCTAATCTTAAAAGTAGAGAGGGTGTCTGTCTCCCTGATCTGAATTGGGAGCTGGTTCCACAGGAGAGGAGCCTGAAAGCTGAAGGCTCTGCCTCCCATTCTACTCTTACAAACCCTAGGAACTACAAGTAAGCCTGCAGTCTGAGAGCGAAGGCCAAGTCTGGGAGAGTGCACTGGTACTATGTGTCCCCACATTTAGATGTATTTATATATATATATATATATATATATATATATATATATATATATATATATATATATATATATATATATATATATATATATATATATCATTCTCTGAATTCTATCACAAACAAAGTTCATTATATTATATTATATTGGCCCACGGGTGAACCACGGGTGATTGGGAGGAGTTCCGGGTTATCCGAGTGTGAGCAGCGTGAGAAGAGGCAAAAGAAACTTTGAAAACTTATTTATATAATTTTTTTTCTTCGGAATCGGACTAAACAGACAATGGCTATGGATAAAAATACAACGTAAAAAAAAGGATATTGGACCTCGGACTTATGTAAAACAGTAACTTTCAGCGCAGTTTGGGACCGGGGCTAGCGGTTAGCCACGCTGCTACCAGGTGAGGTACCGAGCAGGGTAAACAGCCGAAGACGAAATCACTACAAAATGGGACCAAAGAAAAGCTCGGTGGTGGAGGATAAAAAGGCGCTTGCGTTAGTGTCACTGGATGTAGCGGACATAAAGAATAAGCAGGACAAGATACTCAAGCTAGTGGAGGAAGTCGCGCGACTACGAGCCTTATAAGAGGACAAGGACAAGAGGATCGAGGCTCTCGAGAAGAGAGTTGAGGACTTGGAGCAGTACTCAAGGATTAACGATGTGGTTGTGACTAGTTTAAAGATTAAACCCCGGTCATATGCCCACGCAGTGGCCGCGGGCAGTGATCTCGAACCTGGCGTGATGGAGGAGAGCCCTGCGGAAAAACAGGCGTCCAGTGACATTGATTTGGACGTAAATTGTCTTGAAGCTTGTCACCCTCTCCCTACGAAGAAAGGCGCTCCTCCTGTGCTTATCATGAAGTTTCTCAACAGAAAGGATAAGGTCACATTGTTGAGGCAAGGGAGAAAATTGAAAGGTACAAATGTTTATTTGAATGATTACTTGACAAAAACAAATGCAGACATTGCTAAAAAAAAAAAAAAAGCCAGATACTTAAGGAAAACAAACAAAATTCAGAATACATGGGTCAGGAATTGTAAAGTCTTCATTAAACTGAATGGGTCTCCTGAAGTAGCTAAGGTGCTGGTTATTAAGGACATAAAAGAGCTGGAAAAATATGAAATATGAGTCAATAATGTATGGAGACATAAAAAAGTAAAAAAAAAAAAAAAACTAGTTCTACTTCACAAATCATTGAATCAAAACCCATAATCTCTACTTCAGGAGATGAAATAATACAACGGAGGATAATAAACCAGGAATTATTGGAATTAAATGCAACTGAGTACACCGAACATAAGATAATGGATTTGGAAAACGAAATAGACCTGGATAATATGTTTTTTTCGACTGATACCGTTCATTGCAACTACTATACGGAACAGGATTACAATAATACAGTTAAAACAGAAGGTAAATGATCAATTATCCACTTTAACAGCAGAAGTATGTACACAAACTTTAACAGTATCAAAGAATTTCTTCAGCAGTTTACAAAACCCTTTAGTATAATAACAATTTCAGAAACGTGGTTCAATGCGCAAAAAGGAATATGTTGGATGGTTATGATCTAAACTACATCAACAGAGTGAATAAAAGAGGTGGAGGTGTTGCTATATATATGCGGAAAAATATTAAATTTAAGGTAATAGAAAGTATGATGTTAACAATAAAAGATGTGTTAGAATGTATATCAATAGAAATTTATAATGGAAACAAGAAAAACATTATTATAAGTTGTTTATATAGGGCGCCAGGCTCAAATATGACTACATTTACAAACTGGGTGGACAGAATGTTTTCATCAATAAATAACAAAAAAAATATTTATATGTGGAGATTATAACATTGATTTAATAAACCCCAATAGGCACACATCAACTGACGAATTTATAAACACAATGTACAGCATGAGCTTATACCCAGTTATCACCAGGCCAAGCAGAATTACATTGAATAGTGCAACTCTAATAGATAACATCTTCACAAACAACATAGAAACTAAAAATATAAGTGGTTTATTGATTTGTGACATAACTGACCATCTTCCTGTGTTCACTGTGTATGACTCCAATTGTAATTTTCAGGTAAAACCCCAATACTCTGTATTTAAACAAGTAAGAACCCACAAAGCAATAGATCACCTCAATAATGACTTAACAAAACAGGACTGGTGCACTCTGTATAGGGAGAATGATGTGGATTGTGCCTTCAATAAATTTTTAGACATTTTCAATTCATTATATGAGATAAACTGTCCAATACGCCAAGTCAACAAAAACAGTACTGTTGCCAAAAGTTCATGGTTAACAAAAGGTCTACAAAATGCTTGTAAAAAGAAGAATACATTATACAGACAATTTGTTAGACTAAGGACAAAAGAATCTGAACATAGATATAAATTATATAAAAACAAACTAACTAATATAATCAGAGCCTGTTGTGTGGGCTGCTGAAGAGGAGGTACTGCTGGCCCACCACCACTAGAGGGCGCCCTGCCTGGAGTGCAGGCTCCAGGCACCGGAGGGCGCTGCCGCCTTACGGGAGCAGCCAGGATGACAGCTGTCACCCATCACTGGAGACAGCTGATCCCAATCAATAAGGAGGTATATCAGCAGGACGGCATCTCCACCTCATTTGCCGAGATATCGCCTTACCAAAGAGGTAACGAACTCAGCCAGTTGTATTATTCTGAGAATTAATACTGTGTTGCTTGTGCTTAGGTCAGCTGAAGACCGTATTGGACGAAGTAGGATAAGTACTCACATTCCAATCCTACAGTACTATTTTGAGTAGAGGTGGAGGTGGTGTTTCCACCCTCCGTGTTGCTGGGTGCAGCCGCATCCACACCTGACTGTTTCTGTTTCCTGCCAGCAGTACCGGATCCGACGAGCGGAGGCAGTGGCCACCTGGGAATTCGGGACTTGGCGGCTCCAGTATTCCCGGGGTTCGGTGGCAGAGGAAATCAGGTTGGTTCCGGTTCGACTTGGACAGACGTCTCCTATCGTCGAGCCTGCCCACACGACACCGTTATAATTAGATTCAATCTCCCTATTGTAATCGGTTGTATTTGTTGTGCCTTTTTCACGACAGTAAAAACAGTGTTATTTGATTCCTCCATTGTCCGTTCATTTGCGCCCCCTGTTGTGGGTCCGTGTTCCTACACTTTCACAACAGAGCCAGCAAGAAATTATATTATACCAATCTATTAAATAATAATAAAAATGACACCAAGAGAATCTGGGAAATTCTTAACACTATAATCAAAAATAAGGTAAGAGATCATTCTTATCCACATTATTTTATTGATAAGAACAAGGACATCTATAATATGTATAACATAGTTAATGGTTTTAATAAATTCTTTGTTAATATTGGACCTGACTTGGCAGCAAAAATTCCCGATGGTTGTAACAAGGAGCAGGAATCACTCATAAAAATCAATCCAAACACGTTTCTCTCCAGTGTTAGTGAAGCCGAAATAATAGATATTGTTAATAAATGTAAAAATAAAAAAACAACTGACTGTTATGACATAGATATGAAGCTAGTAAAAACAATAATCAAAAGCATATCAAAACCCCTGACTCATATATGTAACTTGTCATTTCAATCTGGGACATTCCCGATCAAAATGAAGATGGCAAAAGTTATTCCACTATACAAAAATGGAAATAAACATATCTTCACAAACTACAGACCGGTCTCTCTGCTTCCACAATTTTCCAAAATTTTAGAAAAGCTTTTTAACAACAGGTTAGGATCCTTTATAGAAAAATATAACATAATTAACGAATGTCAATATGGGTTTAGGTCTGGTAGGTCAACTTCACTTGCAATAATTGAAGCAATAGAAGAGATTACAAACACCTTAGATAGTAAAAACTATATAGTTGGAATATTCATTGATTTAAAGAAAGCGTTTGACACACTTAATCACTCAATTCTACTCAATAAATTGGAAAGATATGGTATCAGGGGAGTGGCTTGGAACTGGATTCAAAGCTATTTAACAGAGAGACATCAGTTTGTGCAGATGGGTGCATTTAAATCTGGGTGTTTGGGCATCCCTTGTGGGGTCCCACAGGGATCCATACTGGGTCCACATTTTTTTAATATTTATATAAATGACATATTTAATGTGTCACAATTATTACAATTATTATTATTTGCAGATGATACCAATATATTCTATTCCAGTGATAACTATAGCAAACTTATTAATGTGGTAAATAGTGAATTAATTAAACTGAAAACTTGGTTGAATATTAATAAATTATCCCTAAATATAAAAAAGACTAAAGTCATGTTTTTTGGAAATCATAATGTTAATTCTAATTTACCAGTAAATATAGACGGTGTCGAAATAGATAAAGTGTCAGAAGTCAAATTTTTAGGGATAACCATCGATAGTAAATTAAGATGGAAGTCTCATATCAGCCACATACATAAAAAGTTTCCAAGAATGTCTCTATTATGTACAAAGCAAAATATTTTCTGGATCATAATGCATTATATTTATTGTTCTTTAATCTCTCCTTACTTAACATATTGTATAGAAATCTGGGGTAACAATTACAAAAGTTTGCTACATCCCCTCTGTATAATCCAAAAGCGGGCAATAAGAATCATCTATAAGGTAGGATATCTTGATCACACAAATAGTCTATTTTTGCAATCCAAATTGTTGAAAATGCCAGATCTGGTTAATTTTCACACTGCACAATTATAATTGATGCCGGTATTTGGTTAGACTCTTTCTCTCCGATTGTTCTGTCTGAGTTATTTTCATTAAGTTACTTCATCCAAACCATCAACATGTCTATTAGACCCCATTCCTACCAGGCTGCTCAAGGAAGCCCTACCATTATTTAATGCTTCGATCTTAAATATGATCAATCTATCTTTATTAGTTGGCTATGTACCACAGGCTTTTAAGGTGGCAATAATTAAACCATTACTTAAAAAGCCATCACTTGACCCAGCTATCTTAGCTAATTATAGGCCAATCTCCAACCTTCCTTTTCTCTCAAAAATTCTTGAAAGGGTAGTTGTAAAACAGCTAACTGATCATCTGCAGAGGAATGGTCTATTTGAAGAGTTTCAGTCAGGTTTTAGAATTCATCATAGTACAGAAACAGCATTAGTGAAGGTTACAAATGATCTTCTTATGGCCTCAGACAGTGGACTCATCTCTGTGCTTGTTCTGTTAGACCTCAGTGCTGCTTTTGATACTGTTGACCATAAAATTTTATTACAGAGATTAGAGCATGCCATAGGTATTAAAGGCACTGCGCTGCGGTGGTTTGAATCATATTTATCTAATAGATTACAATTTGTTCATGTAAATGGGGAATCTTCTTCACAGACTAAGGTTAATTATGGCGTTCCACAAGGTTCTGTGCTAGGACCAATTTTATTCACTTTATACATGCTTCCCTTAGGCAGTATTATTAGACGGCATTGCTTAAATTTTCATTGTTACGCAGATGATACCCAGCTTTATCTATCCATGAAGCCAGAGGACACACACCAATTAGCTAAACTGCAGGATTGTCTTACAGACATAAAGACATGGATGACCTCTAATTTCCTGCTTTTAAACTCAGATAAAACTGAAGTTATTGTACTTGGCCCCACAAATCTTAGAAACATGGTGTCTAACCAGATCCTTACTCTGGATGGCATTACCCTGACCTCTAGTAATACTGTGAGAAATCTTGGAGTCATTTTTGATCAGGATATGTCATTCAATGCGCATATTAAACAAATATGTAGGACTGCTTTTTTGCATTTATTCAATATCTCTAAAATTAGAAAGGTCTTGTCTCAGAGTGATGCTGAAAAACTCATGCATTTATTTCCTCTAGGCTGGACTATTGTAATTCATTATTATCAGGTTGTGCTAAAAGTTCCCTGAAAAGCCTTCAGTTAATTCAAAATGCTGCAGCTAGAGTACTAACGGGGACTAGAAGGAGAGAGCATATCTCATCCATATTGGCCTCTCTTCATTGGCTTCCTGTTAATTGTAGAATAGAATTTAAAATTCTTCTTCTTACTTATAAGGTTTTGAATAATCAGGTCCCATCTTATCTTAGGGACTTCATAGTACCATATCACCCCAATAGAGCGCTTCGCTCTCAGACTGCAGGCTTACTTGTAGTTCCTAGGGTTTGTAAGAGTAGAATGGGAGGCAGAGCCTTCAGCTTTCAGGCTCCTCTCCTGTGGAACCAGCTCCCAGTTCAGATCAGGGAGACAGACACCCTCTCTACTTTTAAGATTAGGCTTAAAACTTTCCTTTTTGCTAAAGCTTATAGTTAGGGCTGGATCAGGTGACCCTGAACCATCCCTTAGTTATGCTGCTATAGACTTAGACTGCTGGGGGTTCCCATGATGCACTGAGTGTTTCTTTCTCTTTTTGCTCTGTATGCACCACTCTGCATTTAATCATTAGTGATTGATCTCTGCTACCCTCCACAGCATGTCTTTTTCCTGGTTCTCTCCCTCAGCCCCAACCAGTCCTAGCAGAGGACTGCCCCTCCCTGAACCTGGTTCTGCTGGAGGTTTCTTCCTGTTAAAAGGGAGTTTTTCCTTCCCACTGTCGCCAAGTGCTTGCTCACAGGAGGTCGTTTTGACCTTTGGGGTTTTTACGTAATTATTGTATGGCCTTGCCTTACAATATAAAGCGCCTTGGAGCAACTGTTTGTTGTGATTTGGCGCTATATAAATAAAATTGAATTGAATTGAATTACATAGTAATAAAAAAGGAATATTGGTCACACTCGGTAGTCGTAATAACGTATGGGTATTTGGGGGTGGGATTAAATAAGTTTGTCTTCATCCCACCCCTTTTCGGGTTAAGTGCGCAGGTATGTATGCGTGTATGCTTGTATTTCCTGTTCTTTTCATCCCAATGTGGGTAAATGTAAATGTCAAAGAAATGCTTATTTTGTAAAACTCAAAATAAATGATCAGTCAGTCAATATGTATGTATATGTACGTGTATATGTGTGTGTATATGTATATGCATATATGTAGTATGTATGTGTATATATGTATACGTGTGTGTGTGTGTATGTATGTGTATATATGTATACGTGTGTGTGTGTGTATGTATGTGTATATATGTATACGTGTGTGTGTGTGTATGTATGTGTATATATGTATACGTGTGTGTGTGTGTATGTATGTGTATATATGTATACGTGTGTGTGTGTATGTATGTGTATATATGTATACGTGTGTGTGTGTGTATGTATGTGTATATAGGTATACATGTGTGTGTGTGTGTATGTATATGTAGTGTTTATGTATTTATGTGTTAGTGGGTATGTATATAGGTATATATGTGAGTGTGTATATGTGTGTGTATAAGTGTATATATGTATATAATGTGTGTATGTATGTATGTACGTATACAGGTATATATGCATGGCCCAAGCAGAGGGTCACCCCCTAGAGCCTGGTCTGTTTGAGGTTTCTTCCTAAGAGGGAGTTTTTCCTCACCACAGTTGCCTAGTGCTTGCTCTGGGGGTCGGCAGGGTTAATATGGAGTGACTTGGGCCAAGTTTGCTGTGATTTGGTGCTTTATACATAACATACTTATACATGAATTGAAATGTAATTGAATATTGAAGTGTATGTCTGTGTTGATATGTAGTGTGTTGTGAATTTGTGTATATGTTGTTATGACTGTTATAATTGTTGGACTAGCAGGGGTGGGCGTTGATAAGCTTTGCTTCTGCCCACACCCTTTCGGACTCACAGGCTTGTTTATATAACATTCATATTATTGGTATGTTTCTGTTCTTTCAGATTTGTGTGTGTGTGCCGAATAAATCCATTCATTCATTCACCTAAAATCAAATAATAAATTTAGCTTATTGTTCAGTGACATTTTCCTATATATGCTGTAACTTTTAAATTGCAATTGTTACAACTTTAAAATTGCAAATTTATATTAACAATTTAAGCGTTCATACTATGCAAAAGTCTCAAAAACTTCCCCAGTGTTGGGAAGGTGTCGTGACACGGACCCACAACAGGGGGCGTTAATGAACGGACAATGGATAAGCCAAAAGTAACAATTTAATGTTGTGAATCGCACAACGAAATACAGACAATAACAATAATGTGGATTGTCAATTGTACACAAGGTGACGTGTGGGCAGGCTCGAAGATAGAAGACATCTGGCGAGAGAAGAGCCGGATCCTACACAGCTTCCACCACCAACGGATCTGAAGAACACCGGAGCCGCCAAGCCCTGCGCCCCAGGTGGCCACTGTCTTCAGCAGTCAGACCCAGTACTGCTGGCAGAGAACAGAGACAGTTAATGGTGGGTGTGTGAATACACACCCAGCAATTGTGTAAAGCTTAGTTCCTCCAGGAGGGAAAACCTCCACCTCCAGATACAGAATCACCCGTGCAGCTCCTGTCAGTCACTTCCCTGGAAGGAGTGAGAGGCGAAGACGTCGCGCTCACACTATCCGCCAATCCAGCTTCAGACTGTCACCACAGGAAAACGGCTGCACACAGAACAATATTCAGTCTCAGAAAAATCACAGCAGAGAAGGTTACCTGGAACGGTAGCTGATTTCTCGGCGAGGAGGTGGAGTAGCAGTCCGGCCTTTATGGTGATGGTGATGAGTGACAGCTGGTGCTGATAAGTGACAGCTGTCACTCCCAGCGGCTCTGACGCCCTCTTGTGCTTGGAGCCCGCACTCCAAGTAGGGCGCCATCTGGTGGTAGTGGGCCAGCAGTACCTCCTCTTCAGCGGCCCACACAACACCCAGAACATTATACAAAAATAATGCCCCGAGCACGGTCTCAGAATCCAAATTTAAGTTTCATATTTTTCATTCAAGCAAGCATATTGAATTGTTTTTTCATATTGTCAGTTTATCAACTATCCAAGGACTGGAATCGATGCTTGATAAATAATACACTCCCATGCAGCAAATTAATTACTCACAGGTACTTCACCACATAAACTTTTATTAATTCAAACTTGATCCTGCTGCAAATTTTAATTAACCTCTATGAAGGAAAAAAGAAAAAAGAAAGATCCATCAAATGTTCCTAGAATGTTCTAGAATTGTTATGCCAAAATATATGTCCCCCAAATTATATTTATGATTAAAAAAAGAGTGAACAATGAACTTCAGCAGAATGCATTTTTTGCCATACACATCGTCTTTACCCCATTTGAAAATATACTGTTCTTGACTGTATGTTGCATTTCAAATAGGCTTTCCCACAGTTTTTCAGGCAAGCATTCCCAGAACATTGTGATAGCATTATACAAAATCGAGTAATGTCTTGTTTCATCCAAGTATCTGATTCCAAAACAAGTTGCTGACAGTTACTGATTCAGACTTTGGAGTAGGAAAGACAGTGAGAAATAGAAGTAATATCCTTGTTAAACGTTCTGTCAAATTTCCCTTGACTATAGACGAGCCCTATTAATTAAAGTATTTCATGTTTCATCACATAAAGGAATGAAGCAGATTCATTCATGTATGAAACAGGTCTTCCAAACAGTGTTTCATTCAAGATTTCCTAGAACATTCTGGCAACTTTACATAAATTGTCAAAATGTACGTTTCATCCGAACATTCCCAGAACATTCTTGCAAGATTTACCTATAGTCACTGAATAAATCTGGATAAGTAAAGGAGGTGAAATTAGAAGTGATCTTTTTAAAATGTTTTGTCAATTTTCCTCGACTATGCATGTGACCTTTTTAAAGCACTTCATGTTTCATTATACGTGAAACAGACATTGGCCTTCCCAACAGTGTCTCTCTCAAACTTTCCCAGAACATTCTGGTCAAGTTACTTAAAGTCATAGTCCAGTCATTGAAAGAAATATGGAGTAAAAAAAAGACCGTGAGACTATACACTAAATTTTGCAGAGTAAAATACACTCTGCCAGGACTATATTTGGTCCCAGTCCAAATAGAGTTAAATATACTCCATCCACAGTGCTAAATCAGTTCTGTCACATGGTAATATCAACTCATGCTGTGAATGACTCTTATTGGAGTTGAAAAACTTCATTTGACAAGACAGTAGAGCTGATTTCTCTATAATAAAGGATTATTAACCGAGTGAGAGGTCTGTATAGGGAAATATCAGACTGAGGTGTAAGTACGGGCCGAGCGCCAGCGAGGTTCGTGTGAAAAACACAGAGGTCTAATATCCCTGTACAGGCCGAGCAAACAAGGTTAATAATTTGTTCATTATATGACTATTACATATATAAACACACAAACTTACAGTATCACTCAAATATGCTGCTGACGGTGTTGAGCTCATTCGCTTTCTTCACCTCCATGAAGAACTTGCTAACAGATAGTCCAGTCGTTAGCTGGTAAGCTTTCAATCTGTGTGTTTTTTCCGATGCTGTTTAGATATTTATGGAGTACGTTCATGTCTGACTTGGTTTTTCTAATCGTATTTTTAGTTTCTTGGTTTGTAACAAAAATAAGCATTGTGGACCGACTATCATGTAAACCAGTCTGATATGGGAAAATATCAGACCGGTAATCAGCCAATCAGAGCGCGGGTCATGTCGCAGCCATATAATAATAGAGTGTATTTAACTCAATTTGGACTGGGACCAAATGTTATCCTGGCAGAGTATATTTTACTCTGCAAAATTTACTGTGTAGAATTAATATATTTTTCAAATTTCCCTCAAGTACAAACATGACTTGTCAATATATAAAAGGAAGTAATAATGTTAGGAAAACATTCTAGAAACATTTCTAATAACCATAACCTAAATATAACCAACATATAACGTTACCAAAATGTTATGTTAGGTGGGTAGGTACACGCAAAGCTCTCCACCACGATAAGGTGATGGTTCCCAGCAAGGTTCAGCAATGGTTTGTGATATTCATGGACATGATATTGAGGTGTAGTCAGGGGAAGGAGGGTCTTCAGTTTGATGGGGTGAGGGTCTCATCACTCCTTTTTGCAGATGATATGGTCCTGGTGGCTTCATCAGCCTGTGACCTCCAAGTTCGCAGTCGAGTGCAGAACAGCTAGGAAGAGGATCAGCACCTCTAAATGTGAGGCCATGGTTCTCAGCAGGAAACCAATGGATTGAGGTCTTGTCCCAAGTGAAGGAGTTCAAGTACCTCGGGGTCTTGTTCACAAGTGAGGGGACATTGGAGCGTGAGATTGGCCAGAGAATTGGCGCAGCAGGGGCAGTGTTGCATTTGCTTTACTGTACTGTTGTGACGAAAAGGGAGCTGGGCCAAAAGGCGAAGCTCTCGATCTACTGGTCAATCTTCGTTCCTACTCTCACTTATGGTCATCAGGGTTGGGTCATGACTGAAAGAACTACATCACAGGTGCAAATGGCCGAAATGGGCTTCCTCAGGAGGGTGGCTGGGGTCTCCGTTAGAGATAGGGCGAGAAGCTCAGTCATCCGTGAGGAGCTCGGAGTAGAGCCACTGCTCCTTCGTGTTGAAAGGAGCCAGCTGAGGTGGTTTGGGCACCTGGTAAGGGTGGCTACCTGGGGAGGTGTTCCAGGTTTGTCCAGCTGGGAGGCTAACACGGGGAAGACCCAGGACTAGGTGGAGAGATTATGTCCCCACACTGTCTTGGGAACGCCTCAAGATGCACCAGTCAATGAGTGAAATGACTGTGGGCGTGTCAGTAGATGGACTCCAGTTCTTGGAGATAAAGTCATTTGAATGACTCCTTTCTTTTTTTATTTTTCTTTCTGTTTTCTGGAAAAGACAAATGAATGATGGGTAATCTTGAGACTTTAGAGATAATGAAAGAAGGCTAAACCTTTGACCTGTGCCAGCTGAAAGCAATGATTTTATCTGACCTTAAAGCTATTTTTGATGGTCTGTTGCCCACAGGAACATGCTACATGGTCAAAATGTTCATAGGTAATGTTCCATTTCACAAAAATGAGGGTTCTGAAGCTTGCTAGCCTGTTCCAGTAGACAGTGCATAGGGGAGCAACCACTGATTCCTCTTTTCTTCAGTCTTCTGACCACATGGCAAACGGCAAAAGGCGTAATAAGTATGTCCCTTTTAAGCAACTGTAGTAACGTGGTAGCCTCCATGAGGGTGCCCCTTCCCATGTCAATATGAAGGGCTCATTCTGTTAGGAAAACATGGATTCCTAATTTACACTAATGACCAGATGGTTATTAACACTATACTCCATTTCAACTAATCCCACACACTGTAGCTTTAATGCAGTGTTGTAAAAGTGTATGAAAATTAAGAAGATGCCAGGCTTAAAATTTTATTGAGCATTTATCCCTGAATGAGTAGAAAAAAAATCAAAACACAGGCCTAAAAAAATGAAACAGAAAATGTCCCATTGACTGCTTTTTGTCCTCAATGAAACAGAATCCAAAGTAAATGTAAGAATCACTGCTTCCCAAAGCCCTATATCGTCCTAGCCTTTTCTGATTTGGGGTTATATAAAAACATATAGTCTTTCACACCTTTGAAATCAGTCCATCAAAGTGGTAGATTGCTCTGTCATGGGAGTTTTGGCGAATTTGAACAAGAATTCATAAAAATCTTATTTCAGTGTAAAACAACAACCCGTGAGAGTCAGCAGCTGTACGGACCACAGCAATGACTGAAAACACAACTCATCTGCTGCCACGTGAAAGCACTTACTCCTTCATTAACCCCCACATCCCGCCGTGACTAACTCAAGCTCGGTATTTGTTGTTGATGGTTGGGAATGCATCCATTGCTGACTGCATGTTGGAAAATTAGATTTTTGCCTGATTTATCACATTAATTTAAGTCAGCCCCACAATTTTGCAAGGATCTTAGTCTTGTGATTTCAACAGCAGAAGTTTTACTGTCACTACCAATAGCTACAGTACTGTTTGTATCAGTACACATTTATTTGCTGGCACTCTTATTTTATATATATATATATATATATATAAAATAGCAATTCATTCATACATTCCAGTCAAAATGTAGGAATCAAACGATCTGCATATTCTTTATTTATGTTTTAAAGTGCAAATTCATCAAAACAACAGAAGAGAAAGAGGAGGAAAGAGTATTTTCTCTGTTATACACATTAATATTTAATTCAGATTTTAGTCAGTATATATATATATTAATAAAAGTGTAGGTTTTGACCCCCCCCCCCCAAAAATAAATAAAATACACGCTCACACACTACTTTCTTTTTTATCAGTGAGTCAACAGAAAATCTCTTTGAAAAGTCCAAGCATTTCTATTCCAGCAACTATAAAATGTGAGATTCATGTTGTTTTAATAAAAAAAATTAAACAATTTTGAATGTATATCTTGCTTTTTTTAAAAAGCAACTAAATGTTCTTACAAATTGCAGCAGATGAGACCAAAGATATGATGTCATTTTAAAGGTGGAAAAATGGTCACATTTTGCATATTTATATTTCTATATAAATATTAGACACTTAGCAGTATGATATTGCTTGCAAATGTTTTAAGCATTTTAAATTTACCTAAAACTACTGAGTCTTTTTTTTTTCCCAGATTAGATTTCTTCTCCTTTTGTACTCATTCAGTGTAAGTGAAGGAAAATTTGTTTGCACTGGCCGAAATTAAATTTGAAAGCATCTACAAATGACGACAAACTATGTCCTGGATAAAGTTTTATTTATGTATTTTCATTTTCATCTGTTCTCAATGCTTTTTTTTTTTATCACAAAATACAATTTTCCTATATTTGTTTTATAATCGATATATGTAAATGAAGTCCAGGCTCTGAGTTACAGTAAAGTAGTGATAATATTGGTTAATTTATAATTTTGCACAGACAGAGAAAATTTTATTTCATACAAAATAAAAGTATCAGAGAAGGTAGTGTGATTTATGGAGGGGACATAAAGCTGATATTTACACGGGCAAGGCAGATTAAATAATTCTGCTCATCGAATATAAGCATAACTCATTTGTGCTTTCCCCTCCTTTTCTCATTAAATAAAGTAATGATTTATAGCCAAATATCATAGAAAGTAAAACAGATAAAGCCATATTTTGTAAGATAATGCACTCTGCTATACTATAATACATTGTTATACGACACAACTTCAAAATTGGGCTTACCTCAATTCTTCTCAAATATTTCTTCAAGATTTAGTCAGCTGGCTGTTGAACAGTGGAAGTTTGTGAGTGCACAACCAAAATTTAGAACCAGTGACTCCAATTAAGTACTCAAATTTGATGCACCGCCCCTCTTCCTCTTCCACCACCACCACCACCATCACACGCACAACCATCACCACCTCCTCCCTTCTCAGTCTTTGTGCTTCCTTCTCCAGTATTACACAATCTTCATACCACACCTGGTCTTGTTGGTCAGTTTTCAGGTGTGTTAAGTATTTAGGTATTGAACTTTTCTGCTTGCTGCTATTTCCTTTGTCATTGTCAACGGGGGTTTTTTCTTTGCTCTGCAGTTTTGATTCAGTCATGTCCTGCATGTCCTCCCTCAGCACATCCACAAACCTCTTCTTTGGCCTCCCTCTTCTCCTCCTGCCTGGTGGCTCCATCCTCAGCATCCTTCCCCCTATATACTCTGGGTGTGTATACACATTTTGGACATGTGCAGAGGAGGGATCCAGGGTATACAGGGGGAAGGATGCTGAGGATGGAGCCACCAGGCAGGAGGAGAAGAGGGAGGCCAAAGAAGAGGTTTGTGGATGTGCTGAGGGAGGACATGCAGGTGGTTGGTGTGACAGAGGAAGATACAGAGGACAGGGTGAGATGGAAATGACTGATCTGCTGTGGTGACCCTTAGCAGGAGCAGCCAAAAGGAGACGAGGAAGACGATGCTCATCACCTCTGCCTGTAGATCTCCACTTACAGCTGTTCACGGTCATTCAAACACACTCTAAGAACACCATCCATGTGCAGCTTCTTACTTTATTGTTCAGATTACTTTATAGCATTGGCAAAATGTAAGACCAGGAGGAAGTGAGCATACTATGAAAACAACCTCTAATTTATTTCTGCCTCTTCCTTCTTGAAGTTTTGTCTGTCCCTGTTGTTTCATGTAATGTTCTTCCTGTTCGTAGATTGTGAAATCTAAATACCACAGCTCTTACCTGTTGTATTCTGTTTTGTGTATGATGAATGTATAGTCATTTTCTTTTATGCCTTTTGTTGTGTGGGCCGCTGAAGAGGAGGTACTGCTGGCCCACCACCACCAGATGGCGCCCTGCTTGAAGTGCGGGCTTCAAGCACAGAGGGCGTCATAGCAACCGGGAGTGACAGCTGTCACTCGTCATCAGCACCAGCTGTCACTCATCACACATCACCATCACAATAAAGGCCGGACTGCCACTCCACCTCCCCGCCGAGAAATCAGCTACCACTCAAGGTAACCTTCTCTGCGGTAATTTTCTGTGTCTAAACGTTGTTCTGTGTGCAGCCGTTTTCCTGTGGCTACAGTCAGAAGCTGGATTGGTGGAAAGTGTGAGCGCGACATCTTCGCCTCTCACTCCTTCCAGGGAAGTGACTGACAGGAGCTGCACGGGTGACTCTGTTTCTGGAGGTGGAGGTTCTCCCTCCCGGAGGAACTGAGCATGGAAGGATTACTGGGTGTCTTCACACACCCACCATTAACTGTTTCTGTTTCTGCCAGCAGTACCAGGTCTGACAGCTGGAGACGGTGGCCACCTGGGACACGACTTGGCGGCTCCGCTGTTCTTCAGATCCGCTGGCGGTGGAAGCCGTGTGGGATCCGGCTCTTCTCTGGACAGACGTCTTCTATCCTCGAGCCTGCCCACACGATTGACTGTACTCCTCAATTGTTATTGTCTGTATTCCGTTGTGCAATTCACAACATTAAATTGTTACTTTTTGGCTTATCCATTGTCCGTTCATTAATGCCCCCTGTTGTGGGTCCATGTCACTACACTTTCACAACAGGATTTCTCGGCCAGCGTCATGGATTCCGAGGGGCGTCAACCATCTCTTGAACAGCCAATGGAAGAAAGAGGTGCACAGGCGCCAGCAGGAGGCGTGTTAGGTGAGCTGCAGCACATCTTAACCGCTTTTACTGCTCGGTTGGACTTAGTTACCGAGCAGAGCATTATTCTCAATCGGAGGATGGAGGCTCTCACCGATCCTGAGCGGGGATTTAACCCTTCACGCCCCAGCACTGGTGGACACGGGGTTGGAAGGGAATCTGCTGGATAGCAGATGGGCAAAGAAGGTTGGGCTCCCTCTAGTGGCCTTACCGTCACCATTGTCGGTGCGGGCACTAAATGGCACCCTTCTTCCACTAATCACACACCAGACACAGCCAGTAACATTGGTTGCATCTGGAAATCACAGGGAGGAGATTGTGTTTTATGTAACACCTTCTACCTCCTGAGTGATTCTGGGTTTTCCATGGGTATTAAAACACAATCCCCGGATTGATTGGCCGTCTGGGGTTGTGGTTCAGTGGAGCGAAACCTGCCACCGGGAGTGTTGAGGATCCTCGGTTCCACCCGGTGTGACAGCTAAGGAGGAGGTTTTAGTCCCCCCCAATCTGGCGGCGGTGCCAGCCGAGTACCATGACCTTGCTGACCTCTTCAGCAAGGATCTGGCACTCACGCTGCCCCCGCACCGTCCGTACGATTGTGCCATTGATTTGATCCCGGGCGCTGAGTACCCGTCCAGCAGGCTGTACAACCTCTCATGTCCGGAATCAGTGTTAGCTGCCGGGTTGATCTGGAACTCCACCTCCCCGATGGGTGCTGGTTTCTTTTTTGTGGGCAAGAAGGACGGCGGACTCCGTCCATGCATTGATTACAGAGGGCTGAACGAGATCACGGTTCGCAACCGATACCCGTTACCTCTGTTGGATTCAGTGTTCACGCCCTTGCATGGAGCCCAAATTTTCACTAAACTGGATCTCAGGAATGCTTATCACCTGGTTCGGATCCGGGAGGGAGACGAGGGGAAGACGTCATTTAACACCCCGTTAGGTCACTTTGAGTACCTGGTCATGCCGTTCAGTCTCACCAATGCGCCCGCGACGTTCCAAGCATTGGTTAATGACGTCTTGCGGGACTTCCTGCATCGGTTTGTCTTCGTTTATCTAGATGATATACTCATCTTTTCTCTGGATCCTGAGACCCATGTCAAGCATGTACGTCAGGTCCTGCAGCGGTTGTTGGAGAACCGGCTGTTTGTGAAGGGCGAGAAGTGCGAGTTCCACCGCACTTCTATGTCCTTCCTGGGGTTCATAATCTCCTCCAACTCCGTCGCCACTGATCCGGCCAAGGTTGCGGCGGTGAGAGACTGGCCCCAACCAACAAACCGTATGAAACTGCAACAGTTCCTCGGTTTTGCAAATTTCTACCGGAGGTTCATCAAAGGCTACAGTCAGGTAGTTAGCCCCCTGACAGCCCTGACCTCCATAAAAGTCCTCTTCACCTGGTCGGATCGGTGCGAAGCCGCGTTTAGGGAGTTGAAACGCCGGTTCTCGACCGCACCAGTTCTGGTGCAGCCCGATCCCAATCGCCAGTTTATAGTTGAAGTGGACACCTCTGACTCAGGGATAGGAGCCGTGCTATCCCAGAGCGGGGAGTCCGACAAGGTTCTCCATCCATGTGCCTACTTTTCCCGCAGGTTGACCCCGGCTGAAAGGAACTATGACGTTGGCAATCGGGAACTTCTAGCGGTGAAAGATGCTCTGGAGGAGTGGAGACACCTGTTGGAGGGAGCATCAGTACCATTTACGGTTTTCACGGACCATCGGAACCTGGAGTACATTCGGACCGCCAGGCGTCTGAACCCCAGGCAAGCCCGCTGGTCACTGTTCTTCGGGCGTTTTGACTTTCGGATCACCTACCGCCCCGGGACGAAGAACCAACAATCTGACGCCCTGTCCCGGGTGCACGAAGAGGAGGTCAAGACCGAGCTGTCAGACCCTACGGAAACCATCATCCCCGAGTCCACTGTCGTGGCCACCCTCACCTGGGACGTGGAGAAGACCGTCCGGGAGGCCCTGACATGGAGCCCGGACCCAGGGACAGGTCCGAAGGACAGGTTGTACGTCCCACCAGAGGCCAGGGCTGCGGTCCTAGACTTCTGTCACGGTTCCAAGCTCTCCTGTCATCCAGGGGTGCGAAGGACCGTGGCAGTGGTCCGGCAGCGCTTCTGGTGGGCGTCTATGGAAGCCGACGTCCGGGAGTATGTCCAGGCCTGCACCACCTGCTCCAGGGGCAAAGCCGACCACCACAAGGCCCAAGGCCTCCTCCAGCCTCTGCCCGTGCCTCATCGTTCCTGGTCTCACATCGGCCTGGACTTTGTCACGGGCCTCCCACCGTCCCAGGGCATGACTACCATCCTCACAATAGTGGACCGGTTCTCCAAGGCGGCCCACTTCGTGGCCCTCCCGAAGCTCCCGACGGCCCAGGAGACTGCAGACTGTTAGAGATTTTGTATATATGTTATCACTGTTAAACGTTTGTACATTTGCCTTCTTTCTCATGAGAACGGTGTTGTGCTGTTTTGCACTTCACCCTGAGAACGTACGTGTTATTCAACCTTGTTTAGCTTTGTCTTCTTTCTCATGAGAACGGAGATGTGCTGTTTTGCACCTGTCTTAATGCAATCCTGAGAATTCAATTTCGTTTTGACGTTTGTGATGTGGTGTTTAGTGTGAAGGAGTGTGGAAGACAGGACACTTCAGGCAGATGCAGAACAGCTGATACCTGCAACAGACGAACGAGATGTGCTGACCTGAAGTGTTCTTCCTTACAGCTGCACTTATTGACATATGCGTTTATGTTATGGGAAGAAACTTGTCTTGCGTCATTACCCCCACCCTTAGGACAAGTTTCTTGTTTATGTGATGAGGGCGTCTCTTAATAAAAAGAGCGGAAAAGCAGGCCAGACTTTAGTGTAGCCTTGGTGTACAGCCTGGCCGCACTCCGCGCGTAATATTTGACTTTCTGTCTCACTGGTGTTTCTTGACTCTGTTTGTCTTGTTAAAGGTTTTAAAAATGTTTGGAGGAGAAAATACCCAACATTGACTGGGGGCTGGTCCGGGATCTCAACAACACCGGAGGTGTCCGGCGGAGGTCGTCAAGTCCAGACGTAAATCCTTGGCCAAGGTCTGATCGATCGATTGATCGTGTCTGCAATTGTCGACCACCGTTGGCATCGTCTGGTTGACGAGATTTTCCCGAAGAAGACAGACAGGAAGTCGAGTCAGTGAGTAAAATTTCTTTGTAAACAGTACTGAGTGAGTGGTGATCAGATCACATAAAACAGTTAAATTCCGCAAGCGATGATACAGAATCGCCTGTTAATGCAAAGCAGTTAAACTCTGTAAGGAGGGTGCGGACTCCTCTGTTTATATACGCGTACCGGTAGGGGATAAAAGTGATCACATAAAACAGTTAAACTCCGTAAGCGATGATACAGAATCGTCTGTTAATGAAACACAGTTAAACTCTGTAAGGAGGGCGGACTCCTCTACGGTTGCGAGGGACGCAAGTAGTTAAATTCCGGAAGGAGGATACGGACTCCTCTGTTTTAATACGTACAGGAAATCCCGGGTAGAAATATGTGCACTGTAAAAAGGCAGTTAAATTTGGCAGGGACGGCGGAGTCCCCTAAGGCAGGACATTAGTTAAATTTCACGGGAGGGCGAGCTCCCCTGACATAAGAATACGCGTACGATTATTAGGAGTGTTTCTATGTGTAAATAGTGTTTTGCGCAAGTGTAAATAACTGTGTGAAAGTGTAATACTTTGGACAACGTTAGTGACAACCGTGCGTGTGGAAGCAGCAGGCAAGTGATTCCGCTTCCTACGGGGAGGTGAAAGGAATCAACCACACGACGGCAAATTAATTGTCACGTCCAAAGAAAGTGTGAAAACTTCAGATTTAGAACACCCTAGGTGTGCCCCCGTCTGAAGTCCAAATTATAACAAGGATAATAAAAATGGGGGGTAAGACGTCTAAAAATAAGGAAAATTTATCAACTGACGACTGGAAAGTTATGGAGGCAAAAAATCCAAAAGCAACAAAGAAATTGGAGACCTGGATAAATAAACATGACTTTGACGGACGACTGAACCTGATCAGCATACAAAAGCTGAAGAAGGAGTTAGAACGGGAACATAAAGGTGATGAGAAAAAGATGCAGAAAGTAGGGGCAGATTTAGTGGCATTTTGGGAGGAAGAAGCAGAGAACAGACAGAAAGGAGCAGAGAAGCGACGATTAGAGAAAGCAAGGAAAAAGAAAGCTGTAGGTAAGGCAGAAGAAGATGTGATAATTCAGCACAGAGAGCCAGAACAGCCTCAACAATCACCGCCGGCTGGATCGTCGGTGACAAAGAGACCTTTATCTCCTCTACCAGAGGATGACGATGTACCGCCACCACAGTATGATTTGGCGGTAAAACCTAAGGTAAAAGAGAAAAACCAGAAAAACCACAAACACGCAGTCAAGCGAAAGTGCCTACAGCCCCTCCCATGGTGGAACATAGTGATCAGGGAGGTGCCTATCCTATGATAGAAGTACCAAATCCTCGTGCAGGAACAGCAGGACAGCTACCAACCATGCTCGTTTATCGGACATGGAATGCTGATGATATCAAAGCAGCAGTCGACATGATACCATCGCCACATGTCGATATTGAGGGATTTATGCAGGATATAGAAAACATTAGAACATCTTACCACCTTAATGGACCTGAAGTCCAACAGGTGTGGATGAAAGCATGTGGCCCTAAATGGAGTCAGGTACGCGGAGACTGGAATCCTGCAGATCAACAAGGCGTACCATTGACACATGATGATCTAGTCTTGAAAACAAGAGTGGAAGCTATGATTACACGTGCAAAAGGAGTGTTAGGACCAAAGATAAATTATACTGAAATTACCAGGACAACTCAGAAAGAAGGAGAGCCATGGACAGAGTTTAGGTGCAGATTTGAGAATGTGTTTAGGGTCCATAGTGGCATATTGCCAGAAACACCTGTGTATGAACAACAATTGAAAAACGCTCTGATCCAACATTCCAATAAGGATATAAAAGCTTGGATACAGAAACATTGGATTGGATTGCCTACAGGCACATTGGAAGACACACATACACACTGCTGTCATGCAGAAGAAGTCTTAAAACAGAAAAAGACAAGAAACAGCGACAAAGGAGTGTATGTAGCACATGGAGATGATGAAATATATTACCAGCAGGGCAACTTAAGACAGCAGAAGCAGTGCAAACGCCCCAAAAAGCCATGGCAAAATAGACAAGGTGGACAGCCACAACGTCAAGGACCATGGCAACCACAACAGCAGGGAGGGCCACCACGTGGTCCCCTGATTTGTTGGAACTGTGGAAGAGAGGGACATATGTATAGAAATTGTCCAAATCCACCTACTGAGGGAGCAGCAGGGAGAATTCCACAACGGAATAATCCTCCGCAGCCACAGTATCCACAATGACTAGAATCCATAATCCATGATTCCATATCAGATAGGCAGTCTGAATCTGTATGTATGGATCTGTGTGCCTTGCTGGGAAATCCGGTACCAAAACCAGAAGTGACTTTGTTGGTAAATGGACGACCAGTGACATTCCTTTGTGATACAGGAGCATGTAGAACCACATGTAATGACAACATACCTGTCCATCAATTAAGCAACGAACTCTTTAGGGTTCGCTCTGCAAATGGACAAACATCAGACGTCCCTATCACCAAACCCATAACGTTGACAGATCCATTTGGCCTGACGTGTACTATGTCAGTGTTAAGCATGCCACAATGTCCAGTTAACCTCCTAGGACGAGACGGATTGACTGCATTGGGCTTGTCCATAATTGTGGAACAAGGGAAATTAGTTGTTGAACGCACAGGAGGCGTTAACATGGTAAGAGAAGAAAGCGCTGACCCCACATTCCACTATTACTATACATTTGACATCTCAGAAGAAGATGCTGCAGGATGGGGTAAAGATGTCGTCTTGCAAGCGACAGCCCTACTAAAAAATCCTGAACAACAGATGTCACCACCTGACCTGCATGTCACAATGTGGCATAAAGATCCTCCAGGTCCGGATGGTGACTATGAAACTAAATTGAAAAATGTTTCACCTGTGAAACTGACAATGACCGACTTGATTCATGATGGCAACTCAATAGCCGTCATAACAGTAACAGGCGCCACTGAAGATGTATCAAAATTGAAATTCACAGGTATGCCATTACATATGTCACTTTGTAAGCCATATTTGACAGAATGGCAAGAATTGGGACTGACAGTCATAACAGCTTTGTCAGCCTCTGATTGGAGTAGAGTTGGCCCACGAACGGAGTTCAGTCCATCAACCAAGTTGTATAAAGTGCTAGTTAATGTCTCATTGGTGCTGACAGCTGGAACACACATTGATGCGTCCACTTCACAATCCTGAGTGTTTCAGTTGAGTCCTGAAGAGGATGCTCTTCTCTCTTCAGTACCGTCAGGATTGTGGACAACAGGTCCTTCAGACGTAGGACTGATTAAAAATGCACAACCTGTAGTTATAAGGCCAAAAACAGAATACAGACCATGTGTAAGACAGTATCCATTGAAACCTGATGCAATTGACGGAATCAGGCCAGTAATAGAGGATTTATTAACAGCAGGAGTAATAGTGCCATGTCCAGATTCACCATGTAACACACCCATATTTCCTGTGAAAAAGGCTCCGCCCTCAGTGGGGTGGAGAATGATTCAAGATCTGCAGGCAATAAATGCTGCTGTGATTAAAAGAGCACCATGTGTCCCAGATCCACATACCTTGTTAAATTCGCTGAGACCAAATTCTAATAGTTTCTCAGTAATTGACATAAGTAATGCATTTTTCTCTGTGCCAGTGCATCCAGATAGTCAATTCTGGTTTGCTTTTACCTTTAAAGGACAACGATATACATTCACCAGATTACCGCAGGGTTACGCAGAGAGCCCAACTATTTATTCTCAAGTCATGTCAGCATGTTTAGCCAATTTTGTTCCACCGGCAGATAGCCAACTATTAGTGTATGTTGATGACATTTTGATTGCCTCTGACACACGAGAAAACTGCATAACTGACACAGTAGCATTAATATGTTTCTTATTTGATAATGGCCACAAAGTGAGTAAAAACAAAGTTCAGTTGTGTAGGGATAAAGTAAAATATTTAGGACATGAGTTATCAGTCACAGGGCGCACGATCCTGTCTGACAGGAAGGAAGCAATTTTGCACGCTCCAAAACCACAAACCAAAAAGCAGATGATGTCATTTCTTGGATTGACAAATTACTGCAGGGCATGGATTCCTTGCTATGCAGAGTTGACTAGTCCACTTTCTGATTTGATGTACAAAGATGATATTTCAATGTCAACCGTGTTGGAATGGAACAAAGATGCTGAGGAAGCCTTTGTAAAAGTAAAGCAAACATTAGTGTCATCCACAGTTTTGGCACTACCAGATTATAGTAAACCATTCATTCAAACAGTTGATTGTAAGAATAAGTTCATGACTAGTGTTTTGGTTCAAGTGTATGGCTCAAAATTGAGGCCAGTTGCCTACTACTCATCTAAATTGGATGCAGTAGCAAGTGCTTTACCACCATGCGTACAGGCTGTTGTTGCGCCTCTATGGCTGTTCAAAGTAGCAGTAATGTTGTTCTATTCCATCAGTTGACATTGAAAGTTCCACATGCAGTCTCTGCACTTTTGTTGCAGACAAACATGAGCCTTTTGTCCCCAGCAAGACATCTTTCGTGCATGTCCTTGCTATTATCACAGCCACACCTTACGATAGAGCGATGTACAACATTGAATCCCCTCACATTGATACCTTTACCTGGATGGTGAGCCGCACAATTGTCTTGATGTAGCAACAGTTTGTACAAAAGCACGCCCAGACCTCCGGGACACACCCATCCCAAACAGTACAATCGTGTATGTGGATGGTTCTTCCCACCAAAAATGCTTATGGACAAACGCAATCTGGATATGCTGTCGTCACAAATTCAGAAGTATTAGATTCTGCTTCATTGCCATCGTCATTTTTCAGCACAAGCAGCTGAATTAGTTGCTTTAACTGCAGCTTGCTATCTGTTTGAAGTTACGGCTGTAACAATTTATACAGACAGCCAGTACGCTTTTAGCACAGTGCATGTGTTTGCAAACCTGTGGGAGGAGCGTGGAATGGTGACGTCGTCTGGAAAAGCCAGTGACTCATGCCACTCTCCTAACTGCCCTACTGCAAGCTGTGAAGTTGCCTCAACAAATTGCTATATGCAAATGTGCGGCAGACACCAATGGCTCTGACAGTGTTTCAAAAGGAAATGATTTGCTGACAGAGCAGCAAAAGAGGCAAGCAGCAGCTCCTTCTATTTTTGTTGTACAGGAAACTACCCCAGAGTTGCATTTCGGTCATACACTGCTTGCTGACATGCACAGCAGGCAACTGACAGAGAGAACAAATGTGGATAGCTAAAGGAGCTACGTATGCGAATGGCTTGTGCGTATGACCACAAAAGAAACCCATATTGCCAAAAATATGTTTAAATGGGCAGCTATTATGAGCCATGGCGTGACGCATGTCTCATCAGGGGGTATGATATCGCAATTGCAATCTATTTTTTGTCTTTATGGGTTCGAAGCATATGCAAAACAGCATTGTAGAGCATGCAGTAGGCATCACTCAGCTTAGCACTTCTTTTTGAGATTTTCACTAAGAGGTTCATCATGGTATGTTTTCCTCTAGCTACACCCAGAGGTGATGTCATCATTGTCACCATCATCCGGTGTCTGGGTCATCATACTTCCATTGGTCTGGGTACAGGTCAGGAGAGCCATCGGTCCTCCTTGTCGTCATCTGTCCCCAGAAGTGGATATGATGCTGGACCCCCTCCTGGTCCTGGACTTATTGCTGTGGTTATCATTCTATTTACAAGGCCTCGGAGGACATGGAATACAAACAACATCCACACAATGTTAGAATTGCAGCAAATACTGCTATAGACACTAATAGTGAAGAAAAGAAGACCTCCATTTTCCCATCCCTTCCAGCCACCAATCCCAGCCTTCGGTGTTTACTCCACTGTGCTCTTTCATCTTCCTGTTCAACGTCCTCAGCCCGTCAATGGCTTGAGTGAGACTGCCGTCTGCAGCTGTGTTGTTGGGAATGAATGTGCAGCATTGTTCTCCGAACATGGCACAAACACCTCCTTTCTCTGCCAACAACATATCCAGAGCAATGCGATTCTGGAAGGCCATAAGGGACGTGGCTTTCTAACTGTGAATGGACAGCCTTAATCCTTCCTCAGTCCAATTCCTAATTTCTGTACATTGTAGTGGATGTAGTTTATTCTGTCCACGTTTTTATTAATTGAGCACCATCAACAGATGGAAGATTCGAATCCAGCTGCTATTTGATTAACCAGTTTATACTCGTCAGGCACTCCCCTGGGGACTCCTATTGCGTCAATATAAAACCCACACCCCGTCCGTGCCTCCAGTCTCTTCGGGGGCGTGGGTTTTATATTGACGCAATAGGAGTCCCCAGGGGAGTGCCTGACGAGTATAAACTGGTTAATCAAATAGCAACTGGATTCGAATCTTCCATCTGTTGATGGTGCTCAATTAATAAAAACGTGGACAGAATAAACTACATCCACTACAATGTACAGAAATTAGGAAATTGGACTGAGGAAGGATTTAAGGCTGTCCATTCACAGTTAGAAGCCACGTCCCTTATGGCCTTCCAGAATCGCATTGCTCTGGATATGTTGTTGGCAGAGAAAGGAGGTGTTTGTGCCATGTTCGGAGAACAATGCTGCACATTCATTCCCAACAACACAGCTGCAGACGGCAGTCTCACTCAAGCCATTGACGGGCTGAGGACGTTGAACAGGAAGATGAAAGAGCACAGTGGAGTAAACACCGAAGGCTGGGATTGGTGGCTGGAAGGGATGGGAAAATGGAGGTCTTTCATTTCTTCACTATTAGTGTCTATAGCAGTATTTGCTGCAATTCTAACATTGTGTGGATGTTGTTGTATTCCATGTCTCCGAGGGCCTTGTAAATAGAATGATAACCACAGCAATAAGTCCAGGACCAGGAGGGGTCCAGCATCATATCCACTTCTGGGGACAGATGACGACAAGGAGGACGATGGCTCTCCTGACCTGTACCCAGACCAATGGAAGTATGATGACCCAGACACCGATGATGGTGACAATGATGACATCACCTCTGGGGTGTAAGCCTAGAGAAAACATACCATGATGAACCTCTTAGTGAAAATCTCAAAAAGAAGTGCTAAGCTGAGTGATGCCTACTGTATGTTTTAACAGGCGATAAACAGGAGGGGAATGTTAGATTTTGTATATATGTTATCACTGTTAAACGTTTGTACATTTGCCTTCTTTCTCATGAGAACGGTGTTGTGCTGTTTTGCACTTCACCCTGAGAACGTACGTGTTATTCAACCTTGTTTAGCTTTGTCTTCTTTCTCATGAGAACGGAGATGTGCTGTTTTGCACATATCATGCATGCTCTACAATGCTGTTTTGCATATGCTTCGAACCCATAAAGACAAAAAATAGATTGCAATTGCGATATCATACCCCCTGATGAGACATGCGTCACGCCATGGCTCATAATAGCTGCCCATTTAAACATATTTTTTGGCAATATGGGTTTCTTTTGTGGTCTAATGCGCCAAGCCATTCGCATACGTAGCTCCTTTAGCTATCCACATTTGTTTCTCTCTGTCAGTTGCCTGCTGTTGCATGTCAGCAAGCAGTGTATGACCTAAATGCAACTCTGGGGTAGTTTCCTGTACAACAAAATAGAAGGAGCTGCTGCTGCCTCTTTTGCTGCTCTGTCAGCAAAATCATTTCCTTTGAAACACTGTCAGAGCCATTGTGTGTGAGCCGCACATTGCATATAAGCAATTTGTTGAGGCAACTTCACAGCTGCAGTAGGGCAGTTAGGAGAGTGGCCTGAGTCACTGGCTTTCAGACGAGTCCACATCCACGCTCTCCCCACAGTTTTGCAAAACACATGCACTGTGCTAAAAGCGTATGGCTGTCTGTATAAATTGTTACAGCGTACCCTTCAAACAGATAGCAAGCTGCAGTTAACGCAACTAATTCAGCTGCTTGTGCTGAAAATGACGATGGCAATGAAGCAGAATCTCATACCTTCTGAATTTGTGACTGACAGCATATCCAGATTGCGTTTGTCCATAAGCATTTTTGGTGGAAGAACCATCCACATACACGATTGTACTGTTTGGGATGGGTGTGTCCCGGAGGTCTGGGCGTGCTTTTGTACAAACTGTTGCTACATCAAGACAATTGTGCGGCTCACCATCCTCAGGTAAAGGTATCAATGTGGAGGGATTCAATGTTGTACATCGCTCTATCGTAAGGTGTGGCTGTGATAATAGCAAGGACATGCACGAAAGATGTCTTGCTGGGACAAAAGGCTCATGTTTGTCTGCAACAAAAGTGCAGAGACTGCATGTGGACTTTCAATGTCAACTGATGGAATAGAACAACATTACTGCTACTTTGAACAGCCATAGAGGCCGCAACAACAGCCTGTACGCATGGTGGTAAAGCACTTGCTACTGCATCCAATTTAGATGAGTAGTAGGCAACTGGCCTCAATTTTGAGCCATACACTTGAACCAAAAACACTAGTCATGAACTTATTCTACAATCAAACTGTTTGAATGAATGGTTTACTATAATCTGGTAGTGCCAAAACTGTGGAATGACACTAATGTTTGCTTTACTTTTACAAAGGCTTCCTCAGCATCTTTGTTCCATTCCAACACGGTTGACATTGAAATATCATCTTTGTACATCAAATCAGAAAGTGGACTAGTCAACTCTGCATAGCAAGGAATCCATGCCCTGCAGTAATTTGTCAATCCAAGAAATGACATCATCTGCTTTTTGGTTTGTGGTTTTGGAGCGTGCAAAATTGCTTCCTTCCTGTCAGACAGGATCGTGCGCCCTGTGGCTGATACCTCATGTCCTAAATATTTTACTTTATCCCTACACAACTGAACTTTGTTTTTACTCACTTTGTGGCCATTATCAAATAAGAAACATAATAATGCTACTGTGTCAGTTATGCAGTTATTCCTTCCCTTCATGTCCGTATTTCCATTTCTTCCTCTGTGAAACAGATAGAGTACAGCAACCAATATTGACCGAATTAAGTACGTCAAAGGGGGTGTCCATACAAGCAAAGGGGGTGTCCATACAAGCAAAGGGGGTGTCTGTACAAGGCACAAAGACATGAAGGCAGATGACTGGTTCCTAGTAACTACTGGAATTAGTGGACAAAATAACAATTGGCTTTTAATGGCAGAACAAGCAGGACTAGCAGCAAAGAAGGACTGTGTTGTATGTATGGGACCCAGACCTATATTACAGGTAATACCGGCAGCATTACCCAAAGACTGTCTACTGACTGCTATGACACAGACATACATTGCGGCAAACAACAAATGTTCTAAGTGGGACAAGATCTATCCAGTGACCAAATTGACTAAGATTAAACCTTTATTCTCAAGCAAAGTTGGGCATGCTAACCATACATGTGTACACTTGACAGGGACAAGTAAGACTTTGGGTAGCTTAAACCACACCGCCTGGTGTAAGAATGTGGTCCATAGTACTCCCACATTCAAAACCTGTCGGAGGAGTGACGTATGGTGGTGGTGTGGGGATAACAGAATCTTTGACAGACTGCCACGAAATGTGTCAGGTTATTGTGCATTAATATCATTATTGTACCAGTTGAAGCCATACCCATGACCCCTGAAGACGTTACGACATATGCAGCCTCTCTTATTCCTGAAGATTGGCAGAAAGGCGTAGCCAGACATAGAGTGAAAAGAGATTGGAAAGGAGTGGGAAATCCAACATATATTGACGCAATAGGAGTCCCCAGGGGAGTGCCTGACGAGTATAAACTGGTTAATCAATAGCAGCTGGATTCGAATCTTCCATCTGTTGATGGTGCTCAATTAATAAAACGTGGGACAGAATAAACTACATCCACTACAATGTACAGAAATTAGGAAATTGGACTGAGGAAGGATTTAAGGCTGTCCATTCACAGTTAGAAGCCACGTCCCTTATGGCCTTCCAGAATCGCATTGCTCTGGATATGTTGTTGGCAGAGAAAGGAGGTGTTTGTGCCATGTTCGGAGAACAATGCTGCACATTCATTCCCAACAACACAGCTGCAGACGGCAGTCTCACTCAAGCCATTGACGGGCTGAGGACGTTGAACAGGAAGATGAAAGAGCACAGTGGAGTAAACACCGAAGGCTGGGATTGGTGGCTGGAAGGGATGGGAAAATGGAGGTCTTTGATTTCTTCACTATTAGTGTCTATAGCAGTATTTGCTGCAATTCTAACATTGTGTGGATGTTGTTGTATTCCATGTCTCCGAGGCCTTGTAAATAGAATGATAACCACAGCAATAAGTCCAGGACCAGGAGGGGGTCCAGCATCATATCCACTTCTGGGGACAGATGACGACAAGGAGGACGATGGCTCTCCTGACCTGTACCCAGACCAATGGAAGTATGATGACCCAGACACCGATGATGGTGACAATGATGACATCACCTCTGGGGTGTAAGCCTAGAGAAAACATACCATGATGAACCTCTTAGTGAAAATCTCAAAAAGAAGTGCTAAGCTGAGTGATGCCTACTGTATGTTTTAACAGGCGATAAACAGGAGGGGAATGTTAGAGATTTTGTATATATGTTATCACTGTTAAACGTTTGTACATTTGCCTTCTTTCTCATGAGAACGGTGTTGTGCTGTTTTGCACTTCACCCTGAGAACGTACGTGTTATTCAACCTTGTTTAGCTTTGTCTTCTTTCTCATGAGAACGGAGATGTGCTGTTTTGCACCTGTCTTAATGCAATCCTGAGAATTCAATTTCGTTTTGACGTTTGTGATGTGGTGTTTAGTGTGAAGGAGTGTGGAAGACAGGACACTTCAGGCAGATGCAGAACAGCTGATACCTGCAACAGACGAACGAGATGTGCTGACCTGAAGTGTTCTTCCTTACAGCTGCACTTATTGACGTATGCGTTTATGTTATGGGAAGAAACTTGTCTTGCGTCATTACCCCCACCCTTAGGACAAGTTTCTTGTTTATGTGATGAGGGCGTCTCTTAATAAAAAGAGCGGAAAAGCAGGCCAGACTTTAGTGTAGCCTTGGTGTACAGCCTGGCCGCACTCCGCGCGTAATATTTGACTTTCTGTCTCACTGGTGTTTCTTGACTCTGTTTGTCTTGTTAAAGGTTTTAAAATGTTTGGAGGAGAAAATACCCAACATACTCCTGGTCCACCACGTCGTGCGTCTGCATGGGATTCCATCGGATATCGTCTCAGACCGTGGTCCTCAGTTCTCCTCTCAGGTCTGGAGGAGTTTCTGCAGGGAACTGGCGGCCACCGTGAGTCTCTCGTCTGGGTACCATCCTCGGACGAACGGACAGGCAGAGCGGGCAAACCAGGAATTGGAGCAGGCCCTCCGCTGCGTAACCTCCGCGCACCCGACGGCCTGGAGCAACCATTTGGCCTGGATCGAGTACGCTCACAACAGCCAAGTATCATCGGCTACCGGCCTCTCCCCGTTTGAAGTGTGTTTGGGGTACCAGCCCCCATTGTTCCCGCTAGTGGAGGGAGAGGTCAGGGTGCCCTCGGTCCAGGCCCATCTGAGGAGGTGCTGTCGGGTGTGGCGTGCCGCCCGCTCTGCCCTGCTCAAAGCCCGGACGAGGGCCAAGAACCATGCAGACCGCCGGCGTGCCCCGGCCCCTACGTATCAGCCTGGGTAGGAGGTTTAGCTTTCCACAAAAGACATTCCCCTGCAAGTGGAATCCCAGAAGTTGAAGGACAGATACATTGGACCTTTCACAATACTCAAAGTCCTCAGTCCAGCCGCAGTGAAGCTGAAGCTGCCAGCTTCGCTGCGGGTCCACCCGGTTTTCCATGTGTCACGCATCAAACCTCATCATGTTTCACCCCTCTGTACCCCCGGACCGGCGCCGCCTCCTGCCCGGAACATCGACGGGGAGCCGGCTTGGACCGTGCGCCGGCACCTGGACGTCCGGTGGAAGGGCCGGGGGTTCCAGTATTTGCTGGACTGGGAGGGGTATGGACCTGAAGAACGCTCCTGGGTGAAGAGGAGCTTCATCCTGGACCCGGCCCTCCTGGCCGACTTCTACCGGCGTCACCCGGACAAGCCTGGTCAGGCGCCAGGAGGCGCCCGTTGAAGTGGGGGAAGAGGAGGTACTGCTGGCCCACCACCACCAGATGGCGCCCTGCTTGAAGTGCAGGCTTCAAGCACGAGAGGGCGTCATAGCAACCGGGAGTGACAGCTGTCACTCGTCATCAGCACCAGCTGTCACTCATCACACATCACCATCACAATAAAGGCCGGACTACCACTCCACCTCCCCGCCGAGAAATCAGCTACCACTCAAGGTAACCTTCTCTGTTGTGGGTCCGTGTCACTACACTTTCGCAACACCTTTACTTCCTTGAACATAGTGCTGGTGGTTTCTGTCAGCAGTGTTTCCTTGTTACATTCTTGATTTTTCTCCCTCATTTCATTTCCAGTTTATTATTCAACAGTTCTACAGTAAGTTTTTACAATTGGCATTATATCTGCTGTTTGAGGTGTGCATTTCTATTTTTAAAAATGTGATTTTTCTTTTTAAAGAATAGTCAAATTATTATTGTGGACTGTTAATTTGGCTCATCTAGTAGTTGGACGACACTAGCAGGGGTGGTGGCCAAGTGGTTAATGCGCTTGGTTTCAGTTCGGAAGGTTCTGGGTTCAAATCCCACCCCTGCCACATTTCTCCATGTAATGTGGAGTTGCGTCAGGAAGGGCATCCGGCGTAAAACCTGTGCCAAATCAACATGCAGATCCACCTTGGATTTGCTGTGGCGACCCCGAGTGCAAACAAGGGAGCAGCCGAAGGGACTTACTAGTAGTTGGACGACACTAAAACCAAAGCCAGGTACATGCGAACTAGATAAATAAGATAGCATAGGTGATTTTTGAGATAGAAATGTTTGCAAAGCACTTGAAGTCCAAGACAAATTTCCCTTTGTGGACAATAAAGTATCATATCGTATCAAAAACAACCTCTAATTTATTCCTGCCTCTTCCTTCTTGAAGTTTTGTCTGTCCCTGTTGTTTCATGTAATGTTATTCCTGTTCGTAGATTGTGAAATCTAAATACCACAGCTCTTACCTGTTGGATTCTGTTTTGTGTATGATGAATGTGTAGTCATTTTCTTTTATGCCTTTACTTCCTTGAACATTGTGCTGGTGGTTTCTGTCAGCAGTGTTTCCTTGTTACATTCTTGATTTTTCTCTCATTTCATTTCATGTTCTACAGTAAGTTTTTACAATTTACATTATATCTGCTGTTTGAGGTGTGCATTTCAATTTTTAAAAATGTGATTTTTCTTTTTAAAGAATAGTCAAATTATTATTGTGGACTGTTAATTTGGCTCATCTAGTAGTTGGACGACACTAAAACCAAAGCCAGGTACATGCGAACTAGATAAATAAGATAGCATAGGTGACATACATACAAATGAAGACTCCTATAGAATTTAAACGGAATCCAAAGAACCACTGTATTTTGTATGTACTGCACCGTGCGCTGTGTGGTGTTTGAAAAAACTGTGTTCTCCAACACTGTCTATATGCATGTTGTCACATTCAGGAGATTGTTTTTAATGTTATTTCACAAAATGCAAGGTGAAAACTTCAGGCAGAATGTTCATAACGTGGAGATATATATTGCAGACGTAGCCAATGTGACAGCGGCGGGTCATAGCCCTGAAAACTCCTGTTACCATGGGGACCACTTTGAACTTCACCTTCCACATCCGTGCCTGTTCTTCCTTCAGCCCTTGGTTCTTTGTGATCTTCTCACTCACCTTTATCCTCCTGATATTGTGGTCACTCAGGATTGCGACGTCACAGTTCCTCTCTTCTGCTCCTTGTCAACCACCATTATGGGTGCTTGGTTGACGGCTATCTGCCTGTCAGGCTGGATGTTGAAGTCCTTCTGAATATTTACTCTGGCATTCTTGAGAACTTTCAGTGGTCCCTCATTTGGGCTTTGGAAATTCTAGTCCAGTGTTTTCCTTTTATGGTCCTCAAGACCCAAAGTACTGCTTTTCCATTTTCTTTCCTGGTGTAGTGAGACCAGGTCACCTCAGTCAGGTGTATTCAGTCAATAAACATTTGGCTGAAATATGAAATATCTGCTTTGGTTAATAATATGCAGTTAGGGCACAGAGAAATGGAAAATACCCAGAATTGTCTCCCGAGTACCAGAATTGGGAAACACTGTCCTAGTCCATGCTTGGTGAAGATTTTGCTGTGCACTATCCAATCTACTTGGGTATGCTTTTCAGTGTATGCTGTCTCAGCTTGCAGCGTGGATCCTCTACTATGTGCCAGACCATCTTAGCGGCGTCATCTCACAGTGTGCACCTCAAGTCCTGTCTGGAATGATTGGCTTTTGCACATTAAAATAGACGCTATGTGTTGTTGGTCATGCTGTTACTTTATATTATGCTTTGGTCACAGGGTTTTGTTATTATTTATCTTCAGTGTTGCTGATCTGATTATGTTCCATTTGTTATTTATTGGATTTTCTGTTTATCAGTTATCTTTTATTAACTGCATTATTCTGTAGTCACTGGGTTTGTTTATTCTCTGTTTATCATTAGTTTATTTTGCTCTTCTCATTTGTGTTTTCAGTTCATATGTTCATGCTTAGTTTGTTGCCTGTCATGGTGGTTCTGCATTCCGGCCTTGGTTTCTGATTTATCTTTGTTCTCTGTTTTTGCCCCTCTTATTTGATTGCCCCTGCACCAGTCCTTGTGTCTTTGTCTCTCACTATTACTCTTTTTGCTCTGTGTTTTCATCCACCTCCACTCTTGCACCTGTTCACGTCTTCATCTCTCACTATTACTGTTTTTGCTCTGTGTTTTCATCCACCTCTGCTCTTGCACCTGTTCACGTGTCTTTGTCTCTTTCATCACTCCACTCTGTTTTCCTGCCTTCACTCTCTTGCCCCTTGCATATCTTTGTTCACTGGTCACGCCCCCTTCCAGAACTTTCACTAACACCTGCATCTTGTTTCACTAATTACACCACCAGTTATTTAAGCCCTCACAGTCTCACAGCTCACTGCCAGATTGTCAGCTTTGTGTCACTTTCCAGCCTCCGTCCCATGCCTGGTTTTGTCCTGTTGTCCTTGTTGGTATTTTGACATTGCCTGTTTTTGACCTCGAGTTTGTCTTGCCTCTGATTGCCCTTACGCTGTGTATTTTGACCACACTCTCATGAGCGCCACTAGCTTAGCTTATGACAAGCTAAAAGTGGACGCTCTCTTTTTGGCCGAACAACTTTCCACAGTTTCTGGGGATTCTGTGTTAATACGCACCCCAGCCGATGTGCTTGATGAATTCCTGCGCCAAAAGTAGTTCCCAGATAATTGTGATATATTCCTGTGAGATAATGAGTATATCTCATTTAAATCAATTCTAAAACTTACTAGTAATGAAATAATAAAAAGAACTGAAGTTTTAACAGTGGCCATAATAAATATTTAAGAAACTTAACATTTTATGAGCATTGTAAACGTTGACACGATGGAGTTTGATGCAGAAGAGTTTAGAAAGATACGATTGGAATGTTTTGATGAACATTTACAGTTGGTGATGAAAGACGTGGGTGTTAACTTCGTGATAAAGTCAGAACAAGAAGCTACACTGAAAGAGAACGGCATGCTGAGCAGGGTGGCGAAAGTAGCCTGGCGAGCTCAATCTATGGGCGAGCTATCCTACAATGCCAAAATAGCAGAGATGTTGGTCCAATGAGAGCAGCACTCTGAGCAGGGTGTATTTTGACCTGTGCCCGTTTTTTGACTACGCCTTAGTCTCCCGTCTGTCTTCTACCTCTGCCACGCTGCTGGACCACACGTGTACCGACCACCTGCCTGTTGAACCAAATAAACCCCTTTTTGAACTCTATGTCGTGTGAGTTTGCAGTTGTGTCCATACAGTTTGTGCCACGCCTGATAAAAGGTGACAACCTGCAAATCTCTTTTCACTGCTAACCCCAACATTCAGTTTACTGTTGCTGCCTTACACTGGTAGATACTGTGATTCAGCCCTTTTCAGAGATATTAGTTACCTATGCTCATCTCATTACATCAGTTTTAGTTTTTTGACTCATGAAATGACAATTGCACACGTTACTTTCTGCAACATTATGCATAAAGAATATGACGAGCATATGACTGATTTGTAAGTGGTGCCATTTTTACGTCTCCCAAGGATGTAATAAAATCAGCAGCAATTATTTATATATTTATTTATTTGTTTGTCTGTCTGTCTCTTAGGAAGATTATGTCATTACTACTGCACGGATTTTGACAAAAGTTTCACCACAGATAGATGTTAGACCAAGGAAGACTCCATTAAATTTTGGAGGTGATCCAGATTCTGGATCAAGTTTCATTTTATATTTGAACGCGATGTTCTTACACACCTCAAGCCCATCTTTGACCCCCACCTGGATCCCCTACGGTTCACCTACAGAGCCAACAGGTCAGTAGAAGACACTGTCAACACAGCCCTCCACCTCATCCTCCAGCATCCGGACTCCCCAGGAACCTACACCAGGATTCTGTTTATGGACTTCAGCTCTGCTTTCAATACAATTGTCCGAGCCCTGCTGCAGGACAAGCTCTCTCAGCTTGGCATGCCCGACTCCACCTGCAGGTGGATCACTGACTTCCTGTCCAACAGAAGGCAGCACGTGAAGCTTGGGGGACACATCTCCAAAGCACGGTCCATCAGTACCAGATCCCCCAAGACAGCGTTCTTTACCCTCTACTCTTCTCCTTGTACACAAACAGTTGTGCCTTCAGCCACCAATTCATAAAGCTCCTGAAGTTCGCAGACGATACAGCCCTCATCAGACTCATCTCTGATGGGGACGAGTCTGCCTACAGATGGGAGATTGATCACCTGATGTCCTGGTGCAAACAGAACAATCTGTAGCTCAATACCGTCAAGACAGTGGAGATCGTTGTTGACCTCAGGAAGAACCCAGTCCCGGCCAACCCCATCACCCTGTGTGACTCCCCAGTCGCCATCATAGAGTGAGTCCTTCTGTTACCTGGGGATCACCATCACCCACACAGTAAAATCACCAGTGGTAAATTAACACTGCCAGTGAATATATGGTCCCACTCAGAGTAGGACCATGTGTTCACTGGCAGTGTTAATTTAACACTGCCAGTGTTAGTTTTAAACTGATGATTTTACTGTGCAGGACCTCAAGTGGGAGCTGAATGTCAGCTCTTTCACCAAGAGAGCACAACAGAGGATGTATTTTCTGCAGCAGCTAAGGAAGTTCAACCTGCCAAAAACAATGATGGTGAACTTCTACACGGTCATCACTGAGGTCATCATCTCATCTTCCATCACCATCTGGTACACTACTGTCACTGCTAAGGACAAGAGCAGACTGCAGTGTATTATCCACGTGAGAAGAGAAGGTGATCGACTGCAATCTGCCATCCCTACAGGACCTGTACACCTCCAGGGCCCTGAGGCAGCAAGGAAGATATTGGCCGATCCCTCTCACCCAGGACACAAACTTTTTGTTACCCTCTGGCAGATGGCTGAGGTCCATCAGGACTAAAATCTCAAGACACAAAAACAGATTCTTTCATCCGCAGCTAGACTAATAAATAAAGCCAGAGACCCCCATTTACTCTGCCTCCCCCCCCTCACTCCCACAAAGAACAGACTGATCATCCCTGTACTGTTCATCTGCATGCCTGAACAGTCCCATTCCACCATATCTATTTGACAGTAAACTTAGTTTTTCCCATTTGTCTATTTGACTCCTTTACTTCTTACAGAAGTGTCACGTTTTGGCCCTGATCGAGGCTTTGATCCCATTTTTCCCTCTTTCTTTTTCCACCATCTGCTCCCACTTTGAGTTATTAGTTGTTTATTTTCATAATGTGTTTATTCTATGTTCTATTTTTCTTTGCCACCTTGTTTCTTTGTCTCTTTGTATACTTCAGCCATGGTTCAGTTCTGTTCTAGTTTTGATCTGTCAGTTTGTGTTCATTATTGATCTTTTGTTCTTCACTTGTTTATTTTGCCCATCTCATTTGTGTTATCAGTTATGCTGTTATGTTGTGTTTTGTTTTTTGTTATCATGTAGTCACTGTTTTTCTTATAGTTTGTTTAACCACTTTGTTTCTTAGTCAGTTCCTGTTTAGTTTAGCTTTACTATTTATTTTCCATGTATTCTCTGATTAGTTCTCATGTTCTTGCTCGGTTCATTGTTATATTTCATTCTGTCTTCGGTCTCTGTTTATAGTTCCCTGGCTGTTTCCCTCACGCCCCTCTGATTATGTTCTGACTCCACTGCACCTGCCTCGTCTCTCTGTCTCACAGTTTGATTCAGTCTACTTTGTGTTTTCCTTCACTCACGCTTTCTGCACCTGCTCACACATCTTTGTCTATTACATCACTCCACTTGTTGCACTCCCTTCCTCACTATCTTGCACTGTGCTTAGCCTTTGTTCACTAGCCACACCCAATTTCTAGATTGTTCCTCACATGCACTTAATTAACACCTGCCTTAACTTAAACACCTCCCAGCCATCACTCACCTGCCAGTTTGTTGTTATACGCATTCCAGCTCTCGTTTTCAGTCCTGATTTTTGCCTTGCCATGTACCATATTTTTGCTCTGTTCTCCTCAAGCATGCCTCTTGCCTCATCTCGGATGTCTGTGTTTGCTCGTGTCTCTGACCCCTGCTCAACCATGACTGCGTTTTTGCCTGATCCTGATTGTACCTCGGCTCCACTGATTGACCACGTGTACCGTACCTGAGCCTGGAATAAAGACCATGTTTTCTCTTACACCTAAGCCAAGTCTGGGAGTCTGTATTGCGAGTCGAGCTGCTACGGTTGCCAAGCAGCCATGTGCCCTGACAAGAAGTATTTTTTCCTTTTCTTTTTATTGTTGTTTATGCACCTATTACATCTTACAGAAATATTTTCTTTTTTTGCTGTTTATGCACCAGTGACAGATCAAATCCTTTGTATGTGAGAAGTTACTTGGCAATAAATTTGATTATAATTCTAATTACCTCCGCCAAGGAGGTTATGTTTTCAGTCTGTTGGTTGGTTGGTTGGTTGGTTGGTTAGCAGGATTACTCAAAAAATCCTCAATGGATTTCAATTACATTTTTACCAGGGGTGTATCTTGGCCTAACTTAGAAGTCATTAAATTTTGGTAATGATCCGGAACACGATCCGGATCCAGTAACTTTTTTAAGGATTCTTTATCATTGCAGGATAGGGCCAATTTCAACATTTTTGCATCTAACTTCATGAAGACGGGTCACTAAGGCTGAACAAAAATTAAGTTACGACACAACAATAATTTATCATTTGTTTCTCCTCATTAAATAAACCTGTTATTAGAAAATTTAAAAAAAAAAACTTCATGCAATTTCTCTTTATAAATACATTTGCTGAAGATCTAAGGGTACCACTGAATCTGAAACATGACGGTAGATGCGTGAAATGACGTCGAATAAGTCTCTTTGCCAAAGGGTATTCCATGTGACGTCAGTGACCCTATGGCCTTGGCGGAGGTTTGCGCCAACTAGTGCTTCTAGTTCTGATATAGGCTTTGAAGGATTACTGTTAGCAGGATTACGTAAAAACTACTGCATGGATTTTAACAACACTGAATTTTGGAAGTGGTCTGGATCTGGATCCAGATTCTGGATAAAGATTTCACTTTATATAGGCTTTGAAGGATTACTTCAAAACTACTGCATGGATTTTAACAACACTGAATTTTGGAAGTGGTCTGGATCTGGATCCAGATTCTGGATAAAGATTTCACTTTATATAGGCTTTGAAGGATTACTTCAAAACTACTTCATGGATTCTCACCAGATTTGCAACACAGATAGATATTAGGGCATGGAAGACTCCACTGAATTTTGGAGGTGATCTCGATCCGGATTGGCGGACATCAGAAATATCTGATTGCTCATGTTTCTAGTCTGTTATGTTGTTCATTGCAACATTAAAGGTTAAATTATTGTCCTTGTAACTATTGCCCCAGTATTCTTCCACCCTCTCTGTTGTATGGAAAGGACATAAACTTTCCAAATGTCACCAAGTGTCAATTTGTAAGTACATTTTTGTGCCTTGGAAATACGTTATTTTTGTATTTTTCATTATAGTGAACATTTCAGCCACTAGGTGACAGTAACGAGCTGTAGAATTACTAATGTACACTTGCCATTACTGTACGTATAACATGCAACACAATACACATACGACCCCAGTTCCAATGAAGTGAACATTTCAGCCACTAGGTGACAGTAACGAGCTGTAGAATTACTAATGTACACTTGCCATTACTGTACGTATAACATGCAACACAATACACATACAACCCCAGTTCCAATGAAGTTGGGACATTGTGTAAAATGTAAATAAAAACATAATACAATGATTTGCAAATCCTCTTCAGCCTATATTCAATTGAATACACCACAGAGACAAGATATTTAATGTTCAAACTGATCAACTTTATTGTTTTGTGCACATATTTGCTTATTTTGAAATGGATGTTTGCAACACATTTCAAAAAAGCTGGGACAGTGGTATGTTTACCACTGTGTTACATCACCTTTCCTTCTAACAACACTCAATAAGCATTTGGGAACTGAGGACAGTAATTCCAAAAACAATTTGAAATGTGGACTCATCAGACCACAGCACACTTTTCCACTTTGTGTCTGTCCATTTCAAATGAGCTCGGGCCCAGAGAAGGCGGCGGTGTTTCTGGATGTTGTTGATGTATGGCTTTCGCTTTGCTTGGTAGAGTTTAACTTGCACTTGTAGATGTAGCGACGAACTGTGTTAACTGACAATGGTTTTCTGAAGTGTTCCTGAGCCCACGCGGTAAGATCCTTTACACAATGATGTCAGTTTTTAATGCAGTGCCGCCTGAGGGATCGAAGGTCACGGGCATTCAATGCTTGTTTTCGGCCTTGCAGCTTATGTGTAGAAAGTTCTCCAGATTCTCTGAATCTTCTGATTATATTATGGACTGTTGATGATGGAATTCCTAAATTCCTTGCAACTGAATGTTGAGAAACATTGTTCTTAAACTGTTGGACTATTTTTTTCACACAGTTGTTCACAAAGTGGTGATCCTTGCCCCATCTTTGCTTGTGAACAGCTGAGCCTTTTGGGGATGCTCCTTTTATACCCAATCATGACACTCACCTGTTTCCATTTAACCTGTTCACCTGTGGAATGTTCCAAACAGGTGTTCTTTGAGCATTCATCAATTTTCCCAGTCTTTTGTCACCACTGTCCCAGCTTTTTTGAAATGTGTTGCAGGCATCCATTTCAAAATGAGCAAATACGTATTTGCACAAAAACAATAAAGTTTATCAGTTTGAACATTAAATATCTTGTCTTTGTGGTGTATTCAATTGAATATAGGTTGAAGAGGATTTGCAAATCATTGTATTATGTTTTTATTTACATTTCACACAACGTCCCAAATTAATTGAAATTGGGGTTGGAGTTGGATGTAGAGAATAGCTTGTGATGGTTTCAGGAATGTACAACAGATCTCCTGGTTGAGGGTCACCTTAGCAGTGGCGTATGCTGATTTGGCACAGGCTTCATGCCAGATGCCCTTCCTGATGCACATGGAGAATGGGGCATGAGTGGCCTTGGACTGGTCACCTTCTGTTTTGGAAGCAGCCACACTAACTGCTTGTGTCATATAACAGGTCTATAGTTATAATTGACAATCATCACAAGATCTGGACATTAAATTGTAAAATGTTTAAGTCTGTTACTCGTTAAGAACAAATTTGTCATCTCTTCTTGTAACTCTGAGGCAGATCACTACTGTGTCCAGTTGAAAGCCGTTCTTCCGTTGTTGTTGTTGAAGGCTGACTTCACGTACTGCATGTAACACAGCACCTTGTTCAGTGACCTTGTCGCTGAGCCTGGAGGCGATGTACTCATACATGCTCAAAGACACTCAGAGTCACAACGTGGAGACATGTGGCCTCATGTCAGCGCTTGGAGCCCTATTCATCTGAGGACTTGTGCATAGTGACAATTTATGAGCTAATGTGTGTGTGTGTGTATATATATATATATATACACTAGTGTGCACAGAATGCAATTTTGTTGCAATGGACTCAGGACAGTATTAAACTAAAAAATATATAATATGATAAAGTAAAGTGACTATTGTGACTACAGATTACTTTATAACATTGGCAAAATTTAAGGCTAGAAGGAAATGAACACACTATGAAATCTGGTTTTTATCTGTTTTAATCTGTTTTTTATTTGTTTTATTATGCTGTTTTAATTGTAAATTACATATATTATGGGAATGTGCAATATGCTGATGAATGTTCCATAGACATGCAAGCAGTGTACTGTTTTGTTGTTGTATTTTTTGATTTTTGAGATAGAAATGTTTGCAAAGCACTTGAAGTCCAAAACAAATTTCCCTTTGTGGACAATAAAGTATCATATCGTATCAAAAACAACCTCTAATTTATTCCTGCCTCTTCCTTCTTGAAGTTTTGTCTGTCCCTGTTGTTTCATGTAATGTTATTCCTGTTCGTAGATTGTGAAATCTAAATACCACAGCTCTTACCTGTTGGATTCTGTTTTGTGTATGATGAATGTGTAGTCATTTTCTTTTATGCCTTTACTTCCTTGAACATTGTGCTGGTGGTTTCTGTCAACAGTGTTTCCTTGTTACATTCTTGATTTTTCTCTCTCATTTAATTTCGTGTTCTACAGTAAGTTTTTACAATTTACATTATATCTGCTGTTTGAGGTGTGCATTTAAATTTTTAAAAATGTGATTTTTCTTTTTAAAGAATAGTCAAATTATTATTGTGGACTGTTAATTTGGCTCATCTAGTAGTTGGACGACACTAAAACCAAAGCCAGGTACATGCGAACTAGATAAATAAGATAGCATAGGTGACATACATACAAATGAAGACTCCTATAAGAGTCAGAATATTTACTCTGGCATTCTTGACAACTTTCAGTGGTCCCCTCATTTGGAATTTGCAAATTTTAGTATGTACACACACACACACACACACACACACACACACACACATATATATATATATATATATATATATATATATATATATATATATATGTTTTGAGCCTCAAACAGAAAGAGCAAAATATTTGGATTTATAATGTTTTATTTTTCAACATAGTCCCCTTCAAACTCCATACACTTGTTCCATCTAGTTTGCCAGTGATTGATACCCGATCGGTAGAACTCAACATCTTGGTCCCCTAACCAGCCCTCCACTGCAGCAGTCAGCTCATCGTCATCCTCAAATCTCTGGCCCCGAAGGTATTTTTAAACCTAGGAAAGAGGTGGAAGTCACTAGGGGCAAGGTCTGGAGAATAGGGTAGGTGAAGAAGAAGTTCATAGCCACACTTGCGCACAGCATCCATGGCAACCCGGATGGTGTGGACTGGTGTGTTGTCCTGGTGAAGCAGAATGCCACGACTGACACTGGAGGGTATGTCTCTTCCACACAGTGTTATGACTCAACACTTGAATTGAGCAGTATGATCCTACATGAAATAAGTAGCTAAGGCAATGATGTAGATCAGGTGTGATGCGTGCTCAAAAGTTTACATACCTTGGCAGAATTTTTGCTTTTTTGGCCATTTTTAAGATAATATGAATGACAACACAAAAACTTTTTTTTCACTCATGGTTTGTGTTTGGGTGAAGCCATTTATTGTCAAACAACTGTGTTTACTCTTTTGAAATCAAAATGACAACACAAACTACCCAAATGAACCTGATCAAAAGTTTACATACCCCTGTTCTTAATAACATGTACTGCCCCATTTAACATCAATGACAGCTTGGAGTCTTTTGTGGTAGCTTGCACTGTGCATAATTTCTCCAATCACAGCCATATAAGCCCATAACTTCTCCTGGGTTGTCTGGGTGTCTTGGTGGCTTTCCTCACTCTTCTACTTCTTGCACAGTCACTCAGTTTTTGAGAACTGTCTACTCCACGCACATTTACCAATAGAGTGCCATACTGTTTGTATTTCTTTGCAATTGATGTAAATAAAGTCCGAGACATATTCAGTGGCAGTTTTACCATCAGAGAGCCTTGTCCACAAACTACCACAAAAGACTCCAAGCTGTCATTGATGTTAAAGGGGGCAACACATGGTATTAAGAACAGGGGTATGTAAACTTTTGATCAGGGTCATTTGGGTAGTTTGTGTTGTCATTTTGATTTAAAAAGAGGAAACACAGTTGTTTGACAATAAATGGCTTCACCCAACCACTAACCGTGAGTGAAACAAAGTTTTTGTGTTATCATTCATATTCTCTGAAAAATGGCCAAAAAAGCAAAAATTGAGCACAACTGTATATATATATACGTATATATATATAGAGAGAGAGAGAGAGAGAGAGCGCTTCTGGAAAGCATTCACAGTGCTTCACTTATTCCACATTTTCTTATGTTATGGCCTTATTCCAAAATGGATGAAATTATTTTCCCCAAAAAATTTTTCACACAATACCCCATAATGGCAACATGGAAAAAGCTTTTCCAAATTTATTAAAAATCAAACTAAGAAATCACAGTTTTTGTATCTTTTTTTTAGGTTGCCTTTGAATGTGTGAGGCGCACACACGCACACACACATATGTATATACATATACTGAACAAAAATGGCACACCTAAGGCACACCTGTACAATAATCATGCTGTCTATCATCTTGATATGTCACATCTGTGAGGTGAGGTGGGATGGATTATCTCGGCAAAAGAGAAGTGCTCACTAACACAGATTTAGACAAATTTGTGAACAATATTTGAGAGAAATAGGTCTTTTGTGTATATAGAAAATGTTTTAGATTTTATATATATATATATATATATGTATGTATGTATGTGTGCGTGTGTGTGTAAAATGTTTGTAAGTAGGAAGGACCATTAAAGGGGTCATATTATATACATTTACAGCAAGGTAATAAAGGTCACCAGGTGTCTTAATATCAGATTTTAACATTTGTAGTCAAAACATCCTATAGACACTCAAAAAAAAAAAAAAAAAAAAACAATGTTCATATTTCTAAGATATGACTTGTTTTCATGTCTCTTCCTTTAAATGGAAAGCATCTGCTGCTTACATCATCTCAGAATTTCCACGTGCTTTGTTACAGAATTGTGAGAAATTAGGATTCTTTAATGCAAATTCCCAACCATAGCTACCTGGAAAAAAAGGGTAAATAAAAGCAGATTTTCTATATGACCCCTTTAGAAGTCACCCTTTAAGTACTATAGTGCAGATTTTTAAAATTAATAATAAAACCAATCAAGCAAAGCTAATCCTGCTCCAAAGTATTTATTCATATCTCATTTATTTTTTGTCAGTACATTTCATCACAGACAAAAAAAAACAAACATTTTTTAAAGCAGGCAGATGTAAATATGTGATGTCGATGGTGAAGACTGCAGATGTGCACGTGCACGGTTGTCATTCATCGACCGGCGAGTTACCGGTATCACCAACCCACCGACAGCGATGAATGTGAACCGGAAACCTGCTCTGGAAAAAACTATTCCACAAGGATTTTTCTTCCCATAAAGGAACTGTTGATAAGGTGGAAGAAGATCCAGGCTACTGTGGGGGTCAGTAAGGGGGAGACAAATCCACTGATGGGTGAACATCAGCATCAGGAGAGAAAAATCTGTCTTTTTTTCCTTGTTTTGTGTGGAATCTGTGAGAGCAGCTGTGGTTGCTAAAAATATTTCCGTCCGTTATCTCTAAGCCAAAGAACAATGATCTCAAACATGTAGCAGCTGATGCACATTGCAGTTGTTTCAGCCTGTTCCCCAAAAATAATTTAATTAGTCATTTTTTTGTTTCCCCCAAAGACGAGGAATTAAATCTATCATTATTGCACAAATACGGCTCCACATTTGCATCCAGCTGTGCGTTGTTATGGAGATATTACAAATGAACAAAATATAACAAGATAAGCACGCAATATCACGATTATGACACAAGAGAAGATTAACAGATTATATTTCAGCCACAAAATAAAACTGATATTGTGAATTAACTCAATAAATGATCTTGAGGTAATTTTATATATATATATATATATATATATATATAAGCACTATAAAATGTCATTTGTTTTGAGATTAGATCATTAAGATAAGTGACCAAAAAAAAAAACTGAAGCAAACATGTCTCGTACATTTCAGTTTGCTGTGTGTCTGAAACACTGTAAATGTATGGCAAAAGCCTACACATGTACCCTGCATGAATGAGTGAGTCCATCCCTTCCAGGTGGTTAACACAACAACTCAAAAACAATAAATGATACCATCTTGTAACCTGCCAATTTTTCTTACAACTTGGTTAAATTTGATGCATCGTATTAATTGAAAAAGTGTCTTTTTTAAACCTTCTTTTTCTTATTTAATATACCACATACGGCTGTGCAATATAATACACTCAAAGACATGAGTCATTGGATGAACTCAATTCAATTATTTGCAGGATGTCTAATAAATATATGTAGCCCCAACTCAAAAAAAGCACATCCATGCAAGATAATTTAATTTCATTTAGTTGGGAAAACATATATTTATTAGATGGAAATGCAATCCAATGAGTCAGTTTTTTGAGTGATAGCAGCCTGTCCAGCGTGTACCCCACCTACCCCCCGCCCCCGGTCACTGCTGCTTGTGTAAAAGCTATGCAGCATTTTATAGTGCTTCCGGAAAGTATTCACAGTGCTTCACTTTTTCCACATTTTGTTGTTACAGCCTTATTCCAATATGGATGAAATTCAAGTTTTTCATCAAACTTTTACACACAATACCCCATAATGACAATGTGAATTTTTTTTTTTGAGATTTTTTTTCAAATTTCTGAAAAATAAATAACTAAGAAATCACATGTACATAAATATACAAAGCCTTCACCATGATGCTCAAAATTGAGCTCAGGTGCAGGCTCTTTCCACGGATCATCCTTGATATGTTTCTACAGCTTAACTGGAGTCCACCTGGGGTAAATTCAGTTGATTGGACATGATTTGGAAAGGCGCATACCTGTCTACATATGAGGTCCCACAGTTGACAGTGCATGTCAGAACACAAACCAAGCATGAAGTCAAAGGAATTGTCTGTAGACCTCTGAGACAGGATTGTCTCGAGGCACAAATCTGGGGAAGGGTACAGAAACATTTCTGCTGCTTTAAAGGTCCCAATCAGCACAGTGGCCTCCATCATCCATAAATGGAAGAAGTTTGGATCCACTAGGACTCTTCCTAGAGCTGGCTGCCTGTCTAAACTGAGCGATCGAGGGAGAAGGGCCTTAGCCAGGGAGAAGGCCATGAACCCAATGGTCACTCTGTCAGAGCTCCAGCATTTTCCTGTGTGGAGAGAGGAGAACTTTTCAGAAGGACAACCATCTCTGCAGCAATCCACCAATCAGGCCTGTATGGTAGAGTGGCCAGACAGAAACCACTGCTTAGTAAAAGGCACATGGCAGCCCACCTGGAGTTTGCCAAAAAGCACCTGAAGGACTCTCAGAGCAGGAGAAACAAAATTTTCTGGTCTGGTGAGACAAAGATTGAACTCTTTGGTGTGAATGTCAGGTGTCATATTTGGAGAAAACCAGGCACCACCCCTACAGTGAAGCATGGTGGTGGGGGCATTATGCTGTGGGGATGTTTTTCAGCAGCAGGAACTGGGAAACTAGTCAGGATTGAGGCAAAGATGAATGCAGCAATGTACAGAGACATCCTCGATGAAAACCTCCTCCAGAGTGCTCTGACTGGGGCAACGGTTCATCTTTCAACAGGACAATGACCCTAAGCACACAGCCAAGATATCAGAGGAGTGGCTTCAGGACAACTCTGTGAAAGTCCTTGAGTGGCCCAGCCAGAGCCCATACCTGAATCTGATTGAACATCTCTGGAAAGATCTGAAAATGGCTGTGCACCAACACTCCCCATCCAACCTGATGGAGCTTGAGAGATGCTGCAAAAAGGAATGGAAAAAAATTGCCCAAAGATAGGTGCACCAAGCTTGTGGCATCATATTCAAGAAGACTTGAAGCTGTAATTGCTGCCAAAGGTGTAACAACAAAGTATTGAACAAAGGGTGTGAATACTTACGTACAAGTGATTTTTTTAGTTTTTTTTTTTTTTTTTTAATAAATTTGCAAACATTAAAAAAAAAAACTTTTTTCATCTTGTCATTATGGGGTGTTGTGAGTACAATTTTGAGGGCAAAATGAATTTACTCCATTTTGGAATAAGGCTGTAGCATAACAAAATGTGGAAAAATTAAAGTGCTGTGAATACTCTCCACATGCACTACAAAACTACACAAATATTAAAGAGGTAATGCAAAGGTATTGCAAGGGAATTTAAATGTTGGAGTAGATCCAACTTTACCTTTAAGTGACTCACTGCAAGCCTGTTTTGTAGGTAAGACTCAGATATTTTGTTTAATCATGATAAATTTACTGCTATATAATGTTAGTGCATCAGTTTCTCAATGAAAAAGCTAGTAAACACAGTACATGTGCACAGTGCATGTGTATCTGCACGTCCGGTTACTGTGAGCTCCAGTGTAAGGGTACACTCAACACTCGATGGTTTCTCAGAGTCACAAACTCACCGACAGCGTTGAATGTTCCCCACAACTTGAAAAATTCATTCTGACAGCAAGGCAACAAACGGCCTGTTCTCCTGTGCCACAGTGAGTGGACAACCGTGACAGGACAAACCCACAGGGACAACAAACAAGAAGAGACAAGTGTGTAGATGCACACACACTTAAAACCACACACGTTGGTCAGGTGATGCACATTATCATAGAATGCAATTTTGAAATTGCAACTCACCATCTCTATTTCAGTGTACGCAAAGTTAGTTTTTATCTACCTTTACATTTAAAAATGGTTTGACATTTATGTTAAGCATAATCAAACTCATTCTACTATACGTGTGCACTATACTATACGTGCACAATTGTTTAAAGCATTTGTCACATTCATCTGACACTTCTCTATCCTCGGCCAAGTCCTGTAACTATTCTCAGAGGGATCCCAAGGCCTTCCTAGCCAGCTTTTGTGACATAAGTAACAGAATTCCATATATGGACAATTGTTTTCCTCTTGGACACACTCACTGAGCAGGTGTGTCCAAGAGCAGGAGCAGACAGAGAAATACCCCCACTCAAAACACACAAGTCACTAAATTCATTATCTTATTATCTTAAGTCCACCAAACTTGAAACTGTGATTTTTAAGCTGGGCAAATGTTAAAATTTCACATTGTATAAACTTGTGCCTATTCATCAAAATCTAGATTATAATAGCCAAGTGGCCTCTGTGTGTGTGTGTGTGTGTGTGTGTGTGTGTGTGTGTGTGTGTGTGTGTGTGTGTGTGTGTGTGTGTGTGTGTGTGTGTGTGTGTGTGTGTGTGTGTGTAACCTGGTCTCACGGCAAGTCGTGATTCAGCAGCACGAAATATACATTAATCTATTGGTTCATGATATTGTGACGAAAGGCGCCTCATTTTTGTCACGGCAGCATGAATTCATTCTCATTCATTCCGTGATGGCTGCACAAAATTAAAAGTGAAGCGCGGGGGGAGGGGTCGGGTGGTTATGGTTAGGGTGGGGGGAAGGAGTAGGGTTAGGAATAGTGAGTTTAAAAAAACCTGTTACGAAAATTTGACTCATTGTCAAATTTGACTCAAATTTGACACACACAAAAAAACGTGACACTGGGCTGGTGTGTGTGTGTGTGTGTGTGTGGCTTTGATCACACAAAAACCGGGGAGAGCAGACATTTGCTGTTTCGTATACTTATGTATTTTGGGTCAAGGATGAATGCTACAAAAATGGAAAGTTGATAAGACAAATATTTTTGGAGAAATGAGCAATTTTAGCTAACCAACAAACAATGGACATTATGCTGCAATGCACCATTTGAGTTCAGGGTTTTGAGGTTTTAAATGTTGTTATTGTGGTTCATGCTAGTTTAACAGTGTTGTTAGTGTTATTGTTTTATTGTGTTTTTGTACTTCAATTGGCTTCATCCATTTAGTTAAGTGTTATGTTGCTCTTACCATGAGTGAGTTAAGTCTCATGTTGGTACCATGATTGAAACGTATAGTGGTTTTAATGTTTTCCGCCACTGTCTTTTTTTTTTTTTTTTTTTTTTTGTCAAATTAAAAGCACCTGTTTACAGCAGCTGCAACTTCAATCACAGACAAACTGTGGACAGCTGACATTTGCTGTTCGGTATGCTTATGTGTTTTGGGTCAAGGATGAACACTGAAAAATGGAACGTTGATAGGACTAATATTTTTGGAGAAGCTACAGATATTAGCCAACAACGTTGAACAATGGATGTTGCTAACTACTTTTCTGGACTCACATGCCATTCCAGCAGAGGTCGGTAAATCACCTTTATATTAAAAGTGTGAGTGTAGTGAGTGATTTCATTTAGTAAGTTCAATGTAAGTACATAATACAATTGTAAATACATTAAAAATACATGGATGACACAAGAAAGTGAAAACACTTATTTCTGTTGTGGTCCATTTAAAAAATGTAATTAAAATAATAACAATAATAATAGCTTGCATATGATGACAAGAACCTAAACAATTTAGAAATACATTATAACAGTAAATTAACATTAAAAAAATTATGTAATTAACAGGAAAAAAAATGGTTGAGTTCCTCTTCTAAAAATTGTTGCAGTCTAAGGTTCTAAAAAGATTCTCGACTCTCACGCCATTCCAATTCATTATACAAGCTTTGCTTAATTTATTGCCACTCTTGAAAAATGCCAGTACCTATTTTGTAAACACTACCCAATCTGGAACCCATGGATCCCCATGGGCAACATGCTAGTAATGTATAAACTCACAAAATCTAAATGGCTGCAAACCTAAAATTTTTGTTTTCCTTGTGTTTTTCTTTTTTCACAGGGTAATACTGAATGAAATAATCAACCCAATCACATAGTTGGCAGATATAAAAGACACAAATGTACTATCTTACCATTTGGTTGTGAATAGTGTGATTTCTAAGCAATCTGCACTTTTTTTTAAAATTTTGACAATATATTTTGTTAGTTTTATTACTGAACAATAGTTAGTAATGCAATGCACTTATCACCTCCTAAGAAACTCTAAAGCTTAAAAATCCACTGAAAAAGAGAAGACCTAAAGAATTTACTTCAGTTGTTAACACCCAAATAAACTGCCCACCCAAATAAATTAACAAAATGACATAAATATTACTTGATAAGTTTATTTGACTCAACGTAATTCATTTGCATTTTACCAACTGAAGCACTTTTTTTTTAATTGGTCAAACAATTGCCTGACCTGCTTATTGCTGATTGATTTGTTTGGTTGATCTGAGTGCATTCTTGTAGCATTTGATCCTGTGGATGAAAAATTACGCTTACAGGCTTTTTCTTTTCTTTTCTTTTCTTTTTACTCCTAATTATATTTGCCAGGTATTGTTCTGTTCCCGGCTCTGTGTTTAACATCAAGAGAAAAGAACATACAGATATTACAATGTTCATGACAACACACAGTAAAAGTAACAATTAATCACACATTGTATAAACATCAGGAAATTACAATTCATCTCATGCAAAGGTACATGGAAACAAATGCAACAATAAAAGCAGTGCAAATATCAATATCCAAACAATATAATAAATTAATGTTCTTGTGCTTTTTAAACATTTTAAAACTGCCCACTGAAATCATGCCATTTCCTGCCTTGGGGAGTAATTTTTAAGACAAATATTTACAATATATACATGCTATATTATATTTTATCACACAACCCTCTTGAAATTAGATTTTTTTTTTTTTACCATGTCAGCACAAATAAATGAACAACAAAATTCAAACTGAATTTTCATTTGTGTGCACATTGTGATAAAATTGATTATAGATATTGATATTAAAACAGTGTCATCCCTTCATTTGTTCTTGGAACAGAAATAAGAAACTAACAGTGTGAAAGCTGAGCTTGTTGTTTCAAGTATTATCAAAGCACATGTGACTATTCATTCTGAGCAGGCAGCTTCTAAGTCTGTCTATATGGATGTACAGTAGAAAAGAAAAGCTTGCAAAATTCCAAAACACTGGGCAAAAATAGTACAAAGACCAATCAAATGTCAACAGTATGACATCAGTATAAAGTACACACGCTTACACAGTGCATAACACAACAGGTTTTTATAAGCTCAATTTGGCGGGGCATAAAATCAATAGAGTGTGAGTGGGGCTAATAAGTAAAAACATCAATAATAAAATTATTTAAAATAAATTTCATATATCAATAGCTTAATCGACAAAATGTATCACAAGGGCGATAAAAATGATCTAACCCAGTGAGCACAAGATGTAATTTCAACATTGATTTTTGGTTGAAAACTGATCTGTCTGAACGTCTTTTCACCCACTTTTAAACCAGTGAAAATGCGGCTACATTATCAACATTTCATAAAAAGCAAATTTCTTTCATCAAATGGGTGATTCATTCAGTTGAAGCTTTAAACAGAGGTGACACAGATTAATGTGGTGAAATCTGTCCAAATTAATTTTTCACTGGTCGGTGAAATCTGGTCTTTTCGATGCATTTAATGTTTGACATAAAATGTCATAAAAACAGAGCTGTGTCAGCTGCATGATGTCAAAAAGAAGCCTTCAGAACACTGTAATGTGAACAAATTTAAGGATTATTTTCAAATAAATATTTACATTTATTGTTAATTTTTCTGGGGTTCGTGTGTGTTAGCTCAGGGGCTGTAGGAACCCAGTAAGGAACACCATAACAAAGAGACCTGTAACTTGAACAAGTCAAAGAAATGTGAGTCTTTATGATAACGACACACTCGGGAAGTAGTTTTCCTACTGTCTCTCACAAAACAAGCCAGAAATGAGCGCTGTTGCTATTATTTTATGCCGCTTACGGAGGAAATGATGCTTTTGGCCTGCTAAGTTAAAGCTCGCATGCTAATGCTGACTGACCCCAAATTATTAATCAAAAATACCCCAAAACTATATACAACATGCGTTTGTGTGTGATATTTTGTCATTAGTGAAAATGACTTGCTAACTGGCTGTTTGTGCAGCCTGTAATATTTCATTTTAGGCAGTACTGGAAGCTAAGTGATGTGCTAACGTTGCCACAATGCAGAAAACTCTATGATTAAATGTGCTGTGCCGAGGCCAAAATATGACCATCAGGTATTGCAAAGACTTTGCATCCCTCTGTCTGTCTGTCTGTCCATTTGCCTGTGCTCAGCATACGTCCAGTCCTATTACTGCCAGGGTCTTCACATTCACAGGGAGCATTCTTGGGACACAGGTCTTGAACAAATGCAAAGATGGCTAGCCTTGACCTATTCTAAGGGGTCAAAAGGTCACATTCTTTCTCCACACTCTTTCATTGATTACATGCTCATATGGCTGAGGGTATTTTAGCATTCACTTGTTTCATTGTGCCTTTTTACCTGATGTATTTTGTCTGGTTTATGAAAACTACAATGGAAAAAGTAATTTGTTTTTGTCTTATACTTTGTCAAATTATGTTATGCACATGTAATATTGCCAAAAAATACATGCAAATGTATTTACGTTACAGATGTTTATACTTAATCTGTATGTTAAACTATAATTACAGAAACTGTTATGTTGAAAACTTTTAATCTTTCATGTTCGTATAATTTTTTGCTTTATTATTTATTTTACACTGTCCACCACATCAAACTTACTCCTCCATCCAGAGGGACAAAGTGAAAAAAATATGTTTATACTGTAACATAAGACATGTGTAGTTTGTTCATATTAAAGGTGTTATGTCCAGCAGTCAGTCCCTCTAGATGTCAGTATTTGCTTATAAATATATATAAGGGAGTAATAGTTTCTGGAGCACAGCATGCCGTCAGATTCCATCTGTGATTTATATATATATATATATATATATATATATATATATATATATATATATATATATATATATATATATATATATATATATATATATATATATATATATATATATATATAAGGATGAACCCTAAAATCTTACATTTTTATCCCCGTTGGAGCTTGTAGACTATTCAAAAAAACAAAATTGACAAATTGTGCGAAGGCAACAAGCGTCACATCAAGGAGATGGTCAAGCCAGATTAAATACATTTATTTGGTTATTAAAATTTTCCATGTGTACTTTTATTTCTTATTCATTTAATACTTTCTGCACTGTGAATATAATGTATGTTGAATGGAAACTCCTATTTAATTTCATTTCTTCATTAAATTTTTTTTAAAGTATTTTCATCTTGCTCCTCATCTGATCTTGGTATGCTAAACCTTTATGAGAACCTCCTATTTATGCTATGACAAACTTCATTTTCAGCTCTTTTTGGTCAGTTTTTCAGTGTTTTCGAGCCCCCAAAAAATCCAAGCCCAAACTAAATTCATCTAACAAAAGTTAGCCATTAATAGTAGCTTCAGCTAAATGTTTTAGCAGTTTATTGGTTTAGAATTATCACAGTTAATATTTCAGTTAGCAGATTAGCGGTTGAAGCTAACTTTTAGGTTAGCTATTCACACCAGTGCTTACTCCGTAAACTCCTCATGACTTTTTGACCGAAGTTGCAAAGTTTTGCAAAAAGCTATGTCAGTTGTTAGAGTGGGTTTATTAATGCTGAGCCTGTTTGGTATTGATCAGTTGGATTTATTGACAGTTTCAGCACTCTGCGATAGCCACATAAACACAAAGGCCCCCCATTTAAAGTAGACCTGCACTGAAATAAATGCAGTCAGATCTTTGGACCAAAAAATGACTTATATTTACACATAAGATCCTTCTGAATGTAGTAAAGTAAATCTGCAAGCCCAGATCTGTCATTCAACGAAGAAATCTTCATTTTAAAATTGTTGGGAAAGTGTAAGTACACGGACCCACAACAGGGGGCGCAAATGAACGGACAATAGAATAGGTCAAATAACAACACTTTACTGTTGCGAACGTGCACAACAAACACAACAGATTCCACAATAGATCAAAGGTCAAATTACAAGGTGTCGTGTGGGCAGGCTCGAAGATAGGAGACGCCTGTCCAAAGCAGAACCGGAACCACACGATTTCCTCCGCCACCAGACCCCGGGAATACTGGAGCCGCCAAGTCCCGAACTCCCAGGTGGCCACTGCCTCCGCGTGTCGGACCTGGTACTGCTGGCGAGGAACAAAAACACAATTAAACGTGGGTGCGTCTGCACCCAGCAATCTGCACGGCAGGGAAGCTACCTCCACCTCTCGTTGGAGAAAAAGTCTGTTATCACTCACAAAAATCACAACAAAAAGGCTTTCTATCAAGCAGTCAGGCTGAGGATATTACCTTTCAGGTAGAACGATATCTCGGCAAAGAGGTGGAGATGACGTCTTGCTGATATACCGATGCAGATCAGATGAGTGGTGACAGCTGTCACAGGTGATGAGTGTCAGCTGTCACCCCGGCTGCTCCTGTGAGGCGGCAGCGCCCTCTGGTGCCTGGAGCCCGCACTCCAGGCAGGGTGCCCTCTGGTGGTGGTGGGCCAGCAGTACCTCCTCTTCAGCAGCCCACACAACAAAAATGACAAATTTACAGCTAAAATTTAGCCCTCCTCAAAACTGTCATCACATTCTGTACGCTGCCGAGACGTCAGGGAAAAGACCCTATCCCAGCATTCATTGCGCGCGCCAACTGTAATTTGTGGATTTACGTCAGTTTGCATCTGCACCTTTTTCTTGTCTTATACGGAAGGATCTACTTTTTTAAAACTTCATATTGTCTTGCGGCACGTTTGGTGAGTACACATTTCTTTTATTTGTGCTTTATTTTGGGGGACTTTTTCATACGCCCGTTTGATTGAGTGGTGTCGCATTGAAAATCTACTGTCTTTCGCCTCCGGTGTTACCGTCGCGGGGTACGGAGGCAGGACCCGCAAAGAATCCAAGTCATTTAAAAGATATAAACCTCTCTCAGCAGCCACGGAGCTCTGCAGCTCCGATTACCGAGACGTACGGCGCTGCATAGTCTGTCCTTGGAGCAACAGGTGTCACCGGCTGCTGCGCATCAAAACAGTGAGAGTAGTCTCTGGACTTTTGCCAAGTTGGCTGCACCTCCATTCAGTAGACAGGGAGGTGGTGCCGGCTGCACAGCAGACACGGGGGCGATCTAAGTGGCCCGCTGCGGCGTTTATCAAGAACGCAGACTCAGTAAGCGCAGCGGAGGCAGAGAGCGAGGCGTCGGGGAAGAACGTCACCCGCTGTCGATGTCGCCGCTGATCTGAGCATGCAGAGCTGTATCTCACATTCATTGCAGCTTACTTTTGGATGCTGAAACCAGGATGTGTATAACAGTAACATTACTAACAGACAAAATCAATTTCAATGCGGGATCGGACTGAAGGCGGGAGCGCTCCGTCTTCTGCCAGACGTCACTGCAATGACCCGGATGTACAAACAGTTTTCGCCGAGGGCTAAATTTTAGATGCAAATTTGTCATTTTTAAATGGAGATTTCTCCGCTGAATTACAAATTTGGGCTTGCAGATTTACTTTACTGCATTCATAAGGGTCTATAAATACATATCAGCTATTTCTTTCTGAGATCTGACCACATTTATTTCAATGCAGGTCTACTTTAAAGTTCAGCCTCTGTGACACACAGTCAAGCACTAATCTTTTCTGGACCTAATCAGAAGAAACACCTCGATTGTTGACTATCAAACAAGAACTCCTGGTCGAGAATCAGACCAGAGCTGTCAGTGCTGTTTCTATCATGGCACGGAGAACACGTAAGTTCCTCCTGGTGCTCACAAAATGTGCTGTCATTAGTGACATTTCTTGATTCTGCACTTATGCACTCATAACAATCAAAAGCTTTTCTCCTTACTCAGCACAAGTGTTGAAAAGCTGCAGAGTCAAGATGCCTCCTGATGACTATCTATTATAATATTCTGTAATGAAATATTGAGCTAATAATGGCAGGAAGTGTTGGACCTGTTTTGACAGCTTACAGGTACATTAGGGGCTGAGTCTTTAATTAACAACAACAACTTGTATAAAAGCTGCAGCCGTGCACAAAGATCTCCACTGTAGTGCATTTGAAGGCCACACACAGTGTAAGTGAAACGTCTCTGCTGTTCTTTTCACAGGGGAATCGCTGGAGCTGGTGCAGCTTGTCACAAGCAGACTATAAACCTTTTCAATAATTTTATACAGGTCACCAGGTGGTTTAAAATCATATATTATAATCGGTGGTCAAAAATAACCGGTAGACACTGAAGTGATGCTTCCCAAAATAACACGTTCACATGATGTGCTGTCACTTTAAATGTAAACGAGCAGATGGAGAAATCTTGTTATATGCTTCGATTTGTGATCACTATAATGTTGAAAGAGCATTATTAAGTTTATAATATCATATCACAGTTCATGAAAATTCAGTAAGGTATATCTTATATATTCCAATTCTAAGGTGGAACTATGCTAGTATATAAAGGTATATCTAAATATCTAAAAGGAAGAGTAAAATAGGAGAGTAGAAAAGAGTAGAGTAGATCCACTTAGGTGCCTGGTCTTGAGAACCAGGGATGGTAGGTTGAAAAGCTTTTTTATCCCATGGGAACTCTCCCTACCCACCCAAGCAGCTCAAGAAAAAAGTATATATAAAATATAATAAATAATAAGACATAAGAAACATAAGACATCACAGGAGAAGACTGTAGTATAGGTAATTTAGTATGTAGACTAGTAGTAAAATTAAATATAGTTAGTAGGCTAAGCTATAAATCTGGTATTTTTTTATAGAAACAGAAGCTATGAGTGTGTGAGTGCACTGGTATCTATCAGAAGTAACTCTGCTAGCATACTATAGGAAAATAAAAAGTATAATCATTATGCTATCAAATGGAAACCTAAGAACTTAGGTACTATATGTTGATATCTTTAAAAGAACACATAAACTGATGAATCATTAAAAAGCTACACCATGTAAAATAAAATTGTAAATAACAAAAATAAGCTACTTATAGTAGAAGAGCTAAATTAGCCGTTAATAAGCCAACCGTACCCAGCAAGCTAACACGATAAACAAAACGGTAATTAGTGTATATATATATATATATATATATATATATATATATATAGCGTAGTTAAACCTACAATAACGGTATTAACAAATACATATAAAATTCCCTCGAAGAAATTCTGGCAAGCCATCTGACACCTCAGGAGGAGAAAGCAGCTCTCCACCAGCACTGTCTACGGTGCGGGTGGGGAGCTGTTGACCCTGACTGGGGATGTTGTCGGGCGGTGGAAGGAATGCTTCGAGGATCTCCTCAATCCCATCGTCACGTCTTCTGAAGAGGAAGCAGAGACTGGGGACTCAGAGGCAGACTCATCCATTACCCAGGCCGAAGTCACCGAGGTGGTTAGAAAGCACCTCGGTGGCAAGCCTCCTGGGGTGGATGAAATCCGTCCTGAGTACCTTAAATCTCTGGATGTTGTGGGACTGTCTTGGCTGACACGCCTCCGCAACATCGCGTGGTGATTGGGGACAGTACCTCTGGATTGGCAGACCGGGGTGGTGGTCCCTCTGTTTATGAAGGGGGACCGGAGGGTGTGTTCCAACTACAGGGGGATCACACTCCTCAGCCTCCCCGGTAAGGTCTATTCCAGAGTACTGAAGAGGAGAATTCGACCGATAGTCGAACCTCAGATTCAGGAGGAGCAGTGTGGTTTTCGTCCTGGTCACGGCACACTGGACCAGCTCTACACGCTCCATCAGGTGCTCGAGGGTTCATGGGAGTTCGCCCAACCAGTCCACATGTGCTTTGTGGATCTGGAGAAGGCATTTGACCGTGTCCCTCGGGGCACCCTGTGGGGGGTGCTCCGGGAGTACGGGGTCCGGGGTCCTTTGCTAAGGGCTATCCGGTCCCTGTACGACCGCAGCAGGAGCTTGGTTCGCATTGCTGGTAGTAAGTCAAACCTGTTTCCAGTGCACGTTGGCCTCCGCCGGGGCTGCCCTTTGTCTCCGGTTCTGTTCATTATCTTTATGGACAGAATTTCTAGGCACAGCCAGGGTGTAGAGGGGGTCTGGTTTGGGAACCACAGAATCTCGTCTCTGCTGTTTGCGGACGATGTGGTTCTGTTGGCCTCGTCAAATCAGGACCTTCAGCGTGCACTGGGGTGGTTTGCAGCCGAGTGTGAAGCGTCCGGTATGAAAATCAGCACCTCCAAATCCGAGGCCATGGTTCTCGACCGGAAAAAGGTGCTTTGCCCTCTTCAGGTCGGTGGTGTGTCCTTGCCTCAAGTGGAGGAGTTTAAGTATCTCGGGGTCTTGTTCACGAGTGAGGGACGGATGGAGCGTGAGATTGACAGACGGATCGGTGCAGCATCTGCAGTGATGCGGTCGCTGTATCGGACCGTCATGGTGAAGAGAGAGCTGAGTAGGGGGCAAAGCTCTCGATTTACCGATCGATCTACATTCCGATCCTCACCTATGGTCATGAGATTTGGCTCATGACCGAAAGAACGAGATCGCAAGTACAAGCGGCCGAGATAAGTTTCCTCCGCAGGGTGGCTGGGCGCTCCCTTAGAGATAGGGTGAGGAGCTCGGTCACTCGGGAGGAGCTCGGAGTCGAGCCGCTGCTCCTCCACGTCGAAAGGAGCCAATTGTGGTGGCTCGGGCATCTTTTTCGGATGCCCCCTGGACGCCTCGCTGGAGAGGTGTTCCGGGCATGTCCCATCGGGAGGAGGCCCCGGATGTGCGGACGGATTGGCGCGTCAGCAGGCAGCCATTTGTAAAAACCAGGCGCTTTTGATGGCTTTCAGTTGAGTGAGTATCTGAGAAATTGTTTAACAGCTGGACATGTTCCAACTTGTCCTTAAGGCCTCCAATGGAAGTGTTTTTCCTGTGGCGGCGCGCCGTGCCAACTGTCTGCCGACGCGCCAATCCCTCCGCGCGTCTTTCATTACAAAATCTCCTTTAACAGTGGAATGTCCGGATAAACTGCTGATCCCGACCTCTTCTGAAAGTTCTCTGTTCTCTCACGACGTCCTGGGTCAACAGAGGCTTAAATTTGGAGGTTTTCAGCTCGAAACAGGCTGACGACAGCGCCTGGGAGCGCTGCGCGACGTCCCGCTCCGTGGGAAGTCCTTAAAGCGACAGTAACACTCCATAATCTCTCATCAGTCGTTAAAATTTTCACCGAAAACCAGCTGAATTTCTCGAATGGCGTCACCGAAAACCAGCTGAATTTCTCGAATGGTGTCCACTTCGATGTGTCTCACTGGTTCTGAAAAAATTTTGATCAAGCAAAGCGCCAGTCTCTCAGGAAGTTCCCAGACAAAAGAAATCCGACGAGAGGGGTGGACCACTCCTCACTCAAAGCCTGCCCACAGGCGAATGACGCAACCGACAGGCGTGAAAAAACTCACGCATGCGCACGAGGGTTCAAGGTTGGCTGATGTAATCGCACGTGATTCAAATCCATATAGCTTTTGAAAAAAATAAAAAGGTCGGATACTTTTCTAATAGACTTCATATATTTGCCGAAAAGAGAAAAACGGCGGCCGTGATGCACAATTTATCAAGATCAAAACTGCTGAAAATCAACTTACTGCTAAACTACAATAAAATGTTACATAATTTTTATCAATATGAGAATTTTTCACTGTAAGAAATTAAATGTGATGTATATGTCATATCTACATGGAAGCAGGCCCCTTCATGGATGCAGCCATGTTGCCACAGTAGCCCAAAATGGACACACTTACTCCACCTTTTGCATTCTGCAGCACACCTGGAAGAGTCAAGAAAAACATAAGAGGAATCGGCAGATGTTCCCCTATACTTTGTTGTTAATGTTAATTCATTTTTTTAAGAATTAATAATAATTTAACCCCTTAACGTCTATTGTCGCATATATGCTACAATATTTGACTCAAATATGCAACATACCAAATTGACCAGTATGCCTGTTGTTGCAAATTTGCAACATACCATTATTATTATTATAACATTATAACATAAAGTCATTACCAAAATACCAAAATTACTATTTATTTTTTGTGCAACAGTGAAATTAATAATCTCAACATTATTTACCATCTACTTAAAGGCAAAAACAGACACAAAACATTTTTTTATATACAGCTATATAAATTCAGGCGTTAAAGGGTTAATATTATTTTAAGAATTTACAGATTATAATTGCTGGTGACTAATAAAGTTTAAGAACTCTGACTTTTGTGGAGGATTATACATATTGTTTATCACAAGAGAAGAGAGCTTATTGCCAAAAAAGAAAGCATGAAGGGAAACAAAACTGTGATCTGTGACTGCATAATATAATCTGCAATCTCACCACTAGAGGACAGTAAATACTACATGGTGTAGCTTTGAACGGGAATCATAATGCGCATACTTCAATGTGTATATACATGTGAATGCCTGATTATAGTAATGGCTTACATGCCGATGCTTTCTGTCTTGTTTCCTGTATTTCCTTGCTGTTTACTTGATTATAATTTTCCATAACATAGAGTAATACTTGTTTGTTGTGTCGGATATTTTATGCTACTATCAGGAAGTAAAGTCTTTGCTTTCGGTGCTCCTATGTTGTGGAACGTGTTGCCTGCTGCTGTTCGACAGTCAAATGGTACTGAATGTTTTAAATCCAAACTTAAAACTCACATGGGGAGGTGATGGTCTAGTGCTTATGCTGTTGGGCTTGAGACCAGCGGATCCTTGGTTCAAATCCCAGCCTGACCGGAAAATCACTATGAGCAAGGTCCTTAAACCCCTAGTTGCTCCCGGTGTGTAGTGAGTGCCTTGTGTGGCAGCACCCTGACATTGGGGTGAATGTGAGCCATTATTGTAAAGCATTTTGAGCATGTGATGCAGATGGAAAAGAGCTATATAAATGCAGTCCACTTACCATTTACCATTTTTTTCTGTCATGTACAGCTAATTATAATTGGTTAAATGGACTGCATTTATATTGCGCTTTTCCATCTGCATCAGACTGTTGTGAAAGTGTAGGTACACGGACCCACAACAGGGGGCGCAAATGAACGGACAATGGAGTAGGTCAAATAACAACAATTTACTGTTGCGAATGTGCACAACCAATACAACAGATTACAACACTAGACAGGAGTCAAATCACAAAGGAGTCGTGTGGGCAGGCTCGAAGATAGGAGACACCTGTCCAAAGCAGAACCGGAACCACACGATTTCCTCCGCCACCAGACCCCGGGAATACTGGAGCCGCCAAGTCCCGAACTCCCAGGTGGCCACTGCCTCCGCGTGTTGGATCTGGTACTGCTGGCGAGGAACAAAAAGCAGTTAAATGAGGGCGCGTTTGCACCCAGCAATCCGTATGGCAGGAAAGCTACCTCCACCTCTCGTTGGAAAAGTAGTTCACAATACAACGCTCAAGTAACAAAAGGATACTGTCTCACAGTCAGCTGAGGTACGTTACCTTCAAGGTAGAACGATATCTCGGCAAAGAGGTGGAGATGTCGTCTGGCTGATATACCAACACTGATCCTGATGAATGGTGACAGCTGTCAAAGATGATGAGCGTCAGCTGTCACCCTGGCTGCTCCTGTGAGGCGGCAGCGCCCTCTGGTGCCTGGAGCCCGCACTCCAGGCCGGGCGCCCTCTGGTGGTGGTGGGCCAGCAGTACCTCCTCTTCAGCGGCCCACACAACACAGACGCTCAAAGCGCTTTACAATTATGCCTCACATTCACCCCGATGTCAGGGTGCTGCCATACAAGGCGCTCACTACACACCAGGAGCAATAGGGGATTAAAGGCCTTGCCCAAGGGCCCTTAGTGATTTTCCAGTCAGGCGGGGATTTGAACTCATGATCTTCTGGACTCAAGCCCAACACCTTAACCACTAACTCCCCTAGACCATTCTGTTTGATCTATTCTATTTGGTTCTATTTGATTTCATTCCTAGCTTTCAGGCCCAAGCTAAATCTATGAAGAAGAAGGAGCTTTATTGTCACTAGACATACATGTATATAATGAAATGTGTCTTCTACATTTAACCCATCCTACTTACAGTTAGACACAATCCAACCATTAGGAGCAGCCACAGTCTGGCACCCAGGAACCAGCTCCAGATGTAGAGATGCTGCCTCGGTCAGGAGCAGTTCCTAAATAAGCACGTTTTTGTGATTGTGGGAGGAAACCTACACAGGCATGGAGAGAACATGCAGACTCCACACAGAAAGGACCAGGCAGGGAAGTAATCCCACGAGCTTCTTGCTGTGAGGCATCAGTGCTAACCACTAAGCCACCGTTTGCCCAAAAACAAGCACAGGGCTTGTCCAGGATTTGAACTCAGGACTTCTCACATCCAAGGTGAGAATCATACCCCTAGACCAGGGGTCTGCAACCTTTACTGTCAAAAGAGCCATTTTTGTCCCGTCTTTAATTCAACCGCGGGTTGCAAACCCCTGGTCTAGGGCGGGGATCTGCAACCTGAGGCTCGGGAGCCACATGCAGTTCTTTAACCCCTCCGCAGTGGCTCCCTGTACCTTAAAGGCTCTGTGTCTGTGAATCTTTTTTTTCCCTCCTGTGCGGCAGTGTCTTTTAAGTTAAAAATCTCAGAGGATTTCAGACTGAGTGACACTGGCTACGTTTACATGCCGTTAATATTGGGGATAAGGTCAATATTCCGGTTTCTGAATCATTAGGAATAACCCGTTTACATGCTTAAGCAGACAGTTACTGCTGTATACATGGTCTTGGTACCATATGGAATATCCCCATCTAAACAGCGACGCACGTCTTCCACCGGTGCTTGAAAACACACACACACAAAAACACAAAAAAAACACACACAAAAAAAAGCAATTTAAAAAAATATATATAGTTGAACTGTATATTGAAAAACTTTATAAGCTGTATTATCTTTATTCATTCATTTTAAAGGTCAAATATGACCTTTAAAATAAAGAATTGTATTTGTGGAAGACGGGACAAAAATGGCTCTTTTGAGAGTAAAGGTTGCAGACCTCTGCCCTCGACCCACAAGCCAGGCAATGAATGTGAATGGTTCGGTTAATTTGTCTGATTTGTAATTCAAACTGTTTTTCAACCCTTTCCTGTTTTAATTTATTACCATTATTATTATTATTATTATTATTATTATTATTATTATTGTCAGACCATAACGGGTGCCTAAAAGTAGAATATGAGCAGTGTAAGGACACGTCACTCTGCATGCGTAACAGGTGTGTCTCCCAGGATAAGCAGGAGTTGCCATATGTCACAAACAACCTATTCAGGCTGACGTTTTACTAACACCAGGGGAGTTTTAACATGCACAGTCATGGAATTGTGGAACTTTAGTGATGTTTAACCTGAAATCCAAAGCATATTTCACTATAAAGCAGGAGTATTTAACTCGTTCCAGAAAGGGCCAAGAGCGTGCAGGTTTTCTTGGCAGCCATCCACTCCGCCAGATGATTTGATTAACTGATTCCATCTGCTCAAAGTGATGTTAATCAGTGAAATCACCTGCTGGAGTGGGTGGCTGCAAAGAAAACCTGCACGCTCTCGGCCCTTTCTGGAACGAGTTGAATACTCCTGCTATAAAGAGTACATTAAACACATCATGGCCCCTTTAATGTTGTTTCAACAAGTCTGTATTATCTAAGTGTGCAAGTGGAGATCAGATTGGAGTGTGTGCACCCAATTTTATCACAGTTTAATAAATGGTATTAAAAAGTGAGTATGCATATTTCTGCCTGGATGTACACACACAATTTTGTCTTGAATCTATACAGATTTTAATATGTCTGCGTCCATCTGAAACCAGATTCTTCTTCCCAAACAGCTTCATTAAAAGTTATGAGTGTGCTATTTCAGTTAATGCTGCACACACACACACACACAGTAGAACCTAAACTATAAAGCTGTTAAGTTTATCTACAAGCGAACAGCTTAACTGCTGTCAATAGACAGGGCTGTGATTGGGGAAGGTGGGAGGGTCAAGGGTGAGCGGAGAGAATGAGAAGGTGGGGGTCGGGTTGCTGTCTGGGTGAGAGGAGTGTTGATCGATTCCAGGCTCGGTATTTTCCAGACAGGGTAAATGGTGAAGGTCAAAGGTCAGTCGCTCTTGTTTCCTATGAAAGAGGGGCTGTCTGTCTGCGTGTGTTTTCGTGTTCACGTGCAGTGGAAAATATGTGTGCATGTTTGCCGAGTGTTAAAAATGTGTCGCCTCAAATCTGTCGATGCCTGCTTTGAGTGACCGCTAACGTGCGCGCAAAATCTGACCGAATCAACAAAATTACAACTTTGTATACAGTTGTGATTTTTCTCAGCACGTGCATCTATTTTGTTTGATTTGTCTTTCAAAAAGAAACAAATAAAATCGCTGAATGCGAAAATAATTTGTTGTTGGAAATTTTACATATAAGCAACAAATAAATTAAGATATTCAAGTGAATTTCTTTATGTCATGTACAAGCTTGACTTGTTTTCCCCCCAAATCATTATTAATTATCTGAGTCTTTTGGCAACTGTCAACAACTTTACGATTCTTAAAGGCTAAAAATCGGGCCGATCTTTCCCATTTAAAGAACAAAAAGATTCTGAAACAAACTCTTCACATTAACAGCAGTAACTCAGTACGAAGCCACGTTGTTCAGTGTGTCTTGCTCAAGGGCATATGGTAAAATGTAAAAATAACTTCTGCAGCTGCTGGGATCAAACCTCACGCATTTGTGCTACACTGTTATTTTGTCTGCTCGGGCTGTGGCTCCTCACGTGACTGAACTGCAGACGCTGGTCACACATACTTATCCAGACAGGTTCAAAAATGCTAATTGCAACCACACAGACGGAAGGAGTTAGAAATGCGATAATTATATACATACCACTAACTTACAGACATGCGCACATACGTACGTGCCACGACACACATACAGGAGCATGCTGTGGCAAGGCAGCATGGATCACGTGCACCGCTTCATGTCTGTGCGTGCAAAGCTGCAAGTGAGTGCACGTGTCTGATGGAGAAGGCAGGTTGTGCAGGCAGCAGGCTGGCCTGCAAAGAAAAGGTAAAGGGGGAGATTCAGGGCGAGGTGCGACTGGGTGTGTGTGGGCGAGTGGAGGGCCTCCTCCTATAACTTCCCTTCCTTGCTCGCTGCCCCTCCCCCATCAGGGACTTGAACCCGTGACCCCCCGGGTGAATGAGTTCAAGGGAGGAACCGCCATTACTGAGAACCGGCTGGTCTGTTTGTGCGTGAGCTGTGTGTTTTTGTGCACGTATTCGAGTGTGAATGCGTTTGAAAGTAACCTGAGTCGAGATCTGCCGTTTGCATTTTTGCTTGTCGATATTTTCTTCTGTTATGTTTTGGTTTGCAGTGTAAAAACAAATGAACCAATAACAGAAAACTTAGCAAAAACTTCGAGTCTGCACGAGAATAAGAAACACATTTTGGAGCAGAACCAACTAAAGATTCACATTTGAGTTCCTTAGAATAATTTTTGTTTTGTTCTGTGCATCATTTTTTGCTCATAGTAACTTTTCCGCACCGATGTGTGCGCCACTATAGAAGCATTGTATCATGATGGCACTGCTGAGCATTAAAGGGGACACATTGTGGATCGTGACTTTTATTTTATAGTTACATATGGTTGAGGTTTCATGTCAAACATTTCCAGGGTCACATAATTCTGTGAGTGTGTGGAGAATCATTCTTTAAGCAAGATCCAGGCTTAAAACAATCCATTTTAAACTTTTGTGACATATGTAACTGAAGTCTATATCTCAATCTGTGAATTGCACTCAGTGATCTTAAACACATCCGTATGATCTGTGGGAGAGAGACAGAAACACACCACTTCTCAAATGAGAGAGGGGGGCGTGGTAACCGGTAGCATCTTTCCATTTAAAGCAACAGGCATAGAAGCAGGTCTTATTTAGAGATTTGGAAATAATGACAATTTGTTTAGTCATTCCCCTTATCCATTATTATTATCTGGTGGCAGCAGATTGCACTTCCTGATCTTCAGCCAAGGTCTCAAACTTTTCCTGGGGGATTGATTACAGGAAAAGCCAGCTGGAAGATAGAATCCATCCAATGTGTTCTGAGTCTTCCCCGGGACCTCCTCCTATTTGGACATACATGGAAGGTCGCATCATCTCAGTGTCTACAGACCATTTTTGGTTACAAATTTTAATATCTATTTTAAGCCATATGACAGCTCACTCAGATTGTCTGAAAGGTCACTAAAAAGGGAAGTGAGTGTACATGGCAATATTTGCAGTTTTCCGACATGTTCACAGCTGTCCCAGACGTGTGAAATGGCGTCGGTGGGCACACACTTCTTACATGCTAAGAAGAACTAAGTTGGGTCCTGAGGCCCATTGCTGTCTATGCTTATGCCCAGATACAGGTGACGAATGGTGAACCTCCAATTTTGGGTGACATTCGTGTGTTTTATTATGTAAAATGTCCGTAACATAAGATAAAGACAGACAGGTGTATCAAGATGCTTGTGCAGCCTGTTTTATCGTAAAGTCATGGTGGCCATTGCTGTTTGTATTATATTCTAAACATAATTTACTGAATGTTTACTTTCAACAACTGGCGCAACAGAATTTCAGTGTACACAGTAAAATCCCCAGTGTAAAACTAACACTGAAATTAAATTAACACTGCCAGTGTTAATTTTTCTTGAATCTATACAGATTTAGACTCTATACAGTGATAGAGTATCTCGTCAATAGTTTTACATCCTCATTGAAGACAACTTTGGATGCTGTAGCTCCTCTAAAAAAGAGAGCTTTAAATCAGAAGTGCCTGACTCCGTGGTATAACTCACAAACTCGTAGCTTAAAGCAGATAACCCGTACGTTGGAAAGGAAATGGCGTCTCACTAATTTAGAAGATCTTCACTTAGCCTGGAAAAAGAGTCTGTTGCTCTATAAAAAAGCCCTCCGTAAAGCTAGGACATCTTTCTACTCATCACTAATTGAAGAAAATAAGAACAACCCCAGGTTTCTTTTCAGCACTGTAGCCAGGCTGACAAAGAGTCAGAGCTCTATTGAGCTGAGTATTCCATTAACTTTAACTAGTAATGACTTCATGACTTTCTTTGCTAACAAAATTTTAACTATTAGAGAAAAAATTACTCATAACCATCCCAAAGACGTATCGTTATCTTTGGCTGCTTTCAGTGATGCCTGTATTTGGTTAGACTCTTTCTCTCCGATTGTTCTGTCTGAGTTATTTTCATTAGTTACTTCATCCAAACCATCAACATGTTTATTAGACCCCATTCCTACCAGGCTGCTCAAGGAAGCCCTACCATTATTTAATGCTTCGATCTTAAATATGATCAATCTATCTTTGTTAGTTGGCTATGTACCACAGGCTTTTAAGGTGGCAGTAATTAAACCATTACTTAAAAAGCCATCACTTGACCCAGCTATCTTAGCTAATTATAGGCCAATCTCCAACCTTCCTTTTCTCTCAAAAATTCTTGAAAGGGTAGTTGTAAAACAGCTAACTGATCATCTGCAGAGGAATGGTCTATTTGAAGAGTTTCAGTCAGGTTTTAGAATTCATCATAGTACAGAAACAGCATTAGTGAAGGTTACAAATGATCTTCTTATGGCCTCGGACAGTGGACTCATCTCTGTGCTTGTTCTGTTAGACCTCAGTGCTGCTTTTGATACTGTTGACCATAAAATTTTATTACAGAGATTAGAGCATGCCATAGGTATTAAAGGCACTGCGCTGCGGTGGTTTGAATCATATTTGTCTAATAGATTACAATTTGTTCATGTAAATGGGGAATCTTCTTCACAGACTAAAGTTAATTATGGAGTTCCACAAGGTTCTGTGCTAGGACCAATTTTATTCACTTTATACATGCTTCCCTTAGGCAGTATTATTAGACGGTATTGCTTAAATTTTCATTGTTACGCAGATGATACCCAGCTTTATCTATCCATGAAGCCAGAGGACACACACCAATTAGCTAAACTGCAGGATTGTCTTACAGACATAAAGACATGGATGACCTCTAATTTCCTGCTTTTAAACTCAGATAAAACTGAAGTTATTGTACTTGGCCCCACAAATCTTAGAAACATGGTGTCTAACCAGATCCTTACTCTGGATGGCATTACCCTGACCTCTAGTAATACTGTGAGAAATCTTGGAGTCATTTTTGATCAGGATATGTCATTCAAAGCGCATATTAAACAAATATATAGGACTGCTTTTTTGCATTTACGCAATATCTCTAAAATCAGAAAGGTCTTGTCTCAGAGTGATGCTGAAAAACTAATTCATGCATTTATTTCCTCTAGGCTGGACTATTGTAATTCATTATTATCAGGTTGTCCTAAAAGTTCCCTAAAAAGCCTTCAGTTAATTCAAAATGCTGCAGCTAGAGTACTGACGGGGACTAGAAGGAGAGAGCATATCTCACCCATATTGGCCTCTCTTCATTGGCTTCCTGTTAATTCTAGAATAGAATTTAAAATTCTTCTTCTTACTTATAAGGTTTTGAATAATCAGGTCCCATCTTATCTTAGGGACCTCGTAGTACCATATCACCCCAATAGAGCGCTTCGCTCTCAGACTGCAGGCTTACTTGTAGTTCCTAGGGTTTGTAAGAGTAGAATGGGAGGCAGAGCCTTCAGCTTTCAGGCTCCTCTCCTGTGGAACCAGCTCCCAATTCAGATCAGGGACACAGACACCCTCTCTACTTTTAAGATTAGGCTTAAAACTTTCCTTTTTGCTAAAGCTTATAGTTAGGGCTGGATCAGGTGACCCTGAACCATCCCTTAGTTATGCTGCTATAGACTTAGACTGCTGGGGGGTTCCCATGATGCACTGTTTCTTTCTCTTTTTGCTCTGTATGCACCACTCTGCATTTAATCATTAGTGATCGATCTCTGCTCCCCTCCACAGCATGTCTTTTTCCTGGTTCTCTCCCTCAGCCCCAACCAGTCCCAGCAGAAGACTGCCCCTCCCTGAGCCTGGTTCTGCTGGAGGTTTCTTCCTGTTAAAAGGGAGTTTTTCCTTCCCACTGTAGCCAAGTGCTTGCTCACAGGGGGTCGTTTTGACCGTTGGGGTTTTACATAATTATTGTATGGCCTTGCCTTACAATATAAAGCGCCTTGGGGCAACTGTTTGTTGTGATTTGGCGCTATATAAAAAAATTGATTGATTGATTGATTGAGTGTACATATGGTCCTACTCTGGCCAGAGTGGGAAGCAATCCCATGACCTTGCTTACTGTGAGGTAACAGTGCTAATCACTAAGCCACCATGTCACCCTCGCATTAGGATTTGGCAGATGTTTTACACCAGATGAGTGTTAAACTAACTGCCATCAAATATTCTGAATAATTTGGAGTAGTTGCTGATGGGACAGACAACTCTTGATTAAATGGGTGGAACCCTGATGACTGCACACACATCTGTGATGGAGACGTGCACTCTGAGTGCTAGTCAGTGCACAAATGTGAGAGATTTGCATTGCATTTCATATGAGTACATGTAGCATTAATGATGCACATGGGTGTTTTGTGTGTATGTGTGTCAGTTGGAATGGGAACGGTGACGGCCCTTCCCCCAAATACGGCTGGGTTTGTGACCGAGCCTGCAGCTCACTACCTGGTCCAGACTGGATCAATACTTTAATCCAATTGTCATTCACTTTCACTGGGATGACCAGTCACAAATGCAGACACACACACACACACATGCAACATGCATATACTAACATGCACGCACATGTTAGTTTAAAACAAATCATACTTGTGAGACATGCACACATTACACACAACACCAGTCATCAACAGGACAAAAAAGATGAATGAAAAGTCCTGTTGTGTTAATGTACTCCTGTTAGCGTGCAACCTTGTTCTTTACTACATGCTCTTCCATGCTAAATCCTGCTCTCTCTCTCTCTCTCTCTCTCTCTCTCTCTCTCTCTCTCTCTCTCTCTCTCTGGGCGTTCCTCCTTGGAATTGCATCATGCATGCACATCCGTGTCTGCAAACATCCGCTGACACACTGTCACATCATATTCATGTCTGCCAGCAAGCAGCCTCAACGAAAGAGTGACAATGGAAAGTGGATGTCAAAGCAGATCTGGGATTCGAACCCAGATGTCTGCTGCATAATCTCAGGGATTAAACACACACACACACACACACACACAAAAAATGAAGGAAATCAAGGTAGAAACTGACTTACCTCCCTGAAGCAGAATCAGTCTCCATCCTTCTTTCTCCGCATCTCTATCCCTGCTTCTTTACCACTCCCATTGAAAAACCAAGTCACTACTCTCCCATCTTTCACTCATCACCCCTTTCCAAATCCCTCTCTTATTCACTTCCTTCTTGCCGCCTCTCCCTGTTCCTCCTCCTTCTCCTCTTTGGTGGTTTATCACACTCTTTTTGCTTTCTTTCTTCTTTCTCTGGTGTCTTCTGCTGCTGCTAACTGCAGACTGTCTGGAGAGAGAGAGAGAGAAAGGGAGAGAGAAAGAGGGGGGGGGATCCAGGTGGAGAGACAGAGAGGAGGAATGGGAAGTGCAAACCAGGGCACACAGCCTCTGTCAGTTTGGATGAATATTGTGCACACTCGGCTTGTCTCTCCTCCCCCTCTCTTTCTCTCCCTCCACCTCCCTCGCTCTGTCTCCCAGACACCCCTCCTCCACTCCTCTCTTGCTTTGCCCTCCTTTGCTATCTCCTCCTCCCTCACTGCTGCCTTCAAACATGTTCACACTCCAAGACTGACTGACATTATGGTGCTGCACTAATACTGACACCCCCAACACTTCTCACGCTCCAGCACCAGTTAACCCTTTCAACAGACATGCAAAACTTGTCTGTTCATATTCGTCAAAACCGTAACCATAACGGTTTCCCTATAAGTAAACAGTGGATTTAATTTTAAGATTCTTTCCACATGGTATTCCTATGGAAGTTTGAATTTTTCTACAGTGTTGGTCTCCTAAAATGTTCCAAAGTTATTTTTGGGCTCTCTCAAAAGGTGAAGTCTGCTACTGATCACTTCAAAATGCTGTCAAATTCCAGAGGGAAAATAAAATCAAATAGGAATCTTGTAGGATACAAAATCCCGTAGGATTTCAAAGGGAAACTAAAAGCATATAGGAATCCTACAGGATTCAAAGTCTGGTATGATTCCCATAAGAAAATCAAATAATCTAGGAATCCTATAGGAGCTAAGACAGATCTTGTCTTTACTTTTCTCATGTTGTAGTTGATTTTTAACCTATTGTATACAAAACCTGCAGGGGTGGTGGCCAAGTGGTTAATGCACTTGGTTTCAGTGCGGAAGGTTCCCGGTTCGAATCCCACCCCTACCACATTTCTCCATGTAATGTGGAGTTGCGTCAGGAAGGGCATCCGGCGGCGTAAAATTTGTGCCAATTCCATATGTAGATCCACCTTGGATTTGCTGTGGCGACCCCGAGTACAAAAGAAGGGAGCAGCCGAAGGGACTTACTAGGAATCCTATAGGAAAATAAAATCCTGAAATCATGTAGGATTTCCAATTCTGAAGGATTCCTAAGGGAAAATAAAATCATATAGGAATCCTATAGGTTTCAAAATCCTGTACAATTCCTACAGGATCCAAAGTCCTGTAGGATTTGTATATGAAAATAAAATAATGTAGGAATCCTATATTCATTCATTTTCTAAACCAGGTTATATCAATTAAAGGTCACGGGGAGGCTGGAGCGTATCCCAGCAGTCATAGAGAAAGAGGCGGGGTACACCCTGGACAGGATGCCAGACTGTTGCAGGGCCACGCATAGACAGACAAACTCATTCATACTCGCATGCACACCTACGGTCAATTTTAAGTTTCCAGTTCACCTAACCTGCATGTCTTTGGATGTGGGAGGAAGCCGGAACACCCAGAAGGAACCCAAGTGAACACAGGGAGAACATCCTAACTCCACACAAAAAGGTCCAGGTGGGAAGCAATTACACAACCTTCTCACTGTGAGGCAACAGTGAGGAAGCCACTGTGCCACCAGGATTCCTATAAGAAAACAAAATCATATAGGAAAGCAGTCTTGGAGGATTCCTCAGGGAATTCCTATATGACTTTTAAAAATAATAATAAACCAGAACATTCACAGAGACTAAGGTGACCACAAGAATATAAACCTCCATTGGCATAACAAAATATATGTACATGCAATACCCCTAACACCAGTGACATGTGGTGATGTTGATGGCTGGTGAGGCACTGACTTCATCACAATCAAATTTAAATATGAAGCTCAAAGAGTAGCTTATTCACCTTTTGATTTGCAGCAGTTAACTGGTTATGTTTAATATCTCATATCAGCATTCTTTACACATACAAACTAAAGCACACAAACAGCACATTTAATAAAAAAAAATGATATTATAGTCTTACCTCTACTTATAAATGAAGTCCATGTGCCGCTCCTTCTGAACAAAAGCATCGATGACTTGTTTGTGGAAGTTTTCCTTATCTTCTTTCAGTTTTAAAAGTCTCTCTGTCTCAGTGGAGATCACTGCCAGGGAAGAAAGTCGTCCTTCATCAGTCCTGTTATGACTATGTTTTCTGCCTTTTCTGGCTTTGAATATGACTGGTCGATCGCTCGTCTGTGATGACACTTCTTTGTAAATTCTTCAGGTCACAATATCCCATCTGAGTCCAGACATTGTCACAAGTTCAATCTCAATCTCAATTTATTTATAAAGCACTTTAAAATGCATACCAACAACCAAAGCGCTGTACACAACAAGAACAGGCAAGTTAAAATAAATAAATAAATAAACCACAGTTAAGAGCAGAAACACAAAAAACAAAACAAAAAAAACAAAAAAAAAAACATGTCAAACTGCATTAAAACCAAAGAGAAGAAATGTGTTTTAAGAGAAGATTTAAAAGCAGAGAGAGAATCAGCCTGCCTAATGTGCAAAGGAAGATCATTCCACAGTTTTGGGGCAACGACTGAAAAAGCTAGGTCACCTCTACGCTTCCTCTTTGACCTTGGGATAACCAACAGTGACAAATCAGCTGACCTGAGTGAGCGTGAAGGGATGTATAAATGGAGCAGGTCAGACAGATATAGCGGGGCAAAGCCATGAAGACATTTAAAAACAAATAAAAGAATTTTAAAATCAATTCTAAAACAAACTGGGAGCCAATGAAACGAACTGGAAGCCAATGAAAGTTGAGAAAATGAGACAGGAAAAGCAGAAAAGGCTGTTCCTTGCTGGACGTCCACACAGCCAGACTTTAGTGTGCCCCATTGCGTTTGAAAAGAGCGGCTCTTCTGTTGTCTGAAGCAAACCTTTCAGCTCTGGTGTTTGGTCATTCTTTAATTATTACCTCCTGCTTTGATTGAAAGTCCAGTTTTAAAAATTGTTTCAGTTTGGATATGTAATCCTGATATGTAACCCTGAAAGTAAAGTACAGGCGAGAGGAAAAAATAAATGAACGGCTGTTCTTCTAACTTATTCTGCAGCTGATGAGTTGCTGCAAGAAGAATCCCTGGGATCACTAGTGCCCCCTAACACGAGGCAGGACAACTGCGTGCCTCACTTGGTGCCTTTTTGCAGCCGTTTTGTGATCGCTCAGCACACGAAATGCATTACACACAAACAGCTGTTCATAAAAAACACTGTACATTATGTACATCAGCTAAACTGTGTAATTTACGTTCATATAACCAAAGTGTTTGACCATTTTAACAGCGACATACAGAGAGACAGTGCCCAGTGATTGCGCAGTCCAAGGTGAGGCTTGGCTGGCTGCTGCCTCATCGCACGTCTCTTGTCAGTATTTGAACAGCAAATTCAATGATTTTGAATTTAAAAAAAAAACAATCTATAACTACTGAAGTTAAAAGGAAAATAGCTTTATAGTACAAATCACTGGATAAATAGAACCATTTAATTTATTTTTTCATTTTACATTTTTTCTTTCCATGAAGACAGGTACAGCCTCACCTGAATGCACGTCACTGTCTAACATTGAGTTAAATATCTAGTAAGTTTCATTTGGGTTTGCTAGCATGGACCCAGCTGTTGGCAGATAATGTTCCATATTTTTTGTGGTCAGGAATATGGGAAGACCATTCCATGAACATTAGCCTCCTTTATCCATAAAACACTCAGTTCATCCCCAACCAAAAGTAAAGCTGATTTAAAGAGTCTCTGTGCATAATGATCACCAAGGACACATACTGGGAGTGTCTGTCTGTGTGTTTAATGAGAAATATTTTAATAATAATAAGACATGCGAGGTCTGTGGTATTAGCTGCTTTGCTTACCAAGAAAAGCATGCGCTGATGCTGTGCTTTGTCACATCCATGACACTACAGAACCACCTTGGGTCTTGGATAGCAACCACTCAGGCAGACACTCTGTCCATTCCCACATCTCTAAAATAACCATATATCTGCAGAAGCCAGATGAAAAATGGGCATCACCTTTGCCTTCTCCAGATACTGGGGTCTGAAACACTCAAGCACCTGTGTGCTGGATCATGCACAGAGAAACACACCACACGGTCATAATGTCGAAGCTGGCAATGCAAGTAATACTCCTCATTTTGTGCCTGAGTCACAAAATCATTTTCCTTTGACACAAAATCATTCCAGCAGTATCCATGAATCCTTCAAAGACACTGAGCACAAAATACATCTAGTCACCTTAGGTCACTGGTTAGGGTTCAAGTCTCACAATCATACAGCAAGACAGACAGCACCAATACCCTAAAGACTTGGACCTTTGTTCTCCTGTAAAGATATCTGTGTCACCAAACACCTCTGTCCAGCGACCTCATGACTCCATAAACTCTTCCCTGGCACCTCTCATTCTCAAAGGCCAAGAAACCAGAGACATATATGTCACTGCCAAGATAAGTGAGTGTCTCTACAAGTGCAACACTTTCACTGCATACAGATACACTTCTGATGGCTGAGTCCAGGAACTCACTAAGAGCCTGACTCTTAAGCCTAGTTTACACATAGATGGTTTTGTCGGTGGGCAGTACGTAGACCGAAGTTCGCGGTAGTTCCAGCTGTTTTCGCGGTGGAAAGGGGCGGAGCATTTCGCCGGCGTTTTGGCCGCCGTATTATCTGCAAATACGCGGACAAAACGCCACTAAATCTGCCGAATAAAGCGATGTTTTGACGCCGTAGCATCCGGCACACATCAGGCAACGGGGGTTAATACCCAGTTCTATCCTTTACAATCGCAGGTTAAGACGTGCGTGAGAACGGCGGTGTTCTGCTGCCGCCGATAATGCCCTGTGTACCGCTGGATTTATCCAGGCAAATCCTGCGTTACTCCAGGAACTTTTGCATATAGGCACCGCCCCCAGAGTATAATAGGCTGAAGCAGCAGGAATACATGCCTCCGTCACTGCAGGGGGAGGGAGAGCATCCTCAGCCTTTTATTCTCCTTCCTTTTACCCTCCTCAACGTGTTGCTCCGTCTCCACCACAGGGCTACCCTCTGCTTCTGAACCAGACCTCTTGGTAAGTCTTTGCTGCTGCCAATTTTCTTTTAAGAGGCATACTGGAGCTTCTCTGCAAAAATATCTGGAGCTGGCCGCGAGTGAGAGGCCTGCATGCAGCGCGCTAGCGTTTTTATATTGACCGCCACCTATCGGCCGTTTGGAACGCCGTTAACCGGGAGGTGGCGTTTAGAACGGCGTACTGTCCGCTAGCGCCGCCGTTTTGTCTGCCTCTGTCACCGGTTAAAACGCCCTTGAGGATGCCGATGTGGGCTGTATCGCCGTTTTACACGCCATTGATTAGGGATACAATGCCGGCCGCCAATTACGGCGGTGTAAACTGCGGCACTACAGGAAGGAGCAGGATGAAACGGCGATTAAAAAGTATCAAACGCCGTTGTTCGCGTTGTCTCCGTCGTCACGCGAATTCTCCTGGAGCGCTCCCGGAATTATTCGACGTTGAATAATTTTTTCGACGATTCCCGGTAAAGCCGGAACTAAGCCACGCCCCCTAGTGCCGGGGTTAACAATGGCGTGTGATCCTTAAGACGCCCAAAAACTCTTCCAGGACGCTTCCGGGAGCTCTTACCGTGTATGTGTAAACGGGGCTTTAGTCTTGATCCATTGCAAACATAAACCCAGACAGTCAGATTCACGTCACAGTCAACAAACCTTTCCTTGCCAACAAAAGCACCCAAGTCACTGATTTCCACAACCCTGCCCAACACCCAGTCCATGCAAACACTGAACAGTGTAGGAGCCAGAAGACATCCCAGATGAACATGGTTTCACAGGGGAAAACTCAGTCTCTGCCTCCACTCCACACAGCACTCACAGTATCTCTGTATAGGCTGGCTATGATATTCAGTAACTTCATGGGGATCCCACAAATTCTCAGGATGTCACAGAAAGCAGCCCAATGAACTGAATCAAAGGCTTTGCTGGAATCAACAAAGGCTGCAAAGAAGCACTGCCGATATTCAGGCTTGCATTCCAGGAATACTCACAGGGCTAGAATGCAGTTGATGGTTGACCTCTTGGGTGTCAAACCAGACTGTTGTGATTACTGAGCAGTAAGTAGCTAGAACTGAATCCTATTAATAATCCTTGCAAACACCTTCCCTGGCACAGAGAGCAGTATGACACCCATATTGTTCTTACATTACCCTTTCCTTTCCAGATTAGGACAACGAGTCCTTTCTTCCAATCTGCAGGGATGATACCCATCTCCCGGATTGAATCATCTGTTGCCAGATATGTCCAACTTCCCAGCACGAGGATCAGCCTTATGTAACTGCTAACAGTAGCCAGTACAGCATGACAGTACAGCAGAGGCATCTGTCAGGACTGAACCATCTTGTGCCATAACTGCAGTGGGGCAATGTGTAATTTTGAAGGAACAAAGTGCTTTGAGTCCTCTGTAAGCAGGTGGCTCACAAGACCACAGATGGTGTGTTACCTGATCACAGATTGCTTTAACAAATGCCTCTTTGTCCATTCTCATGACCATCACGGCCTGCTTTCTCAGCTCTCTGGACATCCTAACATTTCCATCAGGCTGTGCACTATGATTCCTCTGGATGACAGAGTATTCTAACATGTGAAACACCTCTTCCTACGGACATTGGTGGCTCCAACACAATCCTCAGCAACTTTCAGGGTCTGGTTGTGGAAGAACTCCCATAATCCATGTAGATCACCAGTTGTATCCACGCCTGCAATTCCTCCAGCCAAACTGTGTGTAAATTCTAGAGAAATAGTCTGATCTTGAAATCTGACCAAATCTAATCTTGGGCACTGGGCAAGCAGTAGCCTGTGAAACTTCAACAGAATCCTCAGGGAAGCCACAAGTCTGTGGTCAGAATTCAGAAACTGAACACTTCTGTAAACCCTACAGTTCTGCAGAATTCTCCAGCATGTTTCCACAAGAGCATCATCAATTTCCTTGGCAATACTTCTGGTATTAGAATACAATGTCCAGCGGTGTACATTTGAACAATGAAATCAGGATCAAGTAGCGTGTAGCCCCTGGCTTTGTTCATGTAAATGGGGAATCTTCTTCACACACTAAAGTTAATTATGGAGTTCCACAAGGTTCTGTGCTAGGACCAATTTTATTCACTTTATACATGCTTCCCTTAGGCAGTATTATTAGACGGTATTGCTTAAATTTTCATTGTTACGCAGATGATACCCAGCTTTATCTATCCATGAAGCCTGAGGATACACACCAATTAGCTAAACTGCAGGATTGTCTTACAGACATAAAGACATGGATGACCTCTAATTTCCTGCTTTTAAACTCAGATAAAACTGAAGTTATTGTACTTGGCCCCACAAATCTTAGAAGCATGGTGTCTAACCAGATCGTTACTCTGGATGGCATTTCCCTGGACTCTAGTAATACTGTGAGAAATCTTGGAGTCATTTTTGATCAGGATATGTCATTCAAAGCGCATATTAAACAAATATGTAGGACTGCCTTTTTGCATTTACGCAATATCTCTAAAATCAGAAAGGTCTTGTCTCAGAGTGATGCTGAAAAACTAATTCATGCATTTATTTCCTCTAGGCTGGACTATTGTAATTCATTATTATCAGGTTGTCCTAAAAGTTCCCTAAAAAGCCTTCAGTTGGTTCAGAATGCTGCAGCTAGAGTACTGACGGGGACTAGCAGGAGAGAGCATATCTCACCCGTGTTGGCCTCTCTTCATTGGCTTCCTGTTAATTCTAGAATAGAATTTAAAATTCTTCTTCTTACTTATAAGGTTTTGAATAATCAGGTCCCATCTTATCTTAGGGACCTCGTAGTACCATATTACCCCATTAGAGCGCTTCGCTCTCAGACTGCGGGCTTGCTTGTAGTTCCTAGGGTTTGTAAGAGTAGAATGGGAGGCAGAGCCTTCAGCTTTCAGGCTCCTCTCCTGTGGAACCAGCTCCCAATTCAGATCAGGGAGACAGATACCCTCTCTACTTTTAAGATTAGGCTTAAAACTTTCCTTTTCGCTAAGGCTTATAGTTAGGGCTGGATCGGGTGACCCTGGACCATCCCTTGGTTATGCTGCTTTAGACGTAGATTGTGGGGGGTTCCCATGATGCACTGTTTCTTTCTCTTTTTGCTCCGTATGCATCGCTCTGCATTTAATCATTAGTGATCGATCTCTGCCCCCCTTCACAGCATGTCTTTTTCCTGTTTTTTTCCCTCAGCCCCAACCAGTCTCAGCAGAAGACTGCCCCTCCCTGAGCCTGGTTCTGCTGGAGGTTTCTTCCTGTTAAAAGGGAGTTTTTCCTTCCCACTGTTGCCAAGTGCTTGCTCATAGGGGGTCGTTTTGACCGTTGGGGTTTTTCATAATTATTGTATGGCCTTGCCTTACAATATGGAGCGCCTTGGGGCAACTGTTTGTTGTGATTTGGCGCTATATAAGAAAAAAGTTGATTGATTGATTGATTGATTTTTGCAAAGTCAAAGAGCATTGCACCATTTTTACCATGGTCAAAAGATCCATGCAGACCAGAGCAGTTAAATTAAATTAATTCTTGCCTTATTTTTATTCCACCTCACCATACAAAATTCATCTGGAAGAATCTGTGTATGCATGGTCTGAAGTATATGTGGGGTATGCACATTCTCCCTCACATTCTGCTGTTATATGAATTCCCATTTAGGTGTGGGAAACAATGAACATATTGTTTTTGTGGATAAATGTTTATAAATCAGGTTACATGAGGTCAGTGAGCATGCACTTGTGTTGCCACATCCAACACAAGACAGAACTGTCTTGGGTGATGGATAGAAATCATCCATCTCCACCTTTCAAAAGTAACCATCGATCTGCCATAGCCAAGGGAAGCGATGGTGTTCAGCCTTGACTTTCTGCAGCTGCTGGAGTCCTCAAAACTGAGGTACCTGTGTGCTGGATCTTGCACAGAGATATGCACCACATGGCCAAAATGTCATAGAAAGGGTTACTTTTCACCTGAGTCTCCCAGTGTAACTATTCATTTGACATAAAAATCATTCCAAGGATCCTTGCGAAGAGATCTGGTACCAAACATGTTTCGTCCTTGCTTTAGGTCACTGGTTAGCTTCTAAGTCTCACAACCATACAGTAAAACAGGACGTATAAGGACCTGAAACACTTGGACATTCATTCTCCTGTAAAGGTATCAGCATCACCAAACACATGACCTTATGACTCCATGAGCTCTTGCCAAGCATTGCCAGATCTCAAAAGCAGAAGACACAGAGACATAATTTTCACTGCAGACTCCAAATGAATGCATTTGTACACAGATACGAGGTCTGTTAGAAAGGTATCGGACCTTTTTATTTTTTGCAAAAACCTGATGGATTTGAATCACGTGTGCTTGCATGAGCAAACCTTGAACCTTCGTGCGCATGCATGAACTTTTTCACGCCTGTTGATTGCATCATTTCCTGGTAAGCAGCCTTTGTGTGAGAACATGTGTAGTGTGCTCGGCGGATTTTCATTTCAAGGAAAAAGATGGAACAACTGGAGCAGCGCCGCATCAAATTTTGCCAGAAACTGGGCGACAGCCAGGTGGAAACCATTCGGAAGATTCAGACGGCTTTCGGTGATGATCCTATGGGCATCACACAGATTAAGGAGTGGTACAACCGGTTTAAAGACGTCTGCACAACGGTGGAGAGCGAGCCACACTCCGGTCGGCCATCAACATGCTGAAATGACCAGATCATTTCTAAAGTGAACGCTGTGGTGATGCGGGACCGTCGTGTGACTGTCCAAGAAATTGCGGAAGAGGTGGACATCAGCACTTTTTTGGTACATTCCACTGTGACAGAAGATTTGGCCATGAAAAGAGTGGCGGTGAAATTCATGCTGCTGCTGATGGCAGCGCAAAAGCACCTTCGTGTTGAAGTCTCACAGGACATGCTGTGACATGCCCACCTTTTCCACAATTTCTCGGATAGTCACGTGACTGAAAACTCACCGAAAGCCGTCTGAATCATCCGAATGTTTCCACCTGGCTGTCGCCCAGTTTCTGGCAAAATTTGATGCGGTGCTGTTCCAGTCATTCCGTCTTTTTCCTTGAAATGAAAATCCACAGAGCGCACAGCACACGTCCCACACAAAGGCTGCTTACCAGGAAATGATGCAATGAACAGGCGTGAAAAAGTTCACGCATGCGCACGAAGATTCAAGGTTTGCTCATGCAAGCACACGTGATTCAAATCCATCAGGTTTTTGCAAAAAATAAAAAGGTCCGATACTTTTCTAACAGACCGCGTACATCTGAGTCCAGGAAGTCAATGAAAGCTTGGGCCTTAGTGTAGAGCCAGGGCAATCACATATCCAGACACTCCACCTCCTCACTCAGCTTCTTGAGTGCTGCCACGAGGGTATCCAAAGCCATTGGTTTCCACAACTCAACCAAACACCCAGTCCATGCAAGCACTGAACATTGAACAGTGTAGAGTTTATCAATGGGGCTCCAGATATGGACTACTGTAACATATGTCATGGATGTCTAAAATGAGCCATTCCAGGCCTAAATTTAGCTTATAGCACTGTATTTTGTACATGCACAGATACAGAATTATAGAACTTTAAAATGAAACCTCAGTCACATTTTGCTGTAAAATGCAAATTAAAAAAAAAAATCACAACATGACGCCTTTAAACTGCTGTTGCACAGATAATTTTAGTATTGTGTTCAAAAATATCCTTAGAGCTAATTACACATTTGCAAAACAACGAGTTTGTCTCCAAAGCAGATATTTCTTTGAAGTCGTTCTTTGGAAAAATAAAATTTGCATGTCACTTGTTTCAAATGTAAATCAACTTTTTTCATGCATTATCTTTGCAGGCAGATGGTGCTCTTTGAAGATGCTCTATTCTTGGTGCATCATATTCTGAGCATCAGTCAGTTTATCAATGAAAGCATTTTTTTCCACCAAGTGCATCTCACTTCATCTCTGTGCCATGTGGTTTGCATCCATCAGATCCACTATGAACCTGGTTTAACACTGCCATCTTATTTAGTGTTTCCACCATTACTTTAACCGCCTCCTCCAACATATTCCCCAGTCTTTCCTCCCTCCCTCCTTGGTTACATATTGATTAGTTCGCTCGGTGTGTGTGTGTGTGTGTGTGTGTGTGTGTGTGTGTGTGTGTGTGTGTGTGTGTGTGTGTGTGTGTGTGTGTGTGTGTGTGCATATGTGCCTGGACCTGCCACGGTCAATGAGGTCAAGATGGAGGCCAGACAGACCCCCCCCCCCCCATCACCTCCTGTTCTCTGTCTCAGGGTAACTGAGTGCAGTCGAGGTAAAGGAGGCGTATTAAATGACAACATCAGCGTCCTTCACAACTTCACCTAATGCTTCATTTAACAGAAAATGCTCTATCTTCAGCATATACACTGCAGCGCCACATTGTGATGAGTTCAGGTAACATCTATTTAGTGACCCCCAAGTATCAACTCACATCAGAGTTCAGTTTCAAGACATCTACAGTGAGCAAGGAAGAACCATTCGCATCAGTAATATATAACAGTCAGCTAGATGCCAGAGTGACATGGAAATGATGCTTTATCTGAAGAAAAAAAAAGGTCAGGTAAGGTTGCATGTCTTGCCTTTGCACTGGGCAAAAGTGCAAGCTTTTCAAAAACCACCTGACAGTGACTGACCTCCATGACCCCTGTGGACAACGGACTCGCTGTCTGCAGAGAAAAGGGGGGCAAGGATGGATGGGAGTCCTGGGGTCGACAGGGGCCATAAGGGGAAGATGCAGACAGAGGAACCCTGAAAAGATGCCACACAAGAGGCAAGCGAACAATACAGCAACTATATATATAATACACACAGTTGTATGCAATAGTTTGGGCACCCCTGATAATTTTCATGATTTTCCTTTATTACTCATTGATTGTCTGGATCAGAAATTTCAATTAAATATATCATATAGCAGATGAAAACACTGATATTTGAGAAGTGAAATTAAGTTTATAGTATTTACAGAAAGTGTGCAATAATGATTTAAACAACATTAGACAGGTGCATAAATTTGGGCATGCTTATTTTATTGATTTGAATACATTTAGCACTAATTATTGGAACACAAAAATGGTTTGGTAAGCTCATTGACCCTTAACCTCCTTACCCAGGTGAATCCAATCATGAGAAAGGGTATTTAAGGTGGCCATTTACAAATGTTTCTCCTCTTTGCATCTCTTCTAATGAGTGGCAACATCGGGAGCCTCTAAACAACTCTCAAACGACCTGAGAACAAATATTGTTCAATAGGAATAGGAATAGGTCTTTATTGTCATTGTCATATGTACAACAAAATTTAAAGTGCTCTCCAGTCAGTGCAACATTCCTATGTATATAAATATATAAAACAATTTAAACACTTAAATTACTAGTTCTAAAAAAAAAAAAAAAAATCATCAACATCATCATGGTTTAGGGGAAGGATACAAAAAGCTATCTCAGAGATTTCAGCTGTCAGTTTCCTCTGTGAGGAACATAGTGAGGAAATGGAAGACCACTGGCACAGTACTAGTTAAGGCCTGAAGTGGCAGGCCAAGAAATAAGGATGGTGAGAACAGTCATAGTCAACCCACAGACCTGCTCCAAAGACCTACAACATGATCTTGCTGCAGATAGTGTCTCTGTGCATCGTTCTACTATAGAGTGCACTTTGCACAAGGAGATGCTGTAGGAAGCCTTTTCTGCATACACGCCACAAACAGAGTCGCTTGAGGTATGCTAAAGCACATTTGGACAAGCCAGCTTCATTTTGGAATAAGGTGCTGTGGACTGATGAAACCAAAATTGAGTTATTTGGACATAACAAGGGGCGGTATGCATGGCTGAAAAAGAACACAGCATTCCAAGAAAAACACTTGCTACCTACAGTAAAATTTGGAGGTGGTTCCATCATGCTGTGGGGCTGTGTGGCCAGTGCAGGTACTGGGAATTGCATGTTAAAGTTGAGGGTCACATGGATTCCAGTCAATATCAGCAGATTCTTGAGAACAATGCTCATGAATCAGTGACAAAGTTGAAGTTGTGCTGGGGCTGAATCTTTAAACAAGACAACAACCCTAAACACTGTTCAAAATCTACTAAGGCATTCATGCAGAGGAACAAGTACAATGTTCTGGAATGGCCATTTTAGTCCCCAGACCTGAATATTATTGAAAATGTGTGGTGTGATTTTAAGCAGGCTGTCCATGCTCAGAAATCAACAAACCTGAGATGTTTTGTAAAGAAGAATTACCCAAAATACCGTCAACCAGAATCCAGAATCTCATTGGAAGCTATAGGAAGCGTCTAGAGGCTGTTATTTCTGCAAAAGGAGGATCTGAATACTGATGCATTTTTTTCTGCTGGGGTGCCCAAATTTATGCACCTGCTAATTGTGTTTAAAGAATTATTGCGCAGTTTCTGTAAATCCTATAAACTTCATTTCACTTTTCAACTATCACTGTATTTGTCTGCTATATGATATATTTAACTGAATTTGCTGATCCAAACAACCGATTGAAGCAGCAGGACCTTCGTGGCCGGGACGACAGTGGGGATCGAACCCACGCGGCTCGCACAAAAGACTGTTCCTCTACCAGGTCAGCCAAAGGGGAACTCCCTGTTAGCCAAGCTAGTGGGAACGTCTTTTCAATTGGGACCCGGAACTTTCATCCCACTACACATCTCCCCACCATTTTTGACTTCGTCCCGAAGTCACAGGTGCATGTTAGCATACTCTGTGATCCACATCCTGTTCATGACGCCAGATTGAAGCAGCAGGACCTTCGTGGCCGGGACGACGGTGGGGATCGAACCCACGCGGCTCGCACAAAAGACCGTTCCTCTACCAGGTCAGCCAAAGGGGAACTCCCCGTTAGCCAAGCTAGCGGGAACGTCTTTTCAATTGGGACCCGGGACTTTCATCCCGCTACACAATGATTTATAAAGGAAAATCATGGAAATCATCAGGGGTGCCGAAACATTTACATACCACTGTGTGTGTGTATATATATATATATATATATATATATATATATATATATATATATATGAATGAATGAATGAAAACTGTTTATTTCGAACATTTGATACAACAACAATTACAAGATAGATCAGTAAAGACAACAACAAAAAAGTTCCTACTGTGTACCCAACATGTCCGAAAAGGGGTAGGGTGAAGCATCAGCTTATTTATCCCTACCCCTTCTTCCCCACAACCAGTAATACCCTTTGCCACATATACACATAGATTCCTACACACCTAAACCGATATCAATATATATATATATACATATACATACACATACACATATATATATACATACACACATCAACATACATACACATATACATACACATATATACACATATACATATATACACATATATATACACAAACATAAATATACACCTACACATACCTACTTACATACAAAATACTATATATTTACAAGCCGAAGCAAAAAACAAAAACACCCTAACCCTCATTATATATATATATATATATATATATAGCTGTGTTCAAAATAATAGCAGTGTGTTTAAAAGCTCAAAATTCTAAATACTTATAATAGCTTTAATTTCCACACATGCAAATGTATTGAGAACACTGCGCATTCTATTTCAAATCAAAACATGAAGAAAAGGTTATCAAATTTTTATTACTTTACAGAAAGTGGAGAAAAATGAATATTAGGTTGTCCAAAAAATAGCAGTGTCTACATTTTTCTTTTCAAACTCAAACATTTGCTGTACAAACTGAAAAATGCTTGAAAATTAATTTTTCCTGTGAAACACTGAACTAATATTTAGTTGTATAACCACTATTTCTGAGAACTGCTTAACATCTGTGCTGTATGTTGTCAGACAACTTCTGGCACCTGTGAACAGATATTCCAGCCAAGGACAATTGGACTACATTCCACAGTTTCTCTGCATTTCTTGGTTTTGCCTTAGAAACAGCATCTTTTATGCCACCCCACAAGTTTTCTATTGGATTAAGGTCCTGCGATTGGGCTGGCCACTCCATAACTTTAATCTTGAAGGTCTGAAACCAAGATGCTTCTCACTTGCTGGTGTGTTTGCGATCATTGTCTTGTTGAAACACCCATTTCAAGGGCATTTCCTCTTCAGCATAAGGCAACATGACGTCTTCAAATATTTTGATGTATTCAAACTGATCCATGATCTCTGGTATGCGATAAATAGTATACACTATAGTATGAGAAACATCCCCATATCATGATGCTTGTTCCACTATGCCTCACTGTCTTCACAGTGTACTGTAGCTTGAATTCAGTTTTTGGGAGTCGTCTATCTTGCTTTCATCAGTCCACAAACTTTGGTGCCATTTCTCTTTAAGCCAGTCAGTTGTGTTGTTTGGCAAATTGTAACCTCTTCAGCACCTGTTGTTGTTTTCAACAGTGGGACTTTGTAGGGGTTCTTGGCTGAGTCTTTGCCATTCTGGCTACTCTTCGATCCATCCTTCAATGAATGGTGGCTTTCTGTTTTTTACCATGTCTTTCTGGTTTTGTTGCCATTTTAAAGAATTTGAGATCATTTTAGCTGAGCAGCCTATCATTTTTTACACTTCTTTATGTGTTTTCCCCTCTCCAATCAACTTTTTAATCAAACTATACTCTTCTTCTGAAGAATGTCTGAAACAATCCATTTTACTCAGATTTTCAGAGAGAAATACACAACAACCAGCATGTACATTTGATACCTCTATCCTTTTTCTCGGTCCTTTTCCATTTTCACAGCATTCATCCTTGACCCAAAATACACAGGTATACCAAACAGCAAATGCCAGCTCTCTCTGGTTTCTGCGTTATCGAAGTCACACACATATGCACACAGAGGCCACTTGGCTATGATAATCTAGATAACTCAAACGTTCCAAAGAATGTTGACTATTTTACTGAAGACAGTAATATATTACAGAAAATGATGGCGCTTTCGAGCCTAATAAAAACCTGATTACTTTTTATGTTTACAGCAGTGTGTGAGTCCATAAAGACAACAAACACAGTAAACTGAATATTGATCAGTATGTTTTTCTAAAACCACAGGAGTGTTCGCCGATACTAAACATTTAACTAGGTTAATGTTTAACATGTAGCATTCCATCATAAATTATTTGTGTAATACTTTAAAATAAGAGTATACTGCTGACAGTAAATTCAGGAAACACATTAACAATTAATTAAGAGTTAACTAATTTTTAGCAATCATTTATTGTGTTCATGGTCTTTAGATTATGAAAGTATTAATACCTTCATTAACATGAACAGACCCTGATGTGTAAAAATATGTAAGTCTTAATTCACTGTTAATTAATGCTTATTACTGCATTAATTAATCTAGACTTATTATAATGCGATATCATTATTTGAGATTTAGAAATTTTTCAAAATTTTCAGCATCCCCCCCCTTAAATCATGCTTACAATTTTTGTACAGTACTTTATGCACAGCTGGTCGAACCGAACCCACTTGTTTTTCCTCATATGAAATTATGGCTTAAAGGCATTTTCTGACACAGCTGTAAGAACATTCATTAGAAGTATCCCACAGCATTTTCTTAAAAGTCAAATACTATGACTCTGGGCCAAGCTCAAGCAGGTTTTCCATGAACCAGAAGGCCGACAGATCAATCCCTGAATCCTCCTGGGTGTTAAAATTGTCTTTGAGCAAGATTTTGAAGGCCCAAGCTTCTCCCGGTTCTAACCCAATAAAACTGGAGAGGGTGAGTGACAGGAAGTGCATCCAGCTGTAAAAGGTTTAGACAAGACCATAAAAGAACATTGAACGCCACATTAAAGTGGCAGAAAGATGGTGGGAAAGAAAACGGTCTCGACCATCCTCAAGCCTTTCACCATGTTCCATGAAAACCGGTTCAACAGCTTTGAGTAAGAAAACAGAGGTAACAAAGAATCCAGTTCAGTAGAAGTAGCAAAGCACAAAACTTATTTTGCACTGCAGCGCCCCCTGGAGGGCAATGCCCTAATTCTAAAATAGTTTGGAAAAACCATTGGGTGACCTCTAACCCTTGACTTCCTCTTGGTGGTATCTGATAGATCCAGGCAGTAAAATTAGTGATATCAAGTCACCTTTGGCCTACAAGGTTTGCAATTAATTAATCTAAATTTGTCACAAGTATAATTTTTCCCCCAAAAAATATCAGCCCTCAAATCGCAAAACATGCACAGGCATTCAGAAACACCACAACACTGAAGAAATGAACTACTCGTATACATAAAAATAAACTGCAGTCTATGAGCTTTGCAAGGATGGGACATCAGGAACATACTGAGTAAGATTTTTTGCTGCACAAAAAAGTGTATTTTGAAAAAAAAAGATCTCTTAGGCCCCATGAAAAAAAAGTTTACGTTGACATCAGAAAAAAGTGATGAGGGCGTGCAGGGTTTTTTTTTTTTTTTTCCTTCTTAGAAACAGGTACATACACGGTAGCTTAGTGGTTAGCACTGTTGCCTAACAGCAAGAAGGTCGTGGGATTGATTCCCACCAGTGGCCTTTCTGTATGGAGTTTACGTGTTCTCCTCAAGTTTGCGTGTGTTTCCTCCGGGTGCTCCGGTTTCCTCCCACATGTAAAGACATGCAGGTTAAGTGAATTGGAAACTTTCTAATTGTTCAGGTCTCCCTTGCAAAAGAGACTTCAATCTCAATGGAACTAACCTGTTTAAATAAAGGTTAAAAAAAAAAAAAAAAAACGATACCTGAAAAACAACACATACAGTACCTGCATACCAAGTGAGGAACTGCAAATATCAGCTATTTTTACAATAAATCTTGTTTCCATGTTGAATACAGTCAGTGTACTGCACGCTAGCGGCGTGATAAACACGCACACTGTGTGTGAGTGAGACGGAGCAACTGACTGTGTGGTTGTCAATGACAACAAACTGCAAATTCCAGTGTCTCCAACCGAACGGTCCCCCCTAAAAATCGGTCCACCCTGCCTTTAGTGCACATGTGTCATTTCTGTGCGTCAGCCATGGCTCACCGATTATCACCTCATTTCTGCTTCAACTGCACTCCAGTCATCATCTATCTCAGCGACAGATATCTGAAGCTTTTATACAAGAATCACTTTCCACATAAATTCAGCATTATTTCATCATAAAAGACAGAGGAAGTGATCAGAGCGCCACACCCACACGACCTGCAGCTGCTGCGTTCACTGCGCCTCTGTCATTTCAAAGTGTCAGTAGCGATTCACTGAATATCACCTCATTTCTGCTTAAAACTTACTTTAGAATGATTTAAGAGGTTTTACTTTGTCATCTGATGGTTAATAATCACATTATTCGCTTTGATTGCTTTGGATGTAGAGAGTCAGACTCAGATGAGCTGTTGTGGTACCAAATGACACATGCGCAGTGAAGGCAGGCTGGACCAATTTTTAGGGGGGAACCTTACAGTCTGCAACACCATATCTGGCTCAACAAACGTCAGCTATCTTCGGCCAAAGCACACTCGCCACCTAGCGGTTGTGCCGGTGTTCTGTCGAGATGTGCGGTCTTGTCAAATTGTGTGCCCCAGCGCATAAAACAGTTCCATGTCACGACAATACTGTGCTGTAAATACAGCGTGCACATGCAAATTTAACTTTTTAAAATTGAAAAGACACTTATTGCTGTTGTATTTTTGTGTAAAGACAAAATTTATGTGTTTCCTTCAGTGGGGGAGCTCAGCTCCACTCGTGAATATTCTGTCGAATTGAGCTGTCGATTTGTGCGTCCCAGCAATATTACCCTGTAACTACAGCGTGCACATGCATATTGCAAATTTTTAAAATTGAAAAGACACGTACTGCTGTTATATTTTCATTGCTAGGTTGCTCGATCGGAGAGTTCAACACAGTAAAGAGAATCACTGTCAAACCGACAGGGGGAAGTGTGGATGGGGGAAGGTGTCAAAGTCTGGGTAGAGAGAACTGTGCATGCACAGTTGTATGGAGGGTTGGCTTCTCGACAGGAATGACATCTCGACAAGACTATCGAGATGTCGGGGATGATACGCGTAAACTGTTTTTTTTTTTTTTAATGGAGCCTTTAGGTGGTGGTGGTGTGTGTGAGTGATGTAGTAAATTTCACTTTACATATCAGGGTTATTTCTGACTTTGGAACACAGCTGTAATCCTGAACTATAAACAAAGCGTGTGTTGGGGGGGGGGGTGTCATTTCATAATCTGAAATAAAATTAATGGATTTGAGGGGGTGGGGGTTACTTGTGTTACATATGTCACATAGGTGTTAAAATGTGTTAGGCATAAATTCTGCTTAAATCAGGAGAATATCTGTGAAAGCATTCAGAATTGTGGATATTTTTAACATAAAACATCAAACATACGAAAATGTAAGATATTAAAAAGTGATTTGGCACAATATGACCCATTTAATAATTATCGTATTGAATCCAAGACCATTCCATTTTTAAATGTTGACTGAACATTAAAATGTGGATGAAAATCACCACGAATCAAGCATTTTTAGACCATTTTAAATCTGTAAGAGCTCAGTGTGTCTATAAATTGATTGTTAAAGTCTAGTCAGCATGTTGTGTGTGAAGAATGTTTATTTGAGATATAACAGGTTTTTAAGTAAGTTCCTTCTGTATAAAAAAAAACTACTTGAGGTGCCATGACACTTGCATGAATCTGATCTCTGCACTAGCACATAATTTAGCTTGCTAATGAGTAAACTCGTAAACTGTGCGCGGCTGTGTGCCAGTGTGCAAAGATTTTGAAATGTTCAAAATTTCTGGCACGCATAAATTTCGTGCCACTTGCATGAACTAGCCATGATATTGCGCAACCTGTTCGCAAACACTGCTGTGTCACGGCCTGTCATTACGGATCATTGTGCACAGTTTACGAGTTTACTCATGGACATTCAAGATTGCATGCCAGTGCAGAGATCAAATTTGTGCAAGTGTCAATGTGCGTACCATCTAATAACATGCAATGGCATGACGAATTGCGTCGCGGTGTGATGCCAAAATTTGTCCAAGTGTCAAGGTGCCTTTGGACACTTCACCTATGAAGAAGAAGAAAAAAAAAAAAAAAAAAAAAAAAAAAAAAAAAAAAAAAAAACCCCTTCAGGTATACTGCCGTTTCAAATGTGCACAAATGTCTTTAGACAGAAGCATCCACTCCAGTTATTACTCTCAAAAACACAAATTACAGATCAAGTCAGTGATGTCAAAGAAAAAGGGATCAAAGTGCATTTAATTGAGTTTTTTTATGCATTATAGGTGCTGTAATTAATAAAACCCATATATATATATACGAGGGCTGTCAATAAAGTTACAGTCCTTTTAATTTTTTTCAAAAACTATATGGATTTCATTCATATGTTTTTACGTCAGACATGCTTGAACCCTCGTGCGCATGCGTGAGTTTTTCCACGCCTGTCGGTGACGTCATTCGCCTGTGAGCACTCCTTGTGGGAGGAGTCGTCCAGCCCCTCGTCGGAATTCCTTTGTCTGAGAAGTTGCTGAGAGACTGGCGCGTTGTTTGATCAGAATTTTTTCTAAACCTGTGAGACACATCGAAGTGGACACGGTTCGAAAAATTAAGCTGGTTTTCAGTGAAAATTTTAACAGCTGATGAGAGATTTTGAGGTGATTCTGTCGCTTTAAGGACTTTTCACGGTGCGAGACGTCGCTCAGCGCTCTCAGGCGGCGTCATCAGCCTGTTCAAGCTGAAAACCTCCACATTTCAGGCTCTATTGATCCAGGACGTCGTGAGAGAACAGAGAAGTTTCAGAAGAAGTCGGTTTCAGCATTTTATCCGGATATTCCACTGTTAAAGGAGATTTTTTTAATGAAAGACGTGCGGGCGGGTCCGCGCGTCGGGACGCAGCCGACGCGGTGCGGCGGCACAGGAAAAACACCTCCGTGTTGATAACCATTTGTAAAATCCAGGCGGCTTTTGATGGCTTTCAGTGGAGTGAGTATATGAGAAATTGTTTAACAGGCAGGACATGTTCCAACTTGTCCTTAAGGCTTTCAACAGAGGTGTTTTTCCTGTGGCGGAGCGTCGCGGCGGCTGCGTCCCGACGCGCGGACCCGTCCGCACGTCTTTCATTAAAAAAATCTCCTTTAACAGTGGAATATCCGGATAAAATGCTGAAACCGACTTCTTCTGAAACTTCTCTGTTCTCTCACGACGTCCTGGATCAATAGAGCCTGAAATGTGGATGTTTTCAGCTTGAACAGGATGACGACGCCGCCTGAGAGCGCAGCGCGACGTCTCGCACCGTGAAAAGTCCTTAAAGCGACAGAATCACCTCAAAATCTCTCATCAGCCGTTAAAATTTTCACTGAAAACCAGCTTAATTTTTCGAACCGTGTCCACTTCGATGTGTCTCACAGGTTTAGAAAAAATTTTGATCAAACAACGCGCCAGTCTCTCAGCAACTTCTCAGACAAAGGAATTCCGACGAGGGGCTGGACGACTCCTCCCACAAGGAGTGCTCACAGGCGAATGACGTCACCGACAGGCGTGGAAAAACTCACGCACGCGCACGAGGGTTCAAGCATGTCTGACGTAAAAACATATGAATGAAATCCATATAGTTTTTGAAAAAAATAAAAAGGACCGTAACTTTATTGACAGCCCTCGTATATATATATTTATATATATAGCAGCAGTAATGAAATTAACCTTACACATTTATTGAGTCCGCTCCGACTCTGTTTAGGGTCAGTTTTTCCTTTAACAGTGAAACAATGAAGCCTCACTTTGAATAGAAAAATTCATATCTGAACACAAAAATGAGGGTTCAATCACCAGCTGGTCTTAATTAACACAGATTCCTGCATCGGGTGCATGAATGAATACAGTTTTCATAAGTTTGACATTTTTCATATAAATCCTTTTTAAACTGATTTCATGAACTCTCTAATATTTTGAGATACATTTTGTCCTCATTTTTTAGCTGTAATTAAAATTTATAATACAAAATTATAATATACAAAATCTGAGTTGTAGCAAATTTCTGTGTGTATACACACAGAGACACACACACATTATATATATATATACACGTATATGTACATATACACACACATCTATGTAACGTTTACAGGTAATGAGTATAGAATATCTTAAACTTTCACTTCCTAAAATAACTGACTGAAAATGATCTTTTTCACAATATTCCAATTTTTTTTTCTTTAGATGCACTGTATAAGACTGTTGGTGATACACTGATCAGGTGAAAGAAGAAGGGGGGGGGGAACAACGGGCAGTGTGACTGAGATGATGCTGCTCAAGCTCCAGAAAACATCTCAGTGATCCAAACTTGTGTTATATCAAAATGTAAATAAAATAAATTTTTAAAAACACCTTTATTACAGGTGTTCACAGCTTTGCTTCGTTCCAGAGTAATAATATATAAGATGTCTGAAATTCAGTTTGCGTTTATTAAATTCCACGCAGGTTAAACATAGCAGACACGGATTATTTGGAATATTTGTTTTAGCAAGTTTTCAGGGTCTCATGGATGCAGTCTCTTATTAACATGATGAAAAGCATAAAAAATTACATTTTAGTAGTAGTAGTAGATCCACATTTGTCGACATTGTTTTGTTTGGACCCGGAAACAGATTTATCACGTGATGCGTTATGTCAGAGCTTAACAACAGGATGATGCTACCCTTCTCTTTGCCAATTACTTATTTCTCTCCTCCTCCTCTTTCTGTATTTTCACTGCTACCCAGGACTCTTTGTGCAACCTCTCATTCCTTTCCACCTCCCAAACACTGGGTGGAGCTGTTGCCTGCATGTTTGCTGGCAGGTGTTTGAACTCTTCCTCATTAATATCATAGTCCTTCATCTTTGAATCCAGTGACAACCAGCGGCCAACAAAGCCCATGTCTAGGATGCGCTGGGGGAGTTCCCTCCAGGGTACTGCCAGATAGGAGCACTGGGCTTCATAGAGTTTAGTGTCTGGATCATAGTCAGTGTAATAAATCAGAGATACCACACCCAGGCTTGCGTGGTGAAGTCGGCCCTCGTTTTGAAGCTTGATCAGCTTCTGCACGTGTCCATCAGAGGTTGCACTACGGATCCACGGTGACAGCAGCGCCAGCTGATTGGAGCGCTCCAGCAGGTCAGCCTCAAAAGAGAAGTGATCCGGTTTAGTGTGGAAACAGGCCCAGGCCCCGCCCAGCAGGACCACATACACAGAGGCTTTAACTGGGCGCTCCCAGGCACCGAAGACGATCTCCTTACAAGCCTCTCTGTAGTCAGAAAGCAGGCTATGACACCACACACCTAAAGATGGAGAAAAAAATAAACCAGATCATGCCTGGAGTTTAAAGCAAAATGATCACTCAACATCTGTATCATTTACTTTACGCAAAAAAGTACACAAAGCAGGGCCTGATTTTAGACACAGTGCACTGCTGCATCAGGCCTGTTCTGATGATCATAAGACACCAGCTCATGGACAAACTGAACACACCTGTGACCCGACTTAGCACATCAGGTTTGATGATGGAAAATACAGTGTGCAGTGAGTCAGAATTCAAAATCACAGCTTGCACACATATGAACCTCCTTACAGCAGGACTTCCTTCATGTAGCTATTCACCTGAAGATGTCTGATATGTATGAAAGTAACTGGATAATGGCATTTTGTGTAAATGTGCTTCTGTACATCAATACAATGTAGCTAAAATCAAACAATCATTATTATTCTTTGAGTTCATGTGTCTCTGTGAGGTTTGGGAAGGGTTAGGAAGTCATGTCACCACATATGGCCTAGTTCAAAAATAATGAAATCTAACTGCTGATTTGCATTGCATCTGTCATGAACAGGCCATTATTTTATTTAGCACCATCCAGATTTATCTGTGAGTTGCCTATAGTCTCTTTGACAGGTACTGAAAATTTCATGGAAAAATTCCACACAGTTCCAGAGATATGCACGAAATATACCCCAAAAAAAGCACATTTTTCATCAATTCTGTGCGACACTGATATTTAGCATTATCATTTAAAGTTGAATGTTAAAGAAATAACCTTGTATTTTGTCAGTTTGTTTGTGCTCCATAATAACACACAGTAATACATCTTTGTAAAGGTAGAAATGTCATTTCCTAGAAAAAACATGTTTCTAAAGCAAGGTAAAACTGTCACAAGCATAACGTTGAGAATGAGTCCTTGATTTATTTGTGTCAAAACCTTAGCTATATCTCCTCCTCTGCTTCAATAGAATAATTATATTACTTGTTCAATAATACCAGGAACTAATGGACAGAATTTCTTTGTTTCAGGCTTCTGCAGACTAAAGACGATACCCCCAACTGTTGTCGCAAGTGTTACGCTCTAGCACATTATAGTATATATGCACTGATATTTTCTAGCAATGACTGAACCCAGACCAATAGAAATATCGAAACTCTGATATCAATCAATCAATTTTTTTATATAGCGCCAAATCACAACAAACAGTTGCCCCAAGGCGCTTTATATTGTAAGGCAAGGCCATACAATAATTATGTAAAACCCCAACGGTCAAAACGACCCCCTGTGAGCAAGCACTTGGCTACAGTGGGAAGGAAAAACTCCCTTTTAACAGGAAGAAACCTCCAGCAGAACCAGGCTCAGGGTCTATGATATATAACCATACCTAAAATAATAACATTTCACAAAAAACACTTTTAAAATTTGATGGTTATGTCACGCTTTGGCTTTATTATTTTTTAACTAGGCCATAACAATGACCTACCAACACACAGTTACCATAACAATATCCACAGCTAATATTTTAATATAAAAGAAAACTGGAAGATATAAGAAAGAGAAGTTTGCAATCTCGGTAGGACACTTTGGGCACACCTACAATCTCAGTATGTGTCCCTGATCCACTGTTTGCATGAATCATATATTTTCAGAGAACAAAAGTAATTAGACAAACTAAACTTAGACCTTTTTAAAACAAATCACAAGTCAGGGGATGGAAACATGAACATTTCCAAGTCACTAAATATGTCTTGGACTTTATTTACATCAATATTTAAGAAATACAAACAGTATGGTAGTAGGTGGTAAATCTACCCGGAGGAGGCAGTTCTCCAAAACCTGAGTGACCAAAGAAGATGAGTGAAGGGAGCCACCAAAACATCTCACCACAAAAACAAACAAAGCCCAATGAAAAAGTATTTTGTGGCTGTGATTACATAAACTGGGCAACATACAACTTTTGTCTGTTACATTATTAGTCGTAGAGCAACAAAGAAAGATTTGTTTAAAAAAGATAGTATGAAATCTCAGCTACAGGTTGGCAGAAGATACATAAGACACACGAGATCAGATATGATCCGTTTTTTGTATGAAAATCTAACAATCGCCAGTATATAATTATTCACTGACTACTGAAGGAATTAAAAAAAAAAAAAAACACAGCAGGAAAAATTTTAAAGGAGACATTATTTTTGCTCAGTTTCTCACCGGCTTTGCTGTTTTTCAGTCTCTCCCACAGACTCCTTTTGGCTGGAATTTTCGCTGTTTCTGCCGCAACAGAGCAAAGTGCCCTGGTTATAAGAGATAAAGACATTTCAGGTGGATTTAGTTACTATAAACTGTCACCTTGACGCAAAAAAATCAACAAGCTGATGTACGAGCCAAAATGGACCACCACCACCACCGCTTCAGCTTCAGCTTCTGCTTCTTCTTCTTCTTCTACTACTACTTCTTCTTCTTCTTCTGCCTCCATAAAATGTTGCTCCCATCTTACCGCCACCTACTGGACAGTTCTCAACTATCTACCGCGCTAAGCTTCCGGTTATTTTGTTCAACTTGACAACTTTGGTAAACCCGTAAAACAAAAACAAACTGGAAATTATAAAGTATGTATTTTATTGTAATGATGAATATAAATACGTTTACTCGTATCAATCAGATATTATAACACAAATGTTTTTAAACAAGTTTATTGAACAAACACACAGGCGTTCATGCTTGTTACGTAACAGCTTTGTTTACGTGGTGACGTGTACCGGAAGTATTGAATTAGCAATTAGCTGTAGAAGCCTTATAGAACTGTATTATAGTTTTCCGTTTGCGTTTTTGCTTAATTTTATTTCAGTTGTGCTGATTTGTCACATATGTGCATTAAATGCTGTTATATATTTTCTCAGATGTTAAAACTAACCTGCTAGCGTGCGCTTAGCCTAGCTAACAGCGTTACCTTGTGGTTACTTTTGCTCTTTCACGCTTTCAGGTTGGTTTGTGCATTTGATCGTTTTTGCATAATTTTATTTTATTCCATGTTTGAGACAATCGTGGCTCTATTTGTTTAACGTCATGCATGTTTTTGTTTGAATTGTATTATGTTGGTGTTAATTTGTTTTGGGTTTTTTTAATTATTATTTTACGTGAGTTTTTATGTTGATAGTTTGTCCTGATTTTTTTCCATGGTATTTTCTTTTGTTGATAGAGTTTTATTTGTATTAAAATTTTTAAATGATTTTACATAATAGTTTTGTTTTTAAATTATTTTATAGGAGAGCTTTATTTTGAGTTTTATATTGTTAGTGTGTTTTTTAAATTATTATTTATTTTACAAAAACATTTATATTGTTGATAGCTTTCTATTAACGTTGTTTTTCTATACATACACACACACTTGCACAGAATGTTTACCTCGGTTATCATGATGCAGAATGATAATAGAAAAATTACAGGATAAAATATTTCTTGTCTTTTTAACTTTTGAGACTGGAGGATTCCTGTATCTATTAAAGAGGTTTTGATTCCTGCTATGAGACATTTCTATGTGTAAAGTGTGATGATGCACAGACTTAATATTTTTATCCTGTTTCTTCTCCCAGGTCTGCATCTTCAGCCTCTGTGCACTGAAGCAATGGCAAATCCAAATGACCTACAGTTTCAAGGTGAAGTTCACATAATTTACATTTGTGGCCCAGTGTTATTTATATTACTGTAAAGTTCTCTTAACTATGGTTTAAATCTATAGCTATAATTTTTCTGATGTTCTCTCCATATTTGTTTTGTTCCTCTGGGAGGGGGGCAGTGTGCTTCTCCCAAAATGATAACTCTCTCTTCAAAGTTCTTTTCAACTTTGTGCCAGTATTTAGCCTTAGATGGCTAAATGAATGACAAAATGAACCTTCTTGGTTAAACCTAGTTAAAACTTTATATATATATATATATATATATAGCTGCTTTGGTGTTAATTAACAACAGGTGCATTAAAGGGGCAACAGTGAGATGACAGTCAAAACAGGAATGGTTTTTACGGTGGAGGCCACTGACATTTTTTCCCTCCTCATCTTTTCTGACTGATTTTTCACTAGTTTTGCATTTGACAAGGGTCAGTGTCACTACTGGTAGCATGGTGTGGTACCTGGAGCCTCCAGTGGTTGCACAGATAGTCCAACTCCTCCAGCATGGCTCATCAATATGTGATATTGCTAGAAGGTTTGCTTTGTCTCCCAGCACAGTCTCAAGAGCATGGAGGAGATTAAAGGAGACAGGCACTCTAGGAGAGCTGTACAGGGCCGTAGAAGGTCCTTAACCCATCAGCAGGACTGGTATTTGCTCCTTTGTACAAGAAGGAACAGGATGAGCACTGTCCGAGCCCCACAAAATGACCTCCAGCAGGCCACTGGTGTGAATGTGTCTGACCAAACAATCAGAAAAAGACTTCATGAGGGTGGCCTGAGGGCCTGACGTCCTGTAGTGGGCCCTGTGCTCACTGGCCGGCACCGTGGAGCTCAGTTGACATTTGCCATAGAACACCAGAATTGGTAGGTCCACCACTGGCACCCTGTGCCTTTCACAGATGAGAACAGGTTCAACTTCAGCACATGTGACAGATGTGAAAGGGTCTGGAGACGTTGTGGAGAATGATATGCTGCCTGCAATATCATTCACAGGGTTCTCACCAGGATTTTTTCCACAGCACAGAGGGGAACTTAGCATGGCATAGCCACGCAATGAGCGTTGCAGGCGAGTCCAGTGCCCCCCCCCCCCCCCGGACAAAATTTTGAAACTTATAACCCTTTGAAACAGTATTTCCTGAATTTTGAGGGCCACTGTGTGTTGCTAACTGGGATGTTAAATAACACATTCTTTAAAAGAGGGGGAAAAAAATCAGAAATGCTGGTTAAATCACAGCATAACCAGACTTAACCAGCTGATATTTGTTGTATGGCTGGGGGGGCCTGGCTGCCTTTTTGTTTCTGTCTTTTGGTTTTCCTTCCAGGTGGCTTGCATTTGGGACTGAGTGGCTGTGTTGCTGAGGTTATCAGGACCTCACCCTGATCACCTGCGGCTCGTCAGGACTCACAGCTGAGGTGCATCTATATGGATTGGAACATGGTGGCATTTAAGACTGGAGTATACAGTGTGTATTTGCCAGAGACTCGACCTTGTGACCAGACGGGTGAGATCGTCGTCTCTGGAGCCATCTCATCATCAGTGGATGCAGAGAACGTCCAGGGTTTGATGCACGGTCTGTGAAAGAGGAGGGGGTGAGGTCTCACGCTCGTCAGCACACTTCCTGAGGTACGTTAGATTTTGTGACTAACATTTATACAGTCAGTAAATGTGGTGTCCCTCACACCTTTTTATATTGAGCTGTATGTTAGTCATGTATCGGCTTCCACTGCAGTGGAGTTTTGTGAACTGGATGTTCCATGCCTGCAGGTTGGGAAGCTGATTAGTAATCAAGCCAGGAAGTGTTTGCTGTTTGTACACCTTTAAGTATTCTCTCTGTGTGTAGAGTGTGGACTCACATAATGGTTCCTTCTTTCACAGACTCGGTTTGTTGCGGCCACCTGGGGGGTGTCGGCGGGGTCCTTGGGTCCGAACAGCTTCTGGCTCCGGACCGTTAGCACTGCTGGGAGCGCACCACGCCAGACCGCACTTTCTTTTGTTATTTTTTGTATCACTGTTATGTATTAAATTCAGTTAGCCTTTGTACCGTGCTCTGCTTATTTCATACTGGGTCCTTCAAACGCTGGTCGGTTCTCCGAGCTGCGTCCGACACATCACAGATATTAATTTGCACTGACAAGGGGGCAGGATTGCATTGTAATTACTGGTAGATTTCAGCTGATATCTTGCTCTCCTTGCCTTTTTGCACCTCTCTTTCTTCAGGTGTTTAATTTTTTTTTCTCTGTCATTTCATATTATTACGCATAACTTCATTTCTGTACTTATTTGTTTTGGTTATTTATACATTTGTATTACTTGTGGTATTACTGACATCTTGTGAAAAGTTCATGCCAGTAGCACCTTTAGAAATATATTTACTGACAAAAATGGTGACATGTTTGATGCTTAATTTTACTTGCTGTATATAGCTGTGTTTTAGATGATTTATTTTGTTGCATGCATGTGTCTCTTTAGTTAATTATTGCTATTCAGTGGCCAACTCAATCTCTGGAGAATTATCCAAGGAGTGACTGGTCTCTCTGTTAACAAGTGTATCAATACACAGTGATGGTATTAACATAGTTTTCCAGTGTAATGCCAAAGTTAAGTTTGCATCCGAAAATAACTTGTAGACACTGAAAAAATGAAAATAAGCTGGTGCCACGTAGCTCCACTTTTTGGAAATCTACTTCAGTGTAGACATGCCCCAGAGTGCTGGCTGGTCCATCAGGCGTCTCTCACAAAGCAAACATGAGTTCAGACAAGTTGTTTTAGGCCTAAATGTTGCTTGATGCAGGATAGCTAGAGTTGTGTCACTTTAAGAAACTTTAACATGAAACCTTAGCAGTAATCAATTGTGAGAGAGCCAATAAAAACTGATTATACACAATAAAAAGGATCTGTTTTGGTGGACTGCTGCTCAGATGATTGATAATCACTCGTGAGCAGCAGCATGTTGCAGTTCCATCACTGTTAGTGTTTCTCCTTATTTCTGTGTGTAGAGTTTGAAGAAGCAGCAGCATTATTGTCTGCAGACCCTGCAGCCTCCACACTCAGTGTATCTGCCTCCAACGCTAACACAGCAGAAGAAGGAGGAGGAGGAGGAGAAGATGTGAAACTGAACATGTCAGAGGATGAGGAGGGTATTGAGGAGAGTTCAGAGGTAAGCAAAACATTTGGTCTTATTAGTCCTCGTCTTATCAAGGAAGGAGTCCTAATTGGTAACATTATTTAGAAAATGCTTTATTTTGTATATTCTGATGCAGATCTACATAAAATATTCACTTGTTGAGCCATTTGGGATTTGTTGTTTTGCTCACGGTCATGTCAACACTCAGGAACAATCAGGGATCAAAACCCACTGACTTCTGGTGAATGAATGATGCACATCATTGTTTGCAGTGACGTATTAATTTGCTTTCTGCTACAAAGGCAAGAGACTGCATGCAGCACTGCAAGTATAGCTATCTGTTTGTCTTAGCTTCGTATTTGAGACTGCAACAAAACCAGCTGACAAGAACTGACTGATCAAACTGTGTAATAGTGATCAGAGGTGTGTAGAAACAAAAGCTTTATGATATCATGAATAGCTGATGACGCTGACCTCTTTAGAGTGAACAGACACCTGTGGTGAGTTGTTAAAAGTGTTGCTAACCCCATCAACACCAATAAGGTGTCTTAATATTTTGAGAATTGTTTGTGTTCCAGCTCTTAGGAGGACAGAAACCAAGCAGTGGCTTCTGGACCTTTGAATACTATCAGTCTTTCTTCAATGTGGACACAATGCAGGTATCATCTATATATATATATATATTCAGAACATTCTGGAAACAAGTACAATTTGTACAATATTTAAAACTGATTCTGTATTAACTAGTTCTGTAGGAAAATATTTAGGAGCTTTCTTTATGTTGAATATTATTTTTACCCCTGTGTAATGCAGGTGCTGGACAGAGTTAAGGGGTCGATGTTACCATTACCTGGGAGGAACTTTGTCAAACACTTCCTCAGAAATAACCCTGATCTGTACGGTAAGTCAGAAATAGTACATGTACACTAGCAGAGTTAGCTTACTAGTATTGTATTGTCACACTGGTGATGGCAAGCTAGCGTCCATGTGCATGCATGCTTGTTTACATTCACCAGTTCACCTGCTACAGTGCAGCTGATGGCAGCATTATCGCTGGCATCGCTGGAAAAATAGTGGCCAAAGATTAAGAAATAAGGGCTTGTCACCAGAGGGCATTCCATTCTCATTACCATTACTGAAGTGCCCTTAATCAATGTAGTTATTTCCTAAAATTTTCCTGGTGTACAGTTTGGTATCTTGCATGGCAGCACTTGCAGCCTGCAGTAATTTGTTGTAGTTTTCAGCAAGTCTCAGACACGTCTCCTGAGGAATCCCAGCCCATTCTTCATTGGTGACTCTCTTAAGTTCCTCCAGATTTGATGGTCTTCTGGCATGGACCTTGGTGTTCATTTCACACCACAGATTTTCAAAGGGATTCAAGTCAGGGCTTTGTGCAGGCTAGTCAGTAACATTCACGTTGGTCTTCTGTGGGTAGTTCTTCAACAGGAGCGATGTATTTTCTGAGTTGTCGTGTTGGAAGACAAAGCGGAGACCTAGACCCAGTTTTGCTGCTGAATACTTGAGGTTTTCTTTCAAGATCTTTACATATCATTTCTTCATGATTCCTTCCACCTTGAGGAGATTCCCAGTTCCAGACGCACTGAAGCATTCCCCACAGCCCACCATACTCCCACCGCTGTGTTTCACTGTGGGACGATGTTCTTTGGGTTATACGCCTCTCTCATCTTTCTCCAAATATAAGCAACATCTCTATGGAGAAAGAGCTCTAGTTTTGTCTCATCTGACCAAAGGACACACCTCCAGTGTGTCCTTTCTCCAGGTTGTCCTCAGCATATGTAAAATGTGTAGGTGAGGTGGCACGTGAGGACCAGATGTGAGCACCACTGCTTTAGACCATCATCTTCAAGTCTTGTCACCAGATTTGTCACCATTAGGAACAAACAAGGAAATGTCAAAATATAGCAGGTAAAGGGAGCAACATAAAAGCATTAAACATAAACTAAAATACATAAATCCATCTTTTACAGTTAAAAACAAACAAACTAATAAACAAGTCTGCCATAGACCACCATCCACATCTGTTAAAACACATGTTCATTCCACTCTCAGACAGCCATGGGAACTGTACGCTTCATAAAGTGTAAAACTCAGGTGCGCGTGGCAATGAATGAATGAATGATTTTGTCAGTTCAACCAAAATTTATGTTGGTGTGAGATTAAGTTCATTCTTATGTGGTAGATATCGTGTGTTTAGCGTATTGGGATGATAATCCATCTGGGCCTGGAGTAAATCAGTCAGTACTACAGTCAGTGAGCGTCTGTAAATGTTTGTGTGCTCCTCCTGTAGGTCCGTTCTGGATCTGTGTAACTCTGGTGTTCTCAGTCACCATCAGTGGGAACCTCTCCACCTTCCTTAGCAAGATGGGAAACTCGTCTTACCACTACAGACCACAGTTCCACAGAGGTCAGATGTGCACAAAGTTACTGTGTCACTCACAAAATGCCATCATTTGAAAATGTAAAAACTTCATTGTCCTTCCATGCTTCTCCAAACCGCTTCGTCCTACTTTCTTGTTTCAGTGAGTAATGCTGATCCTGCTTCATAGATATTTCTGGGTGTAAATGTCATGTCCAGTGGAGTTTACAGACTTTCTTTGTGCAGAGATGAAAGTGTTTCATGCCAATAACTTCAGATCAGATGACTCACCCAACTGCGGGTGTCAGAAGAACAAAAACCCTCTCTGTCTCTAAATCTAAAGATGGCGGGTTCTGTTGTCATTAATGTGAAATGCTTTTACTTTCTACTTTTATTTTATTTTTTGTTATTATCTGCCCTACTTTTTCCTTCCAGTAACGATAGCTGCATTCGTAATCTTCTTGTACGCCTGGTTGGTTCCAATTGGTTTATGGGGCTTCCTGACCTGGCGACAAGGTGGAGAGAGGCAGATTAGAGGTTATTCCTTCCTGGAAACTGTTTGTGTCTACGGCTACTCTCTCTTCATCTACATCCCCACATCTGTGAGTTCATGAGGACAGATCTACGACTACTGATAGATCTCAGACTCTATTTCCAGTCAACATTTATATGTGGCAGAGTTTATGTTCTATAAACAGTGTGGAAAATGTGACATTAGATCCATTTTACTAAAACTGCATGCAACTCTGCATCTCAGTGATTTGAATTGGGAATGTCCCAATCCAATTTTAGCAATCTTATTGGACCTGATCATGGAACCTTCTGATTGAGTAGAATTGGATTTGTCTCATTCGGTTACAACCGATAACCGCTGTCATGTCAGTACCTCCTGGAAGCTCAGCAGCACCGCTGTAGAATAATATTCAAAAGCATATTTATACTCTGCTTCACTTTAAATACTCACACGTCTGTTCCTGATGGATGGTGTACAAGTGGTGTATGCTTTTTCATTATTCAGACTCATCAGTGTTTTCCTCGTGCTAAGAGCTACCGCACAGGCCTGTAGCTAAGGAGGGGTCAATGGGTCAGAAGGCACCCCCCCCCCCCTTGTGTTAAGGTACACTTTGGAAAATAATTTTTTTTTCCACATAATAAGAATAGTAATAATATTTTATACATAGGTGCACTTGTGCAGTTGTCAAGCACATGCAATAGATTGACTTTAATGTTGCAGTGCACACTGTGCAAGTGTGTTACCTAAGAAAATGCAAGTATCTGATTGGGCCTTCATATCGGCACGAATTGGGGCCAAAAAGTTTGATTGAGACATCCTTATTGCCTGTTCCTTTTTCTGTATTGGTATCATGCAGTCCTATCAAACAATCACAGATCTGATGAGCTTTGGCTAGAGGAGGCCTAGGGCAGGTGATGCATACGTTTCACTGGGCTGTGCCAGTTAGACTGCTATTTTAGATAGGTGGGGATGGGCCAGTTGTGTGCCTGTGTACTTGCCACCCAGGACCCAAGTCAGTTCTTGGTGTTGTGGATTCAATGAACTGCAGCCCCGGTGCACGCTCCTAGACTTGATTTGACAAGCTAATATCCAAACTCCATTTATCAATGAAGCTGTATTCTGTCATCTTCTATTTACTGGTTTCAGTGTAGGTGTGAACATCAGTAACCAACCAGTTCTGTCCTCTCCAGGTGTTGTGGATCATACCAAATGAATGGTTCCAGTGGACACTGATCCTTGTTGCCATCTTGATCTCTGGCTCCGTTTTAGTCTTTACCTTCTGGCCCGTTGTCTGCAATGACAGCAAGGTGATGGCACTTGCTACAGTGGCGACCATAGTGATTTTGCACATGTTGCTGGCAATTGGCTGCAAGGTTAGTGACCTACACTGACAAGTTGTTTACATTTGATGTTGATCCCATACGGTGCATCCGGAAAGTATTCACACCACTTCACTTTTTCCACATTTTGTTACGTTATAGCCTCCTGTCAAAATGGAGTGAATTCATTTTTTCCCTCAAAATTATACTCACAACATCCCATAATGACAACATGAAAATTTTTTTGTTTTTAATTTATGCAAATTTATTAAAAATAAAAAAACTAAGTAATCTCGTGTACATAAGTATTCACACCCTTTGCTCAATACTTTGTTGATGCACCTTTGGCAGCAATTACAGCTTCACGTCTTCTTGAATATGATGCCACAAGCTTGGCACACCTATCTTTGGGAAGTTTTGACCATTCGTCTTTGTAGCACCTCTCAAGCTCTATCAGGTTGGATGGGGAATAAATAAATGGCAAATAGACTGCATTTATATAGCACTTTTCTGTCTGCATCAGACGCTCAAACCGTTTTGCAATTATGCCTCACATTCACCCATTCATACAAACACACTCACACACCATGGTTCTAGCTAGCGCAAACTTGCGTTACGGCCCTTTATGTTATAATTTTGTGCCGTTACGCTTATTGTCAATACAGCATAACGGGCCTGTAATCAACCGTTTCTGCAGCGCGACTCCAGTTTGAAGCGTGAATCATTGAAGCAATGCTTTGATTTAATGGTTCATGGCGCTTTGATTCGCTGCTCTTCAGAAGCAGTAAGTCCGCTTCTTATCCCCTGTCAAAGCCATTAAACTATCATGCGTCACTTTTGTGTGGATTAAAGTCACTAACTGGGACTCTTGTCTTGTTGCAGTCAACAAACGAGAATCGTCCTCCACTCCGTTGACAAAGCTCCAAACGCTGCGTGGCTCTTTGCTGAGACAGAGTCCAGTCAGAATTAATAACTTCAAAAGGAATTGCCGCTTTAAATAAAATGACACCTCTTTACAAACGTTGCAATACAGACAATAAACTACAATCGACTAAAACGTTTTTTCCTCCCAAAATGAGACGTCCTGCATTCTTTATGAACCTGACGTGCAGCACAACTGCAAGAGCTCAGCTCATAGGTATGGAAAGACATCCATGGCAATAATAATGTGTGAAATGCTTTTGACAAAAACTAACATTTTATTTCTGTTCATGTCCAGAGATCAAGGATCCACCATGTAGAGTTTATTATGTCCAGAATTTAAGGATCCAGCAACCAATTTCATATTTATTTACTTTAAGACTCAATAAAATGTTGTTCAATTTCAGTTTAATCATCTTATAAAGCGCCAAATTACAACAAAAGCCATCTCAAGGTGGCTCACACAGAACAGTTCAACATAAAAAATTAAAATAAATAAATCTAAATAAAAAATTAAAATACCTAATTAAAAACAGAAGTAAAAGAATAAAACATAACTAAATAAAAACTACTCATAAGAAAGAGAATAAAAATAGGTTTTAAGTCTTGACATAAAAATGTCCACGAAATCCGACTGCCTCACCGAGGGCCATGTACTGGCTAACCCAGAATGAGAGTGCCCACTCAACAAACTTCCCCAGCCTCCTGGACATGATGAAGGGACTTGGGCTGTCGTACCTGGCTTTTCCCCTTTGGGTACCCATAGAATGGCCAATTTTTAGCTTAAATTTTCAAAAGCTCCCCCCCTTCCACACCATCCCCCCCCTCTGTCGCTTCACTCCCTCGACATTACCACTACGCTAAAATTTTATCCTAGCCAGAACCCTGCACACCAATGTCAGGGTGCTGCCATGCAAGGTGCTCACGACCAGTGATGCCGGTAACGCGTTACTTAGTAACGCGTTACTCTAATCTGACCACTTTTTTTAGTAACAAGTAATCTAACGCTAATCTAATCTTTCCAAATCAGTAATCAGATTAAAGTTACTTCTCCATGTCACTGTGCGTTACTATTATTTTTCATTGTGGGTCGATAGCAGCATTAAACTTGGTCCGTGGGCAGGAGGTCGGGGTTCGACTGAACTGCCCACTTTAAGTGAGCTGTGAGCTTTTCATCCGCGTTTTTTTTGCAGCTGCTCGACTCGTCTCTTAAAGCACGGTGATCAGCACACCTGCACTGAGCTTTACAAAGACATTTTTATACTTTTTTTCCTCCTTTATTTAGAGCTGAGCTGAGCCGCTCTGTATCTGCACGTTAAAACAGCTGATCCTCCGCGACGCGTCAACAACTAACACTATTTTCCACTCAAATGCACCTAAACTCTCTTTCTGAGGACCACATGATGTGAAAACACAATAAAACTTTCTTACCTGTAAATCTGGTCACGTTTTCTGCATAAATAAATGTTATCCATTCTTTGTGCTCAAACGCCAAAGTAGGGGCGAATCCAGATGGGGCGTGGGGGAGGGATGTGCCCCCCTCACAACACCCCTAGATTAAAGGTCCAGTTTTGAAGCCTTTTTTTACTACAACTACTAATACTACTTAAAATAATATTAATTTCTACAAGTAAAATATTTAGAGAGAATTTAAATGTTAGAAAAATGCTAGAATGAATTTAATAGTTACATTTATAAACAATGTAGGTTCGAAATTGCAAGTTTTACTGTTACAGTGCTGTCAACAGTTAAATATGAGGTCAAGAAAGAGGTCTTTATTTTACTTTTTATAAAACAAGTATTTATTTTCATTGAAGTCAAGAAAGGGTGACTATAAAGTAAGTTTTGGCAAAACAGGTATCATTGTCATGTTGAGATGGCAGAGGGTTGTTGTCGGCAGCTGGGAAAAGTAACTAAAAAAGTAACTAGTAATCTAACTTAGTTACTTTTACAATTGAGTAATCAGTAAAGTAACTAAGTTACTTTTCCAAGGAGTAATCAGTAATTGGATTACTTTTTCAAAGTAACTGTGGCAACACTGCTCACGACACACCGAGAGCAACTTGGGGATTAAGGACCTTGCCCAAGGGCCCTTAGTGATTTTCTGGTCAGGCTGGGGTTTGAGCCGAGGATCCTCTGGTCTCAAGCCCAACGTTTAATCACTAGACCATCACTTCCTCTCTCCAGAGGAATGCTGGAGCTCTGACAGCTTGACCATCAGGTTCTTGGTCCAGGGTGACCAGCTCTAGGAAGAGTCCTGGTGGATCTGAAATTCTTCCATTTATGGATAATGGAGACCACTGTGCTCATTGGGACCTTCAAAGCAGCAGAAATGTTTCTGTACCTTCCCCAGATTTGTGCCTCAAGACAATCCTGTCTCAGAGGTCTACAGACAATTCCTTTGACTTCATGTTTGGTTTGTGCTCTGACATGCACTGTCGACTGTGGGACCTCATATGTAGACAGGTGTGTGTCTTTCCAGGTCATGTCCAGTCAACTGAATTTACTCCAGGTGGACTCCAATTAAGCTGCAGAAACATCTCAAGGATGATTAGTGGAAACAGGATGCACTTGAGCTCAATTCTGAGCTTAATGGCAAAAGCTGTGAATACTTATGCATGTGTGATTTCTTAGTTTTTTTTTTTTTTTTGTAATACATTTGAAAAATCTTAAAAAAAAACCAAAACTTTTACACATTGTCATTATGGGATATTGTGTGTAGAATTTCGAGGAAAAAAATTAATTAATCCATTTAGGAATAAGGCTGTGACATAACAAAAAGTGAAACATTATGAATACTTTCTGGATGCACTGTGTGTATTTAGCACAGAGTCTACATGTTGTTATATCACTCCACGCCCATGACAGCATTAGCAAAGCTGCAGTAGAACAATTAATTCACTTTTCATTTGATTCGTGTGTGAGTGCGGCACAGAAAACACTCATTGCCGCAAGTTCAGTTCAACTCAGAGTACACTGAAAATGTGGCTGTAAAGTGTTTATAACATACAACTTTTTAGTTGTATTTGTGGAGGATGCTGCGTGTTTATAGCCACGGCAGTTATATTTTTCAATGTTTGCATTGCTGTAAAAATAATGATGGACAAACATCGAAGTTTAAATCCACCTCCTGTTGAAATAGCTACCAAAATATGTCTACAAACTTTCACATCAAAGCTCGATCAGTCACTCCCTCAGAGAGAGAAACCACAGACTCTGTTACTAGTGAAGGGTTACATTCTTGTTGATTTCTTCTTCAACTTGTACATGTGGGGTGTCTTTTTTTTTTTTAATGGATTTTTTTTTATCTTTCAGATGTACTTCTTCCAGACAGCAGTCGACAAAACATTGAATCCTAAAGTGCCCACCAATGACACAGTACTGACCATCGAACCCCACTGACCAACATAAAGGAGGACTAATAGAAATTTTTTTTTTGTTGTTTTTGTTTTTTTATCATTTAAAAATGTGAAACTGGTTAAGGAAATGTTGATTATTGCTGTTGTGCATTTTCTTTTATGCTCTTTTGATGAAGTTTTGGGACAGGTGTCTGTGGGTGTTTACCTAATTTATTTCGAGTTGGTTACGTGGCATTTTTACACTGCACTAACTTCTACGGGGACATGTTAGGGTGTGAAGCATGTCACTGTTCTGCATCAGTTTCTTCAGCACCAAAGAGACATTTTTTTCCATCAAAGGATTCAAGTGCTTCAGATTCAGGAGAAAAATCTGAAAAATGATGGTAATTTGGAGTCTACATTGAAACCTTGTTCCTACCAATTGAATTCCACTGTGCACAACACACGCACTGGTAATAACAATGTGATTACATGGACTACATACTGGCCCAAATCCTTATTAGTGATATCAGCGCCTGTAACCAATTGCCTTTTTTTTTAAGCAGATATTTTTGAAATGCATTGTACAAGGAAGGGGGAAAAAATGTATCCTTGAGCCGTGGGAAAGGAAGCTATGGTAGGCTGCTGTGAACTTTTTTTTTTTTTTTTTTTTAGTGTTACTGGAAATGCACCGTTTTGTAACTTCCAGTTGATTAAAAAAATGTGCAAATTCAGCAAAAGGGTTTGTTTACAAAAATATGTATTTGTGGTTGTGCTGCACTTTTCTTAATAAATTTAACTTTAAAGGGGTGATTACGTTTTACTATTTGTCATACTGCACAAGACATAGAAACAATAAAATTCTAAAAATACATAAGTAAAAACAGATTAAAACGAGAGCGCTGCGCTCATAGAGCATAAATCTCCACCAACACAGTTTCCAATTCTACAAAATTTTACCTTTATGTTCGAAGTCCCGTGAGAAGTGGCTTTTCATAAGCTAAATTAGTTGTGATCAAATGTCAGGAGTATGTATTTATTCATGCACTTGAATCAAAGTGTTTTGTTTTTTTTTGTGATATTGTCAGTTTGTTTTTTTTTTGTTCAACTTTTTTGGTTTTTGAATTTGAATCAGAACTTAACCGAGAGCCAATGGAGTTGCTGCAAGACTGGGGTTATGTGGTGGATGGAGGTGGTTCTGGTGATGATATGGGCAGCTGAATTCTAAACCAAACTGTAGCTTATCAAGGTACTTGTGGAGAGTTGCAATTGTCCAGATGAGAAGTAACAAGGCTGTGAACAAGGGTAGCAGTGGTGGGGTGAGCAGAAGCACTTCATGTGGAAGTATGCGGACTGGGTGATGTTGCCGATATGGGATTGGAAATTTGAGTACTGTTGAGGATGACACCCAGACTCTTAACCTGTGAGGAGGAGGAGACGGAAAAGTTGTCAGTAACCAGAAGAAAAGGATCTGTTTTTGGATAGTGTTTATTTTGTACCAATGAGGAGAACCTTTATTTTATCACTCTCTTTAATTGAGGATAATCGGGATTTTATTTCTGCTAGGCAGTCGGTGAAGGAGGAGGGTGGGAGAGTGGAAGTGGGTTGGCTGGAGATGTACAGCTGAGTGTCATGAGTGTAGCAGTGGATGTTGTATTTGCAGAAAATATCACCAAGGCGGAGGAGGTAAATGAAGTGGCACCACGACAGAGCCCTGGGGAACCCCTGAAGTGACAGTGGAAGGTTGGGAAGTGAAGGTTTTGAACTGAACTGTCGAGCGATTCCAGCTGACAGGTGTATGGTTTGGACTTATGGATGAAATCTGAGATTTCAGAAATGGTGGGAAGCTGGAAGACAGAAAATGAATGGGTGGGTGGATGAAGTTCAACTCAGATACAGACAGGAGTTTGGACCAAGATGCTGGTGGATCTTCTGATTTTTTTTTTTTTTTTCTCTCTCTTCATAAAAGAAGCACTTAAGCGAGTTACAGAAGGCAGTTGAGTACAGGTGGTAGAGAGTCTGTGGTTGGATGATATCACTGAACAGTGAGATAAATTAAGTTAGAATTAGTTTGAGCAATTACAGTCCTTGTAATGTAGTAAATGATTTTTATCCATCTCGTGAACAAGTCCAGTTTTTCTCTGGAGGTGCTCAAGTTTCAGAACTTGGGCCTTCATAAGCCAAACTTAGGTATAAATCGGGGGCAGAGAGAGAGAAGGAGACAGATCTGGATTTTAAGGAAGTTAAGAATGTCAAGTCCAGTGTTATAATGTGATACTAGCTCATCAAGAGTGGATAAATTATGAATGTCCATGAGAGAATCATAATGAATGCCCTTAATATTCTAGAAAGAGATGAGCTGTGGGAGTTTAGTAATGGAGAGGAGCTTGACATTGGAGAGCCGATAGTTATACATGCCAATAACCTCATCCGCATAAAATCCTTAGAAGATTGCCTTGCATCAGTGAGAAGTTGGATGTCTAGAAACTTCCTACTTTTAAACTCTGATAAAACTGAAATGATGGTTCTTGGTCCAGTGAGACATCAGCATCAATTTGACCAGTTAAGCCTTATAGGCTCATGTGTCATACATCACACTGACAAAGTGAGGAACCTTGGGGTAGTTTTTGATCCTACATTGTCGTTTGACCCCCACATTAGAAATATTACTAGGACTTCTTTCTTCCACCTGCGAAATATAGTGAAGATCCGTCCCATCCTGTCTATGGCTGATGCTGACACCCTGATCCATGCGTTTATTATCTCTTCTAGATTGGACTACTGCAATGTTCTATTTTCTCGTTTACAGCAGTCCAGCATTAGGGCTCCACAATTGGTTCAAAATGCTGCAGCCAGACTTTTGACACAAAGCATAATGTTTGACCACATAACACCCATTTTGGCATCTCTTCACTGGCTTCCTGTCCCAGTGAGATCAGATTTTAAGGTTCTGCTACTAGTCTATAAAATTATTCATGGACTGGCACCTCCCTACCTAGCTGACCTAATTAAACTTTACGTACGGGCCCGGGCTTTGCGTTCTCAGGGTGCAGGACTACTTTGTGTCCCTAGGGTGAATAAGAAGTCTGCGGGTCATAGAGCTTTCTCTTATCGTGCCCCTGTTCTGTGGAATGATCTCCCTGCATCAATAAAACAGCTTCTGTGGAGACTTTCAAGTCCAGACTTAAGACACACTTATTTTCCCTTTCGTATGGCTAGCATACTGGCATAGTATAGTTCTACGCTTTTTACACTTTTAATTCATTTTATTAGGAAATGGAGCGTGCCGTGGCCTCAACTTTACCTAAATTCTGGGTCTTTTAGTGAAGTTTAGGGCCAGTGGCCGGCGATCACCTTAGTATTTCTTCTGTTTTTCTTGTTGTTTAGTGCTGACAAATTATACTGTATTCCTTGTCTTTCTGATGCTTGATTCTGTTTAAGGTGCAGCTCCATCCAGAGATGGGAGTTGTATTTGTGTTGACGACCCTCCTGTCCTGTGCGCCAATAGCATTTCCTGTATATTCGTTTTGTGAATTGTTTTGTAATTTATGTTTGCAGCATGGCCCAAGCAGAAGGTCACCCCTTTGAGTCTGATCTGCTTGAGGTTTCTTCCTCAGAGGGAGTTTTTCCTTTCCACTGTTGCTCTGGGGGTTAGTAAGGTTAGACCTTACTTGTGTGAAGCGCCTTGAGGCAACTCTGTTGTGATTTGGTGCTATATAAATGAAAATAAATTGAAACTGATGAGAGGAGAAAATCATCAGCAGGGAATTCATCTGCTGCACAATGAAAGGGGCTGTAACATCACGAGACTTTCAAAACAAGCAATAAAACACATTTGTCTTTATGCACATTACACAAAAATAAAGTAACATTTGAGTTTGATGAGGTTGCAGGAGTCAGGCATTGTCATCTCTCAGTACAAGTCATTAAAAAGCCAGGGTTTTATTTATTTTTGTGATTTCATTCTTATCAATACCTTCTGGGAACAATAACAGCAAAGATGAGCCTGACATGGGCTTTAACTAGTAACAGCAGAAGGAAATCATCCCAAACTCTAGCAAAACATGAGTCAGAATTATTCCTACTTCAGCTAAAAATAAAATGCAACAGTCCTGTCCTGTACCCCGCCTGATGCTCTATGACTGCTGGAATAAGCTCCAGCCCCCGTGACCCTTAATTGGACTAAGCGGTTGAAGATGAGAGTGTGTGTGTGTGTGAGAGAGAGAGAGAGAGAGAGCTCCAACTGAAGGCAATGACGTCAGCTTCAGATGTGCACATATGGCTAAAGTTTCAACCCCTTTTTTAAATTGTAATTTTTACTCAGGATTCATGCAATGATTTAATCCAAAATGTAAGATTTTGACAGAGTTCTGTAGAAATATACTTTTAGAAAACCACCCATCAGAACGTTTGTCTGGCAGAGGAGTTTAGTTTGACACGTGGCAAAGATTTGATTTGTACTCTGAATGTACAGTAGTGTTCAGAATAATAGTAGTGCTATATGAATAAAAAGATTAATCCAGGTTTTGAGTATATTTCTTATTGTTACATGGGAAACAAGATACCAGTAGATTCAGTAGATTCTCACAAATCCAACAAGACCAAGCATTCATGATATGCACACTCTTAAGGCTATGAAATTGGGCTATTAGTAAAAGAAAGTAGAAAAGGGGGTGTTCACAATAATAGTAGCATCTGCTGTTGAATAGAATAGAATAACTCTTTACTGTCCACCGATGTGGAAAATTGTCTTCGGCTCACCAGCACAAAAAAGACAAAAAAACAGTCATACAAACACATGAATAAAACAAAAATAAGATACATAAAATACATGGAAGTAAAGGAAGAAGTAGAATAAGACCTAGTAAGATAAATAAAACGTACAGTAAGATCTAATAAAATCAAATAAAACAGAAGTAAAGCAGTTCAGGTTTAATTTGTGGAGTGGTCACTTTTTTAAGTTCATTATGGTGACGGCATTTGGTATAAAAGATTTTTTGAAAGAACCTTTGGCCAGAGGAGCTCTGTAGCACCTCCCAGACTTCAAGAGCTCAAACTGACAGGACAGAGGATGAGAGCTGTCTGCCAGGACTCTCTCAGCTTTCCTCCTCATCCTGTCAGTGTAAATGTGGGCCAGAGTCTTCTGGGGTTTTCCCACAATTTTCCCAGCCATTTTTACAAATCTATTTAATTTGTCCTTACATTTACAACTCAAGTGACCAAACCAAACACAAAGATGAAATGTTAAAATACTCTCAATATGTGCAGAATACACAAGCTCTAAAATCTGCAGATTAACACCAAGACAACTCAATCTTCTGAGAAGACTGAGTCGCTGTGAACATTCTTAAAGATAAAATCAGTGTTTTCAAAGAAGATCAAGTGACTATCAAGAACTGTACCAAGATATTTAAAAGTTTCAACCGTTTCAACAAGCTGGCCATCGAGTGAAACTGGCTGCACGGTCAGTTCTTGCTTTGTGTGAAAAACAAGCTCCTTTGTCTTAGACACATTGATTTCCAGCTGGCTGTAGAGACACCAAGCTTCAAGAGCCTTAATGTGAGCGAGATAGGAGGCTTCACCAGAGGACTCACACTTCTGTAGCAGGCCGACTAGGGCCATGTCATCCGCGTATTTAATCAGTTTAAAGTTTGTGTCATCACCCTGTGGGCAGCCAGTGCTTATGATGAGCTCTCCTGACAGAATGTTGTTAGCACAAACTCTTTGAGGGCAACAAGACAGAAAGTCTCTGATCCAGAGCACCAGGCCCTTTCAACATTTTAATCAGCCAGCATTTTCAGAAGAATATGTAATTTCATAGAATTAAAAGCTGCACTGAAGTCTACAAACAAAACCCGAGCGTATGCTTTAGCAAGTGAAAGCTGCTTTGAGATCATGTCCAGCAAGATCAGTACGGCATCATCAGTTCCTCTGTCCCTCTTATAGGCAAACTGCAGAGGGTCTAGTTCACTGACCACTGTGGTGGTCAGGACGTCAACTAAAACTCTCCATAGTTTTACATAATATGGAGGTTATGGCAATGGGCCGAAAATCTTCAGGTTTGCTTGCCCCTGGCTTTTTTGGTATAGGCCTTATTATGGAGAATTTCCAAGATTTGGGCACTCCTGTGACAAGAAGGGAATTAAACAATCTGGAAAAGACTCCTTTTAATTGAGGAGCACAGTCTTTGAGTAGACGGGCTTTCAGGCCATCTGGGCCAGTGGCCTTGTTTGGCTTCAGTTTAGAAAGACCTTTAGCCACGTCATCCTCAGTGATAGCTGTGGGAGCTCCTGCTGGAAGATTTTTACAGATCTCATCACATTCCTGTTTATCATCCACTTGATCAAATCTACAGAAGAAACAGTTTAACTCATCAACAAAACATTGATTAATGGTTGTAAGAGCATCACATTTCTTACTGGATTTGCCCATCAGTGTATTTAGACCTTCCCAGGCTTGTTTTATATTGCCACTGAGAAATGTACTTTCTACTTTATTCTTGTACTCAATTTTTGCCTTAAATATATTCCCTCTCAGCTGTCTCCTTTTTTCCTGCATTAATTGCACATTACCAGAGCAGAAGGCTGCCTTCTTTTCATTAAGACAGATTTTCAATTGTTTGGACACCCAGGGTTTGTTATTTGGGAATATTTTCACAGTTTTAGTCTCTGACACGTTATCCTCACAGAACTTAATATAAGATGTGATGGTGTCAGTGAGTTCGTCTCCATCCTGACAGGATTCAAAGAAAATGTCCCAGTTTGTTTCATCAAAACAGTCTCTGAGTTGCTCTTTGCGTTCCTCGGACCACACCTGTACCTGCTTATTAACTGTTTTAATTCTTTTGACCACAGCTTTGTATTTAGGCAAAAGATGAATCACATTGTGGTCAGATTTTCCAAGAGGCGGTCTGCATACCGCTTTATAAGCCTCTGGGATGTTGCCATAGCAACGGTCAAGCGTCCGATGTAGACGTGTAGGACAGTCTACATATTGCTGTAGAGTGGGCAGGTGGTCAGACAGACTGCAGGAGTTAAAGTCACCCACAATGAAAACGGGGCTGGTCAGCAGAGCGGGTGAGTGCATTATTATAACTCTCTGCTATTCTCTCTCCTGCTGCGTCGTCATGTGGACCGGACACGAATACAAGAATGACAGTGATCTGTCTGAACTCCCGCTACAAACTCAAAACTATTATGTTTGGTTTGGTTTGTTTGTTTATTCCAAGTCAACATAATATATGCCATAGGTATTAAAGGCAATGCGCTGCGGTGGTTTGAATCATATTTGTCTAATAGATTACAATTTGTTCATGTAAATGGGGAATCTTCTTCACAGACTAAAGTTAATTATGGAGTTCCACAAGGTTCTGTGCTAGGACCAATTTTATTCACTTTATACATGCTTCCCTTAGGCAGTATTATTAGACGGTATTGCTTAAATTTTCATTGTTACGCAGATGATACCCAGCTTTATCTATCCATGAAGCCAGAGGACACACACCAATTAGCTAAACTGCAGGATTGTCTTACAGACATAAAGACATGGATGACCTCTAATTTCCTGCTTTTAAACTCAGATAAAACTGAAGTTATTGTACTTGGCCCCACAAATCTTAGAAACATGGTGTCTAACCAGATCCTTACTCTGGATGGCATTACCCTGACCTCTAGTAATACTGTGAGAAATCTTGGAGTCATTTTTGATCAGGATATGTCATTCAAAGCGCATATTAAACAAAATGTAGGACTGCTTTTTTGCATTTACGCAATATCTCTAAAATCAGAAAGGTCTTGTCTCAGAGTGATGCTGAAAAACTAATTCATGCATTTATTTCCTCTAGGCTGGACTATTGTAATTCATTATTATCAGGTTGTCCTAAAAGTTCCCTAAAAAGCCTTCAGTTAATTCAAAATGCTGCAGCTAGAGTACTGACGGGGAGTAGAAGGAGAGAGCATATCTCACCCATATTGGCCTCTCTTCATTGGCTTCCTGTTAATTCTAGAATAGAATTTAAAATTCTTCTTCTTACTTATAAGGTTTTGAATAATCAGGTCCCATCTTATCTTAGGGACCTCGTAGTACCATATCACCCCAATAGAGCGCTTCGCTCTCAGACTGCAGGCTTACTTGTAGTTCCTAGGGTTTGTAAGAGTAGAATGGGAGGCAGAGCCTTCAGCTTTCAGGCTCCTCTCCTGTGGAACCAGCTCCCAATTCAGATCAGGGAGACAGACACCCTCTCTACTTTTAAGATTAGGCTTAAAACTTTCCTTTTTGCTAAAGCTTATAGTTAGGGCTGGATCAGGTGACCCTGAACCATCCCTTAGTTATGCTGCTATAGACTTAGACTGCTGGGGGGTTCCCATGATGCACTGTTTCTTTCTCTTTTTGCTCTGTATGCACCACTCTGCATTTAATCATTAGTGATCGATCTCTGCTCCCCTCCACAGCATGTCTTTTTCCTGGTTCTCTCCCTCAGCCCCAACCAGTCCCAGCAGAAGACTGCCCCTCCCTGAGCCTGGTTCTGCTGGAGGTTTCTTCCTGTTAAAAGGGAGTTTTTCCTTCCCACTGTAGCCAAGTGCTTGCTCACAGGGGGTCGTTTTGACCGTTGGGGTTTTACATCATTATTGTATGGCCTTGCCTTACAATATAAAGCGCCTTGGGGCAACTGTTTGTTGTGATTTGGCGCTATATAAAAAATTGATTGATTGATTGATATAAACAATAATATAAACAAATAGTACAGTTTTAGGTACACACTTGACACTGTTCATAAGATGGTGAAAAGAAAAAAGAAAATTAATAAAGACAAAAAAAAGGCATAAATGAATTAACATAACATAAACAGAATCAACTTGGAAAGGAGTGGGATGAAGACAAGCTTATTGACTACCACCCCCAATTCCATCCTCAATTATATTAAATTACACGGTTGCCGTCATTTTGAGCTTAATATTTCATATACACTCAACAAAAATATAAACGCAACACTTTTGGTTTTGCTCCCATTTTGTATGAGATGAACTCAAAGATCTAAAACTTTTTCCACATACACAATATCACCATTTCCCTCAAATATTGTTCACAAACCAGTCTAAATCTGTGATAGTGAGCACTTCTCCTTTGCTGAGATAATCCATCCCACCTCACAGGTGTGCCATATCAAGATGCTGATTAGACACCATGATTAGTGTACAGGTGTGCCTTAGACTGCCCACAATAAAAGGCCACTCTGAAAGGTGCAGTTTTGTTTTATTGGAGGGGGGGATACCAGTCAGTATCTGGTGTGACCACCATTTGCCTCATGCAGTGCAACACATCTCCTTCGCGTAGAGTTGATCAGGTTGTCAATTGTGGCCTGTGGAATGTTGGTCCACTCCTCTTCAATGGCTGTGCGAAGTTGCTGGATATTGGCAGGAACTGGTACACGCTGTCGTATACGCTGGTCCAGAGCATCCCAAACATGCTCAATGGGAGACATGTCCGGTGAGTATGCCAGCCATGCAAGAACTGAGACATTTTCAGCTTCCAAGAATTGTGTACAGATCCTTGTAACATGGGGCCGTGCATTATCCTGCTGCAACATGAGGTGATGTTCTTGGATGTATGGCACAACAATGGGCCTCAGGATCTCGTCACGGTATCTCTGTGCATTCAAAATGCCATCAATAAAATGCACCTGTGTTCTTCGTCCATAACAGACGCCTGCCCATACCATAACCCCACCGCCACCATGGGCCACTCGATCCACAACACTGACATCAGAAAACCGCTCACCCACACGACGCCACACACGCTGTCTGCCATCTGCCCTGGACAGTGTGAACCGGGATTCATCCGTGAAGAGAACACCTCTCCAACGTGCCAAACGCCAGCGAATGTGAGCATTTGCCCACTCAAGTCGGTTACGACGATGAACTGGAGTCAGGTCGAGACCCCGATGAGGACGACGAGCATGCAGATGAGCTTCCCTGAGACGGTTTCTGACAGTTTGTGCAGAAATTCTTTGGTTATGCAAACCGACTGTTTCAGCAGCTGTCCCAGTGGCTGGTCTCAGACGATCTTGGAGGTGAACATGCTGGATGTGGAGGTCCTGGGCTGGTGTGGTTACACGTGGTCTGTGGTTGTGAGGCTGGTTGGATGTACTGCCAAATTCTCTGAAACGCCTTTGGAGACGGCTTATGGTAGAGAAATGAACATTCAATACACGAGCAATAGCTCTGGTTGACATTCCTGCTGTCAGCATGCCAATTGCACGCTCCCTCAAATCTTGTGACATCTGTGGCATTGTGCTGTGTGATAAAACTGCACCTTTCAGAGTGGCCTTTTATTGTGGGCAGTCTAAGGCACACCTGTGCACTAATCATGGTGTCTAATCAGCATCTTGATATGGCACACCTGTGAGGTGGGATGGATTATCTCAGCAAAGGAGAAGTGCTCACTATCACTGGTTTGTGAACAATATTTGAGGGAAATGGTGATATTGTGTATGTGGAAAAAGTTCTAGATCTTTGAGTTCATCTCATACAAAATGGGAGCAAAACCAAAAGTGTTACGTTTATATTTTTGTTGAGTGTATAAAGCATATAAATAATACAATTATATATGTATGTGAACATACACCCACACACACACATATATATACACACACATACATACATAAGCGTAACATAATACAATACCATAGTAATATAATACAGGAGTGAATAACAATTACACTGGACAGTATAGACAAAATAACACACAACAGAGGACCAGACAAGACACACAAGGAACACATACCGTTGGAACATATTCGCTGAACACAGATCGTTACACGTATCGAACACAATGTCTTGAACGTCCCATTTTCCTCAGGCTTTCAAAGAGAAAAGCATGTTCAACAGGTGCTGGCTTCATCCTTAAATAGGAAAATGAGGAAAATGGGACGTTCAAGACATTGTTCAGAAGAACAGCGTCGTTTGATTAAAAAGTTGATTGGAGAGGGGAAAACCTATATGCAGGTGCAAAAAAATTATACGCTGTTCATCTACAATGATCTCCAATGCTTTAAAATAGACAAAAATACCAGAGACGCGTGAAAGAAAATGGAAAACAACCATCAAAATGGATAGAAGAATAACCAGAATGGCAAAGGCTCACCCACTGATCAGCTCCAGGATGATCAAATACAGTCTGGAGTTACCTGTAAGTGCTGTGACAGTTAGAAGATGCCTGTGTGAAGCTAATTTATTTGCAAGAATCCCCCACAAAGTCCCTCTGTTAAATAAAAGACATGTGCAGAAGAGGTTACAATTTGCCAAAGAACACATCAACTGGCCTAAAGCGAAATGGCAATGACCCCAAGCACACTAGTAAACGAGCAAAATCTTGGTTCCCAACCAACAAAATTAATGCCTCGCAGATGTGAAGAAATTTCATAGCCTTAAGAGTGTGCATATCATGAATGCTTGGTCTTGTTGGATTTGTGAATCTACTGAATCTACTGGTACCTTGTTTCCCATGTAACAATAAGAAATATACTCAAAACCTGGATTAATCTTTTTAGTCACATAGCATTATTATTCTGAACACTACTGTAGTAGAGAAGACAAAATCTACAATATTCAGATTATATTGGAGAAATTCTTCGCAAAGGTAAAGAGTACTTAAAACTTTAAGTTTTTCATTGAAAAAAAAAAATGCCAGCACAGAGTCAAACATGCAGTTTTGGCCTGTAATTAAACTACAGTACTCAGAGTGCTCTTGTTCAGTCTTAAAAGTGCTTTGTATTTTTCATTTTATTGTTTCACGTGCAAATCTCGACATTTTCTGTATGCATGTGACCCCAAATGCAGAATTAATATGTTCACACTCCGGACAAAACAGAATTGTTTCATCAGTGTCTCACAGGCCCAAAAAAAAAGGGGAAAAAAAGAAAAGAAATTTGATCTAATGTGAACACTCTTACGGTACAAATATAAAACTTATTTGTAATTTCTTTACATGAAATATTTTACGGGTTAAGCGGCTTCAGAAAAGCTGAACACAACTGAAAAACAGATTAAAACTTCAATAAAGACTTTCATAAAAGCCAAGAAATGTTTCTATGCTTATACTTTTTGTCACATAAGTGCAAACAGATTTCCCCAAAAGTAAGTTGTCCTCTGTATATAGTACAAATGACCATACCTAGAACCTGTGGCTCCCCACGGGTCAACGTCCTTACAAATTAAATGCAAATACGGTTACACATTATAATGCAGTGGCATAGGAAGTATGTATTCCTACAGGAAAATGGGAGCTTTGTTGACTATCTTATTCGAAGATGGCGCATGAGAATGTTCCGCCTGATGATAAAAAGCAAAAGCATCTGTCTGTCTATAGTTCGCATATCTCTCAGAGTCTTTATGTAGTATTTCTTTAATTTATATCTTTTGTCTCTCCCCCGTGAACATGTTAAGAGATAGGCATCTGTTTAAAGCAAAGCGTGACTCATCTTTGTCAAGAAGCTGGAGCGTTGAGAATGTTCTGGCGACCCTGCTCAGTGTGCTGCTCTTGTGGCGTCATCTCTGCTATTTTGGCATTGTGGGATAGCTGGCCCACAGATTGAGCTCACTGGACTACTTTCACCTGACCTAGTTTCCGGTTGTTTGCAAATTGGTGCTGAATTTGCCAACATGAGAAGATGCTGCTGGATGAGTGTGAGTATTGACTTACAATTATGTCGGCGTAAAAACACACGAGATACATAAGTTCTTGTGCCAAATATCACAATTATCTGGGAACTACTTTTTGCGCAGGAATTCATCAAGCACATCGACTGCGGGCGTGTACTAAGATAGAATATACAAAAACTGTATAGAAGTTCGGCCAAAATGAGAGCATCCACTTTTAGCTTGCCATAAATTAAGCTAGTGGCGCTTGTGAGAGTATGTGTTCTGGCTACTGCCAGTAATGACTTCAAAATAAAGGCTGTGAAAACTAATCCCACAAAATTTCATAATAAAGGATAAACAATGCACATCATCATGCCATGCACAAGCCATCTAAAAGCTGAGGCGGATCTGACAAACATGCGAGCCACACACACACACACATACAGATGCATTTTACTTTATATATAGATACATGCATGAAAAAAATGAGTTACTTTTATTTTGAAGGCATTTTTTATTCTTAGTTTACTTGCGTATGCACATAAGTAAACTGAGAATAATACCGTTTGTATTTCTTTGAACTGATGTAAATGAAGTCCAAGACACATTCAATGGCAGTTTTACCATCAGAGAGCCTCAAAAACTACCACAAAAGACTCCAGTTTTGTCATGCATGTTAAAAGGGCAATACACGGTATTAAGAACAGGGGTATGTAAACTTTTGATCAGGGTCATTTGGGTAGTTTATGTTGTCATTACGATTTAAAAAGAGTAAACAGTTGTTTGACAATAAACGGCTTCACCCAACCACTAACCATGATTGAAAAAAAAAAGTGTTATTCATATTCTCTGAAAAATGGCAAAAAACTAAAATTCTGCCAGGGCATGTAAACTTTTGAGCACATCTGTATGTACAGTAGTGTTCAGAATAATAGTAGTGCTATGTGACTAAAAAGATTAATCCAGGTTTTGAGTATATTTCTTATTGTTACATGGAAAACATTACTTGGGATACCAGTAGATTCAGTAGTCTCACAAATCCAACAAGACCAAGCATTCATGATATGCACACTCTTAAGGCTATGAAATTGGGCTATTAGTAAAAAAAAAAAAAGTAGAAAAAGGGGTGTTCACAATAATAGTAGCATCTGCTGTTGACGCTACAAACTCAAAACTATTATGTTCAAACTGCTTTTTTAGCAATCACTAAGTAGTAGTATTTAGTTGTATAACCAGTTTTTCATGATTTCTTCACATCTGCGAGGCATTAATTTTGTTGGTTTAGAACCAAGATTTTGCTTGTTTACTAGTGTGCTTGTGGTGATTGTCTTGTTGAAACACCCATTTCAAGGGCATGACCAGTTCAAGTATTTTGACAGTGTCTTTGATCATCCTGGAGCTGATCAATGGGTGAGCCTTTGCCATTCTGGTTATTCTTCTATCCATTTTGATGGTTTTCCATTTTCTTCCACGCGTCTCTGGTTTTTTTTGTCCATTTTAAAGCACTGAAGATCATTGTAGATGAACAGCCTATAATTTTTTGCACCTGCATATAAGTTGTCCCCTCTCCAATCAATTTTTTTAATCAAACTACGCTGTTCTTCTGAACAATGTCTTGAACGTCCCATTTTCCTCAGGCTTTCAAAGAGAAAAGCATGTTCAACAGGTGCTGGCTTCATCCTTACATAGGGTACACCTGATTCACACCTGTTTGTTCCACAAAATTGACAAACTCACTGACCGAATGCCACACTTCTTATTGTGAACACCCCCTTTTCTACTTTTTTTTACTAATAGCCCAATTTCATAGCCTTAAGAGTGTGCATATCATGAATGCTTGGTCTTGTTGGATTTGTGAGAATCTACTGGTACCTTGTTTCCCATGTAACAATAAGAAATATACTCAAAACCTGGATTAATCTTTTTAGTCACATAGCACTACTATTATTCTGAACACTACTGTATATGTGTATATATAGCTTATGCTAAGATGATGCAATCCTGATCTGCATTTGTTCTACTCTAAACCATGTTTTTAAGACCAGCCAGACCTCCACAGAAGTTGGAACAGACTGGTGACGCACGACTTTTGTGACCATCAGAGGGCACGGCCGTCTCCCTGCAAGGGTGATGTAGTTGTTGCACAGCAAAAACCTGTGGCAGCGGCATCATTTTTGTCTTTAAATGGCTCAGTACTTGGTGATGACGAGGGTGGGGGAAATCGCTAATGTCACCGTGCTTATTGCTTGTGCAATAACGACACCACATTGATGACTGAGCAGCTCAGTCGTGTTCTTATTTTGAGGGCGGCATTACAAATTGTGGGCAGATGATCAAGACTTCACCAGTTACAGCTAAATGAGTGGTCAGGATAGCTACTTCTAATCTCTGGCAATACAACACAGATGATCCCATAAATAGTACTCCTGCTACTGCAGTCACATGGCCGACAGCAACCCAGATGTTCTAGTGTTTTCAACGAGAGGACAACGAAAAATTCTGACATAACCAGTGATGAGAACTGTAGCCACCCAGTGTGGCAGGACGCAAAACCAAAGTGATAAAAGCTTCAACATCACAGACTATGTTAATGTGTCATTGCTACATGTCCGATTCAAGAACATTTTCATGGACAGGGGGGTGGGTCAACTTCATTCCTTACCAGCATGTGGCATTGGGAGGTAAAAGGAAGACGAATAAAAAAAAAAAAAAAAAAAAATCAGCATGTTGCTAAACCACAGAAGCATTTGTCCCAAGTTCCACTAAAAATAACATATTCGGCAAAGAATAATGAGACAGATCATTTAGACCTTATTTAAGAAAGACACCAGCTACTGAAAGTTTTCACTTCTACAACTTTTGAAGGTTTAAGAGACTTTCGTGGCGACTCTATAGTAGACAGTGTCAGACAATGAGAATGGCAGTATTACCAGCAGGTCAACACAGAAATGAGACACAGAAAGACATCTCTCACCACAGACACACTCAAGCATCTGGTGCGTTCACAATCTACTAAACTACAGTGAACAAATGAGTTCAAGACCTGATTCCAGGATGGTTTATGGAACATCTCCAGCACATTTAACTTGCTTTTTTTTTTTTTTTTTTTAAATTGTTTGGTATTTGCAAAAAAAAAAAAAAAAAAAAAAAAAGAAAAAAAAAAGAAAAAAAAAGTAATTCTACAAAGACATTTTTTTCTTCCTAAGAATCAAGTCCAATAGTCATGACACTAGAAGTGACACATTCATGTGTCAGTCTCTCTCCTTGACTGATAAAAAGTGGACAAGGACATCAGGTGTGTTTGGGGGCACGGGGAGAACATATGTTCTAAATCATATAGTCAATGCCAAGGAGGGAAGCAGAAGTCCGAGTCCTCTTTCCAATGCCTCAACCTTGACATCTATGACAGTCTCAAAGGTCGTGGAGAGGAGCAGGGGAAGGGAACAAGGATGTAAACTAGGATGCTGCCAATCCAAGAGTTTCCAGCAGCCTTCCAGCTGCTACCTGCATCATTGTCCAATTTACTGTTCGTTATCAGAGTCCGCCGATGATGCCAGAGCAATGTAGCTCACCATAACATCAACTGAGCAGCTGCAGAGAAGATGCTGCAATATCCTCTTGGCAAAAAAATAAAATAAAATAATTAGCTGAAGATCATGGATGACCGGGAAAGAAAACATCGCTGAAAGTAAAGACAAACAAGGTGTTCCAACTTGAAGTCAGACTCCAAGTATTTGGCAGATTGTCCCAGTGGTCCAGCTGGCAGATATCAAATTCATCCATGATTCATGAAATCCACAAGCAACTTTAACCACATCTCAACAACAGTGGCTCTAATAGGAAACATTAAAACAGCAATCTGATATTTTAGGAAAGTCTACTGAAGACTGGAAGAGGAACCAGGTTGCCTACCTGTCAAAACTGGGGGGAAGAGAGAAAAAGCTGAACAACAAAAAGTCACATAGTTACAGTGGTCAAAAAGTGCCAACCTGACAGAGTGGACAGTTCTAAGATGCTACATGCAGTCACTACACGCCTTTTGCGTTTAGCTACAAACGGCTCCATTGTGGCCGCTTCTACAATGGCGTCTTTTGCAATTTCATTTCAGCACATGGGAGAGAAAAAAAAAAAAAATCAAGTTGAAAAAAGATGAGCTTTTTCTCAAGATTCATTTCCTCCTTTTTTGACAGGGCACCAGTGACTCCTTTCCTTCCAACGTTCCTCAGCATGGAATCCATCATCAAAGTGAGCATTACAAAGACGCCATGGCAGAAACAACATGTTAGCATGGTTAGCATAGAGTTATCCAGCACGCTTTTCCCCTGAAAGCTTGATATTTACCTTCATACACTGCATCCAGACCAATATTTTAACATAGACATGAAAATATAAAAAGCATGAATAACAACACTTGAATGACAGTTTTTTTAAAGAATCAGTTCAGCCAAATCACAAAAAAAAAAAAAAGTATTTACCCACTAGGGCTGCAACAATTGGTTACTAAATTAATCAACAAATATTTTGCTAATTAAGTATTTTGAGTCATTAAACTATATATATTTTAATTCTCTGAGTTCAGCTTGTTATGTGTGAATACTTTCTAGTTTTTGTTTTTTACTCCTCTCTGGCAGTAAACAGAGTATCTTTGGATTGTTGTTGACAAAACAAGACATTCAATGAGATCATCTGTGGCTCTGGAAAATACTGATACTTTTCCACCCATTTCTGACATTTTATGGACATAATAAGTAAGCGATTAATTGATCAATTTTCTTGATTAGGGGAATTCCATGAGAGTGTGAGGTCCCTACTTGTGCTGCTGTGATTCAATCATCCCAGAGACTTCTTATTCTCAATAGAATCAAGAAAAGATGGACAAATCAAAATTCTCCAGAATAGCTATTCACAGCAGGACCATTGGAAGTGGTAACTGACATTATGAAAATAATTGTTAGTTGCAGTTCTATTATCCACTTAGCTAGTGGTGTAGCATAAATCAATCACTGAAGTCTGTTAACGTTATCACAGTTTACAAAAGGGGCCATATTTATAAGGGAGCTCTGACATTTTTCAATGTAGGCTATATTTCTAGCTGTCTTGGGGTTCAACTTTCCCCTCTGGACAAAAACCATTTCAATGGGTACATTGTTGATTTCTATCGTAGATACTGTCATGGGCTAGCCAGCTACATAATGTTGTAATTGTACAGGACAAGTAAAAAACAAAAAGTGTAAACTGCTTCTTGTTGCCACTAAAGTAACTCATTTTGACTTCTCCCTTTTCACGTGGGGTCACAGTAGATTATCTGCATGTTGATTTGGCACATTTTACGCCAGATGCCCTTCCTAACACAACTCCACATAACATGAAAATGTCGTTAAGTGTCAGGTAGCACAGCGAGGATCTCTACAGAGGTAAACGTGCCAGTGTTAACCTTAATAAATGTTAAAGCTTTTTTTAAATGACCGATTACACAGCTAGTCGCTTACTTTAGCCTCCAGTCCATTTGGTGGCACTGCACTCCAAGTTGCTGCAAGTTGATTGAGGATAAACAGCTCTGTCTTACAGAAGAAGCCTAATGTCTTAAAAACTGTTTCCATTAAACAATGACATTTTCACCTGTTCAGCAACAACAAGTAGCAGTTTATTGTGAGTGTCTTTAGCTTGCCCCGTACAATAACATCATGCAGACTGCAAACCCATGATGGTGCTTGTGTTCCAAATCAATATTAAACTAATTTTTTGTCCTGAGTGAAAAGATGACCCCCAAAATATCTAAAAATTAAGCACGGGTTGAAAAACATAGGAATTCACCTTAACACTTGTTACAGATGATGCTCTAAAATGGTTTAAACTGGATTTAATCTAAATTATCCAATACAATAAAGTGAACGTCTAGATTTTTGGGAAGTTGCTCTTCTGAAAGGCTGGCTCAAAGTGGGTCAACATGAAGGGTTTGTGGGAATTTGAGTGAACTGTCCTTTAAATAAACCAGTCAGTGAAAACTGACCTTGAATTTGTGATATGCATAGTCACAGCAGCTCAGAGTGTTGATGATGAAAAAGTCCACATAGTGTCCTACTGTACAAATGAAGAGTTTATCATTTTAGTGTAGGTCTGGGGTAGATTGTGAAGAAGAAGAAAAAAAGAGAGACTTGGTGTCTAGCAAAAAGTTCTTCAGAGAAGAAGAGACCAAAAAAAAACAAAAGGGAGGAAGGGGAGTGGAAAGTCTGAGAAAACAGTGAAAGAAGAGGGCAGAAACCCACGCAGGGATCAGACCACACCTGCGGTGCGCTTCAGCTGTGCATGTCATAGTCCCGTGAATCACTGGGAAGGGAAGAGGGGGTCTCAACTGGTAGCAAGACAAGAGTCTGGACGGATATAAGAGCGTACAACCGTTCATACACAGACAGACAAAATGGAGGGTGACAACAGGGAGGATGTGCCACTACAGCACTGGTTTTGGTATACTGGTTTTGGCCGCGGCTGGGAAGTCAGTTAGGATGGTGGGCTGGGGAGGAGGACTGAGGGGTTTCCACGAGGAGAGGATCTCTTGTCATGCGGGATTTGTGGGGGGTGGTGAGGACGTCTTTGCTTTAACTGCCATAATGCATGGTGTTGCTGGGGATGACCATTGGCGAGGCCATGGAGATGGCAGCACCCCCCATGGTGAACTGGTTGGTGACAGGATAGTAAGTACCACTGCTGGTGGGGCCCGATTGGCCCGTATTAGCTCCTGGAAGAAATAAAGACAGATTTATAAGGTTAGAAGTAGACCTATGTTGGTACTGAATGTAAATCCAGTAAAAACAGTTTCTAGTTTGTTCTTGTTTTTTGACATGAAAACTACAGCTGTTAACAGGTCAACATACCCTGGACAATCCCTGTGCTCATGATGGAGCCCATTCTGGAGTGGGTGTGGTTTACAATTCCTGTGTTCACTGGGACCAATCAGAGAGGAAAGGACACCATAAGCGAATTAAAATATGATCGTTATTCAGAGGAAAATTACAAGAAATTATCATTAACACTACATTCTATATAGTATATGCAGTTACTGTGAATTACTCAAGTTGCCCTACTAAAATAAAAATACAAGGGCATTGTCACACCTTAACTGTTGTGTTACATTTCAGTACCACTTCTCAATGTGTCCACACTACCTTTTTCTAAAGGGTCATTCCATGCCAACTCAGCTGATGGGTGTCGTGGCCCGTCTGAAAATTTTCAAAACAATTTATTAAAAAAATATTAATGAGATATTAAGAGTAAACATGTTATGAGCTGACAATTTATATATTTTTTCTACAAATGGGGGAGGGGGGAGCTGAAAGACCTGTTCAGAAGGACATAAATGGCTCAAAATGCATAAAATTTAGATTACAAGAAGCCATGCCAACATTCTTTACAAACATTTAACTTATATGGATATATTTTGATTAGAGCTTGATTGATATGGATTTGTGGGGTAGATACAGATAGAGTTAAAAAAATTAAATAATGATACAATATATTTGCAGATATACGCATGAGGGGGGGGGGGGGGGGGGGGGGCAATGATTCCTAACACTGCCTTATGAACCCTTATGACAGAAATGTATCATTTTCAGGAGAATCAGAAGCACATGTCAAAAAATACCTCTTGAAGAGGACAATTAAAAGATACACAAGTCACACCTTTTTTCTGTATCATCAGCTCTTTACATTTCCTGTATTGTACTTCTTATTACTGGCATTTATTCTTTTATTATTTGAGTTTATTTTATTTAGCGCTTTGACACCTGGGAATGGTCTAAATAATTATTTTTACTAATAACTAATGCGTGATTTCTTTTCAGTGTATAAGTCACAGGACCCCTAAACTAATAAAAGAATTGCGACGTATATTCTTGAAAATTAAGTTTGACCGTATATAAAAAAATAACTATTATAAATAACTAGGGGTTAATTTTGTTGTATGTATGTACAATGACCAAGGTTGGATAGGATTACTTTGAAAGAATACATGTGGATTACATGTATGTATGTACATACATTTGGATTACTTGTAATCTGATTACATTTCAAAGTAATCCTACCCAACCCTGACAATGACAAATAAAGGTTTAGTCTACTTTGGCTCCGCCGAGCTGGCTGCATAGCGTCCACTTGTCATTTGTCACTGTAAAACTGACACTTTGAAAGTGAATGGCAGCTGGTCACTTTGCCCCCGTCTCTTGTAGCTAACGTGACCAAAGAATGCTGGTTGGGGGGTGTCCCAGCTATACTTGGCAGCATTGTAAATTACAGTGTCAAAGCAGAGGTGTATACTGGGTCATCATGGTATTATTGAATCACTGGTATAAGTCATTCAGTACGTGTACCGTAATCCCATTCCAATATTTTCAATATATCAGTGCAGGATGTGACAAGTAGTTAGTCTGCCGCTTTGTGTGGCAAAACCAAGTGCTGTTGCTCTGTCTCACAGAGCGGTGGCAATGCAATGAAGAAGAGCACTACACCCGCAGTGAGATCTAGAAACATATTTACGCTTCTTTTTTTTCCCCAAATATTGTCCCCCGGCCCAAAATTTCTTTCAAAGTCTGTGTACATCCTTCTCTTAACAGGAAGCCGACACAGCAGCTAAAACCAGAACAGCAGCACACCCACTGTTATTTAAAATAAATAAATACAAATAAAAAAAAAAAAGGTATTGTAAATAAATGGGAAATGGACTGCATTTATATAACGCTTTTCCATCTGCATCAGACGCTCAAAGCGCTTTATAAAAATAATGCCTCACATTCACCCCGATGTCTGGCTGCTGCCATATAAGGCAGACCACTACACATCGGGAGCAACCACAGGATTAAGGACCTTGCCCAAGGGCCCTTAGTGATTTTCCGGTCAAGCTGGGATTTGAGCTGAGGATCCTCTGGCCTAAGCCCAACACTTAACCACTAGACCATCACCTCCCCTTGAAATGATATTGTAAACATTTAATTTTAAATGTTATTTAAAATATGTATTTTAACTCCCCCCCACCAAAGATGCACAAAGTCTGTCACTACTAAAACCTTATCCGTCAATCAGGTAGTACTTTCAATATGACTTCTTTCTTCCTACTCCCAGACTGTCCAGGCCAGGAGCGCAGCTAGAAGGGAAGATGAAGGAATGCCTCCCACTGCCAAGAGTAAAGATCCACCTTTGAAGATATTTTATATATTTTTTGCATCTACTACTACTTTTAACTAATAAAATGTTTAATCAATATTACTCTGTGCCTTAGTTTTACTACAGTTCTGCATTAAGTACAATTGATCACTCACTCATCTTCAACCGCTTTTCCGGGTTCGGCTCCATCAGGGGACCCCAGACTTCCCTTTCCCATGCCACATTTACCACCTCTGACTGGGGTATCCCAAGGCGTTCCCAGGCCAGCGTGGAGATAATCTCTCCACCTAGTCCTGGGTCTTTCCCGGGGTCTCCTCCCAGATGGACGTGCCTGGAACACCTCCCTAGGGAGGCGCCCAGGAAGCATCCTTACCAGTAGAGGTGCACCGATCAGAATTTTTTAGGCTGATCACCGAAATTTTGATCGGCCGATACAGATCAAGGCCGATACCGATCAAGTACATATTTGGATCATGCCCAAAATAAGAATATAGGTCTAATGTATAGGACTATTTTTGCATTAAAACGTAATGATGAAAACAAAAAACATGCATTCAAATAAAGACACTAGAATAAACTGCCAACTTTTGTTTTATTACACTGACTTTGTTCTACCAGCAAGCTTTTCTTTTCCATGTTTCATGTTGCTCAGATTACAGCCTACAGAACGTTGAGAATGTAAAATACAGCCCTCATTCTATGGGGTTAAAATTGTCTCAATATTTGTAAATGCACACAGGGTGATCTACAAATAATCATTGATTTGCAAATGTGTTCAGATATCCACAAATGCAAATTTCATATTTGTAACTTGTAAACTGGTCTTTGCAAATAATGTTGTATTTGCAAATATAAAACTTAATTTGTAAAAAAAAAAAAAAAAATTACATTTGCAAAACTGGAAATTGTATTTGTGAATTGAGTTTCAGCATTGTGTATCACCAATTACATGCATTCATCGCTTTCCTCTGTGACGTAATTTTGAGACATTCTTTTCGAGAAATCCACAGATCCACAAACAAATGCCTACTGATTCACAAATACACACTCACGCACACTGGATATCCACTAGATGGCAGTGTGGTTCCATTCATTACACAGCAGTCTATTTAGATCTCTCAGAGCCATTTGACTCATTTTGACTTCTGATATGAGCTGGACAGACATGGACTACATTAGATGATGGCAACTGCTCTCCTTGTCCGTCCAGCTCATATCAGAAGTCAAAATGAGTTTACGTCACAGAGGAAAGCAAAAACGAAAAAAACCAAAAACAAAATGGTGTTTCACTTTGAAGTTATTAATTCAGACAGGACTCTATCATTCTATCTTGACTCATCAGAGAGCCGCGCAGCGTTTGGAGCTGTATGAACAGAACGGAGGACGATTCTCATTTCTTTCTCGCAACAAGACAGAAGTCCCAGTTAGTAACTTTAATCCGCACAAACATGACTCACGATTGACATATTCAGGGATGAAAGTGGTGAAAAACAAAAAAAGCTGAAACCCAAAATTACCCCCCAACACCACCCGCACAAAAATGTTTCAATTCTAGAAGCTCTGAAATACAATCTGGGACTATTCCAGACAAACTGGAGTGAGTGCAGCATCCATTTAGGTGAGAAAAAACAAAACAACTTTCCTTATTAAAATTAATTCCAGTAGTATTCTGCTCTTACTAGGATGCAGCAGTTTTCTAGTTTGGCAGAAAGTTCTGGAGAAAATCACTGAAGAAATTAACATATTGAAAATATGGTTTGACCGAAACAAACTGTCATTAAACTTAAATAAGACAGGGATGAAATGGAGGTCTAAGAGTCACTAGGTGTTCACAGGAAACATTTATTTCTGTATGTATTTATTTATTTATGTTCATTGTTAGTTGCTATTATATATTTTCTGTTGTGTTTCTATTCAGGTTCTTTTTGTCTCTTTCTCTAAAATTGTATATAATAAGCATTAAGATTATTAATATATAAACAAAAATAAATTTAAGAAATATTACAACTTGAAAACAAATGCACCCGAACGTGATGACAGCTGCAAATGCGTAATGCTAACCTTTAACATTGAAAATGCCATAGACATGCTAACGCGTTAGCATCGCTCCCGTTTTTAAGTTATAAAATACATCTATCAACTGTTTCAGAAGACCATAACAGGTCGGTTTAACCTAGAAAAGGTAAATAATACTCACAGATGTATGCTCTTTAGGGTTTTAACGGAGGGAAAATTAAGCGAAAGAAAGAAAGTATAAACGAAGCAACAGATCGAAGCATTGCTTCAATCTGCGAACCACTGCTTCGGATTGGTTCAAGGTTCAGAGCAAAGCCGCGCTGCAGAAAAACTGATCACAGACCCGCTGCAGGGTCTATAATCAATGTAGAGAAATTATCATTTTCCTGACAAACACCCCCCAAAACAACTGTGCACTGTTGTGATCGGTCCTTTTGATCGGCGCATTTTGCGGATCACCGATCAAACCGATCAAGGCGTGATCGGCCGATAATGATCGGTGGCCGATCGATCGGTGCACCTCTACTTACCAGATCCCCGAACCACCTCAGCTGGCTCCTTTCAACGCGAAGGAGCAGTGACTCTACTCCGAGCTCCCCGCGGATGACTGAACTTCTCACCCTATCTCTAAGGGAGACACCCGCCACCCTCCTGAGGAAGCCCATTTCGGCCGCTTGCACCCGCGATCTAGTTCTTTCGGTCATGACCCAACCCTCATGACCATAGGTGAGAGTAGGAACGAAGATTGACCAGTAGCTCTAGAGCTTCGCCTTTTGGGTCAGCTCCCTTTTCATCACAACAGTACGGTAGAGCTAATGCAATACCGCCCCTGCTGCGCCGATTCTCCAGCCAATCTCACGCTCCATAAGCCATGTAAAAAAAACATGTTTACTTAAATTGAGATGTAAAGCAATATCTTGTCTTTTTTGTTATAGCAATGTCTAAACTACAGCAAGGTCTGTTGGAAGTTCTAGCTTTAAAATCAGGTCAGTGAGGGTTAGGGAAGCCATAAATATGAAAATGATAAAGGCTCTTTGGGTTTGTGATCTTATCAACCAACCATGTAGGTTGTGAAATCAATTTGGATAGGGTAAAAGAATTGGATAGGGTAAAGAATCAGAATCAGGTGAAAATGTGCAAAAGAGATACTAACAGAATACAAATTAAGCAGTATGACTAAAGTATTAAAAAGATGGGTTACACACTAACAGCACACACTACAATTTATTCATTCATTTCCATAAATTTATAAAAGCAGTGTTAAACACATAAATGTATCAATATCATGATGTATATCAGGTATCGGATGTCCAATGACTGTATGGTGTTGGGTTTTGAGATACAATATGGATCCCTATGTCGGAGAGCTCTGCTGGTCAATCTATGCAATGACACCATTTCCAACAACCAAAATCAAGTTTTCGTATCAGCAAAAATAATGCCAGTACAAATATGTTTGTGAAAGGTTCATATCGGCCGATATTTTCAGCCAAGAGATATATTGGTTGGGTTGTAGTTTTGATGTGGGTGACCTTGAAAATGCCACTGAGTGCAACAGGGAACAATGTTCGAAGGGTCATACCTGCTAAAGTAATGCGTGAACTTGGTGAAATTTGGTTTGATTGCACATGCATTCCAGTGACTTTGTGACAATGGAACACACTTCCTGATTTTGTGTAGTGTATTGTATTTAGGTTTTGTTTTTTTTTTTGCATTTTAGTGGTCCTTTTTATTTTATTGTGTTGTAATGTACAGCATCTTGTGTCAGCACTAGCTATTTTAAGGTGCTTTATAAAGTTGGTATGGTAAGATAATTGAGAAAATGCCATAAAAAGGAGTACATTTTTAAGGTTCACAGTTAAGGGTGTATGACTAAAATTAAAGATTCCATATTTAATGTATGCATGTTCAAGTTAAATATGTGTAAATGTAATTTAGGGAACATATATATGATTATTTGTTATTAATTTTAAAAACAGGTACCACGTCAAACAAAAAACTGCGTATTATGTTGTACAATGTACTGTGTACAATGATACATACATTACTTTTGTTTGCATAAACCAGTAAATGATCTATACAGAATACGTTTCAAAACATTGATTCTCAATCTGGTATAACCCCTCAACTGAAAATGAAGCTATCTACAACTTGACATTTACAGATTAAAAAAACAAAAAAAAAAAACAAATAGTTTGTCAGCTCATAAAATGTGAACCATTGGCCCAATTAAGATTGGAATTTCAAAAACTTTATATCTCATTAATACTTTCAACAAATACATATATTTTTAAAAACTTTCCAAGATGGGACACTATCAATCTGGTGAGTTGGGATAGAAATGACCCTAATGGAACCAGGGGTGTAAATATATCACAAGATCAGATAGGCAACTTGTCACTGAACAGTTTTGGTGACTGTTGTCCTCATCAGTGCCACATGAACCCACAACATTTTGAACATCTCAGGGTACACTTTGTGGTCAAATCTACATTATTTATCCCTTAATGTTTCAGAAATTGTAGCATTATTCCCGTAGTCCCCAATTTAAGAGATTTGATTCTTTTCTTGAATTTTGTGTGGTTCAGTGATGTTTTGGTGGTTTGAAACATCACCATCCTGCTGACGGTGTGCTCATCAGACTATAATCAGCACTGCAGAGCTCAGTAAACAATAGCACAGGAGCACTTGTGTGTCAACTTGCACAAGGTTTGTCTTATAGACTCCCACCCACATGCTTTGTACTTAATTTTGCACTACAGATCTGAGCTGCAGCTCTCCTGCTTTTCCCCGCTGCACTCAGAGGCCAGGAGAAGTGTGATTCCTACCCAGAGGGATGAGGTTGTTGTGAGACACTGATGGGCCGCTGCCGATGGACTGTGCTGAGGTCATAAGCTGCCGGCATCCCTGAAGGAGAGAGACAAACCAACGGATTGGGGAGGAATGCAGAATATCATCATACCCGTACATAATGTCTTCTGAGTTTGCATCCATGGGTTGCACCAGTTTGTGATTGTGCTGAGCATCAATAAGTAACCTCTGTAAATTAAGCATTTGATCTAGTGCTATGTAAACCTCTGCTTTAAAGTAATGTCTAGCTGCTTGCGGGTGTGGTTGCTGAATCCTTTCAGTTTAGCTCAGCTAAGACAGATCTTGTCTTTACTTTTCTCATGTTGTAGTTGATTTTTAACCTATTGTATACAAAACCTGCAGGGGTGGTGGCCAAGTGGTTAGTGTGCTTGGTTTCAGTGCAGAAGGTTCCCGGTTCAAATCCCACCCCTGCAACATTTTTCCATGTGAAGTGAAGTTGCATCAGGAAGGGCATCCAGTGTAAAACCTGTGCCAATTCAACATGCAGATCCATCTTGGATTTGCTGTGGCGACCCCGAATGCAAACAAGGGAGCAGCCGAAGGGAGTTACTGTATACAAAACCTAACTTATCTGACAAAAATAAAACCCTTGAAAACTGACATCAGAGTCCTTAAAAACAAATAACAGCAGTATAATACTAACAGGCCATGTATCACAAATAAATAGAACTATAAAATGATGGCAGCTCAAATGCGACACAGGACACAGAGTGTGTTTCCATTTGTTCCACTGTCGCTTGGCAACTGCAACAAACTCTGACAATTTAAATTTTGGGGGAAGAGGGGACGCTTTAGTTTGACTTCATTGTGTCACATTTAAAGCTGCCCCCTTAAGTGTGTAGTTTGCAGTCATGTCTTCACATGGGCTCAATGTTTCACTACGCTGCCCCCCCGCCCCAAACTTACAGTGCTTATGTCAAGTCCTTCGCTCACATTTTCAAAGCGTGCACATGTTTCACATAAAGGGAAGTGTGTTACAGTGTCTACATCATGGGAGATTTTGTGTCCAAGGGGACTGTTTAAAGCAGTGAAAATCAGTAAATTAAAAATAGACAGCTGCCGAAAAGTCACATCCCAGCTTCAGTTTTCACCTTCACTTTACACCCAACAGCAGTAAACAGAATGTTCTCCACAGCTTAAAGCACCTGTCTGTCTGCTCACACAACTCAAACTGTTACACCGCTGCACTGGTCAAGCCGAAATCTTTAATAACAGAAACTGTTGGGACATAACAAAAAAATTGCATAAATTGTTACTGGTAAAACTTGATTATGTACTTTATATATCCACATTTTCAATCCAATTTTTATGATTTCTTTTGAATTTGTTGGATGGCAATATGAGAACGCTTACAGGGTAAATTGATGCCTATGTTGTCTCATGGGTGTAATGGAAAAATCTGCATGAATTGTTGCTGACAGCTACCGGTATATGTTTTTAGAGGACAATGTGGCGTCAGACTCTACATATGTTGTAGTCACTGACAATTTGTGCAGAATGACAACATACGCTGTATGTTGCCATACGCCGTGAGACAAGTCACTTCATCAGCCTCACTAACTGTCTCAGCCCACCTGTCACAAAGACACTGAATGTACATTCTGACTGAAGAAATTTCAGACTCTAATTTAATCATGAATAAATAATCCATCATCTTCTGAGAAACAAGAGCAATGACCAAGAAACTCCTCAGAAATGCGTGACAGTCCTGGATCAGTTTTGGCAAATTATGAAATTACAACATAAATAAGAGTTAAGTAGACATATCATGTTGCTGGCAATGGTGTGGCTCCATCCACCTTTTGTGTGGAGTTTGCATATTCTCCCCGTGTTTGCGTGAGTTCTCTCTGGGTGCTCCGACTTCCTCCCACATCCAAAAACTTGCAGGTTAGGTGGACTGGAAACTCTAAACTGTCCACAGGTTTGGATGCATTTGTGTGTCGATACATTGCTCTGTGACCGACTGCTGTCCTGTCCAGGGTGTACCCTGCTCATGCCGTATGATAATAAGTTGAAGATGAGTGTGTGTGTGTCAATTTAACTGCTTCACAGTCCTAAGCAGTAAAAATCTGTCACTATGGTCATACAAGTATTATATGAAGCATGGTTTGTTACTAAATTAAATTACAAGTATTAAGGAAGCAGTTTCAGCATAACTTTGTCATGAAGAGTGAAGTGTGACACTGCTGTATTTTCATGCTGCATTTTTTGCCAAACATGTTTACACAGCTGATGTTTAATGGGTGCTCAGACTTTCAGCAAAAAAATCTTAAATGACTGACTGGGCTGTAGCCAAAAATGTGATTTGAACTTTCATTCTCCACATTCCAGACCTGAACCATCTCATAAATTTCCCAGATTTTACAAAAATTCTCAACAGATCCAGAACAGACCATGATGGCTGCTCCTTCCAAACACTGTGTTTACATGCATGTTCACCTGATACAGCCATCCCCTGACTCATGCTGTAGGCAGCACCCGTGTTCCACATGTTCTCTGAAGGGGAAGTGTAGTGTGAGCCAGGAGGGGGGTTGGGGTTGGTGCCTGTGTACCTGCAAACACATATACATATTTACTACCAACGATTTTGGTTTATTACTATAGTCAGCACTGTAACCACCTGAACACAAACACTGATCTCCAAACCAGGTTAGCCCCATTGAGATTGAGATCTCTTTTTGCAAGGGAGATATGGGCAATTACAAAGTTTCCAATTCACCTAACCTGCATGTCTTTAAATGTGGGAGGAAACCGGAGCACCCGGAGGAAACCCACGCAGACACAGGGAGAACATGCAAACTCCACAAGTGGGAACTGATCCCATGACCTTCTTGCTGTGAGGCAACAGTGCTAACCACAAAGCCACCGTACTGCCCCAGTATATCTTTGGGGAAGATACCAACTCACCTGAAAAACGGGTTCTTCAAGTCCAGAAGGTTACTGGACTTTGATCCTGTCTGATCCACCTGGGCAACAATACTGATGTCGTAGCTTTGTCTGAAGGAAGGAAAACAGCTTCGTATTAATACAGGTAGAGTTATTCCACAATATTAGCGTTGGTTTTAATGCAGTACAGTTAAAGCACTTATTAAATAACAACTTATTTTACATTGTGATGCCCTGGTTCAAAACCTGGGGTGAATTTATATATACACCAGGCTTAAAACCAACACAAACATTAGCAGCTATTGAACAATTAAAAAGTATACATATGTGTATATATGTATGTCTAGTGATCTCTGTATGAAATCAGAAAGCCCAGAATCTAAACCAACACAGAATCTAAACCAACACACTAACTGGAACAAAGACATGATCCTCACCACAAAATAAATAAATAAAAAGAAAGAAATAGAAAAAAAAAAAAGAGCCCACAAGAATTGCCAAACACACAAGACTACCATACCTCCTGTTGGCCACTAGGAGGGCTGTGCCAGACAGCGTATCTCCAGCCTTGGTGAAGAGGGGTGACTGCAGTAGACAGCGTACCTGGTACCAGTGGGTGAGTGGCTCTGTGGGTGCTGTGGACAGCCACACTGTCATCCTGCATGGAAAAGAAGGGAGGAGGTGTGAAGCACATGGATAACCAGTTTGGCTGCAAAAACAAATTCCTTAAACAAGCGCAGGGTTTCTCAGCACATCCAATTAGTTAAAAATAGAAGCTGGCCTTTATTTTGTCATTTGAGATGAAGGCGTTAGGAAGATGCATTTGATCTGTTTGCAGGTGACGTTGGCTGTTTTCACATTGCAGGTTTAGCATAAACCAGCCGACTTACACTGATCCCATAAACGCCACATCAAACCAGAACGCTAGGCGTGCACGAGACCCGAATGCATCATGTGGAACTTAAAGGGAATCTCTATCCTAGAAGCAAAGGAGGGTAAAGAGATATTAATGACAAACACTATTCAATACACCTTTGCTGTCATAAAAGAGAACACACACCTGTAGAGATCCTCTTCTTTGGCCTCCAGAAAGTTGACTGTGTATTTGACCGACTTAGCCATCAGAATACGGATATCAAATGTGTCTGTAGAAGAACAAATGAGCTCATCGTACATCACAAGAGCTCAGCAACAAAACACCACATACACACCAAATCGCAATCAACTCTGACATCTACAGGTTCACGAGTGTGTCTGTGAGTATAACATACCACAATGGGCTGCCTAAAATACTCGTCTACCGCTGCCCCCCTCAGGGCTGAGAGGTCTACACCATGAAGGAAGGCTGGTACCTGCAGACAAGATCAGCAAATCATATTTGGAATTAATTTGTTCTCAGCACATTCTTTGTTTTCAAACATTCAGTCAGTTTAGATACTAAACACCGGTTCTGTTCATTATCTTAATGGACAGAATTTCTAGGTGCAGCCAGGGTGTAGAGGGGGTCTGGTTTGGGAAGCACAGAATCTCATCTCTGCTGTTTGCAGATGACGTGGTTCTGTTGGCGTCCGGGATGAAAATCAGTACCTCCAAATCTGAGGTCATGGTTCTCAACCGGAAAAAAGGTGCCTTGTCCTCTTCAGGTCGGTGGAGTGTCCTTGCCTCAAGTGGAATTTAAGTATCTCAGGGCCTTGTTCCCGAGCGAGGGATGGGATGGAGCGTGAGATCGACAAACAGATCGGTGGAGCGTCTGCAGTGATGCGGTCGCTGTATCGGACCGTCGTGGTGAAGAGAGAGCTGAGTTGTGTTGTGTGTGTGCAGCATGGATATTGCCTTCACTTATCATGACCTATAGTCATGAGATTTGGCTCATGACCGAAGAACAAGATCGCGAGTACAAGTGGCCAAGATGAGTTTCCTCCGGAGAGTGGCTGGGCCACTCCCTTAGAGATAGGGTGAGGAGCCGGGTCACTCGGGAGGAACTCGGAGTCGAACCGCTGCTCCTCCACATCGAGAGGAGCAGCAGAGGTGGCTCAGGCATCTTTTCCGGATGCCCCCTGGACGCCTCGCTGAAGAGGTGTTGCGGGCAAGTCCCATCAGGAGGAGGCCCCAGGGAAGACCCAGGACAAGCTGGAGGGACTACGTCTCTCGGCTGGCTTGGGAACGCCTCGGTGTTTCCCCCGGAGGAGCTGGGGGAGGTGTGTGTGGATCAGGAGGTCTGGGCGGCTTTGCTTGAGCTGCTGCCCCAGCGACCCGACTCCGAATAAAACGTAAGAAAATGGATGGATGGAACTTGTTTTGAAGATCAAACACAATCTATTAAAAGTACATCTGCAACAATCAGTACTAACACATACACATTTGTGGTTTATAAGGACTACTTTATAAAAAGAAGAAGAAGAAGAAGAAAAAAAAAGAACTACAAGACTTTAAATACTGACTTTTAAATCTCAGTGCACCATAATGTCAGAATTCCCTCATAGCTGGCTCATACATGTTCTTTTTCTTTTACTCAATTTGTCCATGTATCTATTTCTTATGATATTTTCTAAAGTTCCATTTCTTTCATCATCTTACTATTTGAGTCTAAACATAGTAACTGCACAAATTAACAAACTAATGCTGCTACTACTACAAAGTAATACGTATGCTTTTTAGGTTAAGCCTTCTGAATGCAGCTACACTTTCTGAGCGTTCTTCCCCGCCTCACCAGAAGTTGGCCTTGGTGAACTGTTCCATGTAGAGCTGCTCGTCTGTAAAGGGGGCCAGGGTGGACATCACCAATAGTAGGGAACATTTTACCTGGGGGGGGGATAAGGAAGGGGGCGAGAGACAATGATGAGCCAAAAAACTATTAATGTATAAAAGGGGACAATTTATTTTTTATTAAACTGCCATTAAATTACGTGGTTGCAACATTAAGCACTCATACTCTCCGTCAGTGATACAGACGGGATATTTTACATGCTGATTAGTGAAAATGCATTTTAAGATTTTAAAATGTATTTTAACACAACAGTGTTTTAAGAAGTAATTGTTTTCTAAATCACCACTGATTGAATAAAGGCCCCCTGACACGAGCATGACTTTGATTCACACACTAGCATGACCTGGTCATGCTGAAGAGTAAACTCGTCTTTAACGTGTGCAGACAGGATGTGAGAGGGGCTCTACCGCGTGCTATTGCGCACAGAGAATTTTGAAATGTTCAAAACTCCTTCAAGTTATAAATGTCATGCTACCTGGTGTGATCTAATCGCCAACACATTGTGCAGCTTGTTAAGTCAAGTAAGAAGTGAACAGAGGCAAGTGGTGACGACAGCAGATCGCATCAGAGCACAGCTCGTCTGAAGGATATAACACGATGGTAAATCTATCAAAAACACACTTTAACAGCCTGCACACAAGAAGGAAAGAATACAAAACTGTTTTACAAACCACGACAATTGTAAACATGACAAATAATTCCCTTTTTAGATGGCTCAAAATGCTTTCTCCAGCTCGTTAGGCACGCGCGAACGGCCCTGAACTGAAGTGGTCCTCTGTGATTCAGGAAGCGAATAGAGCAGTTTTCAACTGCCAATTTGCAGAGAAAATTATGAATCCGACATGAAATAATTATGTTATATACACAGTGCCCAGCGCAAAGCATGTGGCACGCGATGGAACAAAGAACGGCGTCAGCTGAGAACACAGCGGGTAGGATCGTCACAACGACGGGCATGCAAGTGCGTGAGTCAGAAGTCATGCTTGTGTCATCGGGCCTTAACTCCAACTGTGAAAGACAGCAAGTGTTAATACAGACACCTGCTTGACAAGAGACTGTGGCGGGAATTTAAAAAAAAAAAAAAAAAAAAAAAAAAAATCACATCAAATGTGTGTGGGAAGTATTTGGAGAGGTTATTCATGAAGATGACAGCTGTGCTATTAAGTTCTATGCACTAATAGCGTTGCCCATTTTGTGGCCGAGTAACCACTTTGTCTTGACTAATACTAGTTTGGCGGCCCCTGCATCGCTGCTGTTCATTAAAGGGATTTTGTTTTTCCCCCCCTGCAACAAAGGTTAACCGTCATGAATATGACATGATACTGTATATAAGCCTGTTTGTACTTTGTGAGGCTGCGTCTTGTTTTTGTCATGCTGTGGCCATCATCCATCTTTAATGTCCAGGCTGCACTCTCCTGTTCCTCCTTACATGTTTATTCCCCCCCCCCAAACTTCCCATCCACCTTTACCCCAAACCTTCTCACCGTTAGGTTTGAGGAATTTCTTTGCATGCAGGTAACTCTCCAGCCATGCGCTCATTAAACAGCATGTAGCCCATAGGCTCGGAGATGATGATGTCCACCTGCTCGGGCAGAGTCACCTCCTCCACCTTCCCGGGTATGACAACTACGCGGTCCCCAAGACGGTTACTGTTCACCAACACCTGGAAGGTAAACCAAAAACTTAAGCTACCTCATGAGCATTGCCCACATTTGCATATGGTGCATCCAGAAAGTATTCACAGCGCTTCATTTTGGAATAAAGCTGTAACATAACAAAATGTGGGGGAAAAGTGAAGTAAATCCATTTTTTCCCTAAAATACTACTCTCAGGCATAAGAAAGTGTGACTGAGACATGCACAAATGCAGTGCAATTCTAAATCTCGCTTCAGGCCTGAAAAAACCATTAAAGGAAATCATTTTAAAGCCATATGCTAACATTCTTCTTCGACAACAGAATAAAAACAATCCCACATAATCACAACCAGGGCACATTTGTGGCATTTTGTGTGTGCACAGACCTCAGCGTGTTGTGCCATCGTGCTTGCCTCCACAGCGTAGACTTTCCTGGCTCCAGCTTGGGCGGCAAAGAAAGAGAGGATTCCTGAACCACAGCCAACATCCAACACCACCTGGGACAAGGAGCAGCAGTAAAAATGTTGCAAATCAAAGAATGATACAGGCACAACTTTTGAATAAAACAGCAACAATACAGGTATGTTTGCGCCCAAACGCTGGATAGACGTTACATTATCATTTGATGGATGCTTTGAATCATTACAATCAAGTGGAAAAATAGCAATGAAGAGCCTGGATTATCAATCAGATAGATTAACTAGAAAAAACATAATATTTTGATTGCTATTGAATATCAGATATGTAGTACTGGACAAGTTGTAACTTCATTATATAATGTTCTTTTGACAGGACTTAAACATGTAATTTGTAAGTCCATTTTTTTTATTAACTCAGCCAGGAATATGCAAACAGTCTAATATTACATTAAAACAGTAGCGTCATTGATTAAAGGGTTTATTACTAATGTCATACATTTGATGAGTTTTGTACACATGCAGGAGCACAGGTACCACTTTGCTTTAGTGTACCTTGTCCTTAAAGTCAGTGTGATTCTGAAGAATAGCCCGCTGGTAGGTCCCGTGTCCGAACATAATCCTGCATCATGTTCTGTTGCTGGGAGAGGTAGCATAAAACTGCCAAGAAACAATTTTTTTTTAAATCACGTTGTGTCAGGATTATACAAACCTGCTCAGTAAGCAACAAGAATTAAAAAGCAAATTTTAAGATTTTAAGGACAGCTTTTGTTTTTGTGTTCTGACAACACGTTTGGAATGGCACAAACTTACATACACGCAATGGGCATTTCCATGTGAGTCGCGGTACATTTTTGGTCACTTTAAGTTATTTTTTCCTGTACCTCCCACACTATACATTTTTAGACACATTTTCTTGCATGCATGTGCCAGTTGACACAAAGTGTGAAATGACAAACAAAAGTAAGATAAATCTTTAATTGGTGTTTAATTACGCGTGGACCTCTCATACCAAAAGTCCTGTGTTTCCTGAAAGGAAAATTGTGTGTGTGTGTGTCTATATCTATATATATAAACTGAAAATGCAAGGGAAACACTTAAAAAATCTTGCCTAATTTTCCCATTCAGCATGGAAATGCCTCAATGCTGTTCTACAACCCCAATTCAATGAAGTTGGGACATTGTGTAAAATGTAAATTAAAAACAGAATACGATTTGCAAATCCCCTTCAACCTATATTCAATTGATACACCACAAAGACAAGATATTTAAATGTTCAAACTGATTGACTTTTTTGTTTTTTGTGCAAATATTTGCTAATTTTGAAGTAGATGCCTGCAACACGTTTAAAAAAAGTTGGGATGGGACAACAAAAGACTAGTAAAGTTGATGAATGCTCAAAGAACACCTAATTGGAAACAGGTTGAGTGTCATGATTGGGTTATAAAAGGAGCATCCCCAAAAGGCTCAGCTGTTCACAAGCAAAGATAGGGCGAGGATCACTACATTGTGAACAACTACATGAAAAAATATTCCAACAGTTTAAGAACAATGGTCAACTGCAAGGAATTTAGGGATTCCCATCAGCAACAGTCCATAATATAATCAGAAGATTCAGAGAACCTGGAGAACTTTCTACACGTAAGCGGCAAGCGAAAACCAATATCGATATGCCCGTGACCTTTGATCCCTCAGGCGGCACTGCATTAACAACCAACATTCATTGTGTAAAGGATCTTACCGCGTGGGCTCAGGAACACTTCAGAAAATCGCTGTCAGTTAACACAGTTCGTCGCTACCATCTACAAGTACAAGTTAAAACTCTACATGCAAAGCGGAAAACAATATATCAACCAACACTCCAGAAACAGAGCCTTCTCTGGCTCCGAGCTCATTTTGAAATGGACAGACACAAAGTGGAAAAGTGTGCTGTGGTCTGATGAGTCCACATTTCAAATTGTTTTTGGAAATCATGGACGTTGTGTCCCTCGGACAAAGATGGAAAAAAGACCATCCAGATTGTTACCAGCGCAAAGTTCAAAAGCCAGCATCTGTGATGGTATGGGGGTGTGTTAGTGCCCATGGCATGGGCAACTTACACATCTGTGATGGCACCATCAATGCTGAAAGGTACATCCAGGTTTTGGAGCAACACATGCTGCCATCCAAGGCAATGTCTTTTTCAGGGACGTCCCTGCTTATTTCAGCAAGATGATGCCAAGCCACATTCTGCATGTGTTACAACAGCGTGGCTTCGTAGTAAAAGAGTGCGGGTGCCTGCCTGCAGTCCAGACCTGTCACCCATTGAAAATGTGTGGCACATTATGAAGTGCAAATATGACAACGGAGACCCCGGACTGTTGAACTGAAGTCGTACATCAAGCAAGAATGGGAAGACTTCCACCTACAAAGCTTCAACAATTAGTGTCCTCAGTTCCCAACCGCTTACTGAGTGTTGTCAGAAGGAAAGATGATGTAACACAAGTGGTAAACATACCACTGTCCCAGCTTTTTTTGAAACATGTTGCAGGCATCCATTTCAAAATGAGCAAATATTTGCACAAAAACAAAGTTTATCAGTTTGAACATTATATATCTTGTCTTTGTCATGTATTCAATTGAATATAGGTTGAAGAGGATTTGCAAATCATTGTATCTGTTTTCATTTACATTTACACAATGTCCCAACTTCATTGGAATTGGGGTTGTATATGTAGCGAGAGAGAGGGAGCAAACCTGGTGTGTGTTGTCTCACCTGGAAGTACTGTACAGCAGAGGACTCCTCTGTCCTCTCACTGAAAACTGAGCCTTCACTGTTGTGCCCACGGCAATTTTTCAAGAGGTTATAAAAGGACTGAAAGTCTGGACCAGGGAATAAGCACAAACATGTATAAGTGAAGGCAATATCCATGCTACACACACACACACACACCACAATATAAGCATCACATATGGGGTTTACACAAAACTGTCACATAAATCATTTCAGTTTTTGATTCAATGTGTCCACTTTTAGGATATCCACCTGTGAAAGATGCATAGTTTCATATAATGGGTTTTTTTTTAATTTTACATGACAACTGCACATACAATTCAAGCCTTGTTACACCTCCAGTGGTGAAATGACTAACTAAATAAATAAATAAATGGACTAGGTTGCGAACCATGGCCTAAAATAAAGTGTGCTCAGGCTTGTAGAGCTTGTGTTTACCTGCTGGTGAGGAAAACTGCAGCAGGACGCTGTTGCAGCCCAGTGTGATGATGAATGACTGCTTCCCACGCGGGTGCACTCGTCTCCCTGGAAACGGAACACTGAACACACTCGCCTCCTCTCCTAGAAAGAGGATGAATTATGATAAAATAAGACATACCTACACACCACCAGTAAAACTTTATCCTGTTCACAGAAAGTAATTTACGAGGGTCCAGTGATGATGAGAAAAGCTTATTGCCTTAAAATACACAGTATTTATCTGTAGCAGATAAACAAGTGAAAGTCTGAATAATACTTGTTTATCGACCCATCCCTTAAGTCACGCTTTACACTTTTTTTTAATAAACAGCACAAAGACAAGGCACAAATTCCTTTAAAATGTACATCAACTATTTGAGTAGTACATTATTATTGGCAGTCAGATATGGATCACTTGCAATTTCCAGGACGACAGACGCAGAGATCGAAGAAATTTTTTCCTCTTCTGGATACAGCATCCTTCCCATGTACGAGATCTGAACACAAAACCTTCCTCAGCCTCTTCATCTCAGCTGCTCAAACAGATATCACATTCACAATTGTGCAAGCGCAGTTTGGGGAAGAAAAAAAAAAAAGCTCCCCAACAAGAAAGGTGCATAAACTATAACCCACTCAACTTCTTCGTGCCTTCAGCAAAAAGTGAAGTGAGATGATTCAATTTACTGCAGATGTGTGATAATTCCACACACCACTAATGATAGGGCTTCCTTTTTTCATTGCTTCCATTTACAGTTCTACGTGGACCAGCATGCAATACACAATAAATCGTCCACAGCAGGGCTCTATGCTAAGCCACAGAGGTCATGAGACAGTGGGCAAGTTGGGGGCCAAACTGACTTGTCATATGCCAAGTGAATCAATTTAATCAAATAAACCAAGTACATAAGCATTTCATATAGATTATCTGCTGATCACAGTCCCAATCAATACATGAGTCCTTCTAGATATGCAAACTGTCACAGAGTCCATTAAGTCAAATCTGCTGTGCATGCTTGACACCGCTCGGCCCGCCTTAAGAAAAATAAAACACCTTCAATCCAAACTGCTCTGTAATTATTTATTTATTCAAGTTAAGTAAACATTTTTTATATGGCTCCTCAATTACACTTAGCACAGAAGTGTAGCGAAAAGCAGGATACTCAGTAATACTGTTTGGATATTTTGGTATTAAAACAGATATTAATTATCCAACATTAGTAGAAGTAGGGGCGGTGGCAAGTGGTTAATGCGCTTGGTTTCAGTTCAGAAGGTTCTGGGTTCAAATCCCACCCCTGCACATTTCTCCATGTAATGTGGAGTTGCGTCAGGAAGGACATCTGGCGTAAAACTTGTGCCAATTCGACATGCAGATTGTCAGGTTTGACCTGGCTAGACATACAAGAAAGAACCAGACAGAGTTGAGATGTCTTTAGTGAGCTTTGCAAAGGAGAGAACAGCAGAGGCTGACAGCCTCGTGCAGTTCTCTGACTGTGACCTCCTGGTGGGGCCCTTTTTGTATAAGGAAAAAAAGATAAGTGTGGCTACACGAGTCCACGGTTGCAACATGTGCTTGTAGTTCGTGCAGATACATTGCAAACAAACTGAATCATTCCATCTTGTACAGAGTGACAAATGAATCATTCCAAAGAGAGTACAGAGTGTGCGATTTGCTGAAGCTTGCTAAATGTCAAACTGTAAACAGGCTGCAGCTGTGACATATCTGAGAGAAACAGTTTGCGATTTTAAGATACAGAAAGACATAGTAGCTGAATAAATGATAAAACATGTTTTTACAGTATAATTTATTTAACACAGATCCACCTTGGATTTGCTGTGGCGACCCCGAGTGCAAACAAGGGGGCAGCCGAAGGGACTTACTTACCATCATTAGTAGAAGTAGATTATGTACAAAAATGGATTTAGAATGTCTTCAAAAGTGTATCTTTTCTCTAGGGGGTCTGGAGGGGAGTTTCTACCTCTAACTCCTCTTCCTATGCACAGTCTGTGAGCAGGAAGAAAGCAGGAACTTGTTCACTTACAGTATGTGGAAAGCACTACAATAAAAAGTTTACATCACATATGCCGTCCATCAAAAATACACCTATGTGAAGGACAGGAGAGTGAAATGTATTTCGTAAAAGCTTTTCCTGCATGTGTGTTGCTTCTTAGTACTCTGTAGACACTGCGCTATGAAACAGCAAGACACAATGTTGATGCTGTGTGTGAATAAAATAGACTTGTTACATATTTCATGCAAAGCAGTGTGTTAACGTAGTTATAAAATATGCACTGTGCTCAGTGCTGAATGCAGCCACAGAACTGCCTGACTGCTCACTCCGACAACACCGCACATGAGATTAAATGAGAGGAAATGCACAAATTTAGAGAAGTGGGTCTCATTTATCCAAAACTGATCAACCAAAAAAAAAAAAAAAAACTCCAGGAACATCACTGAAATGTGTTCATTTTTGGCCAGATTTTGTTCTAAATGTGCCCTAAAATGAATTTGTCACATCAGGCAAGATAGGGACATGGTGCACTAATGCAATGTCAAGCAGGCAAGCATTAATGTCAAACCCTGTTACCAAGCAACTTTACAACTTTCGCTCTGTCCTAAACTTAGATAGTAGGACAACTCAAAGCACTGCACAGGTCAACACTGTGTACATTGTACAAAGGCTGTGCTGTGGTGCTTCATACGCTGAGACACAGAAGCTGCTTACACATACAATGCATCCGGAAAGTATTCATGGTGCTTCACTTTTCCCACATTTGAGTAAATTCATTTTTGCCCCTCAAAATTCTACAACCCCTGGCAAAAATTATGGAATCACCGGCCTCGGAGGATGTTCATTCAGTTGTTTAATTTTGTAGAAAAAAAGCAGATCACAGACATGACACAAAACTAAAGTCATTTCAAATGGCAACTTTCTGGCTTTAAGAAACACTATAAGAAATCAGAAAAAAAAAAAAATTGTGGCAGTCAGTAACGGTTACTTTTTTAGACCAAGCAGAAGGAAAAAAATACGGAATCACTCAATTCTGAGGAATAAATTATGGAATCACCCTGTAAATTTTCATCCCCAAAACTAACACCTGCATCAAATCAGATCTGCTCATTAGTCTGCATCTAAAAAGGAGTGATCACACCTTGGAGAGCTGTTGCACCAAGTGGACTAACATGAATCATGGCTCCAACACGAGAGATGTCAGTTGAAACAAAGGAGAGGATTATCAAACTCTTAAAAGAGGGTAAATCATCACGCAATGTTGCAAAATATGTTGATTGTTCACAGTCAGCTGTGTCTAAACTCTGGACCAAATACAAACAACATGGGAAGGTTGTTAAAGGCAAACATACTGGTAGACCAAGGAAGACATCAAAGCATCAAGACAGAAAACTTAAAGCAATATGTCTCAAAAATCGAAAATGCACAACAAAACAAATGAGGAACGAATGGGAGGAAACTGGAGTCAACGTCTGTGACCAAAATGTAAGAAACCGCCTAAAGGAAATGGGATTTACATACAGAAAAGCTAAACGAAAGCCATCATTAATACCTAAACAGAAAAAAACAAGGTTACAATGGGCTAAGGAAAAGCAATCGTGGACTGTGGATGACTGGATGAAAGTCATTCAGTGATGAATCTTGAATCTGCATTGGGCAAGGTGATGATGCTGGAACTTTTGTTTGGTGCTGTTCCAATGAGATTCATAAAGATGACTGCCTGAAGAGAACACAAATTTCCACAGTCATTGATGATATGGGGCTGCATGTCAGGTAAAGGCACTGGGGAGACGGTTGTCATTACATCATCAATAAATGCACAAGTTTACGTTGATATTTTGGACACTTTTCTTATCCCATCAATTGAAAGGATGTTTGGGGATGATGAAATCATTTTTCAAGATGGTAATGCATCTTGCCATAGAGCAAAAACTGTGAAAATATTCCTTGCAAAAAGACACATAGGGTCAATGTCATGGCCTGCAAATAGTCCGGATCTTAATCCAATTGAAAATCTTTGGTGGAAGTTGAAGAAAATGGTTCATGACAAGGCTCCAACCTGCAAAGCTGATCTGACAACAGCAATCAGAGAAAGTTGGAGCCAGATTGATGAAGAGTACTGTTTGTCACTCATTAAGTCCATGCCTCAGAGACTGCAAGCTGTTATAAAAGCCAGAGGTGGTGCAGCAAAATACTAGTGATGTGTTGGAGCGTTCTTTTGTTTTTCATGATTCCATAATTTTTTCCTCAGAATTGAGTGATTCCATATTTTTTTCCCTCTGCTTGGTCTAAAAAAGTAACCGTTACTGACTGCCACAATTTTTTTTCCTGATTTCGTGTAGTGTTTCTTAAAGCCAGAAAGTTGCCATTTGAAATGACTTTATTTTTCTGTCATGTCTGTGATCTGCTTTTTTTCTACAAAATTAAACAACTGAATGAACATCCTCTGAGGCCAGTGATTCCATAATTTTTGCCAGGGGTTGTACTCACAACACCCCATAATGACAACATGAAAAAAAAAGATTTTTTTTTTTTGCAAATTTATAAAAAAAAAAAATAAAATAAAAACTAGCAAATAACACTTTGTTGATGCACCTTAGGCAGCAATTACAACCTCAAGTCTTGAATATGATGCCACACGCTTGGCACCTATCTTTGGGCAGTTCTGCCCACTCCTCTTTGCAGCACCTCTCAAGCTCCAACAGGTTGGATGGGGAGCAACAGTGCACAGTCATTTTCAGATCTCCCAGAGATGTTCAATTGGCTTTCAGGTCTGGACTCTGGCTGGGCCACTCAAGGACATTCACAGAGTTGTCCTGAAGCCACTTTGATATCTTGGCTGTGTGCTTAGGGTCATTGCCCTGCTGAAAGATGAACAGTCACACCAGTCTGCGGTCAAGAGCACTCTGGAGCAGGTTTTCATCTCATGGTCTGAGAGTCCCTCAGGTGCCATTTGGCAAACTAAAACAGGCTACCATGTGCCTTTTACTAAGAAGTAGCTTCTATCTGGTGACTCTAGCATATAGGCCTGATTGGTGGAATGCTGCAGAGATGGTTGTCCTTCTAGAAAGTTCTCCACTCTCCACAGAGGAATGCTGGAGCTCTGACAGAGTGACTATTGGGTTCTTGTTCACGTCCCTGATTTAGGCCCTTCTCCCCGATCACTCAGGTGACTAGCTCTAGGATGAGTCCTGGTGGATCTGAACTTCTTCCATTTACGGATGTTGGAGGTCACTGTGGTCATTGGGAGTTTCAAAGCAGCAGAAATGTTTCTGTACCCTTCCCCAGATTTGTGCCTCAAGACAATCCTGTCTTGGAGGTCTACAGACAATTCCTTTGACTTCATGCTTGGTTTATGCGCTGACATGCACTGTCAACTGTGGGACCTCATATGTAAACAGGTTAGCAAGAGGTGGTAAAATCACAAATCAGAATTTCAATACATCCACTTGGGAAATGATTCACAATATTAATACCAGCATTTGGCATCAAAATTAATCCTATATCTTGAAAATAACCCCCCACTCCTTGAATGTAACAAAGTATGGTCTATTTTCAATTATCTGGCTATTCTGCTATGTGTAAAGTTTGTCCATGCTCTTCAAAAACTTTATAAACACAATTCTTTCACAAAGGTTTATTTCAGTAACACTGTGTGAATAACAGAACTTAGCTTTACTTAGCTTTAGCCTGAGATCTTGTTTTTGGCTTGGCCATGACACTTGATTTACTACAACTTGCCATGCTGTGACTTGAAATTACATGTGTAATTGCATGATCACTGTAATAATATCAGTACTTATGTAGCTTTTGTGACTTCTCTAAAACAAGTACTACCAAGTCAGGAGCATTATATATCATAAACTTGAATGTTGTGTTCAATGCAGGGTTCATCAAAACTAACCCTGAAGTCAAAACAATTACATTCTAATATTTTGAAAGATGTTAAAATTACAGTATATATTGCAGTTTTGTTTTGTTTTTTGCATGGGGTGGGGGTTTTTTTGTCACGGTAGACACCCACTTCCTATATGAAATATCTCCCAAATTACACAATGCACAATCTCTGAAGTGGATGTAAGCATATTTGGGAAAAATAAAAAAAATTCTACCATTACCACCTCCTGCTAAACAGGTGTGTGCCTTTCCAAATCAATTAACTGAATTTACCCCAGGTGAACTCCATTAAGCTGTAGAAACATCTGAAGGATGATCAGTGGAAACAGGATGCACCCGAGCTCAATTCTGAGCTTCATGGCAAAGGCTGTGAATACTCATATATGTGACACCTTAGGGTTTTTTTGTTTGTTTGTTTTTTAATAAAAACTTTTTTCACACCATCACTATGGGGTATTGTGTGTAGAATTGTGAGGGACAAAATGAATTTCACCCATTTTGGAATAAGGTTGTACTATAACAAAATGTGGGAAAAGTGAAGCGCCGTGAATACTTTTCAGATGCGCTCTACGTGGTGGTGCACCATCACTGTATACTGGAAGCTAAGGGATGACTCCCCAAATCAGTCTGCCTTGAGCACTGCACACTCAGTGCATGGTCATATTTTGCACTGCACTCAAATTTCAACCAGATTCTCCATTACCCTGACTACTGCAAACTGTAAGATGTGCTAACAGTGAGACAAAGGCTGTGTGCCATCATCCATAAGAGACAACACTGCCCTATAACGTGTGGAGCATCCTCCCCAGCTCATGCTGGGGAGAAAGCAATTGCTTGACTGACTGTCAGCAATAAGTAATGACTCCAAGTTTGAAAGGGACATTTACAGTATGATCATCATAGTAGACTATGGTTGCACAAAGCTCTTCTTGCCAACAACCTACTACAGCAGCATTCCTCCCCACACACTCACCAAGACACCCAAGGCATCCAGAGAGAAGGCAGGAAGTTAACTACAGGGATTCAACCAGAAATTTTTCAAAACAGCAACAAAAGTATGCAGTGGGGGCAACCGAGTACACGTATAAATAAAAAATTTGTTCAGCTTACACAAAAACTGTCACAACAAAGCACCCGAACCCGCACCCCCACCCCGACACACACACAAAGCCCCACAACTGTCATGTCTGTGAAACAAAAATGGAAAATCCATCATGTTTGTAGAACAACCTTGAAAAATAAACAAGATTACACAGAATTCAGAAATATTTAAGACATGATTTTACCCAAAAATGTTCAGCAAATACTTAAGAAGAAGAAGCCCACTTCTGGATATGTACCTGAATACAGTTCATGAGCTGAAGCAGCTAAATACTTTGCAAACAAGTTATCTTTTCTTCCCCTTTATCATCACTTATGGCATGTTACTCAATGTCTTTTTCTTTTATTGTGAACTGCAAATTCAAAAATCTTGGTTGTTTTGTCAAGTGCTATATTTAAATTTGTGCCTGCAATGTGAATGAATTAATCGAGCCTGAATTGTCATTTTGTGTGTGTGTGTGTATATATATATATTTATATTATTTATTAGCGATGTCCCTATCAGGTTTTTTTTGGCCACGATCCGATTCAGAGTCATCTGATTTTGAGTACCTGCCGATACCGAGTCCCGATCCGATACTTTAAAAAACTGAATAAACAATGAACAAATGCTAAATATATAATAATTTCATTTTAATCACCTTATTTTATTATCACTTAAACAGTGCACTTCTCCTTGAGGTAGCTTGAACAATCAAGTAATCTACCAGACTTAAAAAACGTACAAATTTCCATGTTATTTTATTTGTCTAAAAATAAATGTCAAAAGGTTCCTTATGTTAAACAAGAAATTATCTAATCTGAAATAACAGGTGGTTTTAATTTATAGATGAAAGGTTTTTAAAGAACCATTTATTGATCTGGCTATTTTAATTACAAGTGTTCTAAACTTTTTTTAAACAGTAATCAGAAATTTTGAGGTAAAAACAACAACAAAAACATTTCCAAGGATTTTCTTCAGACACGTGGTTTCTGAACTGATCTCTGGTTCAAATCCCCACCTGACTGGAAAATCACTAAGGGCCCTTGGGCAAGGTCTTTAATCCCCTATTGCTCCCGGTGTGTAGTGAGCGCCTTGTATGGCAGCGCCCTGACATCGGGGTGAATGTGAGGCATAATTGTAAAGCGCTTTGAGCGTCTGATGCAGATGGAAAAGTGCTATATAAATGCAGTCCATTTACCATTTGAACAGATCAGTGGTTTCTGCCACTAGTATCCCGTGTTCTGGCCCGACGCGTCGTTCCTATTGGACAGCGCGAAGCTACGTCACAGCTCAGAGCGTCGAAAGTTCAAAAGTTAACTTGAAAAGTAAAAAAAAACTTACATTTGCATCCTGACAGTCCTCAGTGTACCCCTCTGATACTTTATCAGTGTTCAACAAGTTCAGAGCAGCGCAGTGAACGTGAATGAAGACGGAAGCTCTTTAAGACGCGCTCCTAAATGTGATGAGTGTGCACGTCACGTGCACACACCATCTCTCGCTCCGTTTTGCAGACAAACCATCACAGGACAATTTGTTTTTTTCTTTTTGTTAATCAGATGACAGATCGTCATCCTGAGGATTTGGTCAGCACCGGGTCCCGCTGCGCACAGAAAGATGACTGAGCAAGAGTTTCGGTGGGAAAGTGTCCATCATCCTCTTGTCATTCCATCGAGGCGTCAGGCTGAGCACGTAAACACACAAACAGCAGTTCTGCGAAAGAAACTTTGCACGCGTAACTCCCCCACCTCTGTCCGGTTGAACTTATGTTTTTCTTTTTTCAATTAAAAAAAAAGATTGGGTTGAACTCTGACCATGTCAGCCTGCCGACAAACGGCAATGCGCACTCCCATCAGAAGCGTCACATCAAAAGCTGAGCTAAAGCGACTCTTCTGACGCCTCAAAAAAGCAACGCGTCTCATGCCTCTGACGCGTGAAAGGCCCATTAATCTGTAATAATAAGCCTGAAATAGCGCTGATATCAAAAATAATGAGGATAAAATCTATATCGGATTCCTGGGGATGCAACGTCCGATTTCGATCAAGTCTGAAACCACGTGATCGGGCCCGATTTCATATATATATATATATATATATACTCAACAAAAATATAAACGCAACACTTTTGGTTTTGCTCCCATTTTGTATGAGATGAACTCAAAGATCTAAAACTTTTTCCACATACACAATATCACCATTTCCCTCAAATATTGTTCACAAACCAGTCTAAATCTGTGATAATGAGCACTTCTCCTTTGTTGAGATAATCCATCCCACCTCACAGGTGTGCCATATCAAGATGCTGATTAGACACCATGATTAGTGCACAGGTGTGTCTTAGACTGCCCACAATAAAAGGCCACTCTGAAAGGTGCAGTTTTTATTGGGGGGGGATACCAGTCAGTATCTGGTGTGACCACCATTTGCCTCATGCAGTGCAACACATCTCCTTCGCATAGAGTTGATCAGGTTGTCAATTGTGGCCTGTGGAATGTTGGTCCACTCCTCTTCAATGGCTGTGCGAAGTTGCTGGATATTGGCAGGAACTGGTAAACGCTGTCGTATACGCCGGTCCAGAGCATCCCAAACATGCTCAATGGGTGACATGTCCGGTGAGTATGCCGGCCATGCAAGAACTGGGACATTTTCAGCTTCCAAGAACTGTGTACAGATCCTTGCAACATGGGGCTGTGCATTATCCTGCTGCAACATGAGGTGATGTTCTTGGATGTATGGCACAACAGTTGGCCTCAGGATCTCGTCACGGTATCTCTGTGCATTCAAAATGCCATCAATAAAATGCACTTGTGTTCTTCGTCCATAACAGACGCCTACCCATACCATAACCCACCGCCACCATGGGCCACTCGATCCACAACATTGACATCAGAAAACCGCTCACCCAAACGAGCCACACACGCTGTCTGCCATCTGCCCTGAACAGTGTGAACCGGGATTCATCCGTGAAGAGAACACCTCTCCAACGTGCCAAACGCCAGCGAATGTGAGCATTTGAGCACTCAAGTCGGTTATGACGACGAACTGTCAGGTCGAGACCTCGATGAGGACAACATTTCCCTCAAATATTGTTCACAAACCAGTCGAAATCTGTGATAGTGAGCACTTCTCCTTGCTGAGATAATCCATCCCACCTCACAGGTGTGCCATACCAAGATGCTGATTAGACACCATGATTAGTGCACAGGTGTGCCTTAGACTGTCCACAATAAAAGGCCATTCTGAAAGGTGCAGTTTTGTTTTATTGGGGGGGATACCAGTCAGTATCTGGTGTGACCACCATTTGCCTCATGCAGTGCAACACATCTCCTTCGCATCATCCGTGAAGAGAACACCTTGCAATGTGCCAAACGGCAGCGAATGTGAGCATTTGCCCACTCAAGTCGGTTACGACGACGAACTGGAGTCAGGTCAAGACCCGATGAGGACGACGAGCATGCAGATGAGCTTCCCTGAGACGGTTTCTGACAGTTTGTGCAGAAATTCTTTGGTTATGCAAACCAATTGTTTCTGCAGCTGTCCGAGTGGCTGGTCTCAGACGATCTTGGAGGTGAACATGCTGGATGTGGAGGTCCTGGGCTGGTGTGGTTACACGTGGTCTGCGGTTGTGAGGCTGGTTGGATGTACTGCCAAATTCTCTGAAACGCCTTTGGAGACGGCTTATGGTAGAGAAATGAACATTCAATACACGAGCAACAGCTTTGGTTGACATTCCTGCTGTCAGCATGCCAATTGCACACTCCCTGAAATCTTGCGACATCTGTGGCATTGTGCTGTGTGATAAAACTGCACCTTTCAGAGTGGCCTTTTATTGTGGGCAGTCTAAGGCACACCTGTGCACTAATCATGGTGTCTAATCAGCATCTTGATATGGCACACCTGTGAGGTGGGATGGATTATCTCAGCAAAGGAGAAGTGCTCACTATCACAGATTTAGACTGGTTTGTGAACAATATTTGAGAGAAATGGTGATATTGTGTATGTGGAAAAAGTTTTAGATCTTTGAGTTCATCTCATACAAAATGGGAGCAAAACCAAAAGTGTTGCGTTTATATTTTTGTTGAGTGTATATATATATATATATATGCGCGTGCGCACGCACACACACACACACACACAACACACCCAACACACACACACACACACGAATGAAATTTGTCGTGTGGATTTAACCCATCCTAGTTACGGTTAGACACATCCAACCACTAATATAAATGGACTGCATTCCATCTGCCTCAGATGAAAGCGCTTTGCAAATAATGGCTCACATTCACCCCGATGTGAGGGTGCTGCCATACAAGGTGCTCACTACACACCGGGAGCAACTAGGGGATTAAGGACCTTGCCCAAGGGCCCTTAGTGATTTTCCGGTCAGGATGGGATTTGAACAGAGGATCCTCTGGTCTCAAGCCCAACGCTTTAACCACTAGACCATCACCTCCCCCTCCCTAATATGATTTAATAAACTCCCAAACCCAAAATAACCCTTCTTTGGAGATTATTGGCAGCTTATAAAACAACACAGTGCATTACTGCCACCAACTGTTTTGGCATGGAACTGAATGAATGGATTCTGACATGTTATCAAAAACAACGCAGAAACATTCACCACCTGAGTAAAAAAACAAAACAAAAAAACGCATTTCCAGTAATTTATGGAAAACTTTCATCACTGTGATAACAAAATCTTTATCTGCACCAAAAATCATTTTCAGCTCCAAAGTTACAACACTTGTGAAATGCACACTAATTGTTCACTTACAGTATCTGGAAAGTGCTATACTAACAGGTTTACATGCATACGAGTATGTCATTACATGACATACTCGCATGTCATTACTCGTATGTCATTAGTTACACTCGTATGGATGGCAAATGTGATGTAAACTTACTACTAATATGCATGTCAGCCTACTAGGCTCCAGTGATGACGTAGGAGCTCCCAGCCAATTAGCACCCAAATGGCAGGTTAGGAAATGAATGGCTCTATTGCTACTCCAAAACATTAACATGCTTAAATCTAAGCCTCTTAAGAGGGAGAAGTTAGAAAGAGGACTACCTGCAGCAACAGACAGGCAGATATCATGAGAAACATTGCTGAAGCATGGCATCAAAGTCTGAAAGACTAGCAGGATGTCAGCAAGCAAAAAGTAAACGAATCCCAGAGCCGTGTCACAGACTGAATGGTCCGCCCCTAAAAAAAATAATTATATCAGGCCGCCTTTTGCAGACCACAGTAGCACGTCTGAGATGGAGTCTCTTCACCCAAAGCAATCAATAAATTAATGGGATTATTAACCATCAGATGATAAAGGTAAAACCTCTTAAATCATTCTAAACTCAGGTAAGCGAAGCAAGGCCATTTTAAGCAGAAACCCAGTGAATTCTGTGATGCTTTGAAATGGCCGACGCGCAGTGAACGCATCAGCTAGCAGCTCATTTAGCCACGGCACTTGATCGCTTCCGCTGCCTTTTGTGATGAAATAATGCTAAATTTATGTGGAAATGATTGTTGTACAAAAGCTTCAGATATCTGTCACTGAGACAGATGATGACTGGAGTGCAGTTTTAAGCAGAAACGAGGTTTTAATCCGAGAACCACGGCTAATGACGTATGCGCAGATGCAAAAGGCAGATCAATTTTTAGGGGGGGGGGGCATTCGGTCGGCGACACCAGTCGGTGGACAGATCTCTCTATACAAAGATATTTCAAACTGTCCCAGAGAAGCCATTTACAAATACAAATAAAAAACAATAATAATCAACTCTGTGCTGATTGTTTCCCATCATAACACTTGAAATTATAAAAATGTAACTTCAACAGCACAATCAGGAAACAAATGTGCAAAGCACACTAAAATTCTTGTGGGTAAGAAAATTGAGGGTTTCATGTTATGCAACAGTACAAGCCTCAGAATTTCTCTAGTATAGTTATATTACCCATGTTACATTTTTCTGTGCTACTGCCAGTGGCAGAAAAAAAAAAAAAAAAAAATCTCACTGTGCAGCCTGCCTGTGTGGACTCAGATTTTGACCAAGAGGGATATCCTCTCAGGAGCCAGTTACACACCTCATTTCTTCTCTCAACCATTTTGACTGTAGGACAACTGAAATGCCACTTTCCACAAGAAACTTTCTAAAGATACCAAAACACACCTACAAGTAATGGACTTTCATTTCTCAGTGGATATTTAATATCCTGCAATTAATGATCTCAATACAAAGCATGTACATGGAAATATTAAAAAAGTTGATTAACTACACAACTACTTGATAACTAATTAATGTGTCAAGCAAAATTGTCAAACCGTTTCTACGAGGATTGGGCATTGACTGACATTAGGACATCCATCATGATGCCATGGCCCCAGCCTGCCAGCACATATGCACTAAATACATTGTTCCCGCTTTAACTTAAATGCATGTCTCCTTTATAATTTGCAGTTGTTTAATTGGTACCCCAGTGCAAACTATACATATATAATTACATTTATTGTTATTTACATAAATTAAGACCCTATTGTCTTTACAATTTGTACATGTTCAATAAAGCCCTTCTATCAATTATAAACATATTTACGTTTATGAGCTTTTGACAAGAGCAGAAGTTAGCTTTGAGCTAGAAGAAGTTAGTGTGCACACTGATGTTTGCAAAATGTCTTGTAAATCAGTCAACAGGTGTTATCAGGTTACAAAAACAACATTTTCAGTTTTAGAAGTGTTTATTTCTTACGAGCTTTACATGATATATGACAAAGACGTTAGTTATATTACACACAAACGGACCGGGGCTTGCAGCTAGCTACCAGTGTGTGACGTCACCACGCTAACATCCGTTAAATGTCTTGTAAATCACTTCAGAGGTGTTATTTGGCTCCAAAAACAGTGTTTTCAGTTTCAGTGTTTATTTCTCACTAGCTTGTACAGAATATATGAGAAACATGTATATAAACACATAAAATAAGCATTTTAGAGAGACCTGCCTAGGGATGGTTATTGATTTTATTGATAGATGCCATTATCGATTCTGCTTATTAGTCCGATGCCTTATCAATTCCCTTATCGATACCTTTTGTGAATTTTCTGTGTACTAAAAGTAGGCTTTACAGGTTTTCTATGTCAACAGCATTTTATGGAGTCTTAAAGTAAATAAATATGAAACTGGTCACTGGATCCTTAAACTCTGGATATAATAAACTCCATGGTGGATCCTTGATCTCTGGACATAATAGAAATAAACAAAATCTGTAGTTTTTCTCAAACACATTTCCTTTCAGACCTTATTGGCATGAACGTCTTTCCGTACATCTGAGCTGAGCTCTTGCAGCCGGCTGCAGCGCATGTCAGGATGTAATTCATAAAGAATGCAGGGTGTTTCATTTTGGGAGGAAAAAACAGTTTTAGTCTATTGTAGTTTATTGTCTGCATTACAGCATTTGGAAAGATGTGTCATTTTATTTAAAGTGGCAATTCATTTGAAGTTATTAATTCCGACCGGACTCTAACTCGGCAGAGAGCCACGCAGCGTTTGGAGCCAACGGAATGGAGGACAATTCTCGTTTCCTGACTGCAACAAGAGTCCCAGTTAGTGATTTTAATCCACACAAAAGTGACTTACGATTAACATATCTGAATGGGTTTGAAAGGGGTTAAGTGGACTTGCCGCTTCTGAAGAACAGCGAATCAAGAACCAACGAGCCAGCGGATCGAAGCAGTGCTTCACTGGTTCATGCTTCAAAGTGGAGTCAAGATTGCATAAGCGGCTGATTGCAGACCCTCTGCAGGGTCTGTAATCAAGGTAGAAAAATGATCATTTTCCTGACAAAAACCCTCCAAAACAGAAGGACCAATAAGGGAATCCTTAAGCAAAAAGGCTATTGATGTCGGTAGATCGAATCAATTCTTAAGGATACCCAAAAGAACCGGTCCTCGATACGCAACCCTAGACCTGCCACTGACATCACAGTGTCACTCGGCGAGTTGTTAATTGGTGTCATTCTGCAAAAACATGTTAGTGTTGCCTTTCATACTCTTCGCTGAGGGCATGGACTTAACAGAAGATGAAGAGAAGGTGACACATAAGAACAGTTTCATGGTGCTGTTGAGCTAAGAGACACCTGTAAATTTGGATTGATTTTTTTTTTTATCTTTATGGATATGATTTTTTTTTTAATGCTGTGATTTCTGTGTCTGAGAGGATGTTCTCTTACATGTTTGTTTTTTGTTGTTGTTTTTACAATTTAAAAGATAAAAAAAAAACATGTTAGTGTTTCTTTCCTCTGTCAACTGTTTTGCTGTGTTAGTGGGGGAGGAGAAGCGGAGCATTAGTTTGGGGACTTAAGTGTTGCACACCTGAGTGAGATGAGGATTTGTAAAACCTGTACCTTGTGTTTGGTAGGCGGGGCATGCAGAAGCTGACATGCACGGAATCGAGACCACGTACGCCATTGCATGGCCTAGGCCCCTCCATACATAATTGAATGTAATTACTCCACAGAGTTAGGGCGGGTATCAATCAAAAATTTTCGATACCTGTGCCAATTTCAATAGCGGTTCCTGAACGATACTTTTTTCAATACCAATTTTACAAGATCAATTCTAACAACAAGAAAATTATATTACATATAGTACAAATCTTGAGTTTTATTTTTCAGCGTTGGTAATTTCCACTCCAAGCAGTTTACTTACAGAAAAATAAGCAAAAATAATTTCCAGTGCAAAGAACACTTGAAAACACTCTGTAGTTTTGTCAAAAGCATTTCCTTTCAGACATTTTGGCAGCTCAGCTGGCTGCTGCACATCAGTGCAAAACATCTCATTTTGGGAGGACAAGAAAAAAAAAAAAAAAAAACTTTTTGATCGATTGCAGTTTATTGTTTGTATTACAACGTTTGGAAAGAGGTGTCACTTGATTTAAACGGCGATCCGCTTTGAAGTTATTAATTCCAACCGGACTCTATCTTTCAATCAATCAATCAACTTTTTTCTTGTATAGCGCCAAATCACACAAACAGTTGCCCCAAGGCGCTCCACATTGCAAGGCAAGGCCATACAATAATTATGAAACACAGTCTACGTCTAAAGCAACATAACCAAGGATGGTCCAGGGTCACCCGATCCAGCCCTAACTATAAGCCTTAGCGAAAAGGAAAGTTTTAAGCCTAATCTTAAAAGTAGAGAGGGTATCTGTCTCCCTGATCTGAATTGGGAGCTGGCTCCACAGGAGAGGAGCCTGAAGCTGAAGGCTCTGCCTCCCATTCTACTCTTACAAACCCTAGGAACTACAAGTAAGCCCGCAGTCTGAGAGCGAAGCGCTCTAATGGGTAATATGGTACTACGAGGTCCCTAAGATAAGATGGGACCTGATTATTCAAAACCTTATAAGTAAGAAGAAGAATTTTAAATTCTATTCTAGCATTAACAGGAAGCCAATGAAGGGAGGCCAACACGGGTGAGATATGCTCTCTCCTGCTAGTCCCGTCAGTACTCTAGCTGCAGCATTCTGAACCAACTGAAGGCTTTTTAGGGAACTTTTAGGACAACCTGATAATAATGAATTACAATAGTCCAGCCTAGAGGAAACAATGCATGAATCAGTTTTTCAGCATCACTCTGAGACAAGACCTTTCTGATTTTAGAGATATTGCGTAAATGCAAAAGGCAGTCCTACATATTTGTTTAATATGCGCTTTGAATGACATATCCTGATCAAAATAACTCCAAGATTTCTCACAGTATTACTAGAGATCAGGGAAATGCCATCCAGAGTAACGATCTGGTTAGACACCATGCTTCTAAGATTTGTGGGGCCAAGTACAATAACTTCAGTTTTATCTGAGTTAAAAGCAGGAAATTAGAGGTCATCCATGTCTTTATGTCTGTAAGACAATCCTGCAGTTTAGCTAATTGGTGCGTATCCTCTGGCTTCATGGATAGATAAAGCTGGGTATCATCTGCGTAACAATGAAAATTTAAGCAATACCGTCTATAATAACTGCCCAAGGGAAGCATGTATAAAGTGAATAAATTGGTCCTAGCACAGAACCTTGTGGAACTCCATAATTAACTTTAGTCTGTGAAGAAGATTCCCCATTTACATGAACAAACTGTAATCTATTAGACAAATATGATTCAAACCACCGCAGCGCAATGCCTTTAATACCTATGACATGCTCTAATCTCTGTTGACCATAAAATTTTATGGTCAACAGTATCAAAGCGCACTGAGGTCCAACAGAACAAGCACAGAGATAAGTCCACTGTCCGAAGCCATAAGAAGATCATTTGTAACCTTCACTAATGCTGTTTCTGTACTATGATGAATTCTAAAACCTGACTGAAACTCTTCAAATAGACCATTCCTCTGCAGGTGATCAGTTAGCTGTTTTACAACTACCCTCTCAAGAATCTTTGAGAGAAAAGGAAGGTTGGAGATTGGCCTATAATTAGCTAAGATAGCTGGGTCAAGTGATGGCTTTTTAAGTAATGGTTTAATTACTGCCACCTTAAAGGCCTGTGGTACATAACCAACTAACAAAGATAGATTGATCATATTTAAGATTGAAGCATTAAATAATGGTAGGACTTCCTTGAGCAGCCTGGCAGGAATGGGGTCTAATAAGCATGTTGATGGTTTGGATGAAGTAACTAATGAAAATAACTCAGACAGAACAATCGGAGAGAAAGAGTCTAACCAAATACCGGCATCACTGAAAGCAGCCAAAGATAACGATACATCTTTGGGATGGTTATGAGTAATTTTTTCTCTAATAGTCAAAATTTTGTTAGCAAAGAAAGTCATGAAGTCATTACTAGTTAAAGTTAATGGAATACTCAGCTCAATAGAGCTCTGACTCTTTGTCAGCCTGGCTACAGTGCTGAAAAGAAACCTGGGGTTGTTCTTATTTTCTTCAATTAGTGATGAGTAGAAAGATGTCCTAGCTTCACGAAGGGCTTTCTTATAGAGCAACAAACTCTTTTTCCAGGCTAAGTGAAGATCTTCTAAATTAGTGAGACGCCATTTCCTCTCCAACTTACGGGTTATCTGCTTTAAGCTACGAGTTTGTGAGTTATACCACGGAGTCAGACACTTCTGATTTAAAGCTTCTTTTCAGAGGAGCTACAGCATCCAAAGTTGTCTTCAATGAGGATGTAAAACTATTGACAAGATACTCTAACTCCCTTACAGAGTTTAGGTAGCTACTCTGCTCTGTGTTGGTATATGACATTAGAGAACATAAAGAAGGAATCATATCCTTAAACCTAGTTACAGCGCTTTCTGAAAGACTTCTAGTGTAATGAAACTTATTCCCCACTGCAGGGTAGTCCATCAGGGTAAATGTAATGTTATTAAAAAATGATCAGACAAAGGGAGTTTTCAGGGAATACTGTTAAGTCTTCTATTTCCATACCATAAGTCAGAACAAGATCTAAAATATGATTAAAGTGGTGGGTGGACTCATTTACTTTTTGAGCAAAGCCGATAGAGTCAATAATAGATTAAATGCAGTGTTGAGGCTGTCATTCTCAGCATCTGTGTGGATGTTAAAATCGCCCACTAATTATCTTATCTGAGCTAAGCACTAAGTCAGACAAAAGGTCTGAAAATTCACAAAGAAACTCACAGTAACGACCAGGTGGACGATAGATAATAACAATAAAACTGGTTTTTGGGACTTCCAATTTGGATGGACAAGACTAAGAGACAAGCTTTCAAATGAATTAAAGCTCTGTCTAGGTTTTTGATTAATTAATAAGCTGGAATGGAAGATTGCTGCTAATCCTCCGCCCCGGCCCGTGCTACGAGCATTCTGACAGTTAGTGTGACTCGGGGGTGTTGATCATTTAAACTAACATATTCATCCTGCTGTAACCAAGTTTCTGTTAGGCAGAATAAATCAATACGTTGATCAATTATTATATCATTTACCAACAGGGACTTAGAAGAAAGAGACCTAATGTTTAATAGACCACATTTAACTGTTTAGTCTGTGGTGCAATTGAAGGTGCTATATTATTTTTTCTTTTTGAATTTTTATGCTTAAATAGATTTTTGCTAGTTATTGGTGGTCTGGGAGCAGGCACCGTCTCTACGGGGATGGGGTAATAGGGGGATGGCAGGGGGAGAGAAGCTGCAGAGAGGTGTATAAGACCACAGCTCTGCCTCCTGGTCCCAACGCTAGACAGTCACAGTTTGGAGGATCCCAAAAAATTGGCCAGATTTCTAGAAATGAGAGCTGCTCCCTCTAAAGTGGGATGGATGCCGTCTCTCCTAACAAGACCAGGTTTTCCCAGAAGCTTTGCCAATTATCAATGAAGCCCACCTCATTTTTTGGACACCACTCAGACAGCCAGCAATTCAAGGAGAACATGCGGCTAAACATGTCACTCCCGGTCTGATTGGGGAGGGGCCCAGAGAAAACACAGAGTCCGACATTGTTTTTGCAAAGTTACACACCGATTCAATGTTAATTTTAGTGACCTCCGATTGGCGTAACCAAGTGTCATTACTGCCGACGTGAATTACAATCTTACCAAATTTACGCTTAGCCTTAGCCAGCAATTTCAAATGTCCTTCGATGTCGCCTGCTCTGGCCCCGGAAGACAATTGACAATGGTTGCTGGTGTCGCTAACTTCACATTTCTCAAAACAGAGTCGCCAATAACCAGAGTTTGATCCTCGGCGAGTGTATCGTCGAGGGGGGAAAAACGGTTAGAGATGTGAACGGGTTGACGGTGTACACGGGGCTTCTGTTTAGGGCTACGCTTCCTCCTCACAGTCACCCAGTCAGCCTGCCTTCCCGACTGCACGGGGTCTGCCAGGGGGGAACTAACGGCGGCTAAGCTACCTTGGTCCGCACCGACTACAGGGGCCTGGCTAGCTGTAGAATTTTCCACGGTGCGGAGCCGAGCCTCCAATTCGCCCAGCCTGGCCTCCAAAGCTACGAATAAGCTGCACTTATTACATGTACCATTACTGCTAAAAGAGGCCGAGGAAACTAAACATTTCACACCCAGAGCAGAAAAGTACGGGAGAGACAGGAGAAGCCGCCATGCTAAAACGGCTAAGAGCTAGTAGCTACGCTAAGCTAGCGGATTCCCAAACAGGGAATCCGACACTAGACAGGCTGTGGAGCAGCACAGGTAACGCACGACAACAGTGCTAAAATAAAATAAAAATCCACTAGACAGGCTGTGGAGCAGCACAGGTAACGCACAACAACAGTGCTAAAAAATAAATAAAATAAAAATAAAAATCCACTGGACAGGCTGTGGAGCAGCACAGGCAACGCACGACAACAGTGCTAAAACAAATAAAAATCCACTAGACAGGCTGTGGAGCAGCACAGGTAACGCACGACAACAGTGCTAAAATAAAATAAAAATCCACTAGACAGGCTGTGGAGCAGCACAGGTAACGCACACAACAGTGCTAAAAAATAAATAAATAAAAATAAAAATCCACTGGACAGGCTGTGGAGCAGCACAGGCAACGCACGACAACAGTGCTAAAACAAATAAAAATCCACTAGACAGGCTGTGGAGCAGCACAGGTAACGCACGACAACAGTGCTAAAACAAAATAGAAATCCACTAGACAGGCTGTGGAGCAGCACAGGTAACGCACAACAACAGTGCTAAAACAAATAAAAATCCACTAACAGGCTGTGGAGCAGCACAGGTAATGCACAACAACAGTGCTAAAACAAAATAAAAATCCACTAGACAGGCTGTGGAGCAGCACAGGTAACGCACGACAACAGTGCTAAAACAAATAAAAATCCACTAGACAGGCTGTGGAGCAGCACAGGTAACGCACAACAACAGTGCTAAAAAATAAAATAAAATAAAAATCCACTGGACAGGCTGTGGGGCAGCACAGGCAACGCACGACAACAGTGCTAAAACAAAATAAAAATCCACTAGACAGGCTGTGGAGCAGCACAGGTAACGCACGACAACAGCGCTAAATAAATCCACTGGACAGGCTGTGGAGCAGCACAGGTAACGCACGACAACAGCGCCCAAAAAATAAAATTAAAATCAAAATCCACTGGACAGGCTGTGGAGCAGCACAGGTAACGCACGACAACAGTGGTAAAAAAAAATAAAAATCCACTGGACAGGCTGTGGAGCAGCACAGATAACGCACGACAACAGTGCTAAAAAATAAAATAAAAATCCACTGGACAGGCTGTGGAGCAGCACAGGTAACGCACGACAACAGTGCTAAAAAAAAAAATAAATAAAATAAATAAATAAATAATAAATAAAATAATAAAATAAAAATCCACTGGACAGGCTGCGGAGCAGCACAGGTAACACACGACAACAGTGGTAAAAAATAAATAAAAATCCACTAGACAGGCTGTGGAGCAGCACAGGTAACACACGACAACAGTGCCAAAAAAAATAAAATCAAAATCCACTGGACAGGCTGTGGAGCAGCACAGGCAACGCACGACAACAGTGCTAAAACAAAATAAAAATCCACTAGACAGGCTGTGGAGCAGCACAGGTAACGCACGACAACAGTGCTAAAATAAAATAAAAATCCACTAGACAGGCTGTGGAGCAGCACAGGTAACGCACAACAACAGTGCTAAAAAATAAAATAAATAAAAATAAAAATCCACTAGACAGGCTGTGGAGCAGCACAGGTAACGCACAACAACAGTGCTAAAAAAAAATAAAACAAAATAAAAATCCACTGGACAGGCTGTGGAGCAGCACAGGCAACGCACAACAACAGTGCTAAAACAAATAAAAATCCACTAGACAGGCTGTGGAGCAGCACAGGTAACGCACGACAACAGTGCTAAAACAAAATAGAAATCCACTAGACAGGCTGTGGAGCAGCACAGGTAACGCACAACAACAGTGCTAAAACAAAATAAAAATCCACTAGACAGGCTGTGGAGCAGCACAGGTAACGCACGACAACAGTGCTAAAACAAAATAAAAATCCACTAGACAGGCTGTGGAGCAGCACAGGTAACGCACGACAACAGTGCTAAAACAAAATAAAAATCCACTGGACAGGCTGTGGAGCAGCACAGGTAACGCACAACAACAGTGCTAAAAAATAAAAAAAAAAAAAATAAAAATCGTGGAGCAGCACAGGCAACGCACGACAACAGTGCTAAAACAAAAAAAAAATCCACTGGACAGGCTGTGGAGCAGCACAGGTAACGCACGACAACAGTGGTAAAAAATAAAATAAAAATCCACTGGACAGGCTGTGGAGCAGCACAGGTAACGCACGACAACAGTGCTAAAAAAAAAAAAAAAAAAAAAAAAAAAAAAAAAAAAATCCACTGGACAGGCTGCGGAGCAGCACAGGTAACACACACAACAGTGGTAAAAATAAAATAAAAATCCACTAGACAGGCTGTGGAGCAGCACAGGTAACACACGACAACAGTGCCAAAAACAAAACAAAAATCCACTGAACAGGCTGTGGAGCAGCACAGGTAACACACGACAACAGTGGTAAAAAATAAAATAAAAATCCACTGGACAGGCTGTGGAACAGCACAGGTAACGCACGACAACAGTGCTAAAAAATAAAAAAAAATCCACTGAACAGGCTGTGGAGCAGCACAGGTACACACGACAACAGTGCTAAAATAAAATAAAAATCCACTGGACAGGCTGTGGAGCAGCACAGGTAACACACGACAACAGTGGTAAAAAATAAAATAAAAATCCACTGGACAGGCTGTGGAACAGCACAGGTAACGCACGACAACAGTGCTAAAAATAAAATAAAAATCCACTGAACAGGCTGTGGAGCAGCACAGGTAACACACGACAACAATGCTAAAATAAAATAAAAATCCACTGAACAGGCTGTGGAGCAGCACAGGCAACGCACGACAACAGTGCTAAAAATAAAATAAAAATCCACTGAACAGGCTGTGGTGCAGCACAGGTAACGCACGACAACAGTGCTAAAAAATAAAATAAAAATCCACTGGACAGGCTGTGGTGCAGCACAGGTAACGCACGACAACAGTGCTAAAATAAAATAAAAATCCACTAGGCAGGCTGTGGAGCAGCACGACAACAGTGCTAAAAAATAAATAAAAATAAAAACGAAAGCGTTAGCAAGCTAGTTAGCTTGCCAACGCTGATGAAGGTTAGCTGATAAAAGAGCTCCGTCGCGATGCTTCGACCGTTAGAGGTCTTCTTTAGGCGTTGGAGCACGGTGAAAAAGTAAAAAAAAAGTAAAAAAGTCTTGAAAAAAGACTGTTAATTCAAAGAACTCAAACAGCTCAGTTCAAACAGCTAACAGATACAGCAGAACACCGCTGTGCTCCGGAACCAGAAAAAAGTCCACCCACAAAAGTCCATCTTTCTAATGTGACTCACTCGGCAGAGAGCCGCGCAGCATTTGGAGCCGTTTGAACGGAAGTTTCTTTCTCACAAGACAGGAGTCCCAGTTAATGACTTTAATCCTCACAAAAGTGACTCATGATTGACATATTTTAATGGCTCCGAGAGGGGTTAAGAAGCAGATTTGCAGCTTCTGAAAGGCAGCAAGGCAAAGAACCGAAGTAGCAGATCGGAACAGTGCTTCATTGCTTCAAAACAATGCACATATTAAATTGGAGCTGAAGCGGAGTCCGGTGGTGGAGATTTGAATTGGGCTGCTCATGCTCTGTAACTTCTTCAGGCAGACTTGAATGCTGAGAGGAGGACGGCTGCGGACCGCTCTTCTTGCACATGATTAACCTCTGGGTACCGAAACTTTGCACCGAAAGACGAGGCATGTTTCGATACTTGATACTACTGAAGTATTTCGGTTGGTGCCACAAAAGAACCGAAGTTCGGTACCCAGCCCTACACAGAGTAATTTAACTTTTTTTATTATTATTTTTGTCCTGGTGGATCACAGGAAAAATGAGTGTACAATTAAATAAAAAGAAACATGAAACAGCGCGGTGCTGTTTTCTTTGATTTCTTGATAGTTAAAAAATTTAAATAAATAAACTGTTATTTAAAGTTGAGACTTTTCTTGTAGTTATGGTAGTAACAAAAAACTGTGTAGCTTTATTTGGTAAAAATAAAAATAGGTTGAACAATTTATGAATAAAATGTTCACTCAGCTCGACAGTGATTGATTTCACTTCCTGCAGCTAAAAGCTAACGTTAGCTAATAAACTTCAACATAGCACTAACGGCACATACACTCAAAAAATATAAAGGCATCACTTTTGGTTTTGCTCCCATTTTGTATGAGATGAACTCAAAGATCTAAAACTTTTTCCACATACACAATATCACCATTTCCCTCAAATATTTTTCACAAACCAGTCTAAATCTGTGATAGTGAGCACTTCTCCTTTGCTGAGATAATCCATCCCACCTCACAGGTGTGCCATATCAAGATGCTGATTAGACACCATGATTAGTGCACAGGTGTGCCTTAGACTGCCCACAATAAAAGGCCACTCTGAAAAGTGCAGTTTTATCACACAGCACAATGCCACAGATGTCGCAAGATTTGAGGGAGCGTGCAATTGGCATGCTGACAGCAGGAATGTCAACCAGAGCTGTTGCTCGTGTATTGAATGTTAATTTCTCTACCATAAGCCGTCTCCAAAGGCGTTTCAGAGAATTTGGCAGTACATCCAACCAGCCTCACAACCGCAGACCACGTGTAACCACACCAGCCAGGACCTCCACATCCAGCATGTTCACCTCCAAGATCGTGTGAGACCAGCCACTCGGACAGCTGCTGAAACAATCGGTTTGCATAACCAAAGAATTTCTGCACAAACTGTCAGAAACCGTCTCAGGGAAGCTCATCTGCATGCTCGTTGTCCTCATCGAGGTCTCGACCTGACAGTTCGTCGTCATAACCGACTTGAGTGCTCAAATGCTCACATTCGCTGGCGTTTGGCACGTTGGAGAGGTGTTCTCTTCACGGATGAATCCCGGTTCACACTGTTCAGGGCAGATGGCAGACAGCGTGTGTGGCGTCGTGTGGGTGAGCGGTTTTCTGATGTCAATGTTGTGGATCGAGTGGCCCATGGTGGCGGTGGGGTTATGGTATGGGTAGGCGTCTGTTATGGACGAAGAACACAAGTGCATTTTATTGATGGCATTTTGAATGCACAGAGATACCGTGACGAGATCCTGAGGCCAACTGTTGTGCCATACATCCAAGAACATCACCTCATGTTGCAGCAGGATAATGCACAGCCCCATGTTGCAAGGATCTGTACACAATTCTTGGAAGCTGAAAATGTCCCAGTTCAGTAGTCTCACAAATCCAACAAGACCAAGCATTCATGATATGCACACTCTTAAGGCTATGAAATTGGGCTATTAGTAAAAAAAAAAAAGTAGAAAAAGGGGTGTTCACAATAATAGTAGCATCTGCTGTTGACGCTACAAACTCAAAACTATTATGTTCAAACTGCTTTTTTAGCAATCACTAAGTAGTAGTATTTAGTTGTATAACCAGTTTTTCATGATTTCTTCACATCTGCGAGGCATTAATTTTGTTGGTTTAGAACCAAGATTTTGCTTGTTTACTAGTGTGCTTGTGGTGATTGTCTTGTTGAAACACCCATTTCAAGGGCATGACCAGTTCAAGTATTTTGACAGTGTCTTTGATCATCCTGGAGCTGATCAATGGGTGAGCCTTTGCCATTCTGGTTATTCTTCTATCCATTTTGATGGTTTTCCATTTTCTTCCACGCGTCTCTGGTTTTTTTGTCCATTTTAAAGCACTGAAGATCATTGTAGATGAACAGCCTATAATTTTTTGCACCTGCATATAAGTTGTCCCCTCTCCAATCAATTTTTTTAATCAAACTACGCTGTTCTTCTGAACAATGTCTTGAACGTCCCATTTTCCTCAGGCTTTCAAAGAGAAAAGCATGTTCAACAGGTGCTGGCTTCATCCTTACATAGGGTACACCTGATTCACACCTGTTTGTTCCACAAAATTGACAAACTCACTGACCGAATGCCACACTTCTTATTGTGAACACCCCCTTTTCTACTTTTTTTTACTAATAGCCCAATTTCATAGCCTTAAGAGTGTGCATATCATGAATGCTTGGTCTTGTTGGATTTGTGAGAATCTACTGGTACCTTGTTTCCCATGTAACAATAAGAAATATACTCAAAACCTGGATTAATCTTTTTAGTCACATAGCACTACTATTATTCTGAACACTACTGTATATGTGTATATATAGCTTATGCTAAGATGATGCAATCCTGATCTGCATTTGTTCTACTCTAAACCATGTTTTTAAGACCAGCCAGACCTCCACAGAAGTTGGAACAGACTGGTGACGCAGCGACTTTTGTGACCATCAGAGGGCACGGCCGTCTCCCTGCAAGGGGATGTAGTTGTTGCACAGCAAAAACCTGTGGCAAGCGGCATCATTTTTGTCTTTAAAATGGCTCAGTACTTGGTGATGACGAGGGTGGGGGAAATCGCTAATGTCACCGTGCTTATTGCTTGTGCAATAACGACACCACATTGATGACTGAGCAGCTCAGTCGTGTTCTTATTTTGAGGGCCGGCATTACAAATTGTGGGCAGATGATCAAGACTTCACCAGTTACAGCTAAATGAGTGGTCAGGATAGCTAATTCTAATCTCTGGCAATACAACACAGATGATCCCATAAATAGTACTCCTGCTACTGCAGTCACATGGCGACAGCAACCCAGATGTTCTAGTGTTTTCAACGAGAGGACAACGAAAAATTCTGACATAACCAGTGATGAGAACTGTAGCCACCCAGTGTGGCAGGACGCAAAACCAAAGTGATAAAAGCTTCAACATCACAGACTATGTTAAATGTGTCATTGCTACATGTCCGATTCAAGAACATTTTCATGGACAGGGGGGTGGGTCAACTTCATTCCTTACCAGCATGTGGCATTGGGAGGTAAAGGAAGACGAATAAAAAAAAAAAAAAAAAAAAAATCAGCATGTTGCTAAACCACAGAAGCATTTGTCCCAAGTTCCACTAAAAATAACATATTCGGCAAAGAATAATGAGACAGATCATTTAGACCTTATTTAAGAAAGACACCAGCTACTGAAAGTTTTCACTTCTACAACTTTTGAAGGTTTAAGAGACTTTCGTGGCGACTCTATAGTAGACAGTGTCAGACAATGAGAATGGCAGTATTACCAGCAGGTCAACACAGAAATGAGACACAGAAAGACATCTCTCACCACAGACACACTCAAGCATCTGGTGCGTTCACAATCTACTAAACTACAGTGAACAAATGAGTTCAAGACCTGATTCCAGGATGGTTTATGGAACATCTCCAGCACATTTAACTTGCTTTTTTTTTTTTTTTTTTTTAAATTCTTTGGTTTTTACAAAAAAAAAAAAAAAAAAAAAAAAAGAAAAAAAAAGAAAAAAAAAAGTAATTCTACAAAGACATTTTTTTCTTCCTAAGAATCAAGTCCAATAGTCATGACACTAGAAGTGACACATTCATGTGTCAGTCTCTCTCCTTGACTGATAAAAAGTGGACAAGGACATCAGGTGTGTTTGGGGGCACGGGAGAAACATATGTTCTAAATCATATAGTCAATGCCAAGGAGGGAAGCAGAAGGTCCGAGTCCTCTTTCCATGCCTCAACCTTGACATCTATGACAGTCTCAAAGGTCGTGGAGAGGAGCAGGGGAAGGGAACAAGGATGTAAACTAGGATGCTGCCAATCCAAGAGTTTCCAGCAGCCTTCCAGCTGCTTACCTGCATCATTGTCCAATTTACTGTTCGTTATCAGAGTCCGCCGATGATGCCAGAGCAATGTAGCTCACCATAACATCAACTGAGCAGCTGCAGAGAAGATGCTGCAATATCCTCTTGGCAAAAAAATAAAATAAAATAATTAGCTGAAGATCATGGATGACCGGGAAAGAAAACATCGCTGAAAGTAAAGACAAACAAGGTGTTCCAACTTGAAGTCAGACTCCAAGTATTTGGCAGATTGTCCCAGTGGTCCAGCTGGCAGATATCAAATTCATCCATGATTCATGAAATCCACAAGCAACTTTAACCACATCTCAACAACAGTGGCTCTAATAGGAAACATTAAAACAGCAATCTGATATTTTAGGAAAGTCTACTGAAGACTGGAAGAGGAACCAGGTTGCCTACCTGTCAAAACTGGGGGGAAGAGAGAAAAAGCTGAACAACAAAAAGTCACATAGTTACAGTGGTCAAAAAGTGCCAACCTGACAGAGTGGACAGTTCTAAGATGCTACATGCAGTCACTACACGCCTTTTGCGTTTAGCTACAAACGGCTCCATTGTGGCCGCTTCTACAATGGCGTCTTTTGCAATTTCATTTCAGCACATGGGAGAGAAAAAAAAAAAAAATCAAGTTGAAAAAAGATGAGCTTTTTCTCAAGATTCATTTCCTCCTTTTTTGACAGGGCACCAGTGACTCCTTTCCTTCCAACGTTCCTCAGCATGGAATCCATCATCAAAGTGAGCATTACAAAGACGCCATGGCAGAAACAACATGTTAGCATGGTTAGCATAGAGTTATCCAGCCGCTTTTCCCCTGAAAGCTTGATATTTACCTTCATACACTGCATCCAGACCAATATTTTAACATAGACATGAAATATAAAAAGCATGAATAACAACACTTGAATGACAGTTTTTTAAAGAATCAGTTCAGCCAAATCACAAAAAAAAAAAAAAAGTATTTACCCACTAGGGCTGCAACAATTGGTTACTAATTAATCAACAAATATTTTGCTAATTAAGTATTTTGAGTCATTAAACTATATATATTTTAATTCTCTGAGTTCAGCTTGTTATGTGTGAATACTTTCTAGTTTTTGTTTTTTACTCCTCTCTGGCAGTAAACAGAGTATCTTTGGATTGTTGTTGACAAAACAAGACATTCAATGAGATCATCTGTGGCTCTGGAAAATACTGATACTTTTCCACCCATTTCTGACATTTTATGGACATAATAAGTAAGCGATTAATTGATCAATTTTCTTGATTAGGGGAATTCCATGAGAGTGTGAGGTCCCTACTTGTGCTGCTGTGATTCAATCATCCCAGAGACTTCTTATTCTCAATAGAATCAAGAAAAGATGGACAAATCAAAATTCTCCAGAATAGCTATTCACAGCAGGACCATTGGAAGTGGTAACTGACATTATGAAAATAATTGTTAGTTGCAGTTCTATTATCCACTTAGCTAGTGGTGTAGCATAAATCAATCACTGAAGTCTGTTAACGTTATCACAGTTTACAAAAGGGGCCATATTTATAAGGGAGCTCTGACATTTTTCAATGTAGGCTATATTTCTAGCTGTCTTGGGGTTCAACTTTCCCCTCTGGACAAAAACCATTTCAATGGGTACATTGTTGATTTCTATCGTAGATACTGTCATGGGCTAGCCAGCTACATAATGTTGTAATTGTACAGGACAAGTAAAAAACAAAAAGTGTAAACTGCTTCTTGTTGCCACTAAAGTAACTCATTTTGACTTCTCCCTTTTCACGTGGGGTCACAGTAGATTATCTGCATGTTGATTTGGCACATTTTACGCCAGATGCCCTTCCTAACACAACTCCACATAACATGAAAATGTCGTTAAGTGTCAGGTAGCACAGCGAGGATCTCTACAGAGGTAAACGTGCCAGTGTTAACCTTAATAAATGTTAAAGCTTTTTTTAAATGACCGATTACACAGCTAGTCGCTTACTTTAGCCTCCAGTCCATTTGGTGGCACTGCACTCCAAGTTGCTGCAAGTTGATTGAGGATAAACAGCTCTGTCTTACAGAAGAAGCCTAATGTCTTAAAAACTGTTTCCATTAAACAATGACATTTTCACCTGTTCAGCAACAACAAGTAGCAGTTTATTGTGAGTGTCTTTAGCTTGCCCCGTACAATAACATCATGCAGACTGCAAACCCATGATGGTGCTTGTGTTCCAAATCAATATTAAACTAATTTTTTGTCCTGAGTGAAAAGATGACCCCCAAAATATCTAAAAATTAAGCACGGGTTGAAAAACATAGGAATTCACCTTAACACTTGTTACAGATGATGCTCTAAAATGGTTTAAACTGGATTTAATCTAAATTATCCAATACAATAAAGTGAACGTCTAGATTTTTGGGAAGTTGCTCTTCTGAAAGGCTGGCTCAAAGTGGGTCAACATGAAGGGTTTGTGGGAATTTGAGTGAACTGTCCTTTAAATAAACCAGTCAGTGAAAACTGACCTTGAATTTGTGATATGCATAGTCACAGCAGCTCAGAGTGTTGATGATGAAAAAGTCCACATAGTGTCCTACTGTACAAATGAAGAGTTTATCATTTTAGTGTAGGTCTGGGGTAGATTGTGAAGAAGAAGAAAAAAAGAGAGACTTGGTGTCTAGCAAAAAGTTCTTCAGAGAAGAAGAGACCAAAAAAAAAACAAAAGGGAGGAAGGGGAGTGGAAAGTCTGAGAAAACAGTGAAAGAAGAGGGCAGAAACCCACGCAGGGACCAGACCACACCTGCGGTGCGCTTCAGCTGTGCATGTCATAGTCCCGTGAATCACTGGGAAGGGAAGAGGGGGTCTCAACTGGTAGCAAGACAAGAGTCTGGACGGATATAAGAGCGTACAACCGTTCATACACAGACAGACAAAATGGAGGGTGACAACAGGGAGGATGTGCCACTACAGCACTGGTTTTGGTATACTGGTTTTGGCCGCGGCTGGGAAGTCAGTTAGGATGGTGGGCTGGGGAGGAGGACTGAGGGGTTTCCACGAGGAGAGGATCTCTTGTCATGCGGGATTTGTGGGGGGTGGTGAGGACGTCTTTGCTTTAACTGCCATAATGCATGGTGTTGCTGGGGATGACCATTGGCGAGGCCATGGAGATGGCAGCACCCCCCATGGTGAACTGGTTGGTGACAGGATAGTAAGTACCACTGCTGGTGGGGCCCGATTGGCCCGTATTAGCTCCTGGAAGAAATAAAGACAGATTTATAAGGTTAGAAGTAGACCTATGTTGGTACTGAATGTAAATCCAGTAAAAACAGTTTCTAGTTTGTTCTTGTTTTTGACATGAAAACTACAGCTGTTAACAGGTCAACATACCCTGGACAATCCCTGTGCTCATGATGGAGCCCATTCTGGAGTGGGTGTGGTTTACAATTCCTGTGTTCACTGGGACCAATCAGAGAGGAAAGGACACCATAAGCGAATTAAAATATGATCGTTATTCAGAGGAAAATTACAAGAAATTATCATTAACACTACATTCTATATAGTATATGCAGTTACTGTGAATTACTCAAGTTGCCCTACTAAAATAAAAATACAAGGGCATTGTCACACCTTAACTGTTGTGTTACATTTCAGTACCACTTCTCAATGTGTCCACACTACCTTTTTCTAAAGGGTCATTCCATGCCAACTCAGCTGATGGGTGTCGTGGCCCGTCTGAAAATTTTCAAAACAATTTATTAAAAAAATATTAATGAGATATTAAGAGTAAACATGTTATGAGCTGACAATTTATATATTTTTTCTACAAATGGGGGAGGGGGGAGCTGAAAGACCTGTTCAGAAGGACATAAATGGCTCAAAATGCATAAAATTTAGATTACAAGAAGCCATGCCAACATTCTTTACAAACATTTAACTTATATGGATATATTTTGATTAGAGCTTGATTGATATGGATTTGTGGGGTAGATACAGATAGAGTTAAAAAAATTAAATAATGATACAATATATTTGCAGATATACGCATGAGGGGGGGGGGGGGGGGGGGGGGGCAATGATTCCTAACACTGCCTTATGAACCCTTATGACAGAAATGTATCATTTTCAGGAGAATCAGAAGCACATGTCAAAAATACCTCTTGAAGAGGACAATTAAAAGATACACAAGTCACACCTTTTTTCTGTATCATCAGCTCTTTACATTTCCTGTATTGTACTTCTTATTACTGGCATTTATTCTTTTATTATTTGAGTTTATTTTATTTAGCGCTTTGACACCTGGGAATGGTCTAAATAATTATTTTTACTAATAACTAATGCGTGATTTCTTTTCAGTGTATAAGTCACAGGACCCCTAAACTAATAAAGAATTGCGACGTATATTCTTGAAAATTAAGTTTGACCGTATATAAAAAAATAACTATTATAAATAACTAGGGGTTAATTTTGTTGTATGTATGTACAATGACCAAGGTTGGATAGGATTACTTTGAAAGAATACATGTGGATTACATGTATGTATGTACATACATTTGGATTACTTGTAATCTGATTACATTTCAAAGTAATCCTACCCAACCCTGACAATGACAAATAAAGGTTTAGTCTACTTTGGCTCCGCCGAGCTGGCTGCATAGCGTCCACTTGTCATTTGTCACTGTAAAACTGACACTTTGAAAGTGAATGGCAGCTGGTCACTTTGCCCCCGTCTCTTGTAGCTAACGTGACCAAAGAATGCTGGTTGGGGGGTGTCCCAGCTATACTTGGCAGCATTGTAAATTACAGTGTCAAAGCAGAGGTGTATACTGGGTCATCATGGTATTATTGAATCACTGGTATAAGTCATTCAGTACGTGTACCGTAATCCCATTCCAATATTTTCAATATATCAGTGCAGGATGTGACAAGTAGTTAGTCTGCCGCTTTGTGTGGCAAAACCAAGTGCTGTTGCTCTGTCTCACAGAGCGGTGGCAATGCAATGAAGAAGAGCACTACACCCGCAGTGAGATCTAGAAACATATTTACGCTTCTTTTTTTTCCCCCAAATATTGTCCCCCGGCCCAAAATTTCTTTCAAAGTCTGTGTACATCCTTCTCTTAACAGGAAGCCGACACAGCAGCTAAAACCAGAACAGCAGCACACCCACTGTTATTTAAAATAAATAAATACAAATAAAAAAAAAAAAGGTATTGTAAATAAATGGGAAATGGACTGCATTTATATAACGCTTTTCCATCTGCATCAGACGCTCAAAGCGCTTTATAAAATAATGCCTCACATTCACCCCGATGTCTGGCTGCTGCCATATAAGGCAGACCACTACACATCGGGAGCAACCACAGGATTAAGGACCTTGCCCAAGGGCCCTTAGTGATTTTCCGGTCAAGCTGGGATTTGAGCTGAGGATCCTCTGGCCTAAGCCCAACACTTAACCACTAGACCATCACCTCCCCTTGAAATGATATTGTAAACATTTAATTTTAAATGTTATTTAAAATATGTATTTTAACTCCCCCCCACCAAAGATGCACAAAGTCTGTCACTACTAAAACCTTATCCGTCAATCAGGTAGTACTTTCAATATGACTTCTTTCTTCCTACTCCCAGACTGTCCAGGCCAGGAGCGCAGCTAGAAGGGAAGATGAAGGAATGCCTCCCACTGCCAAGAGTAAAGATCCACCTTTGAAGATATTTTATATATTTTTTGCATCTACTACTACTTTAACTAATAAAATGTTTAATCAATATTACTCTGTGCCTTAGTTTTACTACAGTTCTGCATTAGTACAATTGATCACTCACTCATCTTCAACCGCTTTTCCGGGTTCGGCTCCATCAGGGACCCCAGACTTCCCCTTTCCCATGCCACATTTACCACCTCGACTGGGGTATCCCAAGGCGTTCCCAGGCCAGCGTGGGAGATAATCTCTCCACCTAGTCCTGGGTCTTTTCCCGGGTCTCCTCCCAGATGGACGTGCCTGGAACAACCTCCTAGGAGGCGCCCAGGAAGCATCCTTACCAGTTAGAAGGTGCACCGATCAGAATTTTTTAGGCTGATCACCGAAATTTTGATCGGCCGATACAGATCAAGGCCGATACCGATCAAGTACATATTTGGATCATGCCCAAAATAAGAATAGGTCTAATGTATAGGACTATTTTTGCATTAAAACGTAATGATGAAAACAAAAAACATGCATTCAAATAAAGACACTAGAATAAACTGCCAACTTTTTGTTTTATTACACTGACTTTGTTCTACCAGCAAGCTTTTCTTTTCCATGTTTCATGTTGCTCAGATTACAGCCTACAGAACGTTGAGAATGTAAAATACAGCCCTCATTCTATGGGGTTAAAATTGTCTCAATATTTGTAAATGCACACAGGGTGATCTACAAATAATCATTGATTTGCAAATGTGTTCAGATATCCACAAATGCAAATTTCATATTTGTAACTTGTAACTGGTCTTTGCAAATAATGTTGTATTGCAAATATAAAACTTAATTTGTAAAAAAAAAAAAAAAAATACATTTGCAAAACTGGAAATTGTATTTGTGAATTGAGTTTCAGCATTGTGTATCACCAATTACATGCATTCATCGCTTTCCTCTGTGACGTAATTTTGAGACATTCTTTTCGAGAAATCCACAGATCCACAAACAAATGCCTACTGATTCACAAATACACACTCACGCACACTGGATATCCACTAGATGGCAGTGTGGTTCCATTCATTACACAGCAGTCTATTTAGATCTCTCAGAGCCATTTGACTCATTTTGACTTCTGATATGAGCTGGACAGACATGGACTACATTAGATGATGGCAACTGCTCTCCTTGTCCGTCCAGCTCATATCAGAAGTCAAAATGAGTTTACGTCACAGAGGAAGCAAAAACGAAAAAAAACCAAAAACAAAATGGTGTTTCACTTTGAAGTTATTAATTCAGACAGGACTCTATCATTCTATCTTGACTCATCAGAGAGCCCGCGCAGCGTTTGGAGCTGTATGAACAGAACGGAGGACGATTCTCATTTCTTTCTCGCAACAAGACAGAAGTCCCAGTTAGTAACTTTAATCCGCACAAACATGACTCACGATTGACATATTCAGGGATGAAAGTGGTGAAAAACAAAAAAAGCTGAAACCCAAAATTACCCCCCAACACCACCCGCACAAAAATGTTTCAATTCTAGAAGCTCTGAAATACAATCTGGGACTATTCCAGACAAACTGGAGTGAGTGCAGCATCCATTTAGGTGAGAAAAAACAAAACAACTTTCCTTATTAAAATTAATTCCAGTAGTATTCTGCTCTTACTAGGATGCAGCAGTTTTCTAGTTTGGCAGAAAGTTCTGGAGAAAATCACTGAAGAAATTAACATATTGAAATATGGTTTGACCGAAACAAACTGTCATTAAACTTAAATAAGACAGGGATGAAATGGAGGTCTAAGAGTCACTAGGTGTTCACAGGAAACATTTATTTCTGTATGTATTTATTTATTTATGTCATTGTTAGTTGCTATTATATATTTTCTGTTGTGTTTCTATTCAGGTTCTTTTTGTCTCTTTCTCTAAAATTGTATATAATAAGCATTAAGATTATTAATATATAAACAAAAATAAATTTAAGAAATATTACAACTTGAAAACAAATGCACCCGAACGTGATGACAGCTGCAAATGCGTAATGCTAACCTTTAACATTGAAAATGCCATAGACATGCTAACGCGTTAGCATCGCTCCCGTTTTTAAGTTATAAAATACATCTATCAACTGTTTCAGAAGACCATAACAGGTCGGTTTAACCTAGAAAAGGTAAATAATACTCACAGATGTATGCTCTTTAGGGTTTTAAACGGAGGGAAAATTAAGCGAAAGAAAGAAAGTATAAACGAAGCAACAGATCGAAGCATTGCTTCAATCTGCGAACCACTGCTTCGGATTGGTTCAAGGTTCAGAGCAAAGCCGCGCTGCAGAAAAACTGATCACAGACCCGCTGCAGGGTCTATAATCAATGTAGAGAAATTATCATTTTCCTGACAAACACCCCCCAAAACAACTGTGCACTGTTGTGATCGGTCCTTTTGATCGGCGCATTTTGCGGATCACCGATCAAACCGATCAAGGCGTGATCGGCCGATAATGATCGGTGGCCGATCGATCGGTGCACCTCTACTTACCAGATCCCCGAACCACCTCAGCTGGCTCCTTTCAACGCGAAGGAGCAGTGACTCTACTCCGAGCTCCCCGCGGATGACTGAACTTCTCACCCTATCTCTAAGGGAGACACCCGCCACCCTCCTGAGGAAGCCCATTTCGGCCGCTTGCACCCGCGATCTAGTTCTTTCGGTCATGACCCAACCCTCATGACCATAGGTGAGAGTAGGAACGAAGATTGACCAGTAGCTCTAGAGCTTCGCCTTTTGGGTCAGCTCCCTTTTCATCACAACAGTACGGTAGAGCTAATGCAATACCGCCCCTGCTGCGCCGATTCTCCAGCCAATCTCACGCTCCATAAGCCATGTAAAAAAAACATGTTTACTTAAATTGAGATGTAAAGCAATATCTTGTCTTTTTTGTTATAGCAATGTCTAAACTACAGCAAGGTCTGTTGGAAGTTCTAGCTTTAAAATCAGGTCAGTGAGGGTTAGGGAAGCCATAAATATGAAAATGATAAAGGCTCTTTGGGTTTGTGATCTTATCAACCAACCATGTAGGTTGTGAAATCAATTTGGATAGGGTAAAAGAATTGGATAGGGTAAAGAATCAGAATCAGGTGAAAATGTGCAAAAGAGATACTAACAGAATACAAATTAAGCAGTATGACTAAAGTATTAAAAAGATGGGTTACACACTAACAGCACACACTACAATTTATTCATTCATTTCCATAAATTTATAAAAGCAGTGTTAAACACATAAATGTATCAATATCATGATGTATATCAGGTATCGGATGTCCAATGACTGTATGGTGTTGGGTTTTGAGATACAATATGGATCCCTATGTCGGAGAGCTCTGCTGGTCAATCTATGCAATGACACCATTTCCAACAACCAAAATCAAGTTTTCGTATCAGCAAAATAATGCCAGTACAAATATGTTTGTGAAAGGTTCATATCGGCCGATATTTTCAGCCAAGAGATATATTGGTTGGGTTGTAGTTTTGATGTGGGTGACCTTGAAAATGCCACTGAGTGCAACAGGGAACAATGTTCGAAGGGTCATACCTGCTAAAGTAATGCGTGAACTTGGTGAAATTTGGTTTGATTGCACATGCATTCCAGTGACTTTGTGACAATGGAACACACTTCCTGATTTTGTGTAGTGTATTGTATTTAGGTTTTGTTTTTTTTTTGCATTTTAGTGGTCCTTTTTATTTTATTGTGTTGTAATGTACAGCATCTTGTGTCAGCACTAGCTATTTTAAGGTGCTTTATAAAGTTGGTATGGTAAGATAATTGAGAAAATGCCATAAAAAGGAGTACATTTTTAAGGTTCACAGTTAAGGGTGTATGACTAAAATTAAAGATTCCATATTTAATGTATGCATGTTCAAGTTAAATATGTGTAAATGTAATTTAGGGAACATATATATGATTGTTTATTAATTTTAAAAACAGGTACCACGTCAAACAAAAAAACTGCGTATTATGTTGTACAATGTACTGTGTACAATGATACATACATTACTTTTGTTTGCATAAACCAGTAAATGATCTATACAGAATACGTTTCAAAAACATTGATTCTCAATCTGGTATAACCCCTCAACTGAAAATGAAGCTATCTACAACTTGACATTTACAGATTAAAAAAACAAAAAAAAAAAACAAATAGTTTGTCAGCTCATAAAATGTGAACCATTGGCCCAATTAAGATTGGAATTTCAAAAACTTTATATCTCATTAATACTTTCAACAAATACATATATTTTTAAAAACTTTCCAAGATGGGACACTATCAATCTGGTGAGTTGGGATAGAAATGACCCTAATGGAACCAGGGGTGTAAATATATCACAAGATCAGATAGGCAACTTGTCACTGAACAGTTTTGGTGACTGTTGTCCTCATCAGTGCCACATGAACCCACAACATTTTGAACATCTCAGGGTACACTTTGTGGTCAAATCTACATTATTTATCCCTTAATGTTTCAGAAATTGTAGCATTATTCCCGTAGTCCCCAATTTAAGAGATTTGATTCTTTTCTTGAATTTTGTGTGGTTCAGTGATGTTTTGGTGGTTTGAAACATCACCATCCTGCTGACGGTGTGCTCATCAGACTATAATCAGCACTGCAGAGCTCAGTAAACAATAGCACAGGAGCACTTGTGTGTCAACTTGCACAAGGTTTGTCTTATAGACTCCCACCCACATGCTTTGTACTTAATTTTGCACTACAGATCTGAGCTGCAGCTCTCCTGCTTTTCCCCGCTGCACTCAGAGGCCAGGAGAAGTGTGATTCCTACCCAGAGGGATGAGGTTGTTGTGAGACACTGATGGGCCGCTGCCGATGACTGTGCTGAGGTCATAAGCTGCCGGCATCCCTGAAGGAGAGAGACAAACCAACGGATTGGGGAGGAATGCAGAATATCATCATACCCGTACATAATGTCTTCTGAGTTTGCATCCATGGGTTGCACCAGTTTGTGATTGTGCTGAGCATCAATAAGTAACCTCTGTAAATTAAGCATTTGATCTAGTGCTATGTAAACCTCTGCTTTAAAGTAATGTCTAGCTGCTTGCGGGTGTGGTTGCTGAATCCTTTCAGTTTAGCTCAGCTAAGACAGATCTTGTCTTTACTTTTCTCATGTTGTAGTTGATTTTTAACCTATTGTATACAAAACCTGCAGGGGTGGTGGCCAAGTGGTTAGTGTGCTTGGTTTCAGTGCAGAAGGTTCCCGGTTCAAATCCCACCCCTGCAACATTTTTCCATGTGAAGTGAAGTTGCATCAGGAAGGGCATCCAGTGTAAAACCTGTGCCAATTCAACATGCAGATCCATCTTGGATTTGCTGTGGCGACCCCGAATGCAAACAAGGGAGCAGCCGAAGGGAGTTACTGTATACAAAACCTAACTTATCTGACAAAAATAAAACCCTTGAAAACTGACATCAGAGTCCTTAAAAACAAATAACAGCAGTAATAATACACAGGCCATGTATCACAAATAAATAGAACTATAAAATGATGGCAGCTCAAATGCGACACAGGACACAGAGTGTGTTTCCATTTGTTCCACTGTCGCTTGGCAACTGCAACAAACTCTGACAATTTAAATTTTGGGGGAAGAGGGGACGCTTTAGTTTGACTTCATTGTGTCACATTTAAAGCTGCCCCCTTAAGTGTGTAGTTTGCAGTCATGTCTTCACATGGGCTCAATGTTTCACTACGCTGCCCCCCGCCCAAACTTACAGTGCTTATGTCAAGTCCTTCGCTCACATTTTCAAAGCGTGCACATGTTTCACATAAAGGGAAGTGTGTTACAGTGTCTACATCATGGGAGATTTTGTGTCCAAGGGGACTGTTTAAAGCAGTGAAAATCAGTAAATTAAAAATAGACAGCTGCCGAAAAGTCACATCCCAGCTTCAGTTTTCACCTTCACTTTACACCCAACAGCAGTAAACAGAATGTTCTCCACAGCTTAAAGCACCTGTCTGTCTGCTCACACAACTCAAACTGTTACACCGCTGCACTGGTCAAGCCGAAATCTTTAAATAACAGAAACTGTTGGGACATAACAAAAAAATTGCATAAATTGTTACTGGTAAAAACTTGATTATGTACTTTATATATCCACATTTTCAATCCAATTTTTATGATTTCTTTTGAATTTGTTGGATGGCAATATGAGAACGCTTACAGGGTAAATTGATGCCTATGTTGTCTCATGGGTGTAATGGAAAAATCTGCATGAATTGTTGCTGACAGCTACCGGTATATGTTTTTAGAGGACAATGTGGCGTCAGACTCTACATATGTTGTAGTCACTGACAATTTGTGCAGAATGACAACATACGCTGTATGTTGCCATACGCCGTGAGACAAGTCACTTCATCAGCCTCACTAACTGTCTCAGCCCACCTGTCACAAAGACACTGAATGTACATTCTGACTGAAGAAATTTCAGACTCTAATTTAATCATGAATAAATAATCCATCATCTTCTGAGAAACAAGAGCAATGACCAAGAAACTCCTCAGAAATGCGTGACAGTCCTGGATCAGTTTTGGCAAATTATGAAATTACAACATAAATAAGAGTTAAGTAGACATGTCATGTTGCTGGCAATGGTGTGGCTCCATCCACCTTTTGTGTGGAGTTTGCATATTCTCCCCGTGTTTGCGTGAGTTCTCTCTGGGTGCTCCGACTTCCTCCCACATCCAAAAACTTGCAGGTTAGGTGGACTGGAAACTCTAAACTGTCCACAGGTTTGGATGCATTTGTGTGTCGATACATTGCTCTGTGACCGACTGCTGTCCTGTCCAGGGTGTACCCTGCCTCATGCCGTATGATAATAAGTTGAAGATGAGTGTGTGTGTGTCAATTTAACTGCTTCACAGTCCTAAGCAGTAAAAATCTGTCACTATGGTCATACAAGTATTATATGAAGCATGGTTTGTTACTAAATTAAATTACAAGTATTAAGGAAGCAGTTTCAGCATAACTTTGTCATGAAAGAGTGAAAGTGTGACACTGCTGTATTTTCATGCTGCATTTTTTGCCAAACATGTTTACACAGCTGATGTTTAATGGGTGCTCAGACTTTCAGCAAAAAAAATCTTAAATGACTGACTGGGCTGTAGCCAAAAATGTGATTTGAACTTTCATTCTCCACATTCCAGACCTGAAACCATCTCATAAATTTCCCAGATTTTACAAAAAATTCTCAACAGATCCAGAACAGACCATGATGGCTGCTCCTTCCAAACACTGTGTTTACATGCATGTTCACCTGATACAGCCATCCCCTGACTCATGCTGTAGGCAGCACCCGTGTTCCACATGTTCTCTGAAGGGGAAGTGTAGTGTGAGCCAGGAGGGGGGTTGGGGTTGGTGCCTGTGTACCTGCAAACACATATACATATTTACTACCAACGATTTTGGTTTATTACTATAGTCAGCACTGTAACCACCTGAAACACAAACACTGATCTCCAAACCAGGTTAGCCCCATTGAGATTGAGATCTCTTTTTGCAAGGGAGATATGGGCAATTACAAAGTTTCCAATTCACCTAACCTGCATGTCTTTAAATGTGGGAGGAAACCGGAGCACCCGGAGGAAACCCACGCAGACACAGGGAGAACATGCAAACTCCACAAGTGGGAACTGATCCCATGACCTTCTTGCTGTGAGGCAACAGTGCTAACCACAAAGCCACCGTACTGCCCCAGTATATCTTTGGGGAAGATACCAACTCACCTGAAAAACGGGTTCTTCAAGTCCAGAAGGTTACTGGACTTTGATCCTGTCTGATCCACCTGGGCAACAATACTGATGTCGTAGCTTTGTCTGAAGGAAGGAAAACAGCTTCGTATTAATACAGGTAGAGTTATTCCACAATATTAGCGTTGGTTTTAATGCAGTACAGTTAAAGCACTTATTAAATAACAACTTATTTTACATTGTGATGCCCTGGTTCAAAACCTGGGGTGAATTTATATATACACCAGGCTTTAAAACCAACACAAAACATTAGCAGCTATTGAACAATTAAAAAGTATACATATGTGTATATATGTATGTCTAGTGATCTCTGTATGAAATCAGAAAGCCCAGAATCTAAAACCAACACAGAATCTAAAACCAACACACTAACTGGAACAAAGACATGATCCTCACCACAAAATAAATAAATAAAAAGAAAGAAATAGAAAAAAAAAAAAGAGCCCACAAGAATTGCCAAACACACAAGACTACCATACCTCCTGTTGGCCACTAGGAGGGCTGTGCCAGACAGCGTATCTCCAGCCTTGGTGAAGAGGGGTGACTGCAGTAGACAGCGTACCTGGTACCAGTGGGTGAGTGGCTCTGTGGGTGCTGTGGACAGCCACACTGTCATCCTGCATGGAAAAGAAGGGAGGAGGTGTGAAGCACATGGATAAACAGTTTGGCTGCAAAAACAAATTCCTTAAACAAGCGCAGGGTTTCTCAGCACATCCAATTTAGTTAAAAATAGAAGCTGGCCTTTATTTTGTCATTTGAGATGAAGGCGTTAGGAAGATGCATTTGATCTGTTTGCAGGTGACGTTGGCTGTTTTCACATTGCAGGTTTAGCATAAACCAGCCGACTTACACTGATCCCATAAACGCCACATCAAACCAGAACGCTAGGCCGTGCACGAGACCCGAATGCATCATGTGGAACTTAAAGGGAATCTCTATCCTAGAAGCAAAAGGAGGGTAAAGAGATATTAATGACAAACACTATTCAATACACCTTTGCTGTCATACAAAGAGAACACACACCTGTAGAGATCCTCTTCTTTGGCCTCCAGAAAGTTGACTGTGTATTTGACCGACTTAGCCATCAGAATACGGATATCAAATGTGTCCTGTAGAAGAACAAATGAGCTCATCGTACATCACAAGAGCTCAGCAACAAAACACCACATACACACCAAATCGCAATCAACTCTGACATCTACAGGTTCACGAGTGTGTCTGTGAGTATAACATACCACAATGGGCTGCCTAAAATACTCGTCTACCGCTGCCCCCCTCAGGGCTGAGAGGTCTACACCATGGAAGGAAGGCTGGTACCTGCAGACAAGATCAGCAAATCATATTTGGAATTAATTTGTTCTCAGCACATTCTTTGTTTTCAAACATTCAGTCAGTTTAGATACTAAACACCGGTTCTGTTCATTATCTTAATGGACAGAATTTCTAGGTGCAGCCAGGGTGTAGAGGGGGTCTGGTTTGGGAAGCACAGAATCTCATCTCTGCTGTTTGCAGATGACGTGGTTCTGTTGGCGTCCGGGATGAAAATCAGTACCTCCAAATCTGAGGTCATGGTTCTCAACCGGAAAAAGGTGCCTTGTCCTCTTCAGGTCGGTGGAGTGTCCTTGCCTCAAGTGGAATTTAAGTATCTCAGGGCCTTGTTCACGAGCGAGGGATGGGATGGAGCGTGAGATCGACAAACAGATCGGTGGAGCGTCTGCAGTGATGCGGTCGCTGTATCGGACCGTCGTGGTGAAGAGAGAGCTGAGTTGTGTTGTGTGTGTGCAGCATGGATATTGCCTTCACTTATCATGACCTATAGTCATGAGATTTGGCTCATGACCGAAAGAACAAGATCGCGAGTACAAGTGGCCAAGATGAGTTTCCTCCGGAGAGTGGCTGGGCACTCCCTTAGAGATAGGGTGAGGAGCCGGGTCACTCGGGAGGAACTCGGAGTCGAACCGCTGCTCCTCCACATCGAGAGGAGCCAGCAGAGGTGGCTCAGGCATCTTTTCCGGATGCCCCCTGGACGCCTCGCTGAAGAGGTGTTGCGGGCAAGTCCCATCAGGAGGAGGCCCCAGGGAAGACCCAGGACAAGCTGGAGGGACTACGTCTCTCGGCTGGCTTGGGAACGCCTCGGTGTTCCCCCGGAGGAGCTGGGGGAGGTGTGTGTGGATCAGGAGGTCTGGGCGGCTTTGCTTGAGCTGCTGCCCCAGCGACCCGACTCCGAATAAAACGTAAGAAAATGGATGGATGGAACTTGTTTTGAAGATCAAACACAATCTATTAAAAAGTACATCTGCAACAATCAGTACTAACACATACACATTTGTGGTTTATAAGGACTACTTTATAAAAAGAAGAAGAAGAAGAAGAAAAAAAAGAACTACAAGACTTTAAATACTGACTTTTAAATCTCAGTGCACCATAATGTCAGAATTCCCTCATAGCTGGCTCATACATGTTCTTTTTCTTTTACTCAATTTGTCCCATGTATCTATTTCTTATGATATTTTCTAAAAGTTCCATTTCTTTCATCATCTTACTATTTGAGTCTAAACATAGTAACTGCACAAATTAACAAACTAATGCTGCTACTACTACAAAGTAATACGTATGCTTTTTAGGTTAAGCCTTCTGAATGCAGCTACACTTTCTGAGCGTTCTTCCCCGCCTCACCAGAAGTTGGCCTTGGTGAACTGTTCCATGTAGAGCTGCTCGTCTGTAAAGGGGGCCAGGTGGACATCACCAATAGTAGGGAACATTTTACCTGGGGGGGGGATAAGGAAGGGGGCGAGAGACAATGATGAGCCAAAAAACTATTAATGTATAAAAAGGGGGACAATTTATTTTTTATTAAACTGCCATTAAATTACGTGGTTGCAACATTAAGCACTCATACTCTCCGTCAGTGATACAGACGGGATATTTTACATGCTGATTAGTGAAAATGCATTTTAAGATTTTTAAAATGTATTTTAACACAAACAGTGTTTTAAGAAGTAATTGTTTTCTAAATCACCACTGATTGAATAAAGGCCCCCTGACACGAGCATGACTTTGATTCACACACTAGCATGACCTGTGTCATGCTGAAGAGTAAACTCGTCTTTAACGTGTGCAGACAGGATGTGAGAGGGGCTCTAACGCGTGCTATTGCGCACAGAGAATTTTGAAATGTTCAAAAACTCCTTCACGTATAAATGTCATGCTACCTGGTGTGATCTAATCGCCAACACATTGTGCAGCTTGTTAAGTCAAGTAAAGAAGTGAACAGAGCAAGTGGTGACGACAGCAGATCGCATCAGAGCACAGCTCGTCTGAAGGATTATAACACGATGGTAAATCTATCAAAAAACACACTTTAACAGCTGCACACAAGAAGGAAAGAATACAAAACTGTTTTACCAAACCACGACAATGTAAACATGACAAATAATTCCCTTTTTAGATGGCTCAAAATGCTTTCTCCAGCTCGTTAGGCACGCGCGAACGGCTGAAACTGAAGTGGTCCTCTGTGATTCAGGAAGCGAATAGAGCAGTTTTCAACTGCCAATTTGCAGAGAAAATTATGAATCCGACATGAAATAATTATGTTATATACACAGTGTCCAGCGCAAAGCATGTGGCACGCGATGGAACAAAGAACGGCGTCCAGCTGAGAACACAGCGGGTAGGATCGTCACAACGACGGGCATGCAAGTGCGTGAGTCAGAAGTCATGCTTGTGTCATCGGGCCTTAACTCCAACTGTGAAAAGACAGCAAGTGCTTAATACAGACACCTGCTTGACAAGAGACTGTGCGGGAATTAAAAAAAAAAAAAAAAAAAAAAAAAAAAAAAATCACATCAAATGTGTGTGGGAAGTATTTGGAGAGGTTATTCATGAAGATGACAGCTGTGCTATTAAGTTCTATGCACTAATAGCGTTGCCATTTTGTGGCCGAGTACCACTTTGTCTTGACTAATACTAGTTTTGGTCGGCCCCTGCATCGCTGCTGTTCATTAAAGGGATTTTGTTTTTCCCCCCCTGCAACAAAGGTTAACCTTCATGAAATATGACATGATACTGTATATAAGCCTGTTTGTACTTTGTGAGGCTGCGTCTTGTTTTTGTCATTGCTGTGGCCATCATCCATCTTTAATGCTCCAGGCTGCACTCTCCTGTTCCTCCTTACATGTTTATTCCCCCCCCCAAACTTCCCATCCACCTTTACCCCAAACCTTCTCACCGTTAGGTTTGAGGAATTTCTTTGCATGCAGGTAACTCTCCAGCATGCGCTCATTAAACAGCATGTAGCCCATAGGCTCGGAGATGATGATGTCCACCTGCTCGGGCAGAGTCACCTCCTCCACCTTCCCGGGTATGACAACTACGCGGTCCCCAAGACGGTTACTGTTCACCAACACCTGGAAGGTAAACCAAAAACTTAAGCTACCTCATGAGCATTGCCCACATTTGCATATGGTGCATCCAGAAAGTATTCACAGCGCTTCATTTTGGAATAAAGCTGTAACATAACAAAATGTGGGGGAAAAGTGAAGTAAATCCATTTTTTCCCTAAAAATACTACTCTCAGGCATAAGAAAGTGTGACTGAGACATGCACAAATGCAGTGCAATTCTAAATCTCGCTTCAGGCCTGAAAAACCATTAAAGGAAATCATTTTAAAGCCATATGCTAACATTCTTCTTCGACAACAGAATAAAAACAATCCCACATAATCACAACCAGGGCACATTTGTGGCATTTTGTGTGTGCACAGACCTCAGCGTGTTGTGCCATCGTGCTTGCCTCCACAGCGTAGACTTTCCTGGCTCCAGCTTGGGCGGCAAAGAAAGAGAGGATTCCTGAACCACAGCCAACATCCAACACCACCTGGGACAAGGAGCAGCAGTAAAAATGTTGCAAATCAAAGAATGATACAGGCACAACTTTTTGAATAAAAACAGCAACAATACAGGTATGTTTGCGCCCAAACGCTGGATAGACGTTACATTATCATTTGATGGATGCTTTTGAATCATTACAATCAAGTGGAAAAATAGCAATGAAGAGCCTGGATTATCAATCAGATAGATTAACTAGAAAAAACATAATATTTTGATTGCTATTGAATATCAGATATGTAGTACTGGACAAGTTGTAACTTCATTATATAATGTTCTTTTGAACAGGACTTAAACATGTAATTTGTAAGTCCATTTTTTTTATTAACTCAGCCAGGAATATGCAAACAGTCTAATATTACATTAAAACAGTAGCGTCATTGATTAAAGGGTTTATTACTAATGTCATACATTTGATGAGTTTTGTACACATGCAGGAGCACAGGTACCACTTTGCTTTAGTGTACCTTGTCCTTAAAGTCAGTGTGATTCTGAAGAATAGCCCGCTGGTAGGTCCCTGTCCGAACATAATCCTGCATCATGTTCTGTTGCTGGGAGAGGTAGCCATAAAACTGCAAGAAACAATTTTTTTTAAATCACGTTGTGTCAGGATTATACAAACCTGCTCAGTAAGCAACAAGAATTAAAAAGCAAATTTTAAGATTTTTAAGACAGCTTTTGTTTTTGTGTTCTGACAACACGTTTGGAATGGCACAAACTTACATACACGCAATGGGCATTTCCATGTGAGTCGCGGTACATTTTTGGTCACTTTAAGTTATTTTTTCCTGTACCTCCCACACATATACATTTTTAGACACATTTTCTTGCATGCATGTGCCAGTTGACACAAAGTGTGAAATGACAAACAAAAAGTAAGATAAATCTTTAATTGGTGTTTTAATTACAGCGTGACTCTCATACCAAAAGTCCTGTGTTTCCTGAAAGGAAAATTGTGTGTGTGTGTGTATATATATATATATATAAACTGAAAATGCAAGGGAAACACTTAAAAAAATCTTGCCTAATTTTCCCATTCAGCATGGAAATGCCTCAATGCTGTTCTACAACCCCAATTCCAATGAAGTTGGGACATTGTGTAAAATGTAAATTAAAAACAGAATACGATTTGCAAATCCCCTTCAACCTATATTCAATTGAATACACCACAAAGACAAGATATTTAAATGTTCAAACTGATTGACTTTTTTGTTTTTGTGCAAATATTTGCTAATTTTGAAGTAGATGCCTGCAACACGTTTAAAAAAAGTTGGGATGGGACAACAAAAGACTAGTAAAGTTGATGAATGCTCAAAGAACACCTAATTGGAAACAGGTGAGTGTCATGATTGGGTATAAAAGGAGCATCCCCAAAAGGCTCAGCTGTTCACAAGCAAAGATAGGGCGAGGATCACTACATTGTGAACAACTACATGAAAAAAATATTCCAACAGTTTAAGAACAATGGTCAACTGCAAGGAATTTAGGGATTCCATCAGCAACAGTCCATAATATAATCAGAAGATTCAGAGAACCTGGAGAACTTTCTACACGTAAGCGGCAAAGCCGAAAACCAATATCGAATGCCCGTGACCTTTGATCCCTCAGGCGGCACTGCATTAACAACCAACATCATTGTGTAAAGGATCTTACCGCGTGGGCTCAGGAACACTTCAGAAAATCGCTGTCAGTTAACACAGTTCGTCGCTACATCTACAAGTACAAGTTAAAACTCTACCATGCAAAGCGAAAACAATATATCAACAACATCCAGAAACAGAGCCTTCTCTGGCCCGAGCTCATTTGAAATGGACAGACACAAAGTGGAAAAGTGTGCTGTGGTCTGATGAGTCCACATTTCAAATTGTTTTTGGAAATCATGGACGTTGTGTCCTCGGACAAAAGAGGAAAAAGACCATCCAGATTGTTACCAGCGCAAAGTTCAAAAGCCAGCATCTGTGATGGTATGGGGGTGTGTTAGTGCCCATGGCATGGGCAACTTACACATCTGTGATGGCACCATCAATGCTGAAAGGTACATCCAGGTTTTGGAGCAACACATGCTGCCATCCAAGCAATGTCTTTTTCAGGGACGTCCCTGCTTATTTCAGCAAGATGATGCCAAGCCACATTCTGCATGTGTTACAACAGCGTGGCTTCGTAGTAAAAGAGTGCGGGTGCCTGCCTGCAGTCCAGACCTGTCACCCATTGAAAATGTGTGGCACATTATGAAGTGCAAAATATGACAACGGAGACCCCGGACTGTTGAACTGAAGTCGTACATCAAGCAAGAATGGGAAAGAATTCCACCTACAAAGCTTCAACAATTAGTGTCCTCAGTTCCCAAACGCTTACTGAGTGTTGTCAGAAGGAAAGATGATGTAACACAGTGGTAAACATACCACTGTCCCAGCTTTTTTTGAAACATGTTGCAGGCATCCATTTCAAAATGAGCAAATATTTGCACAAAAACAAAGTTTATCAGTTTGAACATTATATATCTTGTCTTTGTCATGTATTCAATTGAATATAGGTTGAAGAGGATTTGCAAATCATTGTATTCTGTTTTCATTTACATTTTACACAATGTCCCAACTTCATTGGAATTGGGGTTGTATATGTAGCGAGAGAGAGGGAGCAAACCTGGATGTGTGTGTTGTCTCACCTGGAAGTACTGTACAGCAGAGGACTCCTCTGTCCTCTCACTGAAAACTGAGCCTTCACTGTTGTGCCCACGGCAATTTTTCAAGAGGTTATAAAAGGACTGAAAGTCTGGACCAGGGAATAAGCACAAACATGTATAAGTGAAGGCAATATCCATGCTACACACACACACACACACACCACAATATAAGCATCACATATGGGGTTTACACAAAACTGTCACATAAATCATTTCAGTTTTTGATTCAATGTGTCCACATTTTAGGATATCCACCTGTGAAAGATGCATAGTTTCATATAATGGGATTTTTTTTTAATTTTACATGACAACTGCACATACAATTCAAGCCTTGTTACACCTCCAGTGGTGAAATGACTAACTAAATAAATAAATAAATGGACTAGGTTGCGAACCACTGGCCTAAAATAAAGTGTGCTCAGGCTTGTAGAGCTTGTGTTTACCTGCTGGTGAGGAAAACTGCAGCAGGACGCTGTTGCAGCCCAGTGTGATGATGAATGACTGCTTCCCCACGCGGGTGCACTCCGTCTCCCTGGAAACGGAACACTTGAACACACTCGCCTCCTCTCCTAGAAAGAGGGATGAATTATGATAAAATAAGACATACCTACACACCACCAGTAAAACTTTATCCTGTTCACAGAAAGTAAATTTACGAGGGTCCAGTGATGATGAGAAAAGCTTATTGCCTTAAAATACACAGTATTTATCTGTAGCAGATAAACAAGTGAAAGTCTGAAATAATACTTGTTTATCGACCCATCCCTTAAGTCACGCTTTACACTTTTTTTTAATAAACAGCACAAAGACAAGGCACAAATTCCTTTAAAATGTACATCAACTATTTTGAGTAGTACATTTATTATTGGCAGTCAGATATGGATCACTTGCAATTTCCAGGACGACAGACGCAGAGATCGAAGAAAACTTTTTTCCTCTTCTGGATACAGCACATCCTGCTCCCATGTACGAGATCTGAACACAAAACCTTCCTCAGCCTCTTCATCTCAGCTGCTCAAACAGATATCACATTCACAATTGTGCAAGCGCAGTTTGGGGAAGAAAAAAAAAAAGCTCCCCAACAAGAAATCGGTGCATAAAACTATAACCCACTCAACTTCTTTCTGTGTCCTTCAGCAAAAAGTGAAGTGAGATGATTCAATTTACTGCAGTACTGTGTGATAATTCCACACCCACTAATGATAGGGCTTCCTTTTTTCATTGCTTCCATTTACAGTTCTACGTGGACCAGCATGCAAATACACAAATAAATCGTCCACAGCAGGGCTCTATGCTAAGCCACAGAGGTCACTTGAGACAGTGGGCAAGTTGGGGGCCAAACTGACTTGTCATATGCCAAGTGAATCAATTTAATCAAATAAACCAAGTACATAAGCATTTCATATAGATTATCTGCTGATACAGAGTCCCAATCAATACATGAGTCCTTCTAGATATGCAACTGTCACAGAGTCCATTAAGTCAATCTGCTGTGCATGCTTGACACCGCTCGGCCACGCCTTAAGAAAAATAAAAACACCTTCAATCCAAACTGCTCTGTAATTATTTATTTATTCAAGTTAAGTAAACATTTTTTATATGGCTCCTCAATTACACTTAGCACAGAAGTGTAGGAGCAAAAGCAGGATACTCAGTAATACTGTTTGGATATTTTGGTTATTAAAACAGATATTAATTATCACCATCATTAGTAGAAGTAGGGGCGGTGGCCAAGTGGTTAATGCGCTTGGTTTCAGTTCAGAAGGTTCTGGGTTCAAATCCCACCCCTGCCACATTTCTCCATGTAATGTGGAGTTGCGTCAGGAAGGACATCTGGCGTAAAACTTGTGCCAATTCGACATGCAGATTGTCAGGTTTGACCTCGGCTAGACATACAAGAAAGAACCAGACAGAGTTGAGATGTCTTTAGTGAGCTTTGCAAAGGAGAGATACAGCAGAGGCTGACAGCCTCGTGCAGTTCTCTGACTGTGACCTCCTGGTGGGGCCCTTTTATTGTATAAGGAAAACAAAAGATAAGTGTGGCTACACGAGTCCACGGTTGCAACATGTGCTTGTTAGTCATGTGCAGATACATTTGCAAACAACTGAATCATTCCAATCTTGTACAGAGTGACAAATGAATCATTCCAAAAGAGAGTACAGAGTGTGCGATTTTGCTGAAGCTTGCTAAATGTCAAACTGTAAACAGGCTGCAGCTGTGAATATCTGAGAGAAACAGTTTGCAGATTTTAAGATACAGAAAGACATAGTAGCTGATAATAAATGATAAAACATGTTTTTACAGTATAATTTATTTAACACAGATCCACCTTGGATTTGCTGTGGCGACCCCGAGTGCAAACAAGGGGGCAGCCGAAGGGACTTACTTACCATCATTAGTAGAAGTAGATTATGTACAAAAATGGATTTAGAATGTCTTCAAAAGTGTATCTTTTCTCTAGGGGGTCTGGAGGGGAGTTTCTACCTCTAACTCCTCTTCCTATGCACAGTCTGTGAGCAGGAAGAAAGCAGGAACTTGTTCACTTACAGTATGTGGAAAGCACTACAATAAAAAGTTTACATCACATATGCCGTCCATCAAAAATACACCTATGTGAAGGACAGGAGAGTGAAATGTATTTCGTAAAAGCTTTTCCTGCATGTGTGTTGCTTCTTAGTACTCTGTAGACACTGCGCTATGAAACAGCAAGACACAATGTTGATGCTGTGTGTGAATAAAATAGACTTGTTACATATTTCATGCAAAGCAGTGTGTTAACGTAGTTATAAAATATGCACTGTGCTCAGTGCTGAATGCAGCCACAGAACTGCCTGACTGCTCACTCCGACAACACCGCACATGAGATTAAATGAGAGGAAATGCACAAATTTAGAGAAGTGGGTCTCATTTATCCAAAACTGATCAACCAAAAAAAAAAAAAAAAACTCCAGGAACATCACTGAAATGTGTTCATTTTTGGCCAGATTTTGTTCTAAATGTGCCCTAAAATGAATTTGTCACATCAGGCAAGATAGGGACATGGTGCACTAATGCAATGTCAAGCAGGCAAGCATTAATGTCAAACCCTGTTACCAAGCAACTTTACAACTTTCGCTCTGTCCTAAACTTAGATAGTAGGACAACTCAAAGCACTGCACAGGTCAACACTGTGTACATTGTACAAAGGCTGTGCTGTGGTGCTTCATACGCTGAGACACAGAAGCTGCTTACACATACAATGCATCCGGAAAGTATTCATGGTGCTTCACTTTTCCCACATTTGAGTAAATTCATTTTTGCCCCTCAAAATTCTACAACCCCTGGCAAAAATTATGGAATCACCGGCCTCGGAGGATGTTCATTCAGTTGTTTAATTTTGTAGAAAAAAAGCAGATCACAGACATGACACAAAACTAAAGTCATTTCAAATGGCAACTTTCTGGCTTTAAGAAACACTATAAGAAATCAGAAAAAAAAAAAAAATTGTGGCAGTCAGTAACGGTTACTTTTTTAGACCAAGCAGAAGGAAAAAAATACGGAATCACTCAATTCTGAGGAATAAATTATGGAATCACCCTGTAAATTTTCATCCCCAAAACTAACACCTGCATCAAATCAGATCTGCTCATTAGTCTGCATCTAAAAAGGAGTGATCACACCTTGGAGAGCTGTTGCACCAAGTGGACTAACATGAATCATGGCTCCAACACGAGAGATGTCAGTTGAAACAAAGGAGAGGATTATCAAACTCTTAAAAGAGGGTAAATCATCACGCAATGTTGCAAAATATGTTGATTGTTCACAGTCAGCTGTGTCTAAACTCTGGACCAAATACAAACAACATGGGAAGGTTGTTAAAGGCAAACATACTGGTAGACCAAGGAAGACATCAAAGCATCAAGACAGAAAACTTAAAGCAATATGTCTCAAAAATCGAAAATGCACAACAAAACAAATGAGGAACGAATGGGAGGAAACTGGAGTCAACGTCTGTGACCAAAATGTAAGAAACCGCCTAAAGGAAATGGGATTTACATACAGAAAAGCTAAACGAAAGCCATCATTAATACCTAAACAGAAAAAAACAAGGTTACAATGGGCTAAGGAAAAGCAATCGTGGACTGTGGATGACTGGATGAAAGTCATTCAGTGATGAATCTTGAATCTGCATTGGGCAAGGTGATGATGCTGGAACTTTTGTTTGGTGCTGTTCCAATGAGATTCATAAAGATGACTGCCTGAAGAGAACACAAATTTCCACAGTCATTGATGATATGGGGCTGCATGTCAGGTAAAGGCACTGGGGAGACGGTTGTCATTACATCATCAATAAATGCACAAGTTTACGTTGATATTTTGGACACTTTTCTTATCCCATCAATTGAAAGGATGTTTGGGGATGATGAAATCATTTTCAAGATGGTAATGCATCTTGCCATAGAGCAAAAACTGTGAAAATATTCCTTGCAAAAAGACACATAGGGTCAATGTCATGGCCTGCAAATAGTCCGGATCTTAATCCAATTGAAAATCTTTGGTGGAAGTTGAAGAAAATGGTTCATGACAAGGCTCCAACCTGCAAAGCTGATCTGACAACAGCAATCAGAGAAAGTTGGAGCCAGATTGATGAAGAGTACTGTTTGTCACTCATTAAGTCCATGCCTCAGAGACTGCAAGCTGTTATAAAAGCCAGAGGTGGTGCAGCAAAATACTAGTGATGTGTTGGAGCGTTCTTTTGTTTTTCATGATTCCATAATTTTTTTCCTCAGAATTGAGTGATTCCATATTTTTTTCCCTCTGCTTGGTCTAAAAAAGTAACCGTTACTGACTGCCACAATTTTTTTTCCTGATTTCGTGTAGTGTTTCTTAAAGCCAGAAAGTTGCCATTTGAAATGACTTTATTTTTCTGTCATGTCTGTGATCTGCTTTTTTTCTACAAAATTAAACAACTGAATGAACATCCTCTGAGGCCAGTGATTCCATAATTTTTGCCAGGGGTTGTACTCACAACACCCCATAATGACAACATGAAAAAAAAAGATTTTTTTTTTTTTGCAAATTTATAAAAAAAAAAAATAAAATAAAAACTAGCAAATAACACTTTGTTGATGCACCTTAGGCAGCAATTACAACCTCAAGTCTTGAATATGATGCCACACGCTTGGCACACCTATCTTTGGGCAGTTCTGCCCACTCCTCTTTGCAGCACCTCTCAAGCTCCAACAGGTTGGATGGGGAGCAACAGTGCACAGTCATTTTCAGATCTCCCAGAGATGTTCAATTGGCTTTCAGGTCTGGACTCTGGCTGGGCCACTCAAGGACATTCACAGAGTTGTCCTGAAGCCACTTTGATATCTTGGCTGTGTGCTTAGGGTCATTGCCCTGCTGAAAGATGAACAGTCACACCAGTCTGCGGTCAAGAGCACTCTGGAGCAGGTTTTCATCTCATGGTCTGAGAGTCCCTCAGGTGCCATTTGGCAAACTATAAACAGGCTACCATGTGCCTTTTACTAAGAAGTAGCTTCTATCTGGTGACTCTAGCATATAGGCCTGATTGGTGGAATGCTGCAGAGATGGTTGTCCTTCTAGAAAGTTCTCCACTCTCCACAGAGGAATGCTGGAGCTCTGACAGAGTGACTATTGGGTTCTTGTTCACGTCCCTGATTTAGGCCCTTCTCCCCGATCACTCAGGTGACTAGCTCTAGGATGAGTCCTGGTGGATCTGAACTTCTTCCATTTACGGATGTTGGAGGTCACTGTGGTCATTGGGAGTTTCAAAGCAGCAGAAATGTTTCTGTACCCTTCCCCAGATTTGTGCCTCAAGACAATCCTGTCTTGGAGGTCTACAGACAATTCCTTTGACTTCATGCTTGGTTTATGCGCTGACATGCACTGTCAACTGTGGGACCTCATATGTAAACAGGTTAGCAAGAGGTGGTAAAATCACAAATCAGAATTTCAATACATCCACTTGGGAAATGATTCACAATATTAATACCAGCATTTTGGCATCAAAATTAATCCTATATCTTGAAAATAACCCCCCACTCCTTGAATGTAACAAAGTATGGTCTATTTTCAATTATCTGGCTATTCTGCTATGTGTAAAGTTTGTCCATGCTCTTCAAAAACTTTATAAACACAATTCTTTCACAAAGGTTTTATTTCAGTAACACTGTGTGAATAACAGAACTTAGCTTTACTTAGCTTTAGCCTGAGATCTTGTTTTTGGCTTGGCCATGACACTTGATTTACTACAACTTGCCATGCTGTGACTTGAAATTACATGTGTAATTGCATGATCACTGTAATAATATCAGTACTTATGTAGCTTTTGTGACTTCTCTAAAACAAGTACTACCAAGTCAGGAGCATTATATATCATAAACTTGAATGTTGTGTTCAATGCAGGGTTCATCAAAACTAACCCTGAAGTCAAAACAATTACATTCTAATATTTTGAAAGATGTTAAAATTACAGTATATATTGCAGTTTTGTTTTGTTTTTTGCATGGGGTGGGGGTTTTTTTGTCACGGTAGACACCCACTTCCTATATGAAATATCTCCCAAATTACACAATGCACAATCTCTGAAGTGGATGTAAGCATATTTGGGAAAAATAAAAAAAATTCTACCATTACCACCTCCTGCTAAACAGGTGTGTGCCTTTCCAAATCAATTAACTGAATTTACCCCAGGTGAACTCCATTAAGCTGTAGAAACATCTGAAGGATGATCAGTGGAAACAGGATGCACCCGAGCTCAATTCTGAGCTTCATGGCAAAGGCTGTGAATACTCATATATATGTGACACCTTAGGGGTTTTTTTGTTTGTTTGTTTTTTTAATAAAAACTTTTTTCACACCATCACTATGGGGTATTGTGTGTAGAATTGTGAGGGACAAAATGAATTTCACCCATTTTGGAATAAGGTTGTACTATAACAAAATGTGGGAAAAGTGAAGCGCCGTGAATACTTTTCAGATGCGCTCTACGTGGTGGTGCACCATCACTGTATACTGGAAGCTAAGGGATGACTCCCCAAATCAGTCTGCCTTGAGCACTGCACACTCAGTGCATGGTCATATTTTGCACTGCACTCAAATTTCAACCAGATTCTCCATTACCCTGACTACTGCAAACTGTAAGATGTGCTAACAGTGAGACAAAGGCTGTGTGCCATCATCCATAAGAGACAACACTGCCCTATAACGTGTGGAGCATCCTCCCCAGCTCATGCTGGGGAGAAAAGCAATTGCTTGACTGACTGTCAGCAATAAGATAATGACTCCAAGTTTGAAAGGGACATTTACAGTATGATCATCATAGTAGACATATGGTTGCACAAAGCTCTTCTTGCCAACAACCTACTACAGCAGCATTCCTCCCCACACACTCACCAAGACACCCAAGGCATCCAGAGAGAAGGCAGGAAGTTAACTACAGGGATTCAACCAGAAATTTTTCAAAACAGCAACAAAAGTATGCAGTGGGGGCAACCGAGTACACGTATAAATAAAAATTTGTTCAGCTTACACAAAAACTGTCACAACAAAGCACCCGAACCCGCACCCCCACCCCGATACACACACACAAAGCCCCACAACTGTCATGTCTGTGAAACAAAAATGGAAAATCCATCATGTTTGTAGAACAACCTTGAAAAATAAACAAGATTACACAGAATTCAGAAATATTTAAGACATGATTTTACCCAAAAATGTTCAGCAAATACTTAAGAAGAAGAAGCCCACTTCTGGATATGTACCTGAATACAGTTCATGAGCTGAAGCAGCTAAATACTTTGCAAACAAGTTATCTTTTCTTCCCCTTTATCATCACTTATGGCATGTTACTCAATGTCTTTTTCTTTTATTGTGAACTGCAAATTCAAAAATCTTGGTTGTTTTGTCAAGTGCTATATTTAAATTTGTGCCTGCAATGTGAATGAATTAATCGAGCCTGAATTGTCATTTTGTGTGTGTGTGTGTATATATATATATATTTATTTATTTATTTATTAGCGATGTCCCTATCAGGTTTTTTTTGGCCCCGATCCGATTCAGAGTCATCTGATTTTGAGTACCTGCCGATACCGAGTCCCGATCCGATACTTTAAAAAACTGAATAAACAATGAACAAATGCTAAATATATAATAATTTCATTTTAATCACCTTATTTTATTATCACTTAAACAGTGCACTTCTCCTTGAGGTAGCTTGAACAATCAAGTAATCTACCAGACTTAAAAAACGTACAAATTTCCATGTTATTTTATTTGTCTAAAAATAATGTCAAAAGGTTCCTTATGTTAAACAAGAAATTATCTAATCTGAAATAACAGGTGGTTTTAATTTATAGATGAAAGGTTTTTAAAGAACCATTTATTGATCTGGCTATTTTAATTACAAGTGTTCTAAACTTTTTTTAAACAGTAATCAGAAATTTTGAGGTAACAAACAACAACAAAAAACATTTCCAAGGATTTTTCTTCAGACACGTGGTTTCTGAACTGATCTCTGGTTCAAATCCCCACCTGACTGGAAAATCACTAAGGGCCCTTGGGCAAGGTCTTTAATCCCCTATTGCTCCCGGTGTGTAGTGAGCGCCTTGTATGGCAGCGCCCTGACATCGGGGTGAATGTGAGGCATAATTGTAAAGCGCTTTGAGCGTCTGATGCAGATGGAAAAGTGCTATATAAATGCAGTCCATTTACCATTTGAACAGATCAGTGGTTTCTGCCACTAGTATCCCGTGTTCTGGCCCGACGCGTCGTTCCTATTGGACAGCGCGAAGCTACGTCACAGCTCAGAGCGTCGAAAGTTCAAAAGTTAACTTGAAAAGTAAAAAAACAACTTACATTTGCATCCTGACAGTCCTCAGTGTACCCCTCTGATACTTTATCAGTGTTCAACAAGTTCAGAGCAGCGCAGTGAACGTGAATGAAGACGGAAGCTCTTTAAGACGCGCTCCTAAATGTGATGAGTGTGCACGTCACGTGCACACACCATCTCTCGCTCCGTTTTGCAGACAAACCATCACAGGACAATTTGTTTTTTTCTTTTTGTTAATCAGATGACAGATCGTCATCCTGAGGATTTGGTCAGCACCGGGTCCCGCTGCGCACAGAAAGATGACTGAGCAAGAGTTTCGGTGGGAAAGTGTCCATCATCCTCTTGTCATTCCATCGAGGCGTCAGGCTGAGCACGTAAACACACAAACAGCAGTTCTGCGAAAGAAACTTTGCACGCGTAACTCCCCCCACCTCTGTCCGGTTGAACTTATGTTTTTTCTTTTTTTCAATTAAAAAAAAAGATTGGGTTGAACTCTGACCATGTCAGCCTGCCGACAAACGGCAATGCGCACTCCCATCAGAAGCGTCACATCAAAAGCTGAGCTAAAGCGACTCTTCTGACGCCTCAAAAAAGCAACGCGTCTCATGCCTCTGACGCGTGAAAGGCCCATTAATCTGTAATAATAAGCCTGAAATAGCGCTGATCAAAAATAATGAGGATAAAATCTATATCGGATTCCTGATCGGGATGCAACGTCCGATTTCGATCAAGTCTGAAACCACGTGATCGGGCCCGATTTCATATATATATATATATATATATACTCAACAAAAATATAAACGCAACACTTTTGGTTTTGCTCCCATTTTGTATGAGATGAACTCAAAGATCTAAAACTTTTTCCACATACACAATATCACCATTTCCCTCAAATATTGTTCACAAACCAGTCTAAATCTGTGATAATGAGCACTTCTCCTTTGTTGAGATAATCCATCCCACCTCACAGGTGTGCCATATCAAGATGCTGATTAGACACCATGATTAGTGCACAGGTGTGTCTTAGACTGCCCACAATAAAAGGCCACTCTGAAAGGTGCAGTTTTGTTTATTGGGGGGGGATACCAGTCAGTATCTGGTGTGACCACCATTTGCCTCATGCAGTGCAACACATCTCCTTCGCATAGAGTTGATCAGGTTGTCAATTGTGGCCTGTGGAATGTTGGTCCACTCCTCTTCAATGGCTGTGCGAAGTTGCTGGATATTGGCAGGAACTGGTAAACGCTGTCGTATACGCCGGTCCAGAGCATCCCAAACATGCTCAATGGGTGACATGTCCGGTGAGTATGCCGGCCATGCAAGAACTGGGACATTTTCAGCTTCCAAGAACTGTGTACAGATCCTTGCAACATGGGGCTGTGCATTATCCTGCTGCAACATGAGGTGATGTTCTTGGATGTATGGCACAACAGTTGGCCTCAGGATCTCGTCACGGTATCTCTGTGCATTCAAAATGCCATCAATAAAATGCACTTGTGTTCTTCGTCCATAACAGACGCCTACCCATACCATAACCCCACCGCCACCATGGGCCACTCGATCCACAACATTGACATCAGAAAACCGCTCACCCAAACGACGCCACACACGCTGTCTGCCATCTGCCCTGAACAGTGTGAACCGGGATTCATCCGTGAAGAGAACACCTCTCCAACGTGCCAAACGCCAGCGAATGTGAGCATTTGAGCACTCAAGTCGGTTATGACGACGAACTGTCAGGTCGAGACCTCGATGAGGACAACATTTCCCTCAAATATTGTTCACAAACCAGTCGAAATCTGTGATAGTGAGCACTTCTCCTTTGCTGAGATAATCCATCCCACCTCACAGGTGTGCCATACCAAGATGCTGATTAGACACCATGATTAGTGCACAGGTGTGCCTTAGACTGTCCACAATAAAAGGCCATTCTGAAAGGTGCAGTTTTGTTTTATTGGGGGGGATACCAGTCAGTATCTGGTGTGACCACCATTTGCCTCATGCAGTGCAACACATCTCCTTCGCATCATCCGTGAAGAGAACACCTTGCCAATGTGCCAAACGGCAGCGAATGTGAGCATTTGCCCACTCAAGTCGGTTACGACGACGACTGGAGTCAGGTCAAGACCCCGATGAGGACGACGAGCATGCAGATGAGCTTCCCTGAGACGGTTTTCTGACAGTTTGTGCAGAAATTCTTTGGTTATGCAAACCAATTGTTTCTGCAGCTGTCCGAGTGGCTGGTCTCAGACGATCTTGGAGGTGAACATGCTGGATGTGGAGGTCCTGGGCTGGTGTGGTTACACGTGGTCTGCGGTTGTGAGGCTGGTTGGATGTACTGCCAAATTCTCTGAAACGCCTTTGGAGACGGCTTATGGTAGAGAAATGAACATTCAATCACGAGCAACAGCTTTGGTTGACATTCCTGCTGTCAGCATGCCAATTGCACACTCCCTGAAATCTTGCGACATCTGTGGCATTGTGCTGTGTGATAAAACTGCACCTTTCAGAGTGGCCTTTTATTGTGGGCAGTCTAAGGCACACCTGTGCACTAATCATGGTGTCTAATCAGCATCTTGATATGGCACACCTGTGAGGTGGGATGGATTATCTCAGCAAAGGAGAAGTGCTCACTATCACAGATTTAGACTGGTTTGTGAACAATATTTGAGAGAAATGGTGATATTGTGTATGTGGAAAAAGTTTTAGATCTTTGAGTTCATCTCATACAAAATGGGAGCAAAACCAAAAGTGTTGCGTTTATATTTTTGTTGAGTGTATATATATATATATATATATGCGCGTGCGCACGCACACACACACACACACACACACACACACACACACACACACACACACACACACACAGAATGAAATTTGTCGTGTGGATTTAACCCATCCTAGTTACGGTTAGACACATCCAACCACTAATATAAATGGACTGCATTCCATCTGCCTCAGATGAAAGCGCTTTGCAAATAATGGCTCACATTCACCCCGATGTGAGGGTGCTGCCATACAAGGTGCTCACTACACACCGGGAGCAACTAGGGGATTAAGGACCTTGCCCAAGGGCCCTTAGTGATTTTCCGGTCAGGATGGGATTTGAACAGAGGATCCTCTGGTCTCAAGCCCAACGCTTTAACCACTAGACCATCACCTCCCCCTCCCTAATATGATTTAATAAACTCCCAAACCCAAAATAACCCTTCTTTGGAGATTATTGGCAGCTTATAAAACAACACAGTGCATTACTGCCACCAACTGTTTTGGCATGGAACTGAATGAATGGATTCTGACATGTTATCAAAAACAACGCAGAAACATTCACCACCTGAGTAAAAAAACAAAACAAAAAAAACGCATTTCCAGTAATTTATGGAAACTTTCATCACTGTGATAACAAAATCTTTATCTGCACCAAAAATCATTTTCAGCTCCAAAGTTACAACACTTGTGAAATGCACACTAATTGTTCACTTACAGTATCTGGAAAGTGCTATACTAACAGGTTTACATGCATACGAGTATGTCATTACATGACATACTCGCATGTCATTACTCGTATGTCATTAGTTACACTCGTATGGATGGCAAATGTGATGTAAACTTACTACTAATATGCATGTCAGCCTACTAGGCTCCAGTGATGACGTAGGAGCTCCCAGCCAATTAGCACCCAAATGGCAGGTTAGGAAATGAATGGCTCTATTGCTACTCCAAAACATTAACATGCTTAAATCTAAGCCTCTTAAGAGGGAGAAGTTAGAAAGAGGACTACCTGCAGCAACAGACAGGCAGATATCATGAGAAACATTGCTGAAGCATGGCATCAAAGTCTGAAAGACTAGCAGGATGTCAGCAAGCAAAAAGTAAACGAATCCCAGAGCCGTGTCACAGACTGAATGGTCCGCCCCTAAAAAAAAATATATATATATCAGGCCGCCTTTTGCAGACCACAGTAGCACGTCTGAGATGGAGTCTCTTCACCCAAAGCAATCAAATAAATTAATGGGATTATTAACCATCAGATGATAAAGGTAAAACCTCTTAAATCATTCTAAACTCAGGTAAGCAGAAGCAAGGCCATTTTAAGCAGAAACCCAGTGAAATTCTGTGATGCTTTGAAATGGCCGACGCGCAGTGAACGCATCAGCTAGCAGCTCATTTAGCCACGGCACTCTGATCGCTTCCGCTGCCTTTTGTGATGAAATAATGCTAAATTTATGTGGAAATGATTGTTGTACAAAAGCTTCAGATATCTGTCACTGAGACAGATGATGACTGGAGTGCAGTTTTAAGCAGAAACGAGGTTTTAATCCGAGAACCACGGCTAATGACGTATGCGCAGATGCAAAAGGCAGATCAATTTTTAGGGGGGGGGGGCATTCGGTCGGCGACACCAGTCGGTGGACAGATCTCTCTATACAAAGATATTTCAAACTGTCCCAGAGAAGCCATTTACAAATACAAATAAAAAACAATAATAATCAACTCTGTGCTGATTGTTTCCCATCATAACACTTGAAATTATAAAAATGTAACTTCAACAGCACAATCAGGAAACAAATGTGCAAAGCACACTAAAATTCTTGTGGGTAAGAAATTGAGGGTTTCATGTTATGCAACAGTACAAGCCTCAGAATTTCTCTAGTATAGTTATATTACCCATGTTACATTTTTCTGTGCTACTGCCAGTGGCAGAAAAAAAAAAAAAAAAAAAATCTCACTGTGCAGCCTGCCTGTGTGGACTCAGATTTTGACCAAGAGGGATATCCTCTCAGGAGCCAGTTACACACCTCATTTCTTCTCTCAACCATTTTGACTGTAGGACAACTGAAATGCCACTTTCCACAAGAAACTTTCTAAAGATACCAAAACACACCTACAAGTAATGGACTTTCATTTCTCAGTGGATATTTAATATCCTGCAATTAATGATCTCAATACAAAGCATGTACATGGAATATTAAAAAGTTGATTAACTACACAACTACTTGATAACTAATTAATGTGTCAAGCAAAATTGTCAAACCGTTTCTACGAGGATTGGGCATTGACTGACATTAGGACATCCATCATGATGCCATGGCCCCAGCCTGCCAGCACATATGCACTAAATACATTGTTCCCGCTTTAACTTAAATGCATGTCTCCTTTATAATTTGCAGTTGTTTAATTGGTACCCCAGTGCAAACTATACATATATATAATTATACATTTATTGTTATTTACATAAATTAAGACCCTATTGTCTTTACAATTTGTACATGTTCAATAAAGCCCTTCTATCAATTATAAACAATATTTACGTTTATGAGCTTTTGACAAGAGCAGAAGTTAGCTTTGAGCTAGAAGAAGTTAGTGTGCACACTGATGTTTGCAAAATGTCTTGTAAATCAGTCAACAGGTGTTATCAGGTTACAAAAACAACATTTTCAGTTTTAGAAGTGTTTATTTCTTACGAGCTTTTACATGATATATGACAAAGACGTTAGTTATATTTACACACAAACGGACCGGGGCTTGCAGCTAGCTACCAGTGTGTGACGTCACCACGCTAACATCCGTTAAATGTCTTGTAAATCACTTCAGAGGTGTTATTTGGCTCCAAAAACAGTGTTTTCAGTTTCAGTGTTTATTTCTCACTAGCTTGTACAGAATATATGAGAAACATGTTATATAAACACATAAAATAAGCATTTTAGAGAGACCTGCCTAGGGATGGTTATTGATTTTATTGATAGATGCCATTATCGATTCTGCTTATTAGTCCGATGCCTTATCAATTCCCTTATCGATACCTTTTGTGAATTTTCTGTGTACTAAAAGTAGGCTTTACAGGTTTTCTATGTCAACAGCATTTTATGGAGTCTTAAAGTAAATAAATATGAAACTGGTCACTGGATCCTTAAACTCTGGATATAATAAACTCTACATGGTGGATCCTTGATCTCTGGACATAAATAGAAATAAACAAAATCTGTAGTTTTTCTCAAACACATTTCCTTTCAGACCTTATTGGCATGAACGTCTTTCCGTACATCTGAGCTGAGCTCTTGCAGCCGGCTGCAGCGCATGTCAGGATGTAATTCATAAAGAATGCAGGGTGTTTCATTTTGGGAGGAAAAAACAGTTTTAGTCTATTGTAGTTTATTGTCTGCATTACAGCATTTGGAAAGATGTGTCATTTTATTTAAAGTGGCAATTCATTTTGAAGTTATTAATTCCGACCGGACTCTAACTCGGCAGAGAGCCACGCAGCGTTTGGAGCCAACGGAATGGAGGACAATTCTCGTTTCCTGACTGCAACAAGAGTCCCAGTTAGTGATTTTAATCCACACAAAAGTGACTTACGATTAACATATCTGAATGGGTTTGAAAGGGGTTAAGTGGACTTGCCGCTTCTGAAGAACAGCGAATCAAAGAACCAACGAGCCAGCGGATCGAAGCAGTGCTTCACTGGTTCATGCTTCAAAGTGGAGTCAAGATTGCATAAGCGGCTGATTGCAGACCCTCTGCAGGGTCTGTAATCAAGGTAGAAAAATGATCATTTTCCTGACAAAAACCCTCCAAAACAGAAGGACCAATAAGGGAATCCTTAAGCAAAAAGGCTATTGATGTCGGTAGATCGAATCAATTCTTAAGGATACCCAAAAAGAACCGGTCCTCGATACGCAACCCTAGACCTGCCACTGACATCACAGTGTCACTCGGCGAGTTGTTAATTGGTGTCATTCTGCAAAAACATGTTAGTGTTGCCTTTCATACTCTTCGCTGAGGGCATGGACTTAACAGAAGATGAAGAGGAAGGTGACACATAAGAACAGTTTCATGGTGCTGTTGAGCTAAGAGACACTCCCTGTAAATTTGGATTGATTTTTTTTTTTATCTTTATGGATATGATTTTTTTTTTAATGCTGTGATTTCTGTGTCTGAGAGGATGTTCTCTTACATGTTTGTTTTTTGTTGTTGTTTTTTACAATTTAAAAGATAAAAAAAAAACATGTTAGTGTTTCTTTCCTCTGTCAACTGTTTTGCTGTGTTAGTGGGGGAGGAGAAGCGGAGCATTAGTTTGGGGACTTAAGTGTTGCACACCTGAGTGAGATGAGGATTTGTAAAACCTGTACCTTGTGTTTGGTAGGCGGGGCATGCAGAAGCTGACATGCACGGAATCGAGACCACGTACGCCATTGCATGGCCTAGGCCCCTCCATACATAATTGAATGTAATTACTCCACAGAGTTAGGGCTGGGTATCAATCAAAAATTTTCGATACCTGTGCCAATTTCAATAGCGGTTCCTGAACGATACTTTTTTCAATACCAATTTTACAAGATCAATTCTAACAACAAGAAAATTATATTACATATAGTACAAATCTTGAGTTTTATTTTTCAGCGTTGGTAATTTTCCACTCCAAGCAGTTTACTTACAGAAAAATAAGCAAAAAATAATTTCCAGTGCAAAAGAACACTTGAAAACACTCTGTAGTTTTGTCAAAAGCATTTCCTTTCAGACATTTTGGCAGCTCAGCTGGCTGCTGCACATCAGTGCAGAACATCTCATTTTGGGAGGACAAGAAAAAAAAAAAAAAAAAACTTTTTGATCGATTGCAGTTTATTGTTTGTATTACAACGTTTGGAAAGAGGTGTCACTTGATTTAAACGGCGATCCGCTTTGAAGTTATTAATTCCAACCGGACTCTATCTTTCAATCAATCAATCAACTTTTTTCTTGTATAGCGCCAAATCACAACAAACAGTTGCCCCAAGGCGCTCCACATTGCAAGGCAAGGCCATACAATAATTATGAAACACAGTCTACGTCTAAAGCAACATAACCAAGGGATGGTCCAGGGTCACCCGATCCAGCCCTAACTATAAGCCTTAGCGAAAAGGAAAGTTTTAAGCCTAATCTTAAAAGTAGAGAGGGTATCTGTCTCCCTGATCTGAATTGGGAGCTGGCTCCACAGGAGAGGAGCCTGAAAGCTGAAGGCTCTGCCTCCCATTCTACTCTTACAAACCCTAGGAACTACAAGTAAGCCCGCAGTCTGAGAGCGAAGCGCTCTAATGGGGTAATATGGTACTACGAGGTCCCTAAGATAAGATGGGACCTGATTATTCAAAACCTTATAAGTAAGAAGAAGAATTTTAAATTCTATTCTAGCATTAACAGGAAGCCAATGAAGGGAGGCCAACACGGGTGAGATATGCTCTCTCCTGCTAGTCCCCGTCAGTACTCTAGCTGCAGCATTCTGAACCAACTGAAGGCTTTTTAGGGAACTTTTAGGACAACCTGATAATAATGAATTACAATAGTCCAGCCTAGAGGAAACAAATGCATGAATCAGTTTTTCAGCATCACTCTGAGACAAGACCTTTCTGATTTTAGAGATATTGCGTAAATGCAAAAAGGCAGTCCTACATATTTGTTTAATATGCGCTTTGAATGACATATCCTGATCAAAAATAACTCCAAGATTTCTCACAGTATTACTAGAGATCAGGGAAATGCCATCCAGAGTAACGATCTGGTTAGACACCATGCTTCTAAGATTTGTGGGGCCAAGTACAATAACTTCAGTTTTATCTGAGTTTAAAAGCAGGAAATTAGAGGTCATCCATGTCTTATGTCTGTAAGACAATCCTGCAGTTTAGCTAATTGGTGCGTATCCTCTGGCTTCATGGATAGATAAAGCTGGGTATCATCTGCGTAACAATGAAAATTTAAGCAATACCGTCTAATAATACTGCCCAAGGAAGCATGTATAAAGTGAATAAAATTGGTCCTAGCACAGAACCTTGTGGAACTCCATAATTAACTTTAGTCTGTGAAGAAGATTCCCCATTTACATGAACAAACTGTAATCTATTAGACAAATATGATTCAAACCACCGCAGCGCAATGCCTTTAATACCTATGACATGCTCTAATCTCTGTAATAAAATTTTATGGTCAACAGTATCAAAAGCAGCACTGAGGTCCAACAGAACAAGCACAGAGATAAGTCCACTGTCCGAAGCCATAAGAAGATCATTTGTAACCTTCACTAATGCTGTTTCTGTACTATGATGAATTCTAAAACCTGACTGAAACTCTTCAAATAGACCATTCCTCTGCAGGTGATCAGTTAGCTGTTTTACAACTACCCTCTCAAGAATCTTTGAGAGAAAAGGAAGGTTGGAGATTGGCCTATAATTAGCTAAGATAGCTGGGTCAAGTGATGGCTTTTTAAGTAATGGTTTAATTACTGCCACCTTAAAGGCCTGTGGTACATAACCAACTAACAAAGATAGATTGATCATATTTAAGATTGAAGCATTAAATAATGGTAGGACTTCCTTGAGCAGCCTGGCAGGAATGGGGTCTAATAAGCATGTTGATGGTTTGGATGAAGTAACTAATGAAAATAACTCAGACAGAACAATCGGAGAGAAAGAGTCTAACCAAATACCGGCATCACTGAAAGCAGCCAAAGATAACGATACATCTTTGGGATGGTTATGAGTAATTTTTTCTCTAATAGTCAAAATTTTGTTAGCAAAGAAAGTCATGAAGTCATTACTAGTTAAAGTTAATGGAATACTCAGCTCAATAGAGCTCTGACTCTTTGTCAGCCTGGCTACAGTGCTGAAAAGAAACCTGGGGTTGTTCTTATTTTCTTCAATTAGTGATGAGTAGAAAGATGTCCTAGCTTCACGAAGGGCTTTCTTATAGAGCAACAAACTCTTTTTCCAGGCTAAGTGAAGATCTTCTAAATTAGTGAGACGCCATTTCCTCTCCAACTTACGGGTTATCTGCTTTAAGCTACGAGTTTGTGAGTTATACCACGGAGTCAGACACTTCTGATTTAAAGCTCTCTTTTTCAGAGGAGCTACAGCATCCAAAGTTGTCTTCAATGAGGATGTAAAACTATTGACAAGATACTCTAACTCCCTTACAGAGTTTAGGTAGCTACTCTGCTCTGTGTTGGTATATGACATTAGAGAACATAAAGAAGGAATCATATCCTTAAACCTAGTTACAGCGCTTTCTGAAAGACTTCTAGTGTAATGAAACTTATTCCCCACTGCAGGGTAGTCCATCAGGGTAAATGTAAATGTTATTAAAAAATGATCAGACAAAAGGGAGTTTTCAGGGAATACTGTTAAGTCTTCTATTTCCATACCATAAGTCAGAACAAGATCTAAAATATGATTAAAGTGGTGGGTGGACTCATTTACTTTTTGAGCAAAGCCGATAGAGTCTAATAATAGATTAAATGCAGTGTTGAGGCTGTCATTCTCAGCATCTGTGTGGATGTTAAAATCGCCCACTATAATTATCTTATCTGAGCTAAGCACTAAGTCAGACAAAAGGTCTGAAAATTCACAAAGAAACTCACAGTAACGACCAGGTGGACGATAGATAATAACAATAAAACTGGTTTTTGGGACTTCCAATTTGGATGGACAAGACTAAGAGACAAGCTTTCAAATGAATTAAAGCTCTGTCTAGGTTTTTGATTAATTAATAAGCTGGAATGGAAGATTGCTGCTAATCCTCCGCCCCGGCCCGTGCTACGAGCATTCTGACAGTTAGTGTGACTCGGGGGTGTTGACTCATTTAAACTAACATATTCATCCTGCTGTAACCAAGTTTCTGTTAGGCAGAATAAATCAATACGTTGATCAATTATTATATCATTTACCAACAGGGACTTAGAAGAAAGAGACCTAATGTTTAATAGACCACATTTAACTGTTTTAGTCTGTGGTGCAATTGAAGGTGCTATATTATTTTTTCTTTTTGAATTTTTATGCTTAAATAGATTTTTGCTAGTTATTGGTGGTCTGGGAGCAGGCACCGTCTCTACGGGGATGGGGTAATAGGGGGATGGCAGGGGGAGAGAAGCTGCAGAGAGGTGTATAAGACCACAGCTCTGCCTCCTGGTCCCAACGCTAGACAGTCACAGTTTGGAGGATCCCAAAAAATTGGCCAGATTTCTAGAAATGAGAGCTGCTCCCTCTAAAGTGGGATGGATGCCGTCTCTCCTAACAAGACCAGGTTTTCCCCAGAAGCTTTGCCAATTATCAATGAAGCCCACCTCATTTTTTGGACACCACTCAGACAGCCAGCAATTCAAGGAGAACATGCGGCTAAACATGTCACTCCCGGTCTGATTGGGGAGGGGCCCAGAGAAAACAACAGAGTCCGACATTGTTTTTGCAAAGTTACACACCGATTCAATGTTAATTTTAGTGACCTCCGATTGGCGTAACCAAGTGTCATTACTGCCGACGTGAATTACAATCTTACCAAATTTACGCTTAGCCTTAGCCAGCAATTTCAAATGTCCTTCGATGTCGCCTGCTCTGGCCCCCGGAAGACAATTGACAATGGTTGCTGGTGTCGCTAACTTCACATTTCTCAAAACAGAGTCGCCAATAACCAGAGTTTGATCCTCGGCGAGTGTATCGTCGAGTGGGGAAAAACGGTTAGAGATGTGAACGGGTTGACGGTGTACACGGGGCTTCTGTTTAGGGCTACGCTTCCTCCTCACAGTCACCCAGTCAGCCTGCCTTCCCGACTGCACGGGGTCTGCCAGGGGGGAACTAACGGCGGCTAAGCTACCTTGGTCCGCACCGACTACAGGGGCCTGGCTAGCTGTAGAATTTTCCACGGTGCGGAGCCGAGCCTCCAATTCGCCCAGCCTGGCCTCCAAAGCTACGAATAAGCTGCACTTATTACATGTACCATTACTGCTAAAAGAGGCCGAGGAATAACTAAACATTTCACACCCAGAGCAGAAAAGTACGGGAGAGACAGGAGAAGCCGCCATGCTAAAACGGCTAAGAGCTAGTAGCTACGCTAAGCTAGCGGATTCCCAAACAGGGAATCCGACACTAGACAGGCTGTGGAGCAGCACAGGTAACGCACGACAACAGTGCTAAAATAAAATAAAAATCCACTAGACAGGCTGTGGAGCAGCACAGGTAACGCACAACAACAGTGCTAAAAAATAAAATAAAATAAAAATAAAAATCCACTGGACAGGCTGTGGAGCAGCACAGGCAACGCACGACAACAGTGCTAAAACAAAATAAAAATCCACTAGACAGGCTGTGGAGCAGCACAGGTAACGCACGACAACAGTGCTAAAATAAATAAAAATCCACTAGACAGGCTGTGGAGCAGCACAGGTAACGCACAACAACAGTGCTAAAAAATAAAATAAAATAAAAATAAAAATCCACTGGACAGGCTGTGGAGCAGCACAGGCAACGCACGACAACAGTGCTAAAACAAATAAAAATCCACTAGACAGGCTGTGGAGCAGCACAGGTAACGCACGACAACAGTGCTAAAACAAAATAGAAATCCACTAGACAGGCTGTGGAGCAGCACAGGTAACGCACAACAACAGTGCTAAAACAAAATAAAAATCCACTACACAGGCTGTGGAGCAGCACAGGTAATGCACAACAACAGTGCTAAAACAAAATAAAAATCCACTAGACAGGCTGTGGAGCAGCACAGGTAACGCACGACAACAGTGCTAAAACAAAATAAAAATCCACTAGACAGGCTGTGGAGCAGCACAGGTAACGCACAACAACAGTGCTAAAAAATAAAATAAAATAAAAATCCACTGGACAGGCTGTGGAGCAGCACAGGCAACGCACGACAACAGTGCTAAAACAAAATAAAAATCCACTAGACAGGCTGTGGAGCAGCACAGGTAAGGCACGACAACAGCGCTAAATAAAAATCCACTGGACAGGCTGTGGAGCAGCACAGGTAACGCACGACAACAGCGCCCAAAAAAATAAAATTAAAATCAAAATCCACTGGACAGGCTGTGGAGCAGCACAGGTAACGCACGACAACAGTGGTAAAAAATAAAATAAAAATCCACTGGACAGGCTGTGGAGCAGCACAGATAACGCACGACAACAGTGCTAAAAAATAAAATAAAAATCCACTGGACAGGCTGTGGAGCAGCACAGGTAACGCACGACAACAGTGCTAAAAAAAAAAAAATAAATAAAATAAATAAATAAATAAATAAAATAAAATAATAAAATAAAAATCCACTGGACAGGCTGCGGAGCAGCACAGGTAACACACGACAACAGTGGTAAAAAATAAATAAAAATCCACTAGACAGGCTGTGGAGCAGCACAGGTAACACACGACAACAGTGCCAAAAAAAATAAAATCAAAATCCACTGGACAGGCTGTGGAGCAGCACAGGCAACGCACGACAACAGTGCTAAAACAAAATAAAAATCCACTAGACAGGCTGTGGAGCAGCACAGGTAACGCACGACAACAGTGCTAAAATAAAATAAAAATCCACTAGACAGGCTGTGGAGCAGCACAGGTAACGCACAACAACAGTGCTAAAAAATAAAATAAAATAAAAATAAAAATCCACTAGACAGGCTGTGGAGCAGCACAGGTAACGCACAACAACAGTGCTAAAAAATAAAATAAAATAAAAATAAAAATCCACTGGACAGGCTGTGGAGCAGCACAGGCAACGCACGACAACAGTGCTAAAACAAAATAAAAATCCACTAGACAGGCTGTGGAGCAGCACAGGTAACGCACGACAACAGTGCTAAAACAAAATAGAAATCCACTAGACAGGCTGTGGAGCAGCACAGGTAACGCACAACAACAGTGCTAAAACAAAATAAAAATCCACTAGACAGGCTGTGGAGCAGCACAGGTAACGCACGACAACAGTGCTAAAACAAAATAAAAATCCACTAGACAGGCTGTGGAGCAGCACAGGTAACGCACGACAACAGTGCTAAAACAAAATAAAAATCCACTGGACAGGCTGTGGAGCAGCACAGGTAACGCACAACAACAGTGCTAAAAAATAAAATAAAATAAAAATAAAAATCGTGGAGCAGCACAGGCAACGCACGACAACAGTGCTAAAACAAAATAAAAATCCACTGGACAGGCTGTGGAGCAGCACAGGTAACGCACGACAACAGTGGTAAAAAATAAAATAAAAATCCACTGGACAGGCTGTGGAGCAGCACAGGTAACGCACGACAACAGTGCTAAAAAAAAAAAAAAAAAAAAAAAAAAAAAATCCACTGGACAGGCTGCGGAGCAGCACAGGTAACACACGACAACAGTGGTAAAAAATAAAATAAAAATCCACTAGACAGGCTGTGGAGCAGCACAGGTAACACACGACAACAGTGCCAAAAAACAAAACAAAAATCCACTGAACAGGCTGTGGAGCAGCACAGGTAACACACGACAACAGTGGTAAAAAATAAAATAAAAATCCACTGGACAGGCTGTGGAACAGCACAGGTAACGCACGACAACAGTGCTAAAAAATAAAATAAAAATCCACTGAACAGGCTGTGGAGCAGCACAGGTAACACACGACAACAGTGCTAAAAATAAAATAAAAATCCACTGGACAGGCTGTGGAGCAGCACAGGTAACACACGACAACAGTGGTAAAAAATAAAATAAAAATCCACTGGACAGGCTGTGGAACAGCACAGGTAACGCACGACAACAGTGCTAAAAAATAAAATAAAAATCCACTGAACAGGCTGTGGAGCAGCACAGGTAACACACGACAACAATGCTAAAAATAAAATAAAAATCCACTGGACAGGCTGTGGAGCAGCACAGGCAACGCACGACAACAGTGCTAAAAAATAAAATAAAAATCCACTGAACAGGCTGTGGTGCAGCACAGGTAACGCACGACAACAGTGCTAAAAAATAAAATAAAAATCCACTGGACAGGCTGTGGTGCAGCACAGGTAACGCACGACAACAGTGCTAAAATAAAATAAAAATCCACTAGGCAGGCTGTGGAGCAGCACGACAACAGTGCTAAAAAATAAAATAAAAATAAAAACGAAAGCGTTAGCAAGCTAGTTAGCTTGCCAACGCTGATGAAGGTTAGCTGATAAAAGAGCTCCGTCGCGATGCTTCGACCGTTAGAGGTCTTCTTTAGGCGTTGGAGCACGGTGAAAAAGTAAAAAAAAAGTAAAAAAGTCTTGAAAAAGACTGTTAATTCAAAGAACTCAAACAGCTCAGTTCAAACAGCTAACAGATACAGCAGAACACCGCTGTGCTCCGGAACCAGAAAAAAGTCCACCCACAAAAGTCCATCTTTCTAATGTGACTCACTCGGCAGAGAGCCGCGCAGCATTTGGAGCCGTTTGAACGGAAGTTTCTTTCTCACAAGACAGGAGTCCCAGTTAATGACTTTAATCCTCACAAAAGTGACTCATGATTGACATATTTTAATGGCTCCGAGAGGGGTTAAGAAGCAGATTTGCAGCTTCTGAAAGGCAGCAAGGCAAAGAACCGAAGTAGCAGATCGGAACAGTGCTTCATTGCTTCAAAACAATGCACATATTAAATTGGAGCTGAAGCGGAGTCCGGTGGTGGAGATTTTGAATTGGGCTGCTCATGCTCTGTAACTTCTTCAGGCAGACTTGAATGCTGAGAGGAGGACGGCTGCGGACCGCTCTTCTTGCACATGATTAACCTCTGGGTACCGAAACTTTGCACCGAAAGACGAGGCATGTTTCGATACTTGATACTACTGAAGTATTTCGGTTGGTGCCACAAAAGAACCGAAGTTCGGTACCCAGCCCTACACAGAGTAATTTAACTTTTTTTATTATTATTTTTGTCCTGGTGGATCACAGGAAAAATGATGTGTACAATTAAATAAAAAGAAACATGAAACAGCGCGGTGCTGTTTTCTTTGATTTCTTGATAGTTAAAAAATTTAAATAAAATAAACTGTTATTTAAAGTTGAGACTTTTCTTGTAGTTATGGTAGTAACAAAAAACTGTGTAGCTTTATTTGGTAAAAATAAAAATAGGTTGAACAATTTATGAATAAAATGTTCACTCAGCTCGACAGTGATTGATTTCACTTCCTGCAGCTAAAAGCTAACGTTAGCTAATAAACTTCAACATAGCACTAACGGCACATACACTCAACAAAAATATAAAGGCATCACTTTTGGTTTTGCTCCCATTTTGTATGAGATGAACTCAAAGATCTAAAACTTTTTCCACATACACAATATCACCATTTCCCTCAAATATTTTTCACAAACCAGTCTAAATCTGTGATAGTGAGCACTTCTCCTTTGCTGAGATAATCCATCCCACCTCACAGGTGTGCCATATCAAGATGCTGATTAGACACCATGATTAGTGCACAGGTGTGCCTTAGACTGCCCACAATAAAAGGCCACTCTGAAAAGTGCAGTTTTATCACACAGCACAATGCCACAGATGTCGCAAGATTTGAGGGAGCGTGCAATTGGCATGCTGACAGCAGGAATGTCAACCAGAGCTGTTGCTCGTGTATTGAATGTTAATTTCTCTACCATAAGCCGTCTCCAAAGGCGTTTCAGAGAATTTGGCAGTACATCCAACCAGCCTCACAACCGCAGACCACGTGTAACCACACCAGCCAGGACCTCCACATCCAGCATGTTCACCTCCAAGATCGTGTGAGACCAGCCACTCGGACAGCTGCTGAAACAATCGGTTTGCATAACCAAAGAATTTCTGCACAAACTGTCAGAAACCGTCTCAGGGAAGCTCATCTGCATGCTCGTTGTCCTCATCGAGGTCTCGACCTGACAGTTCGTCGTCATAACCGACTTGAGTGCTCAAATGCTCACATTCGCTGGCGTTTGGCACGTTGGAGAGGTGTTCTCTTCACGGATGAATCCCGGTTCACACTGTTCAGGGCAGATGGCAGACAGCGTGTGTGGCGTCGTGTGGGTGAGCGGTTTTCTGATGTCAATGTTGTGGATCGAGTGGCCCATGGTGGCGGTGGGGTTATGGTATGGGTAGGCGTCTGTTATGGACGAAGAACACAAGTGCATTTTATTGATGGCATTTTGAATGCACAGAGATACCGTGACGAGATCCTGAGGCCAACTGTTGTGCCATACATCCAAGAACATCACCTCATGTTGCAGCAGGATAATGCACAGCCCCATGTTGCAAGGATCTGTACACAATTCTTGGAAGCTGAAAATGTCCCAGTTCTTGCATGGCCGGCATACTCACCGGACATGTCACCCATTGAGCATGTTTGGGATGCTCTGGACCGGCGTATACGACAGCGTGTACCAGTTCCTGCCAATATCCAGCAACTTCGCACAGCCATTGAAGAGGAGTGGACCAACATTCCACAGGCCACAATTGACAACCTGATCAACTCTATGCGAAGGAGATGTGTTGCACTGCATGAGGCAAATGGTGGTCACACCAGATACTGACTGGTATCCCCCCCCAATAAAACAAAACTGCACCTTTCAGAGTGGCCTTTTATTGTGGGCAGTCTAAGACACACCTGTGCACTAATCATGGTGTCTAATCAGCATCTTGATATGGCACACCTGTGAGGTGGGATGGATTATCTCAACAAAGGAGAAGTGCTCATTATCACAGATTTAGACTGGTTTGTGAACAATATTTGAGGGAAATGGTGATATTGTGTATGTGGAAAAAGTTTTAGATCTTTGAGTTCATCTCATACAAAATGGGAGCAAAACCAAAAGTGTTGCGTTTATATTTTTGTTGAGTGTACTATTTTCAATTATTCACTCACCTCAGACAAATTTTTTTCCATTACTCAAACTCATTACTCTTGTGGTTATGACTCGCAGACAGAGTTAAACTCATCTGTATGCCAACGGCGTTGGCATTATCAGCAGCTGGAAACTTCACCCATTTGCTCCACTTAATGTATCATTACTGGAAGAAATACACAGTTCATAACTTTTAATGTCCACAACAAAGTAAACCATTTGGAGAACCACTGCACAGTCCCCCAAAATATGACTTCATAAACTCCCAAAACAAAATATCCCTTCTTCTTTGGAGAATATTGGCAGCTTGCAAACCAACATGGCACATTACTGCCACCAACTGTTTGAGTGTGGAACTGAAAGGATTCTGATGTATGCTATCAAAAATAATCCAGAAACATTCACCACACCAGTAAAAACCCGGATTTCCTGTAATTTCCGGAAAACTTTCATCATTGCTAATTATAGAGTGGGGAAAATAAGTATTTGACCCCTGTCAGTTTTGCAGGTTTCCCCACCTACAAAGAATAGAGAGGTCTGTAATTTTTATTGTAGGTACACTTCAACTGTGAGACAGAATCTTAAAAAAAAAAAAAAAAAAAAAAAATCCAGAAAATCACATTGTATGATTTTTAAATAATTAATTTGCATTTTATTGCATAAAATAAGTATTTGACCCCCTACCAACCAGCAAGAATTCTGGCTCTCACAGACCTGTTAATTTTTCTTTATACTGCATTTACACATAACGACAAGTCACGAATGCCATGAAGTAAACATTCTTGGCCGCTGATCACGAATGTTATGATTCGGGGCAGAGGCGTCAGGTGTCCTCAGGAACTGCTGCAACCTTTTACCAGACGTTACGATTAATGGCACGTGTTGCTGGAGAATTATCAGGAACCATTACGCACGGTCAAGAATAGTGTTCCGCGCTATTGCGCGTAACAGCGCATCGTTAAGTTCTGTCACGTTGTGAACGAGGAGAATTGTCTCCACACACACACCCATATTCATCCAACCGAATTCAGATCGCTCCAGGTTTTCAGAAGAACTTTGTGACTACATGCATAGTTGGGCTCTGTGCCATGGAGTGGCGCAGAGAGGAGGAAGAGGACAGAGCCAGATATGTGGCTTCATGCGGCTCTCATCTCGCGCATTTTCCCAAACATCAGACACATGCAGCAGGTGGAACACCTGCAGGAGCACGCTGAAGAGCACTGAAATTAGACTTTTAGCCGACTTGGTGTCAGCAATCAAACTGAATGCGGTGCAGCAGGGTTTAATTGTGTGCGCGCTTCTTCCTCCGCCGGACTAAAGGAGGTGCAGAGATGTCTGGCTGCACGTGAGTCTCCTCTCACTCCTCTGATTCCTCTGGCTCAAACTCGTTCTCCCGCTCATCGGTTACAACAGCAGGTGGAACACCTGCAGGAGCGTCCTGAGGAGCTTCAGCGGGAACTGTGGAAAGACACTTGGAGCCGAGTTTAATTGTGCGCACATGACAGAAACCTGATTCGTTGTGGCGCGCAGTGAAATGTGACACCGCGTTACAAGTCGTATCAAAACTTGACAGTTTCCGTGTCACTTCGTAATAACGCGTGACAGTTTGGGCTCCAAGAACCATCACAGGAACCACTACGAACATTATCACGTTCTATTAAGGATCAATACTCATCAAGATGGATCAACACGCTCAGTTGCGACCTCTACGACATGAAACGAAATGAGAGTGGTGTGTGACATTCGTGGAAGATTTTTTGACAGGCAAAAACATGCTCCACGAATATCAAGAATATCACGCACCAACACGCACTATTAAGAAACCTAGTCAGATGCGTTAAGTCACATTAAGAATGTCAGGAATGTGTCACGAATGACAGAAAAATGACATTCGTAACACGTCTTGCTTATGTGTAAACACACCTTTATTCTGCACTCTTTAGCTGTATTAATTGCACCTGTTGAACTTGTTACCTGTATAAAAAGACACCTGTTCACACACTCAATCAATCACACTCCAACCTGTCCATCATAACCAAGACCAAAGAGCTGTCTAAGGACACCAGGGACAAAACTGTAGACCTGCACAAGGCTGGGATGGACTACAGGACAACAGGCAAGCAGCTTGGTAGAAGACAACAACTGTTATGATTATTTATTAGAAAGTGGAAGAAACAGAAGATGACTGTCAATCTCCCTCAGTCTGGGATTCCATGCAAGATCTCACTTTGTGGGGTAAGGATGATTCTGAGAAAGCTCAGAACTACACAGGAGGACCTAGACAATGACCTGAAGAGAGCTAGGACCACAGTCACAAAGATTACATTGGTAACACATGATGCTGTCATGGTTTAAAATCCTGAAGGGTAGCAAGGTCCCCCTGCTCAAGCCAGCACATGTCCAGGCCCGTTTGAAGTTCACCAGTGACTATCTGGATGATCCAGAGGAGGCATGGGAGAAGGTCATGTGGTCATACAAGACCAAAATAGAGCTTTTTGGAATCAACTCCACTTACCATGTTTCGAGGATGAGAACAACCCCAAGAAAACCATCCCAACCGTGAAGCATGGGGGTGGAAACATCATACTCTGGGGGTGCTTTTCTGCATAGGGGACAGGATGACTGCACCGTATTGAAGGGAGGATGGATGGGGTCATGTATTGCGAGATTTTGGCAACCTCCTTCCCTCAGTAAGAGCATTGAAGATGGGTCATGGCTGGGTCTTGCAGCATGACAATGACCCCAAACACACAGCCAGGGCAACTAAGGAGGGGCTCTGTAAGAAACATTTCAAGGTCCTGGAGTTGCCTGGCCAGTCTCCAGACCTGAACTCAGTAGAAAATCTTTGGAGGGAGCCGAAACTCCAAAACAGAAAGATTTGGAGAAGATGTGTATGGAGGAGTGGACCAAAACCCCTGTTGCAGTGTGTGAAAACTTGGTCAAGAACTACAGGAAACATCTGACCTCTGTAATGGCAGACAAATGTTTCTGTACCAATTGTTAAGCTCTGTTTTTCTAGGGGGTCAAATACTTATTTTATGGAATAAAATGCAAATTAATTAATAATTAATAATAATTATTTAAAAATCATACAATGTGATTTACAGGCTTTTTTTAGATTCTGTCTCTCAGAAGTGAAGTGTACCTACAATAAAAATTACAGACCTCTTCATTCTTTGTAGGTGGGAAAACCTGCAAAACTGACAGGGGGGGTCAAATACTTATTTTCCCCACTGTAAATGATTACTCTGTTCCTCAGCCCTCAGGTAAATTAGTAATAAAGAAGTAAATAGTGAATTATTTAATTAATAGACATTTAAAGAGTGGAAAATAAGACCCGGTAAAACATAAAGCATGGAGAAAATACAATACCCTCCATTTCATTGTCCATCAAGCTGTTTTACTTCAGAGCAAACATCACCCAACCATAGCTTCTATCTTTGTCAATTTGATTTATAGGTTTTACTGATTTTAAACTATTATATGTTGAACCGTGTCTCATTTTGCTCAGATTTGGGGGATTAGTCAGGCAGATCTAGCAATTTTAGTGAAATCTTTCAGATGGAGGACTTGTCTGTCTGAGTGGTTGCCATCCAGGACCACGGGACAGTTCTGGTGAGTGGGGGGATGCAGTCACCTGAGCATGCTCCCAGACTTGATTTTAGTGGGGAAGACTTTAACGTCTCATCCCTGAAGTGGAAAAAATGGACTGGACACTAAACTCGTAAGAATCAGTTTGTTTTGCTAATTTATCAATGAACCAGTTTTACACACTAGGATCACTTAAATTTCTTCTTATCTCCTATAGAGATACCTGTATGGGATGTTCCCATAACTCAAAAGATTTTGTGTGTGTGTGTGTGTGTGTGTGTGTGTGTGTGTGTGTGTGTGTGTGTGTGTGTGTGTGTGTGTGTGTGTGTGTGTGTGTGTGTGTGTGTGTGTGTGTGTGTGTGTGTGTGTGTGTGTGTGTGTGTGTGTGTGTGTGTGTGTGTGTGTGTGTGTGTGTGTGTGTGTGTGTGTGTGTGTGTGTGTGTGTGTGTGTGTGTGTGTGTGTGTGTGTGTGTGTGTGTGTGTGTGGTGTGTGTGTGTGTGTGTGTGTGTGTGTGTGTGTGTGTGTGTGTGTGTGTGTGTGTGTGTGTGTGTGTGTGTGTGTGTGTGTGTGTGTGTGTGTGTGTGTGTGTGTGTGTGTGTGTGTGTGTTGTGTGTGTGTGTGTGTGTGTGTGTGTGTGTGTGTGTGTGTGTGTGTGTGTGTGTGTGTGTGTGTGTGTGTGTGTGTGTGTGTGTGTGTGTGTGTGTGTGTGTGTGTGTGTGTGTGTGTGTGTGTGTGTGTGTGTGTGTGTGTGTGTGTGTGTGTGTGTGTGTGTGTGTGTGTGTGTGTGTGTGTGTGTGTGTGTGTGTGTGTGTGTGTGTGTGTGTGTGTGTGTGTGTGTGTGTGTGTGTGTGTGTGTGTGTGTGTGTGTGTGTGTGTGTGTGTAGTGATGCATCTCCAGCATGAGGAGCAGAGAGAAGGCCAGCAGCGTGGCGGGACATCCCGCTGATAAGAGCAGCTGCGTCTGTGCGCAGGAGGAGACCCGGCTATTGTTCCAATGAGAACAAAGATGAATGCATAAGTAATGAGAGCCGGGCTCACTACTCTATGTCAAAAACTCAACCAAGGACCAAGCTGATTAACTGCAGCCGTGGAGCTGAACAGGCTGCGGGGGGGAAACGTGAGCAAAAAAAAACGCCGCTTGAAGGTACAGCTGCGGCTCCACAGTGATGTTCTCCGCTTAGAAACAACTCATTCACCGGCTACAACGCCACACAACACAACTCTCATTCACCAAATTATCCGCCACATTTATATGTGCCAGTATAAACGTTAAAAGAAGCCCCAAAGCAAAGATGCCGAGACGCGGTGCCGCACGAAGCAAAGCTAGTGGCTTTGTTTAAGTAGCACTAGCATTAAACTCCACTTTATTTCGCAGCACTGCTTATTATTTTCACGTTTAAAGCTACGTCCTTACCGAGGTCTTCACTGCGCTTAACTTTAATTTTAAGAACGACCTCGGAGGATTAGGTGAATAAGCTCAGTTAATGCATGAAATAAAAAAAATGTGGAGTTTTTGGGGCTCCCTCGTGACAAACAGGAGGAGGCGACGTGGTGCGTGGATGTGTTAGCTTCTCGGCGGCTATTAGCCGCATTAGCACAGCATTAGCATGCCAGCGAAGACGGGCCGAGCGGCAGCTGCGCTAAAAGGTCAACTCACCATTGGAGAGATTGATGAGGGCAGCATCTTGTGTGGTTTTCACTTCTAACCGCAGCGGCTGCTGCTCTGAGTGCCGTTGTATGTCTCCATTCGCGTCTCCGATGGAGAGGAGCCGCACGCCGGGGAACACCGAGACCGCCATCTTCGATCTGGAAGTAGAGACAGATCGGCGGCGCTCACATCCGACCAGACGCTGCTCTCCGCTAAAGGCAGACCGGGGCCGGCCACACGGCATAGCGCTGCAATAGCGGCACCCTCCGGCCACAAGTGGTAGTGCGTCAACACGGCAGGTTTTTAATGGTCTATCATGAACACGTGCAACTTTTCAGTAAAGCTAAGAAAGGTTACTGGCTGTCTGAAGATTTTGCATTCCCGAAACTGAACGCCTGAACGAAGCTCTCATCTGATGTTTCCGCTAATGTCTCAGCTGTCTAGTCTCCTTATGTTTGGGTTTAATTTTTCTGAAGTTCACAAAAAAATCTGGGAATTCGAACAATATTTCCAGATCAGTGTAAACGGTTTGCACACTTCCTGATGTCATGCACAGTAGTAGAATTCTGATTTGGTCCAGCTGCATGGAACAAAAAAAATTGGTTTGTAGAAAAAAAAAATCCCCTGTACATTAAGGTGACATTCTCAAGGGGGAAAAACACTGAGAATACTGTGTACAGTTCCCACCCACTCCCCAGGCTTTGTTCAAACATGGGCAATATATTATTTTTATTATACTGTGCACTTGATTTAAAAAAATGATGAATTGGGACCAGCAGGTGGCTCTGTTATTGTGCATGCAGTCTATATATGCCAGTTAATTTTTCAATGAGTAAAGGTGCAACAAACTGGATAGCAAGTGAATAAAATAAAATAAAATAAACACTGTAGACTTTAACATAAAATGTTAATTAAACAGCTTGTACTGTCTAATTATTTACATCTCAAGTATAATTTATTCAGCATTAACAGCTGCAAATGCATCTTTTATACCTTTAAAAAAAATTCATGTACATTGCTGCTGTAATGCTAAATGGTTAAATGATATGGAGGGAGAACAGTTGGAACTTTAACTTGGAAAATATCTGAAACATCTGTAACAGAAAGTCCGAGATTTGGTGTTTACATCATTTCTGCAGCTCTTCTGCAGAGATTTGCATGAAGTCAAATATTAGCTAACTCAGAAAATTTAGTACAACACTGCGTTTGAACAAAGTGACAAAGTTCATGACAGATTCTGCAACTAGTGACCAACACATGGTCAGAATACTGCAATCTTATATCAGACCTCTTTTATAAAATGTAATAATAAATGAAAGACATGGGATTTAAATTATGTTATTCTTCAACTGACCTACTTCATATAGATAGATAGATAGATAGATAGATAGATAGATAGATAGATATGTGAATACACAGACACACGTTAGCTTTGTTTCTTGTTTGGATCAAAACTTTGATTAAAGTTTTGGGGGAGCTGCATAAGATTTCAACGTGTGAATTAGCATTCTGAAGTTTGAGAATGGCTGATGTAACATGATTTGGCTCCACAGTCTTTGGTCTTTGTGCGTTTTTTAACTTATTAGGAAAGGTGCTTCCAAAGTCCTGATGGGGGGCTCCTCTAAAGGCCCACCAAGCCATTTTGGCATATAACTGGGGAACAGCTGGAAAAATAGTAAGTGCAACAAAAATTGAACAGATGTGATTCCTGATGGGGGCAGCATGGGGGGGCTTAGTGGTTAGCATAGTTGCCTTACAGCAAGGTTGTGGGATTGCTTACCCCCAGTCCTTTGTGTGTGGAGTTTGCATGTTCTCCCTGTGGTCATGTAGGTTCCCTCCAGGTGCTCTGGCTTCCTCCCACTTCTAAAGACATAACTGACCGTAGGTGTGAGTGAGCAGGTGAATGTGTTTGTCTGTCTGTAGTATTTGGCCCTGCGATAGACTGGCGGTCTGTCCAGGGAGTACCCTGCTTCACTTCTCGCCCTATGACTGCTGGGATAGGTTCCAGCTCCCCCATGACCATTAACTGGGAAAAGCGGATATAAAAATGAAATGACTGAATGTATGATTCCCGTTGGAAAAACTTAAAAAGACAACAGTAATTCTGCAAGGCCTTCTATATTCAGGTTGGCAAAATTTATTCACACAAACACATGAACACAGATTTTGGAATGAAACATAATCAAGCACAGATTATGCAAATAGTAGTAGTAGTAGTAATAACAATAACACTGTCAATTTTGTGACAGCATTATGTTTGTTGTGTTTAAAAACTCATTTGTAGCATATTTTTCTTTTAACAGTGACGTGCAAAAAACAAGAAACATGCATGACCTGTGCTTTAATAAAATTCAACTTGGAAGGACTGCATTTCTATAGCACTTTTCCATCTATCAGATGATCAGAGTGCTTTCCAATGTTGCTTCACATTTACTTCCGCAGCCAAGATCAGTACCCATTTTTACAGATGGGTGCACTTACAGACTGCAGATTACTTGTAATTGATTGAGCAATCTGCTCTAAAAACTTTGGTTATTGGGTAATTTTTTTTAGGTTATTGCTATTTAGGGCGGGTCAAAATTAATTCAGATTATGGGGAAAAAGGTAGTAGGTTTGACGCTTTTCTCAGGGTCGGGTTTGATGGAAAATTTTTGGGGTCCACTAGATTTCTCTAATGTTCTGCTTATTTCAAGAAAAACAGTTCATGTGAAGACAACAATCAGCAGTTATATTTTTGTTTTTTAACTCAGGGGGAATAAATGAGATTTGACCAGAGATTCAGAAATAACAAGGTCAGTGGTGTGAACTTAGTTTTGTTTTTTGACTACACCAGAACCAAGACCAGATCAATGAATAATGTTGTAAAGACACAGCATAGCAACACATCCTTTCAAAAATAATTGCAACATATTTTCTTCATTTTTCTAACCTAAATTTTAAACCATGTTCTGCAGCTGCTTCAGTGACAATAACGTGTGGTCATGGCTTGTTCAATCTTCAGTGTCTGTAGGCAGTGAGGGCACATGATGCAAAACCCAGATCAGAAGATGCTCCTTCATGGTCCCTATAAAAAACAGGAAAGAAGAATTCATCTTGCGCTTTCAAGGAAAAGAGGCATCTTGATTAATATTTGAGAAGGTATAAAAACTGAGGTCAGAAAATATAAGAATATAAAATGCAAGCAAACAGATGCACACCTCAAATGAGGACGCATGACTTTGGAGGTCTGAAGGGATTATCGCTAGAGGGGACCCCTGTGAGGAGAGGATCTTTGTGGGCATTTTGCAAACAGAAGGTCTTCAGTTCTGAAGCAGCCTGAGAAACCTGAATGGCATAAAATACATTACAATGATTACATCACATGGTTGGATTAAAGAGGGATGCATGCTTTTTCCTCACTTGTAAATTTAAAAGCAGCAAAAATTAACCACTACTGCACTGTTTATAATAAAAAAAAGTCTGACCATCATGGTCATTAATTCCAGACTGTGTACACTGTAGCTGACAAAAAGACACTCCTCCATAATCACTCAAGTGCATATCAGCTGCTCCACATCCGGGATTCCAATCCCATTGCATCATTCTTATTTTCAGATCATGTTTACTATTCCAAAACAGTCACACGGGGTTGAAAACTTGAGGGTGCTGTTTTGCATTTGTAGGATTATGAAGGAGAGTCCCTTTTATTTTCTAAAAAGTAACCATTCCTTTTAAGAAAACAGGAACAACAGGTGCAGGGTTGAAATATCATACAACAGCAATCAGTAACAATTCCTGATTTTATTATCAAGGCCAATAGTATCCAACGTATTTCCTTCTGGGTGACTGTTGATTTTTTTATTATTATTATTATTATTATTATTAATAATTTTATTATTTATTTATTTTTTTGTTATTATTTAAGCTCAACTGCAAACTATGTTGCTTCAAAACATCAAGAGTGAGCAAAGAAGAAATTTTGAGATTTCGGGGGATCCAAAACCAATATTGAGTGGAACTTCAAAAATATGCTCCCATACTATTAGCATATGTCTTCAAACACTTTCTTTACCATCCAACTTTAGAATTTAAGAAAATAGTTATGACCCTTCACCGCGACCTGATCTTGGATAGGTGGTTGAAGATGAGTGAATGAGTTATGCCCCTTTCCTAAAAAACTGAAAACAAATATAAAAATATTTATCATATATTAGAAATACTGAAGTAAATTAAAACACAAAGACCATTCAGCAAACTTTTAAATAACATTATTAAAAATTATGATTATTCTGGTCTTTTCATGCCAAAACATGTCTGTTTATGCATTAAATGTTGTATTGCTGAAATAAATCTTGTTAATTTGAGTTTTGTCATTTTTCAAAATTAGACACTATCTTTTTATTTACAATTTGAGAACTGGTGTAATGCTAAAATGTCATACAAATAACATAATTTCCATATAAATAATAATTTAAAAGTGTACTCATATTTACCAAAATGAAATGTGAATAAAATGGGTTTCATGCCTACTGGCAAGTCCAAGTAGCTGGATCTCATAGTAATTTAGGTATTTTTGCATCTTATTGTCATTTTATGATTGTATCACTGCATTTTCCACAATTTCAATTTCAATTTATTTTCATTTATATAGCGCCAAATCACAACAGAGTTGCCTCAAGGCGCTTCACACAAGTAAGGTCTAACAATATTTCAAACGAGCAGTATGCCCAAATGTATTACTTATTTTTCTTTTTAGTGACTTATTTTCAGATTCTGTAGAGTATTAGCTAATTACATGCAGTGTTGCCACAGTTACTTTGAGACTTTATTAATTACTTCATTAGCAGCTTTATTTTATTGCTGACAATATAACTAATAAGGTAACTTTGTTACTCTTAAAATTGAGTAATGGGTACTCAATCTTAAAAAATAACCACGTTAGATTACTAATTACTTTATTAGTTACATTCAGCTGCTGCTGACAAGCTGCTAATGAAGTAACTGTATAAAGTAACTCTTCACAGTTCTGTGGCAAAACTGAATGTTTTGTTGTTGTTACTGATTTACTATCAAGCAAATTAATATATCAAATGCATGTGTTGTGTGCATCAAATATTTAATTTCAAGGACAGACCAGCAAATCCTGTGGTATTTTAGCAGAAAACAAAAAAATGTTTACACAAACTTGTTTAAACGTGGAATCATTGTCATGGTGAGAGATATATAATGCAAAAATATGAGAGATGAAGTGTTTTTACGTGTTGTATAAAAAAAGAGAAGTTATAAGTTTAATTTGTAGAAATGTACATTTATGCAACATCCAGATACCAACAACTTTCTACTTAGGTGATTAAAAAAAGAGACAGAAGCCTGAAACTACTCTGACTGGTGTTCTAAAATAAGTATCCATCCAACAATCCCACCAGTCACACAGCGGCATAATAAACAAAGCTGTCCCTGTGCTGCAGGAGCAGCATGTGTGTCCACATTTGACTGCACACCAGGAAATGACATTAACCCTCTGCAGCCTGAACACATTCATACGCTTCTGATTTAGATGTAAATAACACGATTTTATCATGTAGTTAGGGGCAAGCACATAATATTTTCATTTAAGTTACTGATTACAGGAGGAAAATAAACATTTATTTATTTATTGAAAACTGCAATATGCGCCTTGCTATTTGCAGAAAGCTTTCAAAAGAAAATACAACATAAACAATAAAAACACAAATATCAAGGCCATAATGCATTTTGTTTTTCTTGTTTTGAAATGCAAAACACCGGCTAAGATGATTTGCATCGTGAAACTTTAGCTAGCTGAACTGTACAAGAGTTTGATTTACCATGGCAACGCTTTGGGGTACACGATTGGTTTTGTTTTGTTTCTCCAACAATCTCAGAAGTATCGAATTATCACACGGTTTCCAAAAAGGGGGCAAATAAGATGTTTAATAAATGTAAAAGTTTAAGTAGAGCTAACAAGTGAAGAATTTTGGGGGAAACATATCCCTGAAACGGAACCATTTATTTTTCGGAGCAGATTATTTAGCAGCACGCGCCACACACTGCAGCTGCGATTCCCAGCGGCCGTCACGCGCGCAGCAGAAAGTTTCTTTAAAAAAACACCAAAAACATTGAAGTTTTATGTTCTTACTTTGATCCTGCGCACACTGGCTTCCAGTCGAAGCTGTTTCACTGTCTTCTGGGCGATAGCTAAACTGCTGTTAGCGCTGCTGTTTGACATGACTGAGCCCAAAAAATTGACCAGCAAAGTGACAGCAAGTCACACCACGTGACCAAGAACAGACAGACTCCGCCCATTCAAAAGTTAAAAGACCACTCACCGCTATCGAGAGTGGGAGGGGCTTTTTCCAGCAAACGTTTAACTGCTTTAAAAAGTTACAGTTAAACACAAAACAGACAGTACGTATATTAATGTGTGACTAAAAGTGCACATTTTGCATATAAAGTGCACATCATTTGTTACAGAGTAATACAGGATATACAAAACACACAAATAGGATTGGATTGCAACCCCAAATCAAAAAGTTGGGATGGCATGGAAAATGCAAACATAAATAAATAAACAACTGGAGTGATTCTTAATTCACTTTTGACATTTATTTTAATGCAAACAATATTAACCCAAGATATATATTTTTTTCATTTCACATGTTAATATACATCCATTCCTGCTTGTATGGCATGCAACACATTCCAAATAAAGTTGGGTTGCTCAAGCATTTACCACTTTGTAATGCTGCTGTTCCTTTCTTAAGAGTTAGAAGACATTATTGGCCTTGAAGATAAATGCGATGAAGCTTTTCAGGTGTTACTGTGCCAAATTTTTCCTGCAATCATTTTAAGGTGTGCAACAGTACAAGCTCTTCATTGTTACTTTTTTTTTTTCAAAATTCACACATTCTCTATTGAGGACAGGTCAGGATTACAAGCAGGTCAGTCCAGTACACATATCCTCTACTTCTGCAGCCATGCCTATGTAATATGTGTAAAATGTGGTTTGGAATTGGCTTGTTGAAAAAATTATGGACGTGACATCCCTGGAAGGTGTCGTCAAATGTTGTTCTAAAATCTAAATGCACTTTTCTGCATTAATGCTGCCATCACAGAAATATAAGTTACCTTTGTCAAGAGCACTGACACAACCCCATACCATGGCAGACCCTGGCTTTTGAAGTTATTCCAGATAAGTCTGGATGGTCCTTTTTGTCTTTGGTTTGGAGCACACTGCCTCCATTTCTTCCAAAAAAAATAGCTAGAATACTGATTAGTCGGACCACAATACACATTTCCACTGTGTAATGGTCCAAACCAGATGTCACAGAGCCCAAAGAAGTCAACACAGCTTCTGGACAAGGTTAACATAACACTTATTTTTGCACAATACACGTGAAGAATGATATTATGTGAAAGAATAGTGGAAGCTAGCCTTGGAAAAGAGATGAAGATCAGTGAGCAGCAGCATGTGCCATACTGAGAAACAGCACTACAAATGCAGTTTGCTATAACAGTGTTGATGGAGAAGTATAGAGAAGACCAGAAGGAGTTGCAGTGTGTGTTTGTGGATGGAGAGAAATATTATGACAAGGTGCCAAGAGAAGAGTTGTGTATGGAGTTGTGGAACCTCCACAAGGTTCTGTGCTAGGACCAATTTTATTTACTTTATACATGCTTCCCTTAGGCAGTATTATTAGACGGTATTGCTTAAATTTTCATTGTTACGCAGATGATATCCAGCTTTATCTATCCATGAAGCCAGAGGACACACACCAATTAGCTAAACTGCAGGATTGTCTTACAGACATAAAGACATGGATGACCTCTAATTTCCTGCTTTTAAACTCAGATAAAACTGAAGTTATTGTACTTGGCCCCACAAATCTTAGAAACATGGTGTCTAACCAGATCCTTACTCTAGATGGCATTACCCTGACCTCTAGTAATACTGTGAGAAATCTTGGAGTCATTTTTGATCAGGATATGTCATTCAAAGCGCATATTAAACAAATATGTAGGACTGCTTTTTTGCATTTACGCAATATCTCTAAAATCAGAAAGGTCTTGTCTCAGAGTGATGCTGAAAAACTAATTCATGCATTTATTTCCTCTAGGCTGGACTATTGTAATTCATTATTATCAGGTTGTCCTAAAAGTTCCCTAAAAAGCCTTCAGTTAATTCAAAATGCTGCAGCTAGAGTACTGACGGGGACTAGAAGGAGAGAGCATATCTCACCCATATTGGCCTCTCTCATTGGCTCCTGTTAATTCTAGAATAGAATTTAAAATTCTTCTTCTTACTTATAAGGTTTTGAATAATCAGGTCCCATCTTATCTTAGGGACCTCGTAGTACCATATCACCCCAATAGAGCGCTTCGCTCTCAGACTGCAGGCTTACTTGTAGTTCCTAGGGTTTGTAAGAGTAGAATGGGAGGCAGAGCCTTCAGCTTTCAGGCTCCTCTCCTGTGGAACCAGCTCCCAATTCAGATCAGGAAGACAGACACCCTCTCTACTTTTAAGATTAGGCTTAAAACTTTCCTTTTTGCTAAAGCTTATAGTTAGGGCTGGATCAGGTGACCCTGAACCATCCCTTAGTTATGCTGCTATAGACGTAGACTGCTGGGGGGTTCCCATGATGCACTGTTTCTTTCTCTTTTTGCTCTGTATGCACCACTCTGCATTTAATCATTAGTGATCGATCTCTGCTCCCCTCCACAGCATGTCTTTTTCTTGGTTCTCTCCCTCAGCCCCAACCAGTCCCAGCAGAAGACTGCCCCTCCCTGAGCCTGGTTCTGCTGGAGGTTTCTTCCTGTTAAAAGGGAGTTTTTCTTTCCCACTGTAGCCAAGTGCTCGCTCACAGGGGGTCGTTTTGACCGTTGGGGTTTTACATAATTATTGTATGGCCTTGCCTTACAATATAAAGCGCCTTGGGGCAACTGTTTGTTGTGATTTGGCGCTATATAAAAAAAATTGATTGATTGGAGAAGTCTGGAGTGTGATGCAGGATAAGACAGCTTGACAGAGGTGAGATGTGCAGTAGGAATGATAGACAATTCAATGTTGAAGTGGGATTACATCAAGGATCAGCTCTAAGCCCTTTCATGTTTGCAATGGTGATGGACAGATTGACGGGTGAGATAAGTCATGAGTCTCCATAGACTATGATGTTGGCAGATGATATTGTGATCTGTAGTGAGAGGGAGCAAGTTGAGACAAGCCTGTAGATGTGGAGATACACTCTGGAGAGAAGGTGAATGAAAGTCAGTAGGTGCAAGCCTGAGTACATGTGTGTGTGTGTGAGCGAGAGGGAGCCCGGCGGTGGAATAGTGTGGTTACAAGGAGTAGAAGTAGTGAAGGTAGATGAGTTTAAATACTTGGGGTCAATTAACCAAAGTAATGGAGATTGTGGTAGAGAGGTGAAGAAGAGAGTGCAGGCAGGGTGGAGTGGGTGGAGAAAGGTGGCAAGAGTGATTTGTGACAAAAGGATATCTTCATGTTATGTGTCGGACGCAGCTCGGAGAACCGACCAGCGTTTGAAGGACCCAGTATGAAATAAGCAGAGCACGGTACAAAGGCTAACTGAATTTAATACATAACAGTGAAATATAATAACAAGGTGCGGCCTGGCGTGGTGCGCTCCCAGCAGCGCTAACGGTCCGGAGCCAGAAGCTGTTTCGGATCCAAGGACCCCGCCGACACCCCCCAGGTGGCCGCAACAACCGAGTCTGTGAAAGAAGGAACCATTATGTGAGTCCACACTCTACACACAGAGAGAATACTTAAAGGTGTACAAACAGCAAACACTTCCTGGCTTGATTACTGATCAGCTTCCCAACCTGCAGGCATGGAACCTCCCGTTCACAAAACTCCACTGCAGTGGAAGCTGATACATGACTAACAAACAGCTCAATACAATAAGGTGTGAGGGACACCACATTTACTGACTGTATAACTGTTAGTCACAAAATCTAACGTACCTCAGGAAGTGTGCTGACGAGCGTGAGACCTCACCCCCTCCTCTTTCACAGACTGTGCATCAAACCTGGACGTTCTCAGCATCCGCTGCTGATGAGATGGCTCCCGAGACGACGATCTCACCCGTCTGGTCACCAGGTCGAGTCTCTGGCAAATACACACTGTGCACTCCAGTCTTAAATGCCAACATGTTCCAATCCATCCAGATGCACCACAGCTGTGAGTCCTGACGAGTCGCAGGTGATCAGGGTGAGGTCCTGACAGCCTCAGCAACACAGCCACTCAGTCCCAAATGCACGCCACCTGGGAGGAAACCAAAAGACAAACAAACCGGCAGCCAGGCCCCCCCAGCCATATAACAGTACCCCACCTTCACGGGAAGCCTCCCGGCGACCACACACACACCTGGCCCAGGAGAAACACCCCCCTCCAGGGACCATGGCTGGAAACCGCGTCTGCGTTCATCCTCCAACAGACTGGTTGAACTGGCTGCATCTTTGCCCTTGTTTCTGACAGTCTTAGCACAGGTGTGGCCAGGAGTTCCTACACCTGTGCGGTCAGCCTTTAACCAAACATGTGTGATTAGTCGTTAAACAAAACAACCAAAACACCCCCCCCTCCCCAGGGGACCGTCCCATCAAACCCCAGGGAAGGGGAGAAAGGAAAAACAACCCAACCCTACAAACAAAAATACTAAAACACACCCCCCCCCCCCCCACCCCCCCCAGAGGACCGTTCCATCAAACCCTAGGGAAGGGGAGAAAAGAAAAACCCAAATTTGAGCTCAAACAAAAATGCCAAAATACCCCCCCTCCTCCCCCCCAAACGACACGTAGGGACCAACACCCCCCAGAGGGCCACCCGCCAGCTCCAGGAGTAATAACCACGGCCGAGGTCCCTCTGGGATCCAACGTCACCCACGGGGACTACCAGCGCCTCCCAGAGGACCACTCGTCAACCCCAGGAGACGCCTCCCCTCATGACTAATGGACCCAGCCCCGGCCGTCCACGGCTAGATGGACCCAACGCCCTTTCCCCCCCAAAGGACACCACAGTCAAACCCTGAGGGCGGAAAAACAAGAAATACCCCAAACCCCCCCCCTCCCCTCCCGGGTGCAGAGGCCACCTGGGAAACGCCCAGCACAACCTAACTGCACCCTCCAGCAATGCCGACACTACGGCACACCCGGCTGGAGTCAGAGGAGAAGAGAGGGCATAACAAAAAACAAAAAGAACAAACAACCAAGTACCAACCCCATCACCCCCCCAGGGGACCGTTCCATCCAACCCTGGGGACGTGAAACAAAAGAAAAAACAAACAGACCAACACACAGTTGTTTGGGTCCCTTTTTTTTTTTTTTTTTTTTGCAAAGGCTACAGGGTCACACCCCCAGACAAATAGTGGACAACAAAAAAAAGCCCACACAAAAACCAACTCAAAAAACACCCACACAAAATGAACTAACACAAAACAAATCAGTGAGTTATACCGTCAAGCTCAACCAAATGGAACACACCTGTTCCTACTCAAGAGCTTGACGGTAACGTGATTCAGTCACCACAAGGGGGAGCCAGAGTGCTAAAAACAAAAAAAAAAACCCTTTGGCGACAGAAAAAACAAACGAGCTGCTCTTATGTGCGCAGCTTAGTGCAACACACAACCAAAATGTGCTCAACTAAATAACGCCGGAGCTGATACAACAGACGCAGTAGTTACCTTTGTCCGGGGAAACGGGGCTACGACTGTAACACAGGAAGCCCAGCGACCCGTGCTAACAGAGCTCCGCCGTGCGCGTGAACCCATTACAAACGCACTCTTGCAGCTCCCGTTTAAACCTCTTATCCGGTCGGAGCGTGACGCGAAGCCGTCGCCAGTCACACTCCACCACGACCCACGGATAAGGCACAACACAGGAACACGGCTGCAAGAGAGCACAAATCAGTATCCAGTAATGGGTTCTCAAACACGCACCTTCCGGGCGGAGAGCCCCGCAACTGATCCGGATAACCACTGAACGTCTGCTGCCCGCCTTCCCGGCGCGTTACCGTCTCTGCTACCGCTGGGTCCGTGATGTTTGGCCAGAGACTACTGTTATGTGTCGGACGCAGCTCGGAGAACCGACCAGCGTTTGAAGGACCCAGTATGAAATAAGCAGAGCACGGTACAAAGGCTAACTGAATTTAATACATAACAGTGAAAATATATAACAAAAAGGTGCGGCCTGGCGTGGTGCGCTCCCAGCAGCGCTAACGGTCCGGAGCCAGAAGCTGTTTCGGATCCAAGGACCCCGCCGACACCCCCCAGGTGGCCGCAACAACCGAGTCTGTGAAAGAAGGAACCATTATGTGAGTCCACACTCTACACACAGAACACTTAAAGGTGTACAAACAGCAAACACTTCCTGGCTTGATTACTGATCAGCTTCCCAACCTGCAGGCATGGAACATCCAGTTCACAAAACTCCACTGCAGTGGAAGCTGATACATGACTAACAAACAGCTCAATACAATAAGGTGTGAGGGACACCACATTTACTGACTGTATAACTGTTAGTCACAAAATCTAACGTACCTCAGGAAGTGTGCTGACGAGCGTGAGACCTCACCCCCTCCTCTTTCACAGACTGTGCATCAAACCTGGACGTTCTCAGCATCCGCTGCTGATGAGATGGCTCCCGAGACGACAATCTCACCCGTCTGGTCACAAGGTCGAGTCTCTGGCAAATACACACTGTGCACTCCAGTCTTAAATGCCAACATGTTCCAATCCATCCAGATGCACCACAGCTGTGAGTCCTGACGAGTCGCAGGTGATCAGGGTGAGGTCCTGACAGCCTCAGCAACACAGCCACTCAGTCCCAAATGCACGCCACCTGGGGAGGAAACCAAAAGACAAAACAAACCGGCAGCCAGGCCCCCCCAGCCATATAACACTTCAAGAGTGAAAGAGAAAGTTTACACGACAGTATAAAGACCAGCTATGTTGTATGGTACAGAGATGGAGGTGGCAGAGCTGAAGATGCTATGATTCTCCTTGGGAGTGATGAGGATGGACAGGATTAGGAATGAGCATGTCAGAGGGACAACACAGGTAGGACAGTTTGGAGACAAAGTCAGTGAGGCAAGACTGAGATGGTTTGGGCATGTGCAGATGTAGCAGCTGCACTCTGCATTGTGTTGTTTTGACTCTGCCCATTCGATCCCCTCAGGATGTGGATTCACAATCCCTAGCATGGGAGGCAGACTCTCTAACCAGAAGGCTAAAACCCAGGGCTCTGGCCTTGTGACCAGTGAATCCTTTTTGAGCTGTTGGGGAGTGAGGTTTTGCCAACTACATATGCGCAGCAACTCCTGCTGGCCTCCAGGGTATATAGGGAGAAAGATGCAGAGGATGGAGAAGAGGGAGGCCAAAGGAGGACATGCATGTGTTTGATGTGACAGAGGAAGATGCAGAATGGAAACTGATGATCTGGTGTGGAGAAAGAATAAGTAGTTATTAGGTTTTAGATTTTTTTTTTTAATTATTGTTAAATGGTGTTGCGCTTCTTAGCTCGTCACCTCTTCCTTCAGAGGATGCTGCTCTTTGCGCCTCAGTAGTCATCTTCATAATAAACCACACAGTTCTCTGACAAGTGATTTATTATAAATGAGCACACAGTCTCAGTATCATCGCTTGCTACACAGTTTGCAGTGAGAAGTCTAATCCCTCTTCCCACCTGTTGATTAAATGCTCCTGTAAGAACATCATGTGAGAACAGGGGCGTAACAGGAAATACATAAAAGGCTTGGCAGGAGATTCTCTCTGCAGCTATACAATTTCAAAATAAAAATACACACAACATACACATGCAACATCAAACTTCATATCACAAACACATGCATCACTGTAAGAAGAAAAACACAATAAAACAAACCAACAAAAAGGACTGCATTTATATAGTATATTATGTATACTTTATTCGTCTGAACCAAAGCTCAAAGTACTTTACAATAATGGTTCAAATTAATCCATTCTCTCTCTCTCTCACTCACACACACACACACACACACACACACACACACACACACACACACACACACACACAAGGCCCTCCCCTTGTTGTTTCTTGGCTTGTTTCCATCGTGCCTTTTAAGTCAGCTGTCCAGAAGAGGGCGCACATGAAATATTTTTCAAGGAATAAGAAATCCGTTCAAAGGTCAATTTAGATTGTTTCCGGTGGTCACACGGAGGCGATAAGAGGGTAAAATGTTGTTACGAGTGAGTATATTGGTTGATTTTGCTTTTATTACTTGTTAATAAGCCATAACTGATGCGGAAAGTATAAAAAATAGGAAGTATTGTACAAATGAAGACGTGTCAGTGAGACAGAAGTTTTTCCTCACTGATAATTCATGTTTTCTACTAATATAAGACACGTGTTTTTATTTAACAGGAATTCTGTCTTGAAAAATGATTTCGAAATGTAACGTATTAAGGTTGCAGGTGATTTTTGTTCCTGTACAACTTAGAGTGTTTATCTGTTTCTCCTCAGTAACCTCTTTATGTTCACTTTAAACGTAAACATTTTGACCTAATAATGTATAACTATTCAGGGTTTTTTTCCACAGTGAAAAATCTACATTTTTGCATATGTGTTTAAATTTGTCATAAGTAAAAAAAATATATATATATATATATATATATTTTTTTTTTTTTCTTCAAAGTGTAGTGACAACTATGTCCACCAAGTCCATGTTTTCACCAATGTTTTTCTACTTTGTCGTCACAATATCTCAACAGATTGTCTGAATTTTTGAGGTGGTATGGGAGGTAGAAGGAAAGAAAAGCTGCTTAGATTTTTGAAGCAGGCCCAAGTACAGCTCTGGGACAATTGTTAATGGCTTGTTTATGAAGAGATAAATGTGGAAACCAGCAATCAGATGATCAGGCCTGCGGCTGGACTCTTAGTGTCCTCTAAATTGTTTAAGTGCACTGGGCGTTTCCTTCTTTCCCTGCAGATATGCTGATAACAGTGCTTGGCAGTTTTTGCTTTTAACTGTGATCTGACAAGATTAAATCTACCTACACAAATGTTTCCAAAATGTTCTTCTCAAAGAACAAACACCCATTTAGAAATTACTGATAACTCTAAGTGATATTAACTTTACTCTGTTGTGCAAACTAGTCTTTTGCAAAAGTCTACACAGTGCATTTCTTGTTTTATATGAAATCCCCCAGAAACTGGTGTCTGTGTCTTTCAGAGGGTGTTACACATTGGACAGTTGACAATAAAGCACAGCAGATCCATCCAACACAGTTCTGTATGGAGGAGCCCTCTTATACCCATAGTTGTGGAGCAGACTGTAAGTGAATTTACATGTATTCATGATAATAATGAAAGCTCTTCAGCTCCGCCCCACACCTCTCAAGGTGAGGAAAGTGTTGGACGAGCTGCTTAGTCTGCTGCTACCACTACTCGGACCCGGATAAATGGCTGAATATGAATGAATGAAAGTGAGAAATATATTTGGTAACTCTTTAATGTTTTCTTTGAAAAACTATTAATTCTGAATTTACAATTTTAATTAGGGTTGGGACGACAAATGAAAATCATTAGTTGACTAGTCATGTACCATTAGTCATTCATTAGTCAACTAGTCAGTGACTAAATTTGACATTGAATGAATTAAGCCAGTTTCAAATCTTCATGGTGAAACTCAAATGTGACATTTATTTTAACAAATATAACCACAAAATCACAAAAAAAAAAAAAATCTGCATTAGCATGAAGCCAATACCTGCATTCATTTACTAGGCATAGACTACCTATTTGAGCTGACTAATGGGGCAGCGCAGTCTTGTTCCCACTGGAGAAGGGAAGACAAGGCCAATGGGAGAGGTTGTTTCGGTAAATTTTAGCAAGATATAATGGGCTGTCCCCGGAAGTACAGCTTTTGTGTCATATGCTCTTTCATTTAACCCCTTTATCGCCCACCCTCAAATGAGACTACGGTGCCTAATTCACTTGCCAAGATTCACACGCTTTCTACACTGAGTGAAGGGAGTGGCGGTAGGTCCAGCAGGTCTATTCTTGTAAGGGTTAAATGAACTTAATTAATGGTTTTCAAGGCAGATGTCAACTAGTTGTAGCCGACTCTTATGACTAGTCGTCTCATCCCTAATTTTAATATAAATTAATTATATTAATATAATTTATAAGTTATTTGTATTCCACTTGTTTACATCTTAAATAATTATGCTTGCTGAAACCATTGACTTTTCCCAGCATGGGGTGAATAAAGTCTTTAGTTATTATCAGATGTTTTTACAGCCTTTGAAATTAAATGTGTCAAAGTTATTTTTGTTGTTTTGTTGTCAGGGTAGAGGAGAACGAGCATACGACATTTATTCTCGACTCTTGAAGGAGAGAATCATTTGTGTGATGGGACCTGTAAGTGGATGATTATTTGATGGATTCATTGAATCCTTTTTTCTTTTTCCTTACATGTTTTAAAGTGATTCTTCTCTAACTGTCCCTCAGATTGATGACTCCATAGCCAGTCTGGTTATCGCTGCAGCTGCTCATTTCTGCAGTCAGAAAGCACAACAAACCCATCCACATGTACATCAACAGCCCTGGTACGACTGTACGTTCAGAAGGAATAAAAGTTTCAATTAAAGTCGCAGTGCATGAAAAGGCGACTGTTTTGTTTTTGGAGCAAATAATTCATGTCCGGACAAATTTCTGAGGTTTCAGCAAAGGTACAAACATAATATTTTCTTCTCCCTGCAAAGATTTATTTATTTATTTTAATGTTTCACACAGTTGTTATATTTATTTTAGTTAATCCTCTTCAAAATGTTTGACTATCCAAGACACTGTAAAGTTGTTTGGGATGGAATTGTTTTTGTCAAAGTTTTCCAGTAGTTTTAATAAGTCAGTGACCTATACTTTTTCATAAATAAAACCAACATGACCAACATGCACACCAAGCATGTAGTCATTTGTTTTTTTTCCCTGGCAGCTTGGAAAAAAATCTGAGAATTGGCAGCTTGTCAGAGCTTCTATAAATAAAGCCAACAGCGAGTCATTTGAAGCTTTGATAGTAATAAAAACCATAAAGTTCACTTTGATGAGTTACAAGCTTTCAGCAGGTTTCAAGTAGATTTTCATAAAATACTGATGTGAGTCCTACTCGGACGGACTGCGTTACTAATAGTTGGAATTTATCTCACATACTCAACATGCTTTTCGTAGTCCTTGGCTACCTTCATGCCTTAACCACTTTAACTTTCCAGTCACGTTCTCTATTTATACTGCTTGACAAAATAAATAAACTGGCAGAAGAGCTCATGATGATTTTCTGCTTTTCCTTCTCTGTCATTCCTCCCTCTCCTTCCCCTCCTCCTCCGTCCCTCCAGGCGGCGTGGTGACAGCAGGCCTGGCCATTTACGACACCATGCAGTACATCCTCAATCCTATTTCCACCTGGTGTGTTGGGCAGGCAGCCAGTATGGGCAGCCTACTGTTGGCAGCAGGGTCAGTGGGCATGAGGCATTCACTGCCCAACGCCCGCATCATGGTGCACCAGCCATCAGGAGGTGCCAGGGTAAGACTGTAACAATTATCCTTGAGTTTTGCAACTGTGAGTTTGTGATCAGAAAATCTAGGGGCAGCAAAATTGATCATATTCAGTCATAGGGAGCTGGAGCCCGTCGCAGCTGTCGCCGACAGTGCTCACATATATGTGCAGTGTTTTCATGTGTGAAAGCTGCAAACACCAGCGAGTTGTTTATCAGGTCCAAAACCTAAAAGCACTGACTGCTCATGATGACATCACCACACTGCAGTGCTACTCCAGGTTGCCTCCTGCTAACACGCAATTTGCCAATATTCTGTTTTGTATATTAGCGGCTCCAATTATGAACATGAATGCATTCAATGTTTTTTAAATTTAGACTGGTTGTGTGTTTGATCAGCTTTGGGGGTATTGAATGGTAATTAATGATATTTGACAACATAAAGTCATTGAGTTTCAGTTTGTCTCTTTTTAATTGGATTTGTTCAGTATTTTGAAAATGTTTATTTTAAATCACAACTTTGCACATTTTATCCTATTTACTACACCTCATACATTCTTTCATTTCAGGCTCATTTTTATTTTTATTTTTTTTTTATGAAAACTACAGTTATGAGCAACTTTTGCTTTATTTTCTTTTTAAAAATCATTGTTAAATTTGAAGTTGCTGTAAGAAATGTTTTCAAAACTGATTCCAGCTGCAGTTTTTGGCTGTGGTACTAATAGAACGAGGAGTCACTCAGTGTTGTTTCATACGATGAGATGACATTTGTGTTGTGTTCAGGGTCAAGCCACAGACATTGCCATCCAGGCGGAGGAGATCCTGAAGCTGAAGAAACAAATCAACAACATCTACGCCAAACACACCGGCCAGCTGCTGGAAACCATTGGTAGGTTTGTTCAGTCATACAGCTTTGATCTGCAGTCAGTGTTTGTCATTTCAAGGAGCTGATAGAGTCAGAAGGACATTTGAGCAAAGCAGCATACTGGACAGCTGGCTGCATAAGTATTTGGACAGTGACTTTTTGGTACGTACCTCGTTTTTGAGGTCATGGTTCGGTTCATTTTCGGTACAGTATGGGAACAAAATGCAAAGCCTAAATTGGCTTGTTGTTTAACCAACAATTTATTGTAACATTATACAAACAGGAAAATAAAATAATTGCAAAGTGCTGCCTGATAGTAAGTTAAATAAATGTTCTCAAATAAACAACAAATATATGAATGTTATAAAAATAAATTCCTAGTAAACAGCTTTTAACAAAACCTTTCCACAAGTAAAGCGTAGCACAACAGTTCCAGCATGAAGCCCTGTTCAATTTTATTCAATCTTCATATTTTTTGCCAGAAAAATTAATTTGTTCAAAACTGTCACACTGTATAAGGATTTTTAAAGAGAATTAATGTTAAAGAATCCTTTTACTTTTGTACAATTTATTTTACATCTCTTTCTATTAACTGTTTAATATATCTTTTTAAATCAAGTTTTGAAAACAAAAACATTGTGGGAGAGGCAAAAAAGTGAGTAAAACCACCTTAAAGTATTTAGAACCACAAATAAACTTGATTCTTGGTTTGTTTATTTATTTTGCCATTAAAATAAAAAAAAAACTTCTAAAGGCCAGGGCCTCTTAAAGTCTGGGGACTATTTAATCACAGAGCAGCAAATGAGGTCAGTAGGCTGAGCAAGTCCGAGTGAGGAGGATTGAAGATAATCCTCCGCTCAGTGCTTTCAGGCAGTGGAGGAGGCGGAGACCCGCTACCGCTTGGTGACAACAGAGACTTTCACTTTCAGTCGCCAAACATCAGAAAAGTCTCCAGTAATGCCAGGAAAAGTAGCTAGATTTGTCGCTAGTTGCTTTTGAGAAAATAAGTCGTCAAGAGGGTTTGGAAAGTCACCAGATTTAGCGAGAAAGTGGCCAAGTTGGCAACACTGAATGTAAACGCACGCAACGCGAACTCACCCGTGCTCAACCCTGTACCGAAATGAATGTCCCGTACCGAAATGGTTCAATATAAATACATGTATCGTTACACCCTTACTCTGTAAACAACCATAGTAGAGTTGAAATCACACAATCTAGAGATGTTTGTTTCAATTCCCACCTGTGGCATTTCTGTGTGGAGTTTGTATGTTCTCTCTGTGTTTGTGTGCGTTCTCCGGCTTCCTCCCACATACAAAGACATGCATCCATTGCCCTGTGACTGCTGGGATAGGCTACAGCTCCTCCCCCCATGACCCTTAATTGGAGTAACTCTTTGAAGATGAGTGAGTGATGATTGAAGTAATAGCAAATTTGACTGACAAGAGGTTTCATGGCCAAGTGTGTCCTGTTCCTTTGTCATGTTATGGAAAATTAAACAAATGGTATGGTATGATTTATTTCTCAGGGACAGTGCACAATAATACATTGACCTAAAAAACAGGAAAGATGCATTGTGCCAGGTTATAGCAAAATACTAATTTCCACCTGTAGTCCCTGGACAGGTTTGATGTCTAACTATAAGTGAGAGTTTGTAAGTGAAAAGAAAGTCCATTTAGCACAAAGACTATTCATACTGTAAACATATCATACCTCGCCCCTCAAATATACCATTCATAAAAACTTCAACATTTTATCAATTCAAAGACATATACAAAAGATACCACTTTGTTCACACTCATCATATATATATAGTGGTGGGTGCAAACTTGCTTTGATAAAAGCCATTTCTTTGTCAGCTGTGCAAATGTTGGAAAAGTTGTACATTTCATTATGTCGTTTGGTAAGATATTCCACTGACTAGAGGCAACAACAGAAAAGGCAGATTTGGCAAAAGAGGTCCTACATTTTGCAATGCTGCACTCTCCTCTAGAGGTCGCCCTTGTAGCTTGAGTTCTTTCTTTTTTTTTGGTAACTTTTTATTTATGGTATTTTTGTTACAATAAGAACACTGAGAAAAACAGAGAGGGGAAAAAAACAAATGAAAACTTGAGGTCATTAAGTAAATACACATCACAATCAGCACATAACTGATTAACCTATGTTGTTGATTCTGTCATTCATGTAAACGAACCATTTTCCCCACCTTCTCTCTCCGATTTCTTTTTGTAGCCATAAGGAATAGGTCATCTGCTCGAGTAGGTGTAAATGTTTTACAATGCTAACAAATGTGCCCACAGTAGGGGTGTCTTTCTGAAGCCAATATTTAGTGATTGCCTTCTTCCCTGCAGCCATCAGAATTTTTAGGAGATACTCATCATCTTTGTCCAATTCCTCAGAAAAATTACCTAAATACAGATAAAGAAATGTCGCATCCACACTAAAACCCAAAACCTTAACAATAACTTCCGTCACCTCCCTCCAGTAAGTCTGGATGGGGGGCACAACCAAAATATGTGGGCATGGTCCACCATGTTTTCTCCACATTCTCTCCAGCATCCCAGCTGAGTGTCTGTTTGTTTGCTTTTTTGCTTAGGGGTTATAAAGAAGCGAATCAGATTCTTCCAGCAAAAGTCTCTCCACCCCAATAAATTAGTAGTAGTTGACTGTGTTATCCAAGCGTTCACCCATATGTCCTTTGTTATTACAATGTCCAGTTCTTTTTCCCAGCGTTGTTTCACATATTCTGTGGAGTCCTTCTTAAGAGATGTGACAGCATGGTACAGTTTACTTATCAGTCCTTTACTGCTCCTGCAGTTATATCAATCAATCAATTTTATTTATATAGCGCCAAATCACAAGAAACAGTTGCCCCAAGGCGCTTCATATTGTAAGGCAAGGCCATACAATAATTACGTAAAAACCCCAATGGTCAAAACGACCCCCTGTGAGCAAGCACTTGGCGACAGTGGGAAGGAAACTCCCCCCCCCTAACAGGAAGAAACCTCCAGCAGAACCAGGCCCAGGGAGGGGCAGTCCTCCGCTGGGCCTGGTTGGGGCTGAGGGAGAGAACCAGGAAAAAGACATGCTGTGGAGGGGAGCAGAGATCAATCACTAATGATTAAATGCAGAGTGGTGCATACAGAGCAAAAAGAGAAAGAAACACTCAGTGCATCATGGGAACCCCCCAGCAGTCTAAGTCTATAGCAGCATAACTAAGGGATGGTTCAGGGTCACCCGATCCAGACCTAACTATAAGCTTTAGCAAAAAGGAAAGTTTTAAGCCTAATCTTAAAAGTAGAGAGGGTGTCTGTCTCCCTGATCCGAATTGGGAACTGGTTCCACAGGAGAGGAGCCTGAAAGCTGAAGGCTCTGCCTCCCATTCTACTCTTACAAACCCTAGGAACTACAAGTAAGCCTGCAGTCTGAGAGCGAAGCGCTCTATTGGGGTGATATGGTACTATGAGGTCCCTAAGATAAGATGGGACCTGATTATTCAAAACCTTATAAGTAAGAAGAAGAATTTTAAATTCTATTCTAGAATTAACAGGAAGCCAATGAAGAGAGGCCAATATGGGTGAGATATGCTCTCTCCTTCTAGTCCCCGTCAATACTCTAGCTGCAGCATTTTGAATTAACTGAAGGCTTTTCAGGGAACTTTTAGGACAACCTGATAATAATGAATTACAATAGTCCAGCCTAGAGGAAATAAATGCATGAATTAGTTTTTCAGCATCACTCTGAGACAAGACCTTTCTGATTTTAGAGATATTGCGTAAATGCAAAAAAGCAGTCTTACATATTTGTTTAATATGCGCTTTGAATGACATATCCTGATCAAAAATGACTCCAAGATTTCTCACAGTATTACTAGAGGTCAGGGTAATGCCATCCAGAGTAAGGATCTGGTTAGACACCATGTTTCTAAGATTTGTGGGGCCAAGTACAATAACTTCAGTTTTATCTGAGTTTAAAAGCAGGAAATTAGAGGTCATCCATGTCCTTATGTCTGTAAGACAATCCTGCAGTTTAGCTAATTGGTGTGTGTCCTCTGGCTTCATGGATAGATAAAGCTGGGTATCATCTGCGTAACAATGAAAATTTAAGCAATGCCGTCTAATAGTACTGCCTAAGGGAAGCATGTATAAAGTGAATAAAATTGGTCCTAGCACAGAACCTTGTGGAACTCCATAATTAACCTTAGTCTGTGAAGAAGATTCCCTATTTACATGAACAAATTGTAATCTATTAGATAAATATGATTCAAACCACTGCAGCGCAGTGCCTTTAATACCTAGGGCATGCTCTAATCTCTGTAATAAAATTTTATGGTCAACAGTATCAAAAGCAGCACTGAGGTCTAACAGAACAAGCACAGAGATGAGTCCACTGTCTGAGGCCATAAGATGATCATTTGTAACCTTCACTAATGCTGTTTCTGTACTATGATGAATTCTAAAACCTGACTGAAACTCTTCAAATAGACCATTCCTCTGCAGATGATCAGTTAGCTGTTTTACAACTACCCTTTCAAGAATTTTTGAGAGAAAAGGAAGGTTGGAGATTGGCCTATAATTACCTAAGATAGCTGGGTCAAGTGATGGCTTTTTAAGTAATGGTTTAATTACTGCCACCTTAAAAGCCTGTGGTACATAGCCAACTAATAAAGATAGATTGATCATATTTAAGATCGAAGCATTAAATAATGGTAGGGCTTCCTTGAGCAGCCTGGTAGGAATGGGGTCTAATAGACATGTTGATGGTTTGGATGAAGTAACTAATGAAAATAACTCAGACAGAACAATCTGAGAGAAAGAGTCTAACCAAATACCGGCATCACTGAAAGCAGACAAAGATAACGATACGTCTTTGGGATGGTTATGAGTCATTTTTTCTCTAATAGTTAAAATTTTATTAGCAAAGAAAGTCATGAAGTCATTACTAGTTAAAGTTAAAGGAATACTCGGCTCAATAGAGCTCTGACTCTTTGTCAGCCTGGCTACAGTGCTGAAAAGAAACCTGGGGTTCTTATTTTCTTCAATTAGTGATGAGTAGTAAGATGTCCTAGCTTTAGGGAGGGCTTTTTTATAGAGCAACAGATTCTTTTTCCAGGCTAAGTGAAGATCTTCTAAATTAGTGAGACGCCATTTCCTCTCCAACTTACGGGTTATCTGCTTTAAGCTGCGAGTTTGTGAGTTATACCACGGAGTCAGGCACTTCTGATTTAAAGCTCTCTTTTTCAGATTAGCTACAGCATCCAAAGTTGTCTTCACTATTGACGAGATACTCTATCTCACTTACAGAGTTTAGGTAGCTACTCTGCACTGTGTTGGTATATGGCATTAGAGAACATAAAGAAGGAATCATATCCTTAAACCTAGTTACAGTGCTTTCTGAAAGACTTCTAGTGTAATGAAACTTATTCCCCACTGCTGGGTAGTCCATCAGAGTAAATGTAAATGTTATTAAGAAATGATCAGACAGAAGGGAGTTTTCAGGGAATACTGTTAAGTCTTCAATTTCCATACCATAAGTCAGAACAAGATCTAAGATATGATTAAAGTGGTGGGTGGACTCTCAGCATCTGTGTGGATGTTAAAATCGCCCACTATAATTATCTTATCTGAGCTAAGCACTAAGTCAGACAAAAGGTCTGAAAATTCACAGAGAAACTCACAATAACGACCAGGAGGACGATAGATAACAACAAATAAAACTGTTTTTTGGGACTTCCAATTTGGATGGACAAGACTAAGAGTCAAGCTTTCAAATGAATTAAAGCTCTGTCTGGGTTTTTGATTAATTAATAAGCTGGAATGGAAGATTGCTGCTAATCCTCCGCCTCAGCCCGTGCTACGAGCATTCTGGCAGTTAGTGTGACTCGGGGGTGTTGACTCATTTAAACTAACATATTCATCCTGCTGTAACCAGGTTTCTGTAAGGCAGAATAAATCAATATGTTGATCAATTATTATATCATTTACTAACAGGGACTTAGAAGAGAGAGACCTAATGTTTAATAGACCACATTTAACTGTTTCAGTCTGTGGTGCAGTTGAAGGTGCTATATTATTTTTTCTTTTTGAATTTTTATGCTTAAATAGATTTTTGCTGGTTATTGGTGGTCTGGGAGCAGGCACCGTCTCTACGGGGATGGGGTAATGAGGGGATGGCAGGGGGAGAGAAGCTGCAGAGAGATGTGTAAGACTACAACTCTGCTTCCTGGTCCCAACCCTGGATAGTCACGGTTTGGAGGATTTAAGAAAATTGGCCAGATTTCTAGAAATGAGAGCTGCTCCATCCAAAGTGGGATGGATGCCGTCTCTCCTAACAAGACCAGGTTTTCCCCAGAAGCTTTGCCAATTATCTATGAAGCCCACCTCATTTTTTGGACACCACTCAGACAGCCAGCAATTCAAGGAGAACATGCGGCTAAACATGTCACTCCCGGTCCGATTGGGGAGGGGCCCAGAGAAAACTACAGAGTCCGACATTGTTTTTTGCAAAGTTACACACCGATTCAATGTTAATTTTAGTGACCTCCGATTGGCGTAACCGGGTGTCATTACTGCCGATGTGAATTACAATCTTACCAAATTTACGCTTAACCTTAGCCAGCAGTTTCAAATTTCCTTCAATGTCGCCTGCTCTGGCCCCCGGAAGACAATTGACTATGGTTGCTGGTGTCGCTAACTTCACATTTCTCAAAACAGAGTCGCCAATAACCAGAGTTTGATCCTCGGCGGGTGTGTCGCCGAGTGGGGAAAAACGGTTAGAAATGTGAACGGGTTGGCGGTGTACACGGGGCTTCTGTTTAGGGCTACGCTTCCTCCTCACAGTCACCCAGTCGGCCTGCTTTCCCGGCTGCTCGGGATCTGCCAGAGGGAAACTAACGGCGGCTAAGCTACCTTGGTCCGCACCGACTACAGGGGCCTGGCTAGCTGTCTCCAATTCACCCAGCCTGGCCTCCAAAGCTACGAATAAACTACACTTATTACAAGTACCATTACTGCTAAAGGAGGCCGAGGAATAACTAAACATTTCACACCCAGAGCAGAAAAGTGCGGGAGAGACAGGAGAAGCCGCCATGCTAAACCGGCTAAGAGCTAGTAGCTGCGCTAAGCTAGCGGATTCCTAAAAACACACAAAGTGAATAATGTGTAAATAATTTAGAGGTGATTCAGCAGAGGGAGTGCTTTAGTTAAGGCACGTGAAGATTACACTGTGAAACAAATCGTTATCTAGGTAACTAGATCAATCTAACTGTGCAGATTAAACAGCTAACAGATACAGAAAAACACCGCTGTGCTTCGGAACAGGAAGTGATACAATACCGCAGTGAGAGCCAACCACCAGTATGCATCAACAAATAACTGAACAACCTTAGACCATTCTTTCTGGTCAGAGTCCCTAACCTCTTTACAGAAATAATCAGAGATTTGTAAGTATCTGTAAAAATCCTGTCTCCTCAACCCATAAATGTTCAAAACTATGAGGTGTTCTGTCTTTAACTATTGTACATAGAGATGTGATACCACGATAAACCCATTGTTTGTATCTGAAATTATACAATGATGGCTTATAGTCAGGGTCATAAGCAGGCCACTTGAGTAGTTTTACCTCCCTCTGGAGCTGATAGCGTTGAACAATTTCAAACCATATCTTCAATGATAAGTTCTGTGTTTTGTTGATATTTTCAATAATATGGAGGGATCTCCTAATATTATCCTGTGTTTGTCTATTTCTAATGAATCCGGTTTGGTCCTCATCTATTATATTCAAGTTGTTCTTTCTGAGCACAATGTGACAAACCGTAGGGGAGGAGCAGCCATATCATAGATGATTTTAAAGAGTAGACAGATATTTGCATGTATTATTAGATTGTCAAAATTTAGAAAATCATACTTAGAAAGAATAAGACAATGATATTGTCTGGATTTCCTGGCTTTAGGACTAGTCACGCAATACAGAAGGCGTGAGAGAATCATAGAATTTAAATACATATGAGATGCCTCAATAGTAAGAGATCCTTGAATGTACCTAAAATTTGCCAGATTAAATTTTAAAGAATTACACAATTTCTTGACATGATTTTTAAAAGTCAAGGTTGGGTCAAGGGTAACGCCCAAGTAGGTGAAATTGTTTACATTTTTTTTATTTTTTTTTCCCATTTACTGTATATGGATGTCTGGTTGATTTAAAGGTTTTTGTCTGTTTGTAAAGTACATTGCAACCATTTTGTCAACATTTAGTGTGAGACAGCAATTTTGTAGCCAAGCAGCAACCTTTTTCAATTCTCCTGTTAATTTTGTGGCCACTTCTGTCATGCTCTTTCCGTGACTAAACAGGACAGTATCGTCCGCATACATAATGATGTTAATGTCACACACCGATGGAAGATCATTAATGTACAAACTAAAAAGCAGCGGCCCTAAAATGGAACCCTGCGGAACTCCCATATAAAACTCCCAAATAAAAGGCCCAGAGTTGATTCTAAGTGTTGAACTTGCATTGGACTTTCATTGCACCTCTCAAGTTGAGGGCCAAGGAGGTGCCCATGTTACTAAAGGAGGCCAAAATTATGTAGGCATATAACAGAAACTTTAGGAATGGCCAAATCATCAATTTGGTACATGTTAAAAAGAAGGAATGCATTGGGCCCAGTGATAGACTGGCGACTTATCTAGGGTGTACCCCATGATCTTTCACCCAGTGGGATAGGGTCCAACCCTCATGACCCTTAACTGGAATACACAGGTTTAGAAAATGGATGGAAGGGTGACATGCAGTGATGAAGTAAGCAACACAAAAAAGGCCTGAAGACAACTGAAGTGGATGATGGCAGAAAAACGTGTGACAATATCAAAGTCCAGAGCACCGTGTAGGAGTTTATCTGTCAGTCTGCAACCAAGAGACACCTTCATGAATGGAACTATAGTGTTTACGAAAAAAAACCTTTGAACAACCAAGTTCAACTTTCACGAGACTAATAAGTGTGTGGAATGGCTCATGAGCCAAGATCTTGAGTGCTGCAGTCAGAATTTGACATCCTCTCACTGTCCAAGTACTTACGTACCTAAATGCCTATTTGACATAGATGATTAGAAAAGTGGCAACATAGTAACCCTACAGTTGTATAAAAAAATAGATCTGATTGAATTTGTTGGGTGACATAAGTGTTCCTTGCAGGAAGCGGACTCATTGTAGAGGTCAAGAAAAATTTTCCAAGAATCCCCACCCCGGTTTTCAATTTGCAAATCTTGCTCCATCTCATGAACCCTTGTAGACTTTGAAAGACATGCTTTTGAACTACTGCTCATTCTTTCCACTCTTCCCTTTGTGTTTTTTTTTTTTTTTAGAGGCCGTAATGGAACGGGATCGCTACATGAGCCCCATGGAGGCGCAGGATTTTGGTATCATCGACCGGGTTCTTGTCCACCCCCCTCGCGCTGGTCAGGATGAGCCAGAGCTGGTTCAGAAGGAGTCAGCGTCTTCAACCAGTCCTCCTCCAGCACCTGAGTCTTCGATCCCAGAGCAGACCTCACCTGGGACCATTCCCACCTCCTCATACAAACCTGGGCCATGAACCTTCAGAACTGTTAGGGGTCTGCAAGCAGATCTTAGGATTTGATGCCTGAGAAGGGCACGAAGCCTCTGTGGTGTATTTTAGTTATTTCTCTTTGTTACCTTCTGGCACCAACATTAAATTTACACATGTGCAGGCACTGCGGCATATTTATGCAAGCGATCAAAACAAGGAGTGCTTTTATTTAACAAGAAAACCAAGTTATTTATTAAAAAAGCAAGTAACATGGTTAACCTGTGACTCTTGTTACATTGGAGGTAGATCTGAACTAGCTTGGTTCCTGAACTGTTCCTTTGAAAACTAAATGCTAAAAATCTATTTTTGTGTCACAACAAATTTTGTTGATTGCAAACATTGGCCAGCCCTCTTCAATTACACAGCAGCTCTGCAGGAAATATGGACATTAGCCAAATTATCAGACTATAACTTGAGCAGCGTGTCATTTTTTTCCCCTACTCTTCCCACAACCTTTGTTGGATTTCCACTAAACCTGATATATAGATGAAGGTCAACCCTGGAACTGCTCTTCAAATGGCTAGTTTTGGCATAGGTCAATAACAATAAGGTCAAAGGTTTTGCTTTTGGAGGGTGATCACTCTAATGTCCACCAAACTTTGCACAGATATGTTGGTGGATTCTCGAATTGCCCAGAAAAGATCAAAGCTTAATCATTGGGACCAAACCTACTACCCTTACAGTGCAGCCAGAAAGTATTCACTTTTTCCACATTTGGTTATGTTACGGTCATATTCCAAAATGGAGGAAATTCATTTTTTACCTCAAAATTATACACACAAAACCCTGTAACGACAATGTGAAAAAAGGTTTTGGAGATTTTGGCAAATATATTAAAAATAAAAAAAAACTAAGATCACACGTACGTAAGTATTCACAGCCTTTGTCATGAAGCTCAAAATTGAGTTCAGGTGCATCCTGTTTCCACTGATCATCCTTGAGATGTTGCTAGTTTAATTGGAGTCCACCTGGGGTAAATTCAGTTGATTGGACATGATTTAGAAAGACACACCTGTCTACATATAAGGTCTCCCAGTTGACAGTGCATGTCAGAGCACAAACCAAGCAAGAAGTCAAAGGAATTGTCTGTAGACCTCTGAGATACGATTGTCTCGAGACACAATTCTACTGCTTTGAAGGTCCCAATGAGCACAGTGCACTCAATCAAGAACACCCAGGCCCATTCTTTGTGTGATGTGGAGTTGCAACAGTAAGGACAACTGGCATAAAACCAGGGCTACTTTCGATTAATCTGCCTGGACTTGAAAAGGCTAAAACCTTTCACCCTTGTGTTTTTACAATATGCTGCAACACACTGATCAGGCATATCGACAAACAAGTCCCTGAGAGCTGTGTTTAATCAAAGTTTCTGCCGCAAAAAAAAAAAAAAAAGTGTAAACAATGGCCGCCAAGCGTGCAAAGCCGATATGGTCTACAGGCAGTGAAAGTCAAAGTCAGCTTTGTCAAATATGCTATACATGCTCGACATACAGCACTACTACCAAGCTAAGTAAAAAAATTTACCTTAAATATTGCTGATTTACAAAATAAAAATATAAAACAGTGTAAACAGTGTAGGAAATGTAAGTGTAAACCTTTTTTACATGTAATAAGACTATGTTGTCTTTAATTGTCATATCCACTTTAAACTAACATGAACCACAATGACATTTAAATCCCAAAACTCTCATGGAGCATTGCAGCACAATGTCCATTGTTTACGGGTTAGCTAAAATTGCTCATATGTCCAAAAATATTTGTCCTATTAACCTTCCATTTTCATAGTCCTTGACCCAAAATACATATTCATACCAAACGGCAAATGTCAGCTCTCCCTGGTTTTTACATGATCAAAGCCACGCACGCACACACACACACGCCACTGTGCTATTATAATATAGTTCAGTTTATTTTGAGTGAAACCACACCTCCCTGTGAATGTAGAAAGTTAACAAAAAATGTATGCCAAAAAATAAACTTAGGGCAACAATTACCTGCATATAGAACCACACAGACATGCTTGTCATACATCTCTGACTGATGCATGAGATTTATTCTCATGCATCAGATTCCCTGGGAAAACAGCTAACTGATCATCTGCAGAGGAATGGTCTATTTGAAGAGTTTCAGTCAGGTTTTAGAATTCATCATAGTACAGAAACAGCATTAGTGAAGGTTACAAATGATCTTCTTATGGCCTCGGACAGTGGACTCATCTCTGTGCTTGTTCTGTTAGACCTCAGTGCTGCTTTTGATACTGTTGACCATAAAATTTTATTACAGAGATTAGAGCATGCCATAGGTATTAAAGGCACTGCGCTGCGGTGGTTTGAATCATATTTGTCTAATAGATTACAATTTGTTCATGTAAATGGGGAATCTTCTTCACAGACTAAAGTTAATTATGGAGTTCCACAAGGTTCTGTGCTAGGACCAATTTTATTCACTTTATATATGCTTCCCTTAGGCAGTATTATTAGACGGTATTGCTTAAATTTTCATTGTTACGCAGATGATACCCAGCTTTATCTATCCATGAAGCCAGAGGACACACACCAATTAGCTAAACTGCAGGATTGTCTTACAGACATAAAGACATGGATGACCTCTAATTTCCTGCTTTTAAACTCAGATAAAACTAAAGTTATTGTACTTGGCCCCACAAATCTTAGAAACATGGTGTCTAACCAGATCCTTACTCTGGATGGCATTACCCTGACCTCTAGTAATACTGTGAGAAATCTTGGAGTCATTTTTGATCAGGATATGTCATTCAAAGCGCATATTAAACAAATATGTAGGACTGCTTTTTTGCATTTACGCAATATCTCTAAAATTAGAAAGGTCTTGTCTCAGAGTGATGCTGAAAAACTAATTCATGCATTTATTTCCTCTAGGCTGGACTATTGTAATTCATTATTATCAGGTTGTCCTAAAAGTTCCCTAAAAAGCCTTCAGTTAATTCAAAATGCTGCAGCTAGAGTACTGACGGGGACTGGAAGGAGAGAGCATATCTCACCCATACTGGCCTCTCTTCATTGGCTTCCTGTTAATTCTAGAATAGAATTTAAAATTCTTCTTCTTACTTATAAGGTTTTGAATAATCAGGTCCCATCTTATCTTAGGGACCTCGTAGTACCATATCACCCCAATAGAGCGCTTCGCTCTCAGACTGCAGGCTTACTTGTAGTTCCTAGGGTTTGTAAGAGTAGAATGGGAGGCAGAGCCTTCAGCTTTCAGGCTCCTCTCCTATGGAACCAGCTCCCAATTCAGATCAGGGAGACAGACACCCTCTCTACTTTTAAGATTAGGCTTAAAACTTTCCTTTTTGCTAAAGCTTATAGTTAGGGCTGGATCAGGTGACCCTGAACCATCCCTTAGTTATGCTGCTATAGACGTAGACTGCTGGGGGGTTCCCATGATGCACTGTTTCTTTCTCTTTTTGCTCTGTATGCACCACTCTGCATTTAATCATTAGTGATCGATCTCTGCTCCCCTCCACAGCATGTCTTTTTCCTGGTTCTCTCCCTCAGCCCCAACCAGTCCCAGCAGAAGACTGCCCCTCCCTGAGCCTGGTTCTGCTGGAGGTTTCTTCCTGTTAAAAGGGAGTTTTTCCTTCCCACTGTAGCCAAGTGCTTGCTCACAGGGGGTCGTTTTGACCGTTGGGGTTTTACATAATTATTGTATGGCCTTGCCTTACAATATAAAGCGCCTTGGGGCAACTGTTTGTTGTGATTTGGCGCTATATAAAAAAAATTGATTGATTGATTGATTGATTTATTCAGACTATTTGATAATCTTAACTGCCAGTGAATATATACTCGTATATATAAAAACACTCCTGTGCCTTTCCAAACCCCAGCTGCTTTCATCATCACATGATGGAGCAGCTTGTCTTCAAAGAGGCGGTCCAGCGCAGCCAGCCCAGTTTGTCATCTTGGTAAGGCGGGTAGCGCAAACTGTTCAGTCGTTCCAGACCCCAGCCACGCAGCATGCAGGCGCGCCGGTGGCTGAACGTCTCGAAGCCCCAGCGGCCGTGGTAGTGGCCAAAGCCGCTGCCACCTGGAAGGATGCAGCACAGAATGCATTATGACTAAACGGGACATAAATGTGCACAACCTGATTTCGCTATAGCTCTCATGCCCTCGATATTACCACATTTCCTCTCAGATTTCAGTTGTAAAACATCTGAGCTGTGGTACTTTTTTGAACATTTACAACACAGGAATGCAAGACTCAAACCAGGGTCATACATACCTACACCTCCAAACGGGAGGCCTGGCAGGGTCATGTAGACAATCCCATCATTAGAGCAGAACCCTCCACTGCTGGTCTTTTCCAGCACATTGTTTACAACCTTAAAAAAAAAAAAAAAACATGTAAAACATAATAATTCTATGAAGCAAATTGGCAGAGTTGCATGTTCTTACAGAGGACTCATCAGAGAAAACGTAGAGAGCCAGTGGCTTCTCCCTGTTGTTGATGAAGCTGATGCATTCCTCCAGAGACTCGACTGTCAAGATGGGCAGAACTGGCCCAAAAATCTCCTCCTCCATCAGGGCGTCATCTTCTAAGACATCCACCACCACCGTGGGAGCTGAAGCCAACAAAACAGGGAACACAATCATATATTTTTGCCACATTATCCATTTATATCCATGCAACCTATTCATGAAAAGTGAAATGCTCCAGTTGGACTAAAGGTAATTAACAAAACATTGTTTTCAATATTCCTGTTATATGTAAAATTAAATGGTACAGAATATGTTCAAATTTATACATTTTTTAAAAAGCTTCTGACATCTGAGCCATAACTATTATTTAATCATTCATTCATTCATTCATTTCCTGCCACTTATCCAGGTCTGTAGCTCACCCCACACTTCCCTATCCTCCACCAAGTCCTCCAACACTTCCTGCTGGATTCCAAGGCATTCACAAGCCAGGTTGGAAACATAATCCCTCCAATGTGTCCTGGGTCTTCCCCTGGTCCTCCTCCCAGTTGGACGTGTCTGGAAATCCTTTCTAAGTAGATGACCAGGGGCATCCTCATCAGGACCCTGAACCACCTTAACTGGTTTTTCAATGTGAAGAAGCAGCAGCTCTACTCAAAGTCCCTACTGGATATTCAAACTTCTCACACTGTCCCTGAGTGAAAGTCCATTTACCGGACAGTCTCTTCATTGTGGCAATCTCTCGGTGGAACTCCATATTTCCATTCATGAAAGTGGAAAAAAAAAAAAGTGAACACAGAGGTGACTGAACAAGTCCAATCTTGATACACAACATTTCTGACAGACGTTGCATGTGGTCGCTGTGGGAAGCTTCTGATGGTTAGGATTTTTTTTCCCTCTCTCCTTCCTCTTTCTCCTCTTTGTTGTTCATCAGCATTTTTTCTAAGACTTCCACTCCCATGTGGATCATTGCTCACCAGCTGGCTTGATCCCTCCCTTGTTCTTCCCATGTCTTCCAGTCGATGGAGCAGCTCTTGAGGTTGTGCTTCAGGAAGTCGCTGTAGCATTTCTTCTGCCCTCCTCAAGACCGTTTTCCTTCCCTCAGCTACAAGTGGAAGATCTGCTGATAGATCTCTTTTCTTCTTCTTGTTAAGACTAAATCTCCTGGTACTACCACCACCGTGCCTTTCATATCATTAAGGCTATAAATGCACAATAAGTACACCCACATACACAGTGTTTTGTACATCTGCTTTACCCACCTATGTACTTGGTCTCCTGATCGCTCTCTCCTCCTACAACAACTTTGCCTTTGGACTTCTTAAGCAGCTCTGTCAGATGATTCCAATGCTTGTGCGACACGATCCGCGACAGATCGCAACTGGTCTGAGGCTCATTGCCATAAAATTCTTCCAGGGCTTTGCGTAAGGCAGGAACCAGGGCGTCACAAGTGGCCTGCGAGCACAGAACATAATCTGGTGCCACACAGCTCTGGCCGGCGTTAAAGAACTTAGCCCACGCCAAGCGGTGGGCAGCAGCTGCAATGTTCACATGACTGTGTATGAAGCACGGACACTTGCCACCAAGTTCCACTGTCACTGGGGTCAGGTAGACTGAGGCCACCTGCAAAATGCTGCGTGCAACAGCCTGAGAACCTGGGCATTGAAAAGTGTTAAAAAATAAATAAACAAATAAATAGAATGGAGAAGCTTTATTCTGGGAATGTGTCATTAATGTTATCAGTTAGATAATATTAAAAGAAAATTTTCTGCTTCAGCAGCCTTTATACACAACTGTTTTCAAAATACAGCTTTTTGATCTCTCCTAGAAGTTCTTGCCTGTGAAGAAGATATGGTCAAATCGATTCTTCAGGAGTGCCTTGGTCTCCTCAGGTCCACCACAAACTACTGCACAGCACTCCTGCAAAATTAATAAAAATGAATAATAAAAATGCATTATCAAACATTAAAACCACTTCTGAAAAGCGTTGTTTTGAGGAAGGATTTGATCAGCTGGGGCCGTAGCTACTGCAAAAGCTCAGTCACTCCAAGTTCACTGCTTGGTCCTGCGGTGAGGAGGTTGGCAAGAGAAGAACAGAGTCTGTGTGAAGGTGTGTGGAGGACAAAATCTGAGGTAGGAGGAAGCCTGGTTATAGAGAACTTTGTGGGTGAGGAGGAGAATTTTGAACTGGATACACTTTGAGACCAAGAACCAGTGAAGATTCTGGAGGACAGGGGTTATGTTGTCTTGGCATGGGTGAGCAGAAAGACAGCAGTGTTCTGGATATACTGGGGTTTATTGAGGACTTTGGAAGGTGTAGCATAAAGAATACTATAGTCCATAATGACAACATGGAAAAGGTTTTTTTTGAAAGTTTTGCAAATTTATATATTTATATATATTTATATATATATATTTATATAAGAAAACCTAAGAAATCACATGTACATAAGTATTCACACCCTTTGCTCAATAGTTTGTTGATGCACCTTTGGCAGCAATTACAGCATCATGTTTTTTAAAATACTCGTATGATGCCACAAGCTTGGTGCACTTATCTTTGGGCAGTTTTGTCTATTCCTCTTTGCAGCACCTCTCACGCGCCATCAGGTTGGATGGGAGCATCAGTGCACAGCCATTTCCATATCTCTCCAAAGATGTTCAATTGGATTCTGGTCTGGGCTCTGGCTGGGCCTCTCAAGGACATTCACAGAGTTGTCCTGAAGCCACTCCTTTGATCTCTTGGCTGTGTTCTTACAGTCATTGCCCTACTGAAAGATGAACCTTCACCTCAATCTGAGGTCAATATCACTCTGGAGCAGGTTTTCATCCAGACTGACTAGTCTCTCAGTTCCTCCCGCTGAAAAACATCCCCACAGCATGATGCTGCCACCACCATGCTTCACTGTAGGGATGGTGCCTGGGTTCTTCCAAACACTACTCCTGGCATTCACACCAAAGAGTTCAATCTTTGTCTCGTCAGACCAGAGAATTTTGTTTTGAGAGACCTTCAGGTGCCTTTTGCAAACTCCAGGCAGGCTGCCATGTGCCTTTGACTAAGGAGTGGCTTCCGTCTGACCACTCTACCATTCAGGCCTGATTGGTGGATTGCTGCAGAGATGGTTGTCCTTCTGGAAGGTTCTCCTCTCTCCACAGCGGAATGCTGGAGCTCTGACAGAGTGACCATAGGGTTCTTGGTCACCTCCCTGACTAAGGCCCTACATGCCCGACCACTTAGTTTAGACAGGCAGCCAACTCTAAGAAAAGTCCTGGTGGATCTGAACTTCTTCCATTTATGGATGATGGAGGCCACTGTGGTCATTGGGGTGGTCATTTATGGAAGGGTACAGAAATGTTTCTGTAGCCTTCCCTAAATTTGTATCTTGAGACATTTGTACCTTGTAGACCTCTGAGACAATCCTGTCTCAGAGGTCTACAATCTATTCCTTTGACTTCATGCTTGGTTTGTGCTCTGACATGCACTGTCAACTGTGGGACCTTATATGTAGACAGGTGTGTGTCTTTCCAAATCATGTCCAATCAACTGAAGTTACCCAAGGTGAACTCCAGTTAAGGTGCAGAAACATCTCAAGGATGATCAGTGGAACAAGGATGCACCTGAGCTCAATTTTGAGCTTCATGACAAAAGCTGTGAATACTTAAGTACACGTGATTTCTTAGTTTTTTTACTTGCAATAAATTTGCAAAAATATCAAAAAACAAACAACTTTTTCATATTGTCATTATGGGTTATTGTGTATAGAATTTTGAGAAAAAAATTAATCTATTTTAGAATAAGACTGTAACATACAATGTGGAAAAGGGAATACTGTGAATTCTGAATACTGTAATGAATAATAATAATAATAATAATATAATAATAATAATAATAATAATGAATACTGTGAATACTTTCCAGATGCACGTTATGTAATTTTAGAACATTTACAAAAACAGTACAGACGAGATTTTTTTTTTTAAAAAGTGGTTTTACCTGAGAAAGATATTTGGGGATGAGCTCTGCGATTAGACACTCTGTGGCTGCACTGATCTCCGAAGGCTTGATGACCACACAGTTTCCTAAGCAATGACATCAACATCATCCAGAAAGTGACCAATCAATGACATTGAACAGATGCTTAATAGAAAAAACTGTGACAAACTGCAATACTGTCATCAAAAGTATTTAATGATCTGGGGGGTTGGGGGCGGTCCATGCTCAATAACACACAAATATATGCACTGAACAAACCAAAAATCTAATCAGATTATTTACTCTCCAGGGAGAACAAGTGGTGTAAATGTCAAGATCTCTGTCATTTACAGTTAATGAATTATCATGTACATGAACATGACCACACACACGGCATGATACAAGAATGGTGGGAAAAAAAAAACAAAAAAAACAATTTCCTACTTACTACACCAGCTACATAGTTGAGGGATAAACAGGCTCCCACTGGGTTTCATATTTCACTCTCAGTTAAAGACAAAGAGAGGACTATTGGATCTGTTGGTATGGTTTTTTTTTTCAGAACGCTCTCTAATTACATCACTGTGGAAAAAGTTAAGCTGTAGTCTGGTGTTATATTTAAGACAGTAACTCTTTCTTTGAAAGAGAGAGTGGGAGAGAGACCACTTACAATTTAAGACAACAACTAGTAAATGCAAAAAAAAAAAAACCCTGCATCAATAGACCATTGTTACATTGTTTGGCTCATGCACACCGAGTACTCCACAAGTTGCTCATATAGAACGCCGTGGGGTGGGCAGAGCCTTTTACTGCGGGCATGCAGGCTCCGTGTGAATGCACAGACATGACTGAAAATATGGATAACACTGTGACAAATGCCTGTAACTTGCCCAAAGAAAGGTGGATAAAGTCCCCTAAAGTCCCCTAAGTGGATAAAGTCCCCCTATGTGTCCCAGACGTGACAATCGTAACAACAACAATATTTAATAGATCATCTCAGTCTGTGACACTCAGCTGTAATCCTGTACACACTGTACGCACATTTTTGTCAAATCTTTATTCCTGAAAATCATTCAGTCTTACACCATTAAAAATCAGTTGCGTGAAAGTACATTATTGTCCTGATTCAAGTGTGCTTCACACAAATGACAGCTGTGTTTGGGAGGAAAGCCAAAAAACAGACGCGTTTTCCATCAGGCAGATTGCAGAACACTATAAAAATGCAATGTTCCATTCATTCATTCATTGAAAACATTAAAGTGTACTGCTCCAGTCATCATGAAAAGAAAAGACCCAACTCAATATTATTCAAGCATTTTGAAACAGTAAAACGTGCACTGAAAGCAGTTGAACTCCTGGCCGAGGGCAGAGTTCTTTACTTTCGTTTTCAGGCAGGTTGCCAGGTCCGCACTTTATAAACCAGCCTGTTAGGAGGCAAGATGGATTAAGCAGTTTCATCCTGTTTTAGGGCGTTTCTGGATTGTGGGCGATCATAGTGGAACAGCACCCTGTGGAATAAACTGTGAGAGCAATTTATGATCCCCATGTCGACAGCAGCCCACGCTTAGTCACGTGAGAGTTACACACTACCAAGCATGTGCATTAAGAATGTAACAACGGCCTATTCTACATTAGTTATATTAAAAATAAAACGTACTAAAAAAAAGTTACTGAGGGACCTTCATGGTTCTTACTGTCTCAGGAGAGCCAACACCATCCTAAAGGACTCACCCCACCCTGGTCACTCTCTGTTTGAGCTACTGCCATCAGGCAGACGGTACAGGAGCATTAAAACAAGTACAAATAGACTGAAAAAACAGTTTCTACCCAACTGCTGTTAGAGTTAGAATGTCACTGGAACCAAACAGCCATGTCACATGCCACACTTGAAATGAGTGCATTATTTGTTCATGTGTAATATCCACAGATTTGTACATAATTTCCCTCATATCTTTTTTTGCTACTTTCTTATAATTTTTTTTTTAATTTGCGCTCTGGCCATACCTTTTTCATTGTGTTGAATTTTAGGTTTCTTTTTTTTACGTGTTCTCTTCAGGCAGTCATCTTTATAAATCTCATTGGAACGGCACCAAACAAAAGTTCCAGCATCATCACCTTGCCCAATGCAGATTCGAGATTCATCACTGAATATGACTTTCATCCAGTCATCCACAGTCCACGATTGCTTTTCCTTAGCCCATTGTAACCTTGTTTTTTTCTGTTTAGGTGTTAATGATGGCTTTCATTTAGCTTTTCTGTATGTAAATCCCATTTCCTTTAGGCGGTTTCTTACAGTTCGGTCACAGACGTTGACTCCAGTTTCCTCCCATTTGTTTTGTTGTGCATTTTCGATTTTTGAGACATATTGCTTTAAGTTTTCTGTCTTGACGCTTTGATGTCTTCCTTGGTCTACCAGTATGTTTGCCTTTAACAACCTTCCCATGTTGTTTGTATTTGGACACAGCTGACTGTGAACAACCAACATCTTTTGCAACACTGCTTGATGATTTACCCTCTTAAGAGTTTGATAATCCTCTCCTTTGTTTCAATTGACATCTCTCATGTTGGAGCCATGATTCATGTCAGTCCACTTGGTGCAACAGCTCTCCAAGGTGTGATCACTCCTTTTTAGATGCAGATTAACGAGCAGATCTGATTTGATGCAGGTGTTAGTTTTGGGGATTAAAATTTACAGGGTGATTCCATAATTTCCTGAGAATTGAGTGAATCCATATTTTTTTCCCTCTGTTTGGTCTAAAAAAGTAACCATTACTGACTGCCACAATTATTTTTCCTGATTTCTTATAGTGTTTCTTAAAGCCAGAAAGTTGCCATTTGAAATGACTTTAGTTTTGTGTCATGTCTGTGATTTGCTTTTTTCCTACAAAATTAAACAACTGAATGAACATCCTCCGAGGCCGGTGATTCCATAATTATTGCCAGAGGTTGTATATTGAATCGTTGTGTTCAAGTTCACATTTGCTGTCTTTTTCCATATGTTTTTGATTTTCCAACAAAACAATTTTACATCAACCTTTCTAGACTTAGCAAGACTAACAGTTTTCGAGGACTATTTTTGTTGTTATTAATGAGCGATGTACTGTCTACAGACTGCGATGCTGTAAGAAAGACACTGGGTGTGGTGGAATACCTGCCGCAATGGCTCCAATCGTGGGCACTAGAGACAGCTGGAAAGGGTAATTCCATGCCCCAATGATTAAAACAACCCCAAGCGGTTCCCTCCGGACAAAACAGTCATCTAGCTTTGTTGCCTGAAAAATTACAAATACAAGGTAATAAATATTTGGTGCCACAATACTGAGATTTACAGAAATGTAAAGTCAAAAATACTGTAACAAAAGAATGAGCCAACAAAGAAAATCTGAAGGTGACATTTTGAAGAGCTGTAACTTGTTTAATCCTCAAGTGACTAAGCTATTTTACGGACTAATATAACCGAGGGAGGTTATTTATGACCCCAACTGACTTTATATTGGAATACTTATTTTAGGCTTCTTCATATTTATTTCACTCTCTAATATATTTGTCCATCATTCATCCTTTTCATCCTTACTCTGGGCATCAAAAATCAGTCTCAATACTTGTGCAGCTGTAAATCTTTCTATTCTAGGTCTGTTGGCCATGCTTCCTTGCAAAACAGTAAAATATAATGATTAGAGTTGGGAAATTACAATACCATCTGAAACTATGTCAAAAATCTCACAGATCTTCCCGGGGTCATAAGTAACCCAGCACAAGTTTGGATTATACTTGCCACACGGATCGTCTGATCCCTGCAAAAATCTATGAACAAATGCAGGACAAATAGATTGACAAATTCTTGGTAGGAAACTTTTTTACGATTAAAATTCGAAAAATGGTGCACAAAAATATATGGCTGAGGTCATAAATGACCCAACTCGGTCGCTTAAGGGTTAAAATCAACCTATAAAAGAATGTTGCATGTGCAATGTGAAAAAAATTGCAGCATACATGACAGATCCATAATGATGGTACCCACCAGGTTTTTGCTGACATATTCCGGTTGCATCCAGCTTCTGAGGTTTGAAATGGTGTAGTGGAGCTCATTAATCACAATGTCGATCTCGGACAGAATGGCTTCAAATCTTGGCTTGTGTGCGATAACAGCAATAAAAAGTTACTGCTTATGGAGATGTGACAGACAAATTAAAAACAGCCTACTGCCAATCGAACACCTTGACATGGTATAAACAGGCAGGTGTGAGCTTTTCATACACCTAAAATAAAAATTTAATTCAAATGTTTGAAAAGCAAAGGCAAATGTCATGTTTGAAAATATTTTTTTTCTTCATAAAGAGAACATTGAAGCTGTGCTACAAACTCCTGCCTTAATGCAGGTTGCACGAGGAAGCCTCTTGAATTAATGTTTTGTGGAGAACGTACAAATGGAATTTGCTGTTCCAGGTATACAACCTTGTGTCACTGCCAAGGTTCTGACACTTGTTACATACTTGTCATTTTGCTAAAACCACCCATAGACAGATTTCCTGTCTGTGCTGTTCACGGATTCTACCCTGTTATGCTGCTAACACGAGAACTTGGCCTTTGAGAGAACCCAGCCTGGCCTAAACACTCTGCCCGGGTTAGGTTTGGGGTACATTTAGCTACAGGCCGAGTCTACTTCTCCTGTATCTGTTATGCCAGCCAGCAGAGCCATTTACTGCCTCCGCTGCTTTATTTTCATGAACATCAATGTGCATGATCAGTAGATCAATGTATTCTATTTCTTGGTAAATGACACAAAACCTATTTCAATCTCAGTTTGTACTTTGTAGATAAGCTTGATAATTTTTTTTTTTTTTGTGCAGGCATTTTTTAAAAACCTGCATATGTTCTGCTGCATTTCTGTGTATGCAAATAACTTGACATTTCTGCTTTCATTATTTATGAGGTATGTGCATGACGCTTTGATGTGAAGGTCCTTAATTCCTGTTGCTGCAGGTAGTTGCATGGAAGTATGCTGACACCAGTGTGTGTCAGAGAGAGAGAGAGAATGAGTGAGTGTGAAGCATCACTGTAAAGCTCTTTGAGCTTCAACATCAAATGGAAAAGTGTTATACAAGCGTAGTCCATTTTAAAATGGACAGTGATTTTCAACTTGATAAACAGATAAAAACTAGTTTTAACTGCTGAGTTTATCATCTGAGGCTTTTATCTAAAATTAAATCTGTCATATGTTTTAATGATTTTGAGTGTTTGATTCATGCTTTTATCTCGACCCGTTTGGACTACTGTAATGCATTGTATACTGGCATTAACCAGGCCTCCATTGCCCGCTTACAGTTAATCCAAAACGTGGCTGCTCATCTTTTAACAGGTATTCATAAGCATGATCACATCACCCCCATTCTCACCTCTCTCCACTGGCTCCCTGTCTGTTTTACTGTTTGTTTTTAGGTCACTAAATGGCCTGGCACCTCAGTATACTGCTGATCTTATACATATCTATGCCCCACGAGAGCATTGAGAGCTGCTGATCAGCTCCGTCTTGTTGTGCCAAAAAGCAGACAAAAGACCAGGGGGGACCGTGCTTTTTCAGTGGTGGCCCCTAAGTTACGGAATGAGCTGCCCACTCATATCAAAAATGGCCCTCACCCTGGATACTTCTAAATCTCATTTAAAAACTTATTTTTATTCCATGGCTTTTAATACTGCATAAGAGCTGCGTGGTCTTCTGTCTCTGTTTTTATTGTGTTTTTATCTTCTAGTGTTTTATCTTATCTGATATCTTCTTTTTGTTTTTATATGTTTTTAATCTACTGTATTTTAACTTTATTTTTATACTTTATCTGTTGTGCAGCACTTTTATTAACCTTGTTGTTTCTTAAAATGTGCTATACAAATAAAGGTGGATGGATTGGAGGTGGATTAATTTTAGGCTGTCTTCCAAATTTCATAAAAAACACAGAGTTTTGTACCTTTGCGAGGTCTTTGTGCAAGGCATCCAAAATCTGTTGCTCGTTCTCTTGGACCATACGCAAAAGGTTGGACAGCTGAGAACGACGAAACTGCTCTGGTAGTGTGACGCCCGCCCGGAATGTTGAACGAAGCCTGTCAATGATTTGACTATGGGTTTCCATCCTTCACCCGTGACCCAAAAGTGTCAGCACTCCAAAAATAGGAACTGAAGAAAAATAATAGGAACAAAGTCACATTTGAGAAGTAAAACTATGCGAATTTTGCATGTTAAACATCTTAAATAAACATCAAAATTGAACAGAAATGAGTAGAAAGGCTCTGTACTCAGCCTTTATGTCTCTTTTTAGCCTCTAGGTAGCACTACAACAAACAGATTACATTTATTATTTCACTGGATATGATATTTGTGTGTGTATTAAAGTAATGGCTGCATTACTATTTGATATGATGGTTGTAGAACTGCTGTGAGGACACAGGAGATGTGCACAAAAATTTTAAACACCAATCATGATCATTTGTCGATGCTTATATATGTATGTGTTTTTATAAACACAGGTGTATTTAGTATTGTGGTGTACATACCATATACGAGTGTACATACCATATACCATATCGTATGTGTGTTATTTTTAAGAGTCATACTGTACAAAAACTGTCTTTGTGTACCTTCAAATGTTACATATAGTTGGTATTTCACGTTAAACATTCATAATGTTCTACAATTATGAATTTTCTTCTATTATAAGAAAATTGTATCTCTGAAAAAGGTTGTTGTAGACATCTGTGACATATGTACAGGAATCACAACTGGACTCCTGCATGGAAGAAATGGTGTGGCAATGAGTTCCTTTTTTTACACCTCTGTACATGGCTTTTTGCACTTCCACAAGTCTTGCGCAGAAGGAGAATTTGAACATGGTTCAGCTGCAGTTCCAGAATATTTCTGATACAGATTGTGTAGAACATCTTTATTATGTCCAGCTATGTAGGACTATTACCATGTAATTTTACACACCATGTTGGATTATTACATTTTAAAAATGAAAGGCATCAGAGGGCTGATAGATATCCTGCACACCACAATATAAATGAGCAAGTAAATGCATACATGTCTGTAACCGAGCAAAAAGGGAAACTAGGAGAAACTCGTGGTGTCAGTACCCAAAAGCGTATAGGCTTTCTATGGCTTTATTTTTGTGGTACACCTGGTGTGTGTGTATATATATATATATATATATATATATATATATATATATACGCTGTGCGAGTTTTGGCCCTTTTTCAGCCGATTTTTCACTTGTGCGAGAATTTCTTGGATCGCGCTGAGTTTCAGCTTAATCGTGCGCCCTGCATCGTGTAGTATACATGGAGTAACGAGCTACGTTTAATCTCTCATGACCACCTCCTGATTGGCAATCGTATGGTTGGATGAAAATCAAACCTGCTTGATATTCTGGTCAGCTGTAGTGAGGGTATCCCGCTGTTGAAGCAGCGCTACAAACGTCTCTCGCACTGTGCATGTGCAAACACCGGAGAGAGCATAAACAGTGATTGTCTCTTTGGGAGAGCAGCTTCTGTTTCTTTTTCCCCCCATTATTCTTCAACTCATTTAAAGTCTTGTATTTTTTTTTTTTTACTTTGACGTCTCCCATCGAGAGTTTTTTTTTTTAATTAAGAAATGTAAATAAAGTTTGTAAAAATAAAAATAAAAAGAAAGCTTCTGTTTCCATTTTGCTTCTGGAAATATGACTCCAACGTGTGGTTTTTGAACGTACAATGTGACCAGTCAGATCGTATCAGAGCATTGGGCCGTATAGTGTGAGAACATTAATCATGCGCTCTGAACTTTTACACCCTGCGGTTTTGTCGCACAGTTTGAGCTGGAGCCAAGTACAACATTTGAAAATATGGTACGTGTCTGCCAAGCTTTACTCCAATTAAGGATCACGGGGCGGTGCTAGAGCTTATCTCAGCAGTCATAATATGTGAGGCGGGGTACACCCTGGACAAAATGCAAGTCTATTACAGGGCCACATATAGACAAACAAACACATTCACACATGCGCGCACACCTACGGACAATTTAAAGTTTACAATTCACCTAACCTGCATGTCTTTGGATGTGGGAGGAAGCTGGTATCGTTGACCGAACCCCCCCTAAAAATTGTTCTACCCTGCCTTCATTGACGTTAACTTTTGACCAAACTACTCGAAAATCTAATCACCTCTAGATATCCATCCAAGTAATATTCCCACCAAGTTTGATGGAAGTCCAACCAGCCATTTTTTATTTATCTTGCTCCCCCCCCCCCCCCCCACACAGGTAAAAAACAATACCCTGCACACCGCTTTGCCGACACATAGGGTAATAATCAAATATTTGTGGAAATTTCAAACAGCCCTGTTGTCGTACCTTTGTGACCCATCAAGGGGCCACGGCCTACACGTTGGTAATAACTGGTTTAGCGTTTAAACACCAGTCATTCTCGCTATAATGTTTTCTGGAGTATAAAGGCCACTTGTTTTGTGTAAAAATAGAAAATGAACATATACACACACAAAAAATACGAAGCGACTTGGAACACAAGTTAGCATCCATAATGTGAATATTTCCAGAAGCAAAGAGGAAACATACCGATTTAAAGCCCACGAGATATTTTAGATGATGTTGCTCTTTCTCGCTTTGCGAAACCGGAGTCGATCGTAAAAACAGTTGACGGATGTGTTCCGTAACTCGCGGTGTCACCAAACGACACTTAAACTTCGTATTAGTAAACTTCCATGTTGTAAAATATCACTGACACACAAATCTCAGGCATTTAAACCTACCTGTTTGTTTGCTGGCTTTTCTGATCCCCGCAGCTCGCCGTAGCACCGCGTCTGCTTCGCGGGTGTTGTTTTTTCTGGTTTCGTTCGAGTTGATGTGAGAGAGAGAGAGAGAGAGAGAGAGAGAGAGAGAGAGAGAGAGAGAGAGAGAGAGAGAGAGAGAGAGAGAGAGAGAGAGAGAGAGAGAGAGAGAGAGAGATAGAGAGAGAGAGAGAGAGAGAGAGAGAGAGAAAGAGAGAGCGACAGATAGAGAGAGAGAGAGAAAGAGAAAGAGAGAGAGAGAGAGAGAGAGAGAGAATGAGAGAAACGAGCTGCTCCTGAACTCGACAAACTCGCCGTGATACTCGTTGGACGAGAACTCGTGATTGTGCAAGTTCCATCAGGTTAATTAACACACGATTACCCGAAAAAAAAAATGCTGGAATTTCCAGTACAAATATTCAACCAAGCAGAAACTGAGGTACCTGTATTTTACACTGCACTTTTCACTCCAGCATTAGTTCTTTACCCCGTAGATAGCAACACAAAATATCACCATAAATTATATCAGTAGGCTTTATTGCACGGTGGAAACTTAATCTGCCCAACATGTACAGTAATATATATAATATATAAATTGAAAATAGCTTTACTTACAAGAGGAAATATGATCTATCAATATAATCATCATTAATCTGAAAATGGCCCTCTCTGCATAATAAGTACTTAGGTATTTTATATTTTATTGCTAATACATCTGTGCTTTGACTTAAGATTTTCAGCTCTGGTCCTTTTGTAAGAGTACATAACTGACATACTTTGTCTGGTCTGATACTGGAAACCTCATTATGTGGTGATACCAATTTCTACCAAACATTTTACCTTTAAAAACAACTAATCTATTAATAAATACATTTGGCGGGATGTATTTCGCCAACCTACTTATCCAGCAAAATATCAACTAAAATGGTTAAAACAAATATCTACTCTACTCGGGATTCAGCTCAGATATTGTTTTTCCAAGATCACATACAGTAACTTTGGCCATCAGACCAATACTAATCTGAAATACTGGATTTACCCCTAATTTCTAAAGAGCAGCATTACTTGTACTTAAGTAAAATATGTGAGTACTTTCCCCACTACTGTACTGCAGTATTTTCTCAGCATTCCATTAAAAAACAAGAGCATTCCAAGAGTTCTGATGTCCAGCAAGGGTTGACAAGGACTCAAAATAATGTGACTCACAGCCGATCGTGACCTGGATCCAGATTCCACAACACAATGCAATGCAATGCAACACAACAAACACTACATAGGTGAGACTAAGCAGCCGTTACACAAAAGGCTATACCAACACCGCAGAGAGGGCGCCGGTGGACCTCAGTCTGCAGTTCATCCCCACCTTAAAGACACTAACTACACATTTGAGGACAAGGAAATTAAAATCTTAGCCAGAGAGAAGAAATGGTTTGAGAGAGGGGTGAAGGAGGGATTGTATGTGAAAGAGTTGAAACCCAGCCTTAACCGGGAAGGGGTCTGAGACACACTTTGTCCCCTGTTTACAATGGGGTACTCAGGTCAGAGCAGTTTCAGTCTATTGTTCATGGTAATGAGTCATTCACATCATCAGGAGACTTGTCAGGAGAGGCGTCAGTCCCATTGTTAGGAGGGACAGCTACCCTGTCATTAGGAGGGCGCTAACTAGAACACAATAGCTAATTAAAGCAATTGTTTAGTCACTAGCCATAGCAGTCTGCCTCTCGGTAGGAGGGGTCTGGTTAGGTTTAAAACTCCAGCTTTTGTGACATCTGTTTGTTCAGAGTCAAGACAGAAGTCAGACTACCAGAGCAAGAATTTTAGTTGAAGAAGCTTCTGCGATTTGAAGAGAAACGTCCTCGCATCAAGCAACCCAGTCCAGTCAAAGAGTCAAGCTTCTTTACTATGGAAACCACCTGGACAACTGAGAGCCTTCACAGAAACACAATGCAATAATTGCATACAGAATGATCCGCCTGATGAAAATGTTGCAATGTGATATTTAATTCACAATAGTGTCTTCCTGATCTTGGTTTTATATCATGATGTTGTATCCATGTAGTTTCACTTTCTCTGTAGACGTGATCTTGAGGCAGCCATTCATGCTTTCATCAGCTCCAGACTTGATTATTGTAATGCACTTTATTCTGGCATTAATCAGTCGTCTCTTGCACGTCTCCAATTGGTGCAGAATGCTGCTGCTCGTCTTTTAACAAACACTTTTCCGTGAGCATATTACGCCCGTCCTGTACTCACTCCACTGGCTTCCAGTTCATTTTAGAATTGATTTTAAAATTCTAATGTTTGTTTTTAAAGCTATTTATGGACTTGCACCTCCCTACTTGTCTGAAATTTTAACTTTGCGCACCTACAGTAGGACATTAAGGGCGTCTGACCAGCTTTATTTAGATGTTCCGAGGTCAAGATATAAACGCTGGGGTGATCATGCTTTCGCGGTAGCTGGCCCCAGACTGTGGAATGAGCTACCTCTTGAGTTACATACTATTCCTGACCTAGCACTTTTTAAATCTAAGTTAAAGACTTATTTATTTAAACTGGCTTTTAACAGTTAGTGGGGTGGTGACGTTCTGTTTTTTATATGCTGTTTTAAAATTTTATTCTATATGTGTTTTATTTTTGTCAATTTGTTTTTAATGTTAAGCACTTTGGACACCAGTCGGTGCTGTAAAGCGCTTTATAAATGTTTCAACATAATACATAAGAGTCTACAAAGTAAAATACTGATCCAGATCACATCCAGAATTTAATGGAGTCTTCCATGTCCTAATATCTATCTGTGGTGCAAATCTGGTGAGAATCTGTGAAGTAGTTTCATAGTTTTGCAATCCTTAAAAGCCTATAGAAAGTGAAATCTTGATCATCTCCAGAATTTAATGGAGTCCATGGCCTAGTATCTATCTGTGGCGAAATGTTCAACAAAATCTGTGTAGTTTTGACATAATCCTGCTCACAGATAAATAAACACTGATGATTTTATTACGCCCTTGGCAGATGTAATAAACAATGTCCAATTGTCTCAGTGGAGGTCTGTGGGCCGGTCTTCAAATGTCAGATTTTCCAAAAGAAGAAACATGGCTTCAGATGTCACATCAAAATATGTAAAAGAATGAAAATCCCACACAAAGAAGCCATATCTCACCAATCAGCAGCCAGTTTTAGACAAAATGTTAAGTGTTGCAGTCTTTGCGAATTATTACTCCTGTAGGACACCATGATTGGGTTGGGTAAGATTACTTTGAAATGTAATCCAAAAGTAATCAGATTACAAGTAATCCAAATGTATGTACATACATACATGTAATCCACATGTATTCTTTCAAAGTAATGCTACTCAACCTTGCATATGAATGCCCAAAGTAAACAAGGACTTTAGTTTATGAGGGGAAATTAAGATGTGCATCAGTATAAATCATGTTCGATATGCACATAAAATGTTAAAAATGATGTAATGACAGAATAAGTTGTCTTACATTTACAAGTCTAAAATTGCTCAAATCCAATAGTGTAAGACTCCCAACAGCATCACACTGTGCCCAGATAAACGACTGTAGCTTTTTATTTTATATCTTCTTAAAGGGGTGTCTACTTCATTTCTGCTCACCTTTAACAGAGAAAACTTTTTAGATTGTAGTTTAGTTTTTAGATCTTGATCTTCAGTCACACACTATTTCATGAAAAAAGAACAAGTTCTTTGATAAAGCTTTACTAAAGATACTGCGATATCATCCACAGGCTTGGTAAGGTGGTGGTGGGCACACATCCTGTATTTATAATCCACTGTTGTCAAGAAAAGAATGGAATGGAATTATGTTACATGAACATGGCCAAATTTGTTCTGCAAATCAAAAGCTATAAAGGATAACTGAAGTCCGAATTGTAGTTCTAAAACTGTGCAATCCCACAAGAGCAGCCACGACTTCAGTTCAGGGTGCAGTACACCAAACAACCTACCTATTGTCAGCATGCATTTATCATTAAATCACTACTGAAAATATATCAGCATTGATACAAAACTTTATTCCCACAATATCACAACTGACATACCTACAGAAATTTTCAAATTAAAAGGCATTAGGACAGAAAATAATAGTGAATATAGACTCTTTTGACCAGTCATTCACTTTCCTGCATTTATTTTTGATGGTGTTGTGCACCAGCACTGGTTATGCTAAATAATGTTATACAGATGACAGTTAAACATTAGTGGAGGGAGGCATTTAATTCTGGCAGCAACAATTATACAAAAAAGTGTGAGTGTGTGTATGTATATATACACACACATATATATATATATATATGTGTGTGTGTATGTATATACATGTGTGTGTATATACACACACACACACACTTTAACAAATCAAAGTGAAGGAATTTATAAAGTGATAAATATTGAAATGTCCTACATCGGCTTATCTTGAAATAACGATAAAAAAAACCCAAAATCTAACTCCTTCCAACATAATTAAAACTAAGACAATGTACGTTATGTGGTGGGGGGGGATCTGGCAGAAACTGAAGACATATGTACAACGTGAAGATAGTAGGACAACAGATTTAAATGGAAGAAGGCAGAGGAAATGGGGAAATAAAAACAGCATGGCCATTTTATAAAAGAGGAGAATTCACAACAGTCATGGTTCCAGTTTCCAGCTCACCCCTAAAACTTTCCACAGTAACCGCTCGGTCACGCTTGGACAGTATGGTGTGGCAAAAAAACAAACAAAAAAACAAAACTAAACAATCCAGCTCTTCGAGCTAAAGTTCAACAACTCAGCAGGTTTTCTGTCCGACTGCTGCGAGTTCAGGCTAACAGAACTGTCCGACATCAGGATGGAGGGTGGCTGGTGGGAAATGGTGCTGAGAGTGTCAACACATCACGGCTGGCTGCTAAAACACATCACAGGAAATAGTCAGCAACAGGCTTCTTAGAGGGGATGCCTCTGGTCTCCTGTGGTGCTGCCTCGAATATGATGAACTCCCGCTGTAGATGCTCGTCAAGCTCCAGGATGGCAGCCACATTGCCACATCTAATTGTTGACAGAAATCAGAGCATTAGTCTCAAAAGAAGACATACATATCTTGAAATAAACTACAGCACCGCGCTCATAGAGGGCACAACACTAGTTTCCAATTTCACAAAGTTTTACCTTGGAATAAATTTTCAAAGTCAAAGTCCTAGCAGAAGTGGCTTTTCAGAAGCTAAAATATAGTACAAAATAAAGATTAAAAGGGCTTTTCAATGTTAAAATCAAAAACCCGCTAAATCCGCAATACAGATCAGATGCGGATCAAACTTAGTCTATTCATTGAGAGTGCCAGTTTGCACCACCCTGTCCCAAATGAGAGTGATTGAGGCACTTTTGTTTGAGATACGATATATAGTATAATGCAAAACTAGCACATTGCCCATGGAGTTAAACAGGCTCTAGATTGGGTAGTGTTTATAAAATAGGTAGCTGACATTTTTCAAGGGTGGCAACAAATTATGCAAAATTTCTATAATGATTTGGAATGGCGTGTGAGTCCAGAATGTAATTATCAACATCCATTGTTCACTCTCCCTTTTCCATTCCCATGCAATTAACTCCAATCAAGAGCTGAAATGCACCACTTCTACAAAATAATAATAATAATTCATTCATCCTCTACCGCTTAGTCCAATTAAGGGTCGCGGGGGGCTGGAGCCTATCCCAGCAGTCAGAGTGCGAGGCGGGGTACACCCAGGACAGGACGCTAGTCTGTCGCAGGGCCACAAACAGACAAACAAGCACAGACACACCCACACACACACACCTACGGACAATTTAAAGACTCCAATCCACCTAACCTGCATGTCTTTGGATCTGGAGGAAACCAGAGCACCCGGAGGAAAATAATAAAATAAATAATCTGGTGCGACTTGAGTAGGTAGACGTGGAAAGACGTTGCCAGACTTTGTCAGGCAATAGTGAGTGTCAGTCTGCACATCACTTTCACATATGAAAGTGATTGGGGCAGGTTTAAGATATAATGTAAAATATACATTAAATGGGATTTCAATGTTAAATTTAAATGGCAAAAAAAAAAAGAATCTCTAATGCGGATCACTATGTCAGTCGATAAAGGATACCATCCTATATAATGCTCCCAAATATAAAGAAATGTGATCTTCTTTGACAGTTACGATTTTTTGAAAATTTGTTCAATGTTAAAGGAGAGGGATTTTTCCAATTTTCAAGATTTTTCCCCGATGTTGATCTTTGACCTATGACCTTTAAAAATTGAATCAGTTCTTGTCAGGCTATGAAGTCTCTGTAAAAATTTCATAATGATATATGAAAAATTGTGGGTTACAGGCTATTCACAAAGACAAACAGGCCCTTGGGCAATGCCTTTAATCCCCTATTGCTCCCGGTGTGTAGTGAGCACCTTGTATGGCAGCACCTTGACATCGGGGTGAATGTGAGGCATAATTGTAAAGCGCTTTGAGTGTCTGATGCAGATGGAAAAGCGCTATATAAATGCAGTCCCTTTACCATTTTTATGTATAAGCTAAATTAGACATGATCAAATGTCAGGAGTATGTATGTAGTTCATGCACTTGAATCAAAGTTTTTTGGGTTGTCAGATCCCCCCCCCCCCCAACTTTTTCAGTTTCTGAATTCTTTTTCTGTTAATTTTCACATTACATTGGTCATCTTTGCTTTGCTCAATACTTATGCACCTTTTGACAGCAATTACAGCCTCAAGTCTTCGTGAATATGATGCCACAAACGTCGGTGCACAACCATTTTCAGATCTCTCCAGAGATGTTCAGATTCAGGTCTGGGCTCTGGCTGGGCCACTCAAGGACATTCACATAGTTGTCCTGAAGCCACTCCTTTGATATCTTGGCTGTGTGCTTAGGGTCATTGTCCTGCTAAAATATCAACTGTCCTCTAGTCTGAGGTCAAGAGCGCTCTGGAGCAGGTTTTCATCCAGGATATATCTGTACATTGCTGCATTAATCTTTCCCTCAATCCTGACGATCACACCTACTTCAAAAGCAGTGTGATCCTTTGATCCACTCAAACATGGGCTAATTTGACAACAAAAATATGTTTCATGTGGTAATGCAGAGGAGACATCCGCAGTCATACACCTCAACTGTATAGTGCTGTTATCAATTAGGATTACAATTTCCAACTGGTGATTTCTTTCAAATCATACTGACAGTAAATTAAATTGGAATGTTATTAATTATGATGTAACTGCATTACTTATATTAAGGAGGGTTTTATAAAACATTCTAAAACAAGTGTTATCAATGAATTTGCACATTATTAATAATATTAACAACATTAATAATACTAATATTTGTCCCTTCTCCATAAACTGATCTAATTGTAATTTTTGCAACATTAGAAATAGCTAGTAAACCATTCTACAATTAAACAGGTACCGTATTTTTCGGACAATAAGTCGCACTTTTTTGTTTTGGGTGCGATCTATTCTCCAGAGCGACTTATAAATGAAAAATATACCGGCAGATTCTCAATTAATTTACATTAATAAAACAATTTTACGTGACAGAGTCGCTCTATGTTTTCAAATGGCCACCAGAAACGGAAATGCAATGCATCATGGGCACTGTAGTATGGCGGCTGCCCTATAGGTCACGCTGGTCGCGATAACCAATCAGAGAACAGAACATTGGATGCGTATTCCTCACCTCACCCAGACAATGATTGTGAAACAGCGTGTGAAGCAGACGAACACGGTGCTTGCTGTTATTCCGGGAGGGCTAACAAAACAGCTTCAACCCTTGGATATCAGTGTGAGCAGAGTGTTTAAGTTGACGCTGAGAGCTGCGTGGAAGCACTGGGTGGGCGACGGCAGAGGATTAGCGTCTGCACTTGGAAGGAGATGGCGTTGACACCATGGGGAGGTCATGAGCTGCGCAGGTAGGTGCTACACGAACATCGGCAGCTGACACCTGGTGCGTACTATGGTCCACAGCGGGTATTATGTTAGAAAAGAACCGTTCAGCAATGGTGCGGGTTATGGTTTGGCTCGCAATGTAGTCTGCAAAATACAAACATATCCGTAGGTAAAATGCAGCTCACGAGAGGGCACTCAAGGCTTGTGTGACTGTTCCTGCAACTTATGACTACCATAGAAAAATAAAAATTTCAACATTACTGACTGTTCCTGCGACTTATGACTACCATAGAAAAATAACAATTTCAACATTACTGTTAACAAGACAACGGAGAAGGCCCGAAAAAATGCCACCAAAAAGAAAATCATACTCTGCAGATTACAAGTTACGACTGGTGAAATATGCATCCGAAAACGGTAGCCGTCAGAATATTATCATCTGAACTTTTCATGTGAAGTTAACATACCCGTATGTCCATGCGACTTATAGTCCAGTGCGACTTATTTATGGTTTATTTTTCTTTATAATGGATAAAGTGGGTGGTGCGACTTATAGTCCGGAAAATACGGTATTTGATGTACAGGTAGTACACAGTGAGTAAAAGTAATTCCCTTTAGCTGCACTTTGTTTGCACTCGGGGTCAACACAGCAAATCTGAGGTGGATCTGCATGTTGAATTGACATGTTTTACACCGGATGCCCTCCTGATGCAACTCCACATTATATTGAGGAATACGGCAGGGGTGGGGTTTGAACCAGGAACCTTCTGCACTGAAACTAAGTGCAGTAACCACTTGGCCACCACCCCTGCTCCAGAGATACACAGTGAGTATATGACATATAAATGCAAATTTATACAAGGACTTCAAAGATTTTCACCAAGGGCTTTGTAGGTTTTGCCAGTTTTAGATGCGCTAAACTGACTAAACTGGTTTTAGACAGGTTTCTGCTGGCATCCTGGGGAAAACAGGTTTTTGCTGGTCTTTAAAAAAAAAACAAAAAACATTTGCACAGGTAGAAGAAGCCCTGCCCCTACTGTGCATAATTTTAAAACATTCACAATCACTAGAATAGTGAAATTCATATTTTAGTAATTACTGTCCTGATTACAACATTGATAGCAATCACACAGTCAATAAGGATGTAATTTAATGTTGAAATGACTACATTAAAAAAATGATTTAATCATGAGTTTTATGTCACATTGAGAAATCCTAATGAACAAACACACTGCAGTCATTACATCATCCCCTGTTGTGTTTATAATAAATATTTATGTTTATTTACGGTGTCTTTTTTCACGGTTGAAATGCAGATATGAATGAAGGAATCTGCCAGACTTAAAAATGTACACATTACTTTTCATGCTATTTTGGCTAAAAATAAATGTCCAAGGTTCATTATCATGTCAATCAAATAATTTTACCCAAAACAACAACAGATAAGTTATGGTTTTAATTTACAAAGATTTCTAAATTTAAAACTATTTTAATTACAAATTATTTAATGTAAGAAAAAAACCTATAAGGTTTTTCTTTAATAAATTATAAATTACCAGTTCTGATGTTGCTGACTTGCCTACACTGTTCTGTGTTTCGGTCTGATGTCTCATTTCTTTAGGCTTTAAAGTAAGGCTGTAACAAACATAAAAAACCTATGGGTTTACTTCACAAAATCTGTCTCTCAAAATGCAAGCGACAGTGTTTCAGAGGGTTATAAATTTAAAAATCTTCTAGAGAAGCTGCCCACAGTCTCCCCTAGCCTGTGGCACTCTGTGCGTGGCTCACTGCAAGGAGAACTTTAGCAGCTGTACAAGAGGCATGTTTTGAGGAATGGAAAAAACAACAAAAAAAAAAACAAAACAAACCCAAAACCTATGGTGTGAAAAGGCAGATGATTCTGTTATCTTGCCCACAATAACAGACGATAGTCCGTAGCAACTTTAATCAGGAGAAAAGTGAGTCACGATTGCCACCTTTAAATGGCTTTGACTGAGTCACGATTGCCACCTTTAAATGGCTTTGACTGAGTCACGATTGCCACCTTTAAATGGCTTTGACTGAGTCACGATTGCCACCTTTAAATGGCTTTGACTGAGGTTGATGGGGAAAAAAAAAAAAAAAAAAAAAAAAAAAAGATAATTTTCCCACTACACTCTCAGAAACAGCATAAGCCCAACTGCAGCGTAATTTTTTCAGGCAGCAGTGTAACAGGCCATTACGCTGTTATAATGCTGGCAAGACCCCTGCAATGACAGAGGGCTCTGTGTGGGTACAGAGCTGCAGAGATGCATAAATCAGGTTTAGCTATGAATGTAGCACAGTTGTTTGTGTCAGACAGGCTGGTTTGAGTTTTTCCATGTACTGCAGATCTACTGGGATTTATACAGACAACCATCTCTAGGGCCTAAAAAGGATGGTCCAAAAACAAAGAAAGACCCAGTGAGCAACAGTACAAACAAATTTTTTAAAACTGCCTGGTCTGATAAATCCTGAATTCCACCATAACATTCAGAAGGTAGCACCATAATTTAGTATAAACATGAAAGCATAGTTGTAGTTGGTGGTGCAACTGTGTTGCAGGTGCATGATGCCATTATGTCATTAATGACCCCAAATCTCAGAAGAATGCATCCAGCATCCTGAGGAATATTTGCCATAATGAAGGAAAGACAGTCCTGGGCACAAATGCATCTAATCTGCAAAAGGTATGCTTTATAAAGTGGCATATTAACATCTCATGATTCAAGTAAAGATCTGGACAGACACAAACCAGTTATAGGGGCAAAACATACCATGCTCTGCAGCACAAGAATTTCTGACTGCACCACTTCATACAAAATGTGTTAGGATATATAATAGTAGTAACCACATGCATAAAAAAAAGTCAAGTCTGACCATTTAATTAAACTCTGGCAAAGAATGCAGCACAATCAAACAAATATATTGTATGCCTCAAAGCAAGAAGCATACAACTTATCTTATGCAAATCATACACCCACGTGGTGGTGCGACAAAGTAATTCATTTTTCCATCACGGACCTACAATGTGCTTCTTCCTACCTGTAACAGTAGTTGGGTGCTGACCACACAGTGAGCACAGTCTCATTGAAGTGCCACTTGTATCCCTCCATAACCAGCTGGTGAGCTCGGCAGATCATGTGAATGTCATTAGCAGCGTTGAACTGGGCCACCACATCACTCCCAAACAAGTAGCCAGCACCTCTGGGACTCACCCCCCACCCTGTGGTGTCTGAAAGCGATCACATGGGGTATTACAACATAGATAAGATACAGTCAACTGTGACCTCAAAATACCAGTTATTTAGCCTTTGTTGAGAAATGTACTACTGTATAGGAATATTCCCTCCAGTGTAGAAATGATGGAAACTGTGTAACAAGGATTAAATAAATAAAATAAATCTGACATTTTTTCACAACCAAATCATATAAGCTGTTCACTATCTATATACTTACATATTGCATACTTTTGCTGTAGAGCATAAATGATCTGTAATATAGTGATCCAACAATGCTGCTTTTTAAAAAGGGCTTAAGTGCATGTCTCTATACCTTCAGGATCTGACCACAGGAGGTCACACATGGGCCCATCATGGGGCACTTCCTGCTTTCTGTCAATGGTTCGGATCTGGTCCAGTGTCTGGATGGAGGGAGACAAGCCACCATGCACACAGAAGATCTGAAAGACAGAGGAGAATGCAAAGTATTAAAGCTAAGTAAGTATCGCACTTGAGGACAATTTACCTTTATAAAATGGAGTTTGGTTGTGATTAAGTCACTATTCATCAATTATTATTTATATATTATATCATTTGTTGTATTAGATAGAGAGCGCGATAGACAGACAGACAGTCGCACATAAATTGCTCATGATCAAAAAGAAGACTGGGCTGAAATCTCACCTTGCCATCAATGATAGCAGAAAGGGACAAGTAGTCAAAAATCTCAGTGCAGTATCTCCAGACAGTGACTGAACCATATTTCCGAAGGCACTCATCGTAGAAGCCATAGACCTGTGTGATCTGCCGGGACTCGTGGTTTCCCCGGATCAGGGTAATCCGGTCTGGATAGCGCACCTGTGGGGCAAGGCAAAAAACACGTGAATGGGGAGACTTCACAAACCAAACCTGCAGCATGTCTGGATATTGGCTATTTTCTGATGAACTCAGGAGAAAAACGGATTCAGCCTGTCCCAATGTGACGATTAATTATATACGTATATCATGATTACATAAACTAGTGGCCACCCATTTGCTATGCTCCCTAAGTGGACAATAAACAATGTACATGGACACGTTTCTGAAGTTTTGCTCAGAAGTTTTGAACATTTAAAAATTTTCTTTGCGCACTGGCGCGCAGTTCATGCACAGTTTATGGTGTGATTACTCACTGGCATGCCAGACTGTGTGCCAGTGCAGGGATCAAATTCATGCAAGTGTCAAGGCACAAGAGAAGCCATCTACAACCCCACCCTTCAGATAAATTGCTTCAGTGGCATTGCACAGGGGCCGCAACTAACCGGGTCATGGATTATTTGGCACGGGACACACAGAAAGAACAAAAACTTTCTAAAATTTTTATATTTTATGCAGGGTATTTTATTTTGGAAAAATGACTACTACTATCCGTGTCTCTACCCGCATTTGGCACAATTGTAGTTTTTCCTCATGCATAGGCAAGCCCACCCAATCCCAAAAAACATTGCTAGAGAATGTCTTTAAAAAGGGGGAAAGACTATTGACAGAAGACTAAGACTGGCAACAAAAATAAAGGTGCATTTAAAAGAAAATACCTAGAGTCCTACTTAAGTTATGGGTTCATCACAACAGGTGATTCACAAAGCACTCTATATTAAATGACAAGCTTTTGGAGAAAAGAGAAAGAAAGACACACACACACACAGGGATGGGGCCGTTTCATCGCAGGGAAACAAGCTCAGGGCTCCCACTGACTTTGCATTATGGTGAGTTGAATTGCATGGTATATATGAAAAAACATTTATTGAATAAAAAGTAAAAACATAACTTATGTTCCATATAATTGCATTTACATTATATATGTAATAATCATATTATATATTATGCACTTTATTGTATTTTGTTATGCATCCCGTGGTCAGTGGTAAAACTGTCTTGTGTGAAACTGGTCCATAATGCAAAAAAAGTTGGGGACTGCTGGCTTATAAGATGGAGCTAGTGTCGATAAGGCTTCTGTTGTAAACTGTAGTTCAGTAGCTCCTGGCAGCACACAGCCAAACAATTTGTTGCAGTGTAATATTTAACAACAAACAGAAACTTGAGATTTTAACATGTACTGCACCATACTGGACCGCTATGCAAGGTGCAGCTCCATAGCAGTAAAAGCCAAAGATCTAAAATATCAACAGTTACATCCTGTTTTCCAGAGTTGTCTGTAGTAAAAAAAAAAAAACACAACAACAACAACAACAATCCTATACTTAAAGCATGGGGGAAAGATCCCTATCTTCCCAAGGGAACAAGGGAGACAAGAATTGAGCTCTGAATACCCTGAACACCCTGTAGGACATGATTTGTATTGAGGGAGAGTTTGAACCCTACAGTAGTGTTCAGAATAATAGTAGTGCTATGTGACTAAAACGATTAATCTAGGTTCTGAGTATATTTCTTATTGTTACATGGGAAACAAGGTACCAGTAGATTCACTAGATTCTCACAAATCCAACAAGACAAAGCATTCATGATATGCACACTCTTAAGGCTATGAAATTGGGCTATTAGTAAAAAAAAAAAAAAAGTAGAAAAGGGGGTGTTCACAATAATAGTAGTGTGGCATTCAGTCAGTGAGTTTGTCAATTTTGTGGAACAAACAGGTGTGAATCAGGTGTCCCCTATTTAAGGATGAAGCCAGCACCTGTTGAACATGCTTTTCTGCTGCTAAAAAAGCAGTTTGAACATCATAGTTTTCAGTTTGTAGCATCAACAGCAGATGCTACTATTATTGTGAACACCCCCTTTCTACTTTTTTTTTTTTTTACTAATAGCCCAATTTCATAGCCTTAAGAGTGTGCATATCATGAATGTTTGGTCTTGTTGGATTTGTGAGAATCTACTGGTACCTTGTTTCCCATGTAACTAAGAAATATACTCAAAACCTGGATTAATCTTTTTAGTCACACAGCACTATTATTCTGAACGCTACTGTATATCCCTCGGGGATGGTATCAAACGGCCACAGAGAGTCGACAATCATTATTAGTAAGATATCAAGGATCATTGCAAAGTTTATGGTGAAAACTGTTTTATTCAAAGCTTTCCTTTTGAAAACACATTTGCAACAGTGCAATGCAATAAAATACACCTTTGACGACGGTGAAGGAGTTACAAACATTGGCTGTGATTGTAGTGACTGTGGACATAGCAACTTTTACATAGTGTTTCAGCAGTCACTGCTTAACAGTAGGGTGGAACAAAGAAAGTAAATGATACAAAGAAAATCATTCATATCTCAAAAAATCTCATACACCCTCTAGAAAAACAACTACTGAAGCAGATGTGGCATCACTTAATTTCATTGAATAAGTGATAATAAAACTCAAGTGTACCTTAAGAGCTAGAAGGAGGAGAAAAGTTTCCACACTATAGAACCCTCTGTCCACAAAGTCCCCCATAAAAAGATAATTTGTCTCTGGAACATCTCCACCAACCTGTCAGATAAAACAAAAACAGTTAAACTCAGGAGAACAGAATTTATTTTCTCCACCCTTTCGCCACTGTTCCTCTCACAAAAATAAAATCAACAAAAATTTCAACCTGAAAAGTCAATATGCTTGATTTACAGAAAAACACTACAGACAACCATTTGTGATCAGTGGTAATAAATATCAACCGTAATATTAAAATTATTTAAAAATTGTTTAATTTTAGCTCTACGTGATATGTAGAAATTCAACTCGGCCACATGGGGTGTGCAGCCAGTACATTCTGGAAGCCGGTCCCAAGCCCAAATAAATGAGTATGTTTGCATCAAGAAAGGACTTCCGGTGTACAAAAAGCCACAATAAATATGCAGGTCAGGATCTGGTCAAAGCCAGTGGTGTATTTCTTATCAGTGTGCTGTAAACAAAGACAAACAAACAAATAAATAAATAACTTACCCTGAATAGCTCTTTCAAGTCATAGAACTGACCATGTATATCGCCACACACCTAAAATCAGGAAGAATATAAGAAATGTCATTGCATTTACATACCATCAGTCATAGCTAGGGATGGGTATCGAGAACCGGTTCCTTTCAGGTATCGTTAAGAAATGGTTCGATCCACCGAAATCAATTTTTCCATTCAATTCAATTTCAATTTATTTCCTTTATATAGCGCCAAATCACAACAGAGTTGCCTCAAGGCGCTTCACACAGGTAAGGTCTAACTTTACCAACCCCCAGAGCAACAGTGGTAAGGAAAAACTCCCTCTGAGGAAGAAACCTCAAGCAGACCAGACTCAAAGGGGTGATCCTCTGCTTGGGCCATGCTACAAACATAAATGACAGAAATAATTCACAGAACAATTCACGGACGAATATACAAGAATTGCTGTTGGTGCACAGGACAGGAGGATCGCCAACACAAACACAACTCCCGAAACAAAATCAGGCATCAGAAAGACAAAAAGACAAAATCAATAACCTTTTTACTTAACGATTCCCTTATCGGTCCTTCAGAGTGGCCGTTGCTTTTGGGGGTGTTTGTCAGGAAAATTATAATATCTCTACATTGATTACAGACCCTGCAGCGGATCTGTAATCAATTTTTCTGCAGTGCGGCTTTCCTTTGAACCTTGAACCAATCGAAGCAGTGATTCGCAGATCGAATCAGTGCTTCGATCATTGCTTTGTTGATTAATTTTTTCTTTCGCTTTCCCCCGCTAAAACCCTAAAGAGCATATGGCTGTGAGTATTATTTACCTTTATGTTAAACCGACCTGTTATGGTCTTCTGAAACAGTTGATAGATGTATTTTATAACGAGACCGATGCTAACACGTTAGCATGTCTATGGCATTTTCAATGTTAAGTTAGCATTAAGCAGTTGCAGCTGTCAAGCGTTTGTTGTAAAGAGTCAAATGTATTACAAATTGTAATATTTTTTTAATTAATTTTTGTTTATTACTAATAACAGCAAGCACAACAATAACTAATAATAACTAATCTAATGATTATATATAATTTTACAGAACGAGACAAAAAGAACCTGAATTAAAAACAGAAAATATAAAACCAACTAACAATGAACATACATACATAAATAAATAAGTGTTTCCTGTGAACACCTAGTAACTCTTACTCCTCCATTTCATCCCTGTCTTATTTAAGTTTAATGACCGTTTGTTTCGGTCAAACCATATTTTCAATGTGTTAATTTCTTCAGTGATTTCCTCCAGAACTATCTGCCAAGCTAGAAAACTGCTGCATCCTAGTAAGAGCAGAATACTACTGGAATGAATTTGAATAAGGAAAGTTGGGTTTTTTCTCACTAAATGGATGCTGCACTCACTCCAGTTTATTGTCTGGAATAGTCCCAGATTGCATTTCAGAACTTCTAGAATTCAAACATTTTTGTGCACGTGGTGTTTGGGGGTAATTTTGGGTTTCAGCTTTTTTTGTTTTTCACCACTTTCATTCCCAAATATGTGAAATCGTGAGTCACTTTTGTGTGGATTAAAGTTAGTAACTGGGACTCCTGTCTTCTTGCGAGAAAGAAATGAGAATCATCCTCCGTTCTGTTCACACAGCTCCAAACACTGCGCGGCTCTCTGCTGAGTCAAGTTAGAACGATAGAGTCCAGTCGGAATTAATAACTTCAAAGCGAAACACCGTTTTGTTTATTTTTATTTATGTCCAGAGATCAAGGATACAGTGACCAATTTCATATTTATTTACTTTAAGACTCAATGAAATACATAGAAAACCTGTAAAGCTTACTTTTAGTACACAGTTCACAAGAGGTATCGATAAGGGAATCAATAGGGAATCGGATCGATAAACAGAATCGATAATGGCATCAATATCGATAAAATCTTATCGATACCCATCCCTAGTCATAGCTTTAGAAAACGAGCCAGTAAAACTTGTTACTCACAGTGACAGGAGAGTCTACTCTCTGTACATTACTTTCTTCAACAAGAATCTCTCTGGAAACAGAATGGAAGAAAACATATTAAATATAAACAATTTTCGGTTCTGCTACCATGCATTTAATTTCCTGCTACATGAGGCTAATTGCACAGATAATCACTGCTGGTTGCAGATCATCCATTTTCTTCCGCTTTATCCGGAGTCGGGTCGCGGGGGCAGCAGCTCAAGCAAAGCCGCCCAGACCTCGCGGTTGCAGATCAACTTTTCCTAAACTGGGTGGCACTTCTGAACATGTCGCTGAAATATTTGCATGCTACTAACTGAAAGCACTCATTTTACTCTCTTCAGCTTTCAAAGTTTCTACTGCCTGTGTTTCCAAACAAACAGTTGAGAAAACTAGATACCTGAACAAGCTCACAAAATTATACCTATGTCCTGGGTTCTTGCCTGCATGCATTACCAAATCACATTTATTTAAAGAGCACTTCAGAAGACTGTGCTTTACAAACAAAACAGAATTTACATAAAAATTTTAAACAATCACATACTGTGATTTCACATCCAAAATCATTTGTGATGAAATACCAGAATTTAAGTGTTAAACCTCTGCACAGGCATATAAATAATACATATAAACCTAACACGTGGGCCCTTCTGGAAACAAGCTTCGTGCTTTCATTGGTTACCCACGTTAAATATGATCCTCTTCTTCTTCTAACACCAATTAATCCTCCTTAAAGATGCCTTACTAGACTTTCTTTCTTTCATGGAGACCTTCATATAGTGCGCTACCAGTGGTGTAACCACCTTGCCACCTTGCGCTCTGCTAGAGTTAGTCTGGTGCAGACATCATGCACATCAGGATCATGGAAAGAATCACTCGAAAATATCAGGAGCTCAAGACTGTGCATGCATCAGGGCTTCCCCACACCATCCTGAGCCAAACGTAGGTGGGGCCACAGTGACCAAGAACACAGCGCTCCAGAACAACCATCTTTTTCCAAGTAGCATGCCTTAGGGCTGAAAGGATTAGTCGAGTAACTTGAATAATTCGATTACAAAAAATGTTCAAGGCAAATTGTGTGCCTCGAAGCTTTGTTTAGTGTTGTAATACATATGCCAGGCCTGTCTGTGGTGCTGTAACATCCCCAGAAAAAAAACAGAAGAAAAGTAGAGCATGCACATATGCAGTGTAAACGCGAATGAATTTAGCGCAAAAGGCTACATCTTACCAACACGACACACGGAGTAAAATAAAGCCTTTTAAGAGAAAGTCAGTCCACGCTGATCATCTGAAATACACTTACTGCGCATTTAAAGTGAACCAGTGTATTTGTCTGGTTTAAAAAAAACACACAGTCCGCTCTACATGGGGATTGACTATTCACCCGGCAGCTGTCTCTCTCTGCCTGGTGTGAGGGACTCTCAGCACTCCGCTCACACCGGTCAAGTCACAGCTCCGTCCCCTGCCACACTGATAAACAGTTTCTGAAAGAAGGCCCTCTCAGCAAAAGTCCACTCTTTCTTCTGTGTTTTGCGCAGACTCACTGAGTGTTTCGCTTTTTAATTTTGTTTTTTTGGGCAACACACAACGCTTTGCACACGCTGTAACTTAAATAAAATAATAATTTTAAAAAACCGACCTCGAGGCTTGCATGTTCAACCTCCAGCTGAAATGCATCTGCTGAAGCACAGAGAAAGAGGGATAAAATTTTTTTTTTTTTTTAAATCACGCAGGGACCCAGTCCACCAACCTTAAAAAAATAAATAAAAATCTAAAAATGGTAAAAACAAACAAACAAACAAAAAACAAAACAAAGCCACATCCCACTGCAATTTCAGCAAAATGTCAAGACTTTGGCACAGCGACATTGTGCCATTGTTTAGTAGGGACAGCCCTGGACTACTGATGATGTTTAAAAACGCAAAAGTACTTTTTATCCGATCACTCAACTGATCGCCACAATAATTGATAGAATACTCGATTAATAAAATAATCAATAGCTGCAGCCCTAGTATGCCTGCCCAGGAGAACTCAGTACGACCAGGCTGCAGCAATCAGATGAGATGCAACAAGGTGTTCATGGCACTTCCATAGCAAGGAACAGGGTATTATTATATTTTAAAATATATTTAAATACCAGATAGGACCACAGGAAAAAAATCATTGATTTCATTGTTTTTCAAGTTGTTTAACAAATAGAAAGCAAAAACAAATTGAAAGTTGTATTTGCCCCCACCCCCAACACACACAAACACACATTTTTTTTAAACTGATCATCTATCTGTAGCGTGCAACCTTCAAAGGATGTTGCTCCTAAATTGAAACACAGCCACAGATAGGCAACAGGGTAATTCCTATAACTGCCCCAATCCAGTTTAAGTTGTGGGACCTATGAAAACAGCAGATATTTCTACCATCTTTTTTACCCATTACATTAAACTTTTATTCCAAATACAGTTCTCAGTGCATCCATACAGAACTCCAACCAAGTACATATCTGCATTCCTCACTGTGTGAAACTGACACACAATTTACTACAGCTGCAAACCTTTTCACTATACGTGTTATTACACTGTAATAGGGAAGCAATTAGAGATATTGTAATAAGTCATATTCAGGTCAAGTGTCTTTACCTAAGCTTGTGTTAAAAAAAAAAAAAAAAAAAGCCAGTACCCAGTGACTTTGAGGTGACTGGAAGCATGGCAAATAAGCCAGCATTAAAAGTAAGCATGTGCGGCGCGCGATTCCGGTTGGCGGCTATCGGGACAAACAAAGCCATGTGCGCAGCTGTCAGTGCTTTTTATTATTTTTATTACATTTATTATGCTTACTTTTGATGAGAAATGCAATTTACCGCACGCAGTAGTGAGCGATATTATGTTGATCACGCGTCCGCCGTCAAGCACGTGTATTTGTTTAACCCGATGCCTTCCCATCAGCCCAAGATGCTGAACAGGCTTATTAGGAAACATCAGCAGAAACATGTATGTGTGTGTGTATTATTACCTTGCTTTAGCACACAACGCTTTGACTTCATTTTCCTTAATGAGCTCACACCGTCTGAGCTGCTCTATCTGTCTGTCCAGGTCACTGATGTCCCCCATTGTCACACACATATGTAGAGCAGCGTGCACACTGAGGTCAAACAAACAGCAGACTCCTCCTTCCACAGGAAAAACACTCTCTGGAGTCACACTGGGCTCTTCAGAAACTTGTATAAATGTTTACCAGAGAAATCTGTGAAGACAGCACACTGAATCAGTTCAACAATACAGTACAACCTGACCAAAGAACAACACATCAACCGGGACGTAAACACGGCTAGTGAGAACTTCGAACTGTTAACTTTAAACCAGTCCCCACAACAACTAAAAGGTACAACAAATTCCTAAGTGCGCCTGATGAAAGACATTCGTCAAGGAATGTGAGGCCTGCTATGGGCGTCGCTTAACAGCAAGCTAACTGTTAGCACGTTTGCTATTAACGACGTCAGCCAGCGTTTTGTTTCGAAATGTCTCACGAGAATTAGTGATAACGTCTTAAAACAGCTTCCAATATATTATATAAATAAATTTTCTTATAAAAAAAAATAAAATATATATTACTAAAGCTGGATGACGAATTAGCACCTAGCTAACCTGTTCTAGCGGCGTAGTTCGTTATTTTCGCCAACAAGCAGCTAGTGGTAACGACAGGTATCAAATTAGCAACATAAACCTGATGAAACTGATAAAACAGAACAGATAATACCATAAAGTAGATGACAAGTGGAAACAAGTATCAAACAGTTTCATTCCGTGGATTTGGTCACCGGTGAGGTCTTCTCTTTGCCGGTTCGTGCTAATAAGCGCTCACGACCTGACTGCTTCCGGTGTTACACAAAATTCTGTGACCCACCAAATTGTCTTCTCAAAGCAAACACTACGTCATAAACGGTGGGTATCGCGTCATTTGAAATGAATAACTATAAATACATACATGCATACTTTTTCGTTTTATATTGTGTTCAAGACTTAGATTTAGTCTTAAAAAATATTACAGATGCTGTCACAGAGCAAAATATCGAGACACTGCCCAAATGGATAAAACAGAATAAAGCACAGAATACCAAGGTGTGTGATAATGAAAAACAGGTAAAAAAAAAAAAAAAAATCGGGCTGTCCAACTCTCTGCTGCCTCCTGCTGGTTCTCAATAACACCACTGCCCTGGGTAAAAAAAAAAAAAAAAGTGTATCCTCTGCTAGTAAGTCCCTTCGGCTGCTCCCTTGTTTGCACTCGGGGTTGCCACAGCAAATCCAAGGTGGATCTGCATGTTGAATTGGCACAGGTTTTACATGGAGAGATGTGGCAATGGTGGGATTTGAACCCGGAACCTTCTGCACTAAAACCAAGCGCATTAACCACTTGGCCACCTCTGCTACTTAACTTACATGCAACAAAAATATAAACTCAACACTTTTGGTTTTGCTCCCATTTTGTATGAGATGTATATATATATATATATATTTTTTTTCTTTTTTTTCTTTCAGATAACAGTATAATACTATATGATGGCTCATACCTGATGTTTGTATTTTGTTGTTTATGCTAAGATAACCACAAGATGTTTATCTTTTTATTTTTTCATTGGGTTGTTTGCCAGGTGATGGCAATTAGTAATTAGTTTCAGTACATATGCAGGTGTGTCATGGCACTAATTATGTCTGAAGGGCAGCCAGCACCCGAAACATCACTACTGCCATCTGTATCTAAATAAAGCTTTTTGTGTGGGAGTGTTCAGGTTGTACAGATTTTTTTTCTCTTTTTTGATCTAGCACACCTTTTTTTTACACATCTTGGATGTGCATGTCTTTTCTGATTTGTTAAGCAAAACACAGCATAACCAGTTCATGGAAAGCTGTTACAGACAGTTTACAAGCCACATTGTCAAATCCCCTAGCTCTCAAACATATTTATGATATAAGATAAATATTCTACTTTAAGAAGCTATGGGAACTATTTCTATTATTTTTAAAAGAGGAGAAGGCCACAGAGGATGCATTGACCTAATTGTTATTGTGACATGATGTTACGCTCTTTTGGACGTACAGTATGTGGTTATTTTGCCATGATGTTACGCTTTTGGACGTACAGTATGTGGTTATTTTGCCATGATGTTACGCTTTTGGACGTACAGTATGTGGTTATTTTGCCATGATGTTACACTCTCATTTGGGTACACAGGTTTTGATAAATTAGAATATCATCAAAGTTAATTTATTTCAGTAATTCAATTAAAAAAGTGAAACTCATATTATACAGTGGGGCAACTAAGTATTTAATCCACTGTCGAGGTTGCAAGTTTTCCCACCTACAAAGAATGGAGAGGTCTGTAATTTTTATTGTAGGTACACTTCAACTGTGAGAGACAGAATAAAAAAAAAAAGTCAGAAAATCACATTGTATGATTTTTAAATCATTAATTTGCATTTTATTGCATGAAATAAGTTTTCGATCACCTACCAACCAGCAAGAATTCTGGCTCACACAGACCTGTTAATTTTTCTTTAAGATGTCCTTATTCTGCACTCTTTCAGCTGCTGAGTTTGTTTAAATTTTGATGATTATGGCTTACAGCTAATGAATACCCAAAATTTCAGACTTTACGATGTCTTGAATGCACTATTATTCCTAACAAACAGTAGAAACACACACACATAAAGACTCAACTTTATTCAATGCAATGTAAAGTACAGTGGAACATTCTGTCATTTTGGGCTACAGACATCAAATCGGAAGACATAGTAGGTTTTCAGGGAATACATTTGAGCATTTTCTTTTTAATTACAGAACACATGTAAAATGAATTTTGAACATGTTTATACACACAATTAAAAAATTGTTTTATTTAATTTGTTTTAACTGAAGACTCAATATAAGTAAATCATTTGACTTTATCATTATCCTCAGTATTTAATTTAATGTGGTGGTATTTTAGTGTTTTTTAAAAGATAATATTGTACAGTTTTATGTTTTAAATGCGAACTCAATCAAAAAACATCAAACTAAAAAAGTAGGTAATAAAAGGGCCTAGTTGTGCCCACCAAGGATGTAATAAAATCATCGGCATTTTTTTGTCTGTCTGTGTGTTAGCAGGATTACGTCAAAACTAAAATTTAGTTCATGGAAGACTCCATTAAATGTTGGAGGTGATCCAGATTCTGGATCAGGATTTCACTTTATATAGGGTTTGAAGAATTACGTAAAAACTCCTTCACAGATTCTCACCAAATCTGCACCACAGATAGATATTAGGGCATGGAAAACTCCACTGAATTTTGGAGATGATCCGGACCTGGATTGGAGGCCAGAAGAAATCTCTGTTTACTCTTGTAGGAAATTTTATTTGCTGAAGAATTTGAAATTTCTGGTCAAATATTACTTTTTGTCTATAGTATAAAAAAATGTGTATATCCATTTACAGAAGTGCTCAAAAGGCAGTATTTTCAGTCGATGAAAAGGAAATTATTAATGTAGTTAGTACATGTAAAAGTAAAGTCAATGGATCATAATGAGGTACATATGTCCTTAGTAAAGCAAATAATTACTGAAATCACAAAATCATTATCATATATTTTTAATAAATCATTTCAAACTGGAATTGTTCCTAACAGTATGAAAGTGGCAAAAGTGATACCTTTATTTAAATCTGGCAGCAAACATCTTTTTACTAACTACAGGCCTGTGTCTCTATTGTCACAATTTTCAAAGATATTGGAAAAAATTTACAACAGCAGAATGGATAAATTTATAGAACAGCACAACTTGTTTGATGAAAGTCAATATGGTTTTAGAGCGAAAAGGTCCACTGCACTGGCATTGCTTGATTCCATAGAAGAGATCAATAAACATGTGGACCAAAGGGAAATACACCCCCTGGCAAAAATGATGGAATCACTGGCCTCGGAGGATGTTCATTCAGTTGTTTAATTTTGTAGAAAAAAAGCAGATCACAGATATGACACAAAACTAAAGTCATTTCAAATGGCAACTTTCTGGCTTTAAGAAACACTATAAGAAATCAGGAAAAATAATTGTGGCAGTCAGTAACGGTTACTTTTTTAGACCAAGCAGAGGGAAAAAATATGGAATCACTCAATTCTGAGGAAAAAATTATGGAATCACCCTGTAAATTTTCATCCCCAAAACTAACACCTGCATCAAATCAGATCTGCTCGTTAGTCTGCACCTAAAAAGGAGTGATCACACCTTGGAGAGCTGTTGCACCAAGTGGACTGTCATGAATCATGGCTCCAACACGAGAGATGTCAATTGAAACAGAGAGGATTATCAAACTCTTAAAAGAGGGTAAATCATCACGCAATGTTGCAAAAGATGTTGGTTGTTCACAGTCAGCTGTGTCTAAACTCTGGACCAAATACAAACAACATGGGAAGGTTGTTAAAGGCAAACATACTGGTAGACCAAGGAAGACATCAAAGCGTCAAGACAGAAAACAAAGCAATATGTCTCAAAAATCGAAAATGCACAACAAAACAAATGAGGAACGAATGGGAGGAAACTGGAGTCAACGTCTGTGACCGAACTGTAAGAAACCTCCTAAAGGAAATGGGATTTACATACAGAAAAGCTAAACGAAAGCCATCATTAACACCTAAACAGAAAAAAACAAGGTTACAATGGGCTAAGGAAAAGCAATCGTGGACTGTGGATGAAAGTCATATTCAGTGATGAATCTCGAATCTGCATTGGGCAAGGTGATGATGCTGGAACGTTTGTTTGGTGCCGTTCCAATGAGATTTATAAAGATGACTGCCTGAAGAGAACATGTAAATTTCCACAGTTATTGATGATATGGGGCTCCATGTCAGGTAAAGGCACTGGGGAGATGGCTGTCATTACATCATCAATAAATGCACAAGTTTACCTTGATATTTTGGACACTTTTCTTATCCCATCAATTGAAAGGATGTTTGGGGATGATGAAAACATTTTTCAAGATGATAATGCATCTTGCCATAGAGCAAAAACTGTGAAAACATTCCTTGCAAAAAGACACATAGGGTCAATGTCATGGCCTGCAAATAGTCCAGATCCTAATCCAATTGAAAGTCTTTGGTGGAAGTTGAATAAAATGGTCCATGACAAGGCTCCAACCTGCAAAGCTGATCTGGCAATAGCAATCAGAGAAAGTTGGAGCCAGATTGATGAAGAGTACTGTTTGTCACTCATTAAGTCCATGCCTCAGAGACTGCAAGCTGTTATAAAAGCCAGAGGTGGTGCAACAAAATACTAGTGATGTGTTGGAGCCTTCTTTTGTTTTTCATGATTCCATAATTTTTTCCTCAGAATTGAGTGATTCCATATTTTTTTCCCCTCTGCTTGGTTTAAAAAAGTAACTGTTACTGACTGCCACAAATTTTTTTCCTGATTTCTTATAGTGTTTCTTAAAGCCAGAAAGTTGCCATTTGACATGACTTTAGTTTTGTGTCATGTCTGTGATCTGCTTTTTTTCTACAAAATTAAACAACTGAATGAACATCCTCCGAGGCCGGTGATTCCATAATTTTTGCCAGTGGTTGTAGTAGCAGGTTTATTTATTGACCTAAGAAAGGCTTTTTGACACAATTGATCACAATGTATTTTTTCAAAAATTGGAACTGTATTGGATCAGAGGGGCTGCTCTGAGTTGGATTAAAAGTTACTTACAAAACTGGAAACAGTTTGTTAAACTCGGGGACTGCATCATTTGTGGGCTTCCACAGGGTTCTGTGTTGGGCCCAAAATTATTTATTTTATACATCAATGATTTATGTAAAGTTTCAGATTTGCTTAAAGCAGTTGTCTTTGCAGATGAGACAAATCTGTTTTGCTCAGGAGAAAATCTGCAACAATTATTATCCGATTTAGGAAAAGAGATGGTTTGATATTAACAAATTATCATTAAATTTGTCTAAAACTAAATGAATGTTATTTGGAAATTATATAAAGACATACAAATTCAGTTAAATATACAAGGGGTAAACATAGAACAAGTTTTTAGGCGTCATTATTGATGAAAGAATTAACTGGAAAGCTCATATTGGACATGTTCAAAACAAGGTATCACAGAGTATTGTAGTATTAAATAAAGCAAAGCATGTTCTTGATTGCAGAGCACTATATACTTTGTATTGTTCAATGATTTCACCCTACCGGACTTACTGTGCTGAAGTTTGGGGCAACAATTATAAAATTACATTGCAACCACCATTCTTCAAAAAAAGAGCATTAAGAACAATTCATAATGCAGGTTATCGAGACCACATCAACTCACTGTTCATTAAATCTCAAATATTAAAACTTCACGATATGACTTTGTTCTCAGACTGTTCAATTAACGTACAAAGTGAAAAATAAACAAGTGCCCTTTAGAATTCAAGAATTTTTTACTGAGAGAGAGGGAAAATATAATTTACAGGGCTCGCTCGGACGACCAGGAAAGGTTTCTGTGTCTCCATGTGTGGCCCTAGACTATGGAATAACCTGATGGATGAACTCAAATGATGTCTAAATATCAATCAGTTTAAAAATCAATATAAAGACATGATGTTTTCAAGATATGTATCTTCTCAAGAAGGTTGAGTTTTGTGTGTTGCCATATTGTAAACATAAATTTGTTCGGTATCATTCGGATTGTGTCCTTTAAGCTGAAGAGATTGAAGTGGTTGAAAATGGGAGTGGGACTGGTTGGTTTTTTTTTTACTTCCCCCCACTTTTTTGTTGTTGTTTTGGACTGTGTGTGCTGAATAAATTTATTCATTCATTCATTCAGAAGTGCTCTAAAGGCAGTATCTGTCCATGATAAAAGACATTATGCATTAATAGATTTCCAAACAGAGAAATTAAATTAACCAGTTTTTAATCAATTTGTCCAGCAGATGTCAGTATTAAACACTGTGTTATGAAGCTTCATATCCTGAAGCCATTTTGGACACAGGTCAAGTCCAGCATGCACTGATGCATGCCATACAATACCACCTACGGCACTCCACATAACTGCCTTGGCTACCGGATAGCAACCACTCAGGCAGACTACTGGTCCATCCCACTTCTCAAACGTAACCATCTATCTGCTGCAGCCAGGTGAAATGTGGACATCCCCTTGGCCTTCTCCAGCTGTTGGGGACCTCAACACTGAGGCACCTGCATGCTGGATCATGCACACCACATGGCCAGAATGTCATAGCTGATGTTACTTCATGATGCAAGTGATATTCCTCATCTGACGCAAAGTCATTCTTGTGCTACAAAAAGTCATTCTCATGCTACAAAAAGATCTTTGGAAAGAGAGCATCCAGGTCTCATAACCACACAGTAATGAGCTGAATATTACCTTAGATGAACAAAAGTACTGTATATTATAATTAAAACAACTGACATTAAATGTAAAATGTTATTTGGTTTTATTTAATTGGTTTCAAAATGTACAGGAAAACAGACAAGCTTTTTCAAAACCTGAATCCTCACAACCCTTGGCAATCAAAATTGGTCAGTCATAAAATACAATTATCCCCCAAATAAATTAAAAGAAATCATAAACAACAGACAACCACATGATTAAAGACAGGATTAAAGACATTATCAATAAAACAGTGTAACAACCCAACTCCAACACAAACTAAAAAGCAATGGTCAGTAAAACTTTACACATCTGTATGTAGTTTATGTGTAACATAAAAGAAAACAGGATGTTTTGGGCATTTTCCCCCACTTTTATGTTCTGTGCTTTGGTAGTACGCTCTGACATTGTTTCTGCAGATATCTGAAACTCACGCTGTCATCCTCCTCCTCCAGTGTGCAGGTGGGTTCACTCAGAGCAGAAGTGTGTGTGCACAGGAAACGCAGCGAGTCCAGCCAGCGCAATGCCAAAACTATCTCCCACACTGGCAACCGCCATGGCAAACTCCCTGTATCTGTCTGCAGTCTGAAATGACAAGAGACGCCCCGATGAAGCCAGACGGAAAGAACAGTGCGCACGCACACACACATTTTCCTTTTTAACCTCAAAGCACAACACAGCAAAAGATTTGAAAGCTTCTGAAAATAATTGTGCAAAAGCTCTGCATCATTGAACGATCAGGGGTAATCGTGCTTAAAACATGTAAACACTATTGCACATGTACAAAATATGTATGTGCCATTTTTACAACATATCCACTAGCTAACTACTATATGACTCAACTTAACTCCCTATTATTAAATAATAATAGGTATTAAAGATAAAGAATACAGCCCGACACTATCAAAAACAATGGAGGCCCTCGCTTGAGGCAGGTAATGGTCTTCCAACTTTCCTCAGGTTTTAAAGTGAACACATGGATCCCTTGAATAACAAACTCGACAGAAACATGGTCTGACCTCCATGCTGATGAAGTAGAATGTGTTGACATATGCAGCTCCACCCAGCAGACCCTCATAGAGGATAACAACAAACACCACCCAGGCGCTGGGCAGGAACAGGTATCTCACTGCAAACAGGAGAAACACTGCATTCACCACCTTTGGAGGCCGGAGAGGACAGAGAGGTGGGGAAATAATGAGAATGATCAACAGATGCCAGCTATAAAAGAGTCATCAGTAAGAAGTAGTGGTAAATCTTTTTAGGCCCTTCGCCCCATTGGTGCCAGATTCCAGAGCATGAAGTGGATGAGAGGGTGGGATGACAGTCTGATGCAGGTTACTGATTGTTAATGTAATAGAGAATAAATAAGAATTTGGAACTCAACATGGTACCGAACTAGTTTTAGTTGCTTGAACTAAATGATGAATTTGCCACATGTGGAATTTGACAGCAAGTCAACTACAATCACTAGCAATCAACATTCCTAAAACCCTTTCACACCAGGCCAACGTAGAGTTGCGTAATGCGGTGTACCAACTACGACAAGTTATGCAGCCCTACGCTGAGCTTATGCAGCCCTACGCTGAGCTTATGCAGCCCTACATGACAATACTCTGAGGGATGCAAAGGGGTCCGCGAAAGGGACGCAAAAAATTAAACATGTTAAAATTTTTTGCAGACATTCAGAGTAGAGCACTGCGTCCAGTGCTCTAAGCAAGTCTATGAAACACTCTGCTACTCTATGCAACTCTACGTAACACCGCGCTACTCTACACAAAGCCTCCGCAATTGTACGCTACCCTATGCCAGTCCTGTGAAAAATACTTTAGTTTTTTTTAATCAGTACATACCTGCATTGCTAGATTTTATTCATCCCGCTGGACTCTGCTGAACTTTACTGGCAGTGAAGCTTCAAAACCACAGAAGAAGAGCTGGGCCAAAATCCCCCCCCCCCCACCACATGTGCGTGCAGTTACGCAGCCATTCCTGCATAACAAGGCAACTCGATGCAGGCCAGGTGTGAAATGGGTTTAAGATTTAGATTAGTGGATGCTGGATTGATGATGGATTAGGAGCAGGTGTGGTGGACAGTGAGAGGCAGAAATGCACTTAATCAGAACAGGAAACAGCTAAATTCTGATGTCCAATGAAAATCTTATTCAATATAATAAAAACAAATACAAAACATTATTCAGTCAATGTAATATTTCTCTGGGGTCAGCTTTGTTTGAACAATGTTAATCACCAATGCTTGGAGACAACCTGTCTGTAAAGTTCAAAAAGCAAGAACCCACTGTGATAATTTCTCACCTGCAGCAAAGAAAGTGCCCACAGTTTCCTGATTTTCACACAGCACAGTGAAGACCGAGACACCAACACACCAACCTGGTACAGAGTCTGGTACCTGAGCAAAAAGACATTTTAAGCATCTGTGTCCTTAAACCACCTTATTTAGTGTAGGGGGAAATTCTTCTGAATAACTTTCCAGGGAGATGAACTGACCAGCGATATTGTGCCGCGTGGGTCAGGTAAAAATCTGGGAAGTACAGGAGCTCCATCTGGAAAAGGAGAATCCTGCATTTACTTTATTATTAACTTATTCTGCAAATTTATGAACAGGATACAAATACATGAACAATAACAAACAGACCAGAAATTCTAGTTTGTTTTGACAGCACACACACAGATGAAAGTACAGCCAGAGGGCACCAGAAAACTTACCAGGCCCTGATTTATGAAATACTCCGCGAAGTAAACCAATCCGAGGGGAAGCACAAACTTCAGTAAACCCTGTTCACAGGAATCAGGTAGAATGTCAATGTGCAATGACAAACACATTTCAGGCTGATGTACAGTCAAAAGTACACTTACTTTGATGACGTGCAGTTTCTCTGTGCAGCTGAGAGGACTTGACCTTGTGCCCTCTGTTACATTTATGAGGAAGAGAACAGGGAGTGTGTAATTACTCAGTAGCAAACAGCAGTGCTTTCAAAAAGCACAATTTTAAATAAATAAATAAGTGTGACCAGTCACAAGTGGTTAGAACCCGACACCACTTCAGTTCATGCAGCATCATAAACCAACTAGTCTCTAAAAGGACCTTGTGGACAGAATGGCTCATGAAAAAAATTTTTTTAATTTACCCATTATGGTTGTTGAATTTGGAGCACTTTCCCTGTGATTATATCAAAATCTGATTTAAATGGAATTTTGCTCTGAATATTCAAAGACCCCCAATAATTTGGTGACCTATGACCTGTCCTATTGCAAAATCATCTGGTCAAATCTTGCACTTGAGAAACATCACTCTGTATTTTCACAGGTTTTTTTTTTGTCATGAATTATTAAGCAGATTTCCACTTATGGTAGGATGAACTGCTGTGGCCTCACTCCCAGCCACAAACAGATCCTGAGACTTTAGTTTTGTTTTACGTGAACTCAGCCAGAGGCTCAGAGGACACTCTCAGAATTTTCTGGGGGAGGTGCACATTTACTGGCCTCATGGGCAAACTGTAAAATTTAGTTAAAAATCTCAAACCATGTTCAAAATATAGCACATTCATCCTTTTGATGAATGCAATTTTGTCCAATTTTGAACTTCTTGGTTCTGCTATCTGAGAGGCTTTTACTGATTTATTAAAAAAAAAAGACTGCTGTTTATTTTGACATTTTAAATTTGCAATGTCAGAAGAAAACATGAATAAAATCCTAGTTCCCACATTTTGGCATTATTAATTTTAAAAAGACCAATTCAAGACATTTTAACATCACTTGAGGTCTTATTTTTGGATTACCAAATTTAATACATTTTAAGACTTTTCTGGATTTGCAGGAACCCTGTCTTCGCATTATAAACATAGTCTGTATATGACTTTGCGACTGGTGAACACAAAAACCAGAAGCAGACAAACATCTGGCATGGCTCCACCCACTGTATTATCACATAGAAAGTAGTGCACACGAAGCTGGAGTAATTTAAATTTTGAAGTGGAAATAGAACCTGGAAGTGCACCTTCTGTTTATCTGTTATGATATTACCAAATCTCTTCCTGTCCAATCAAATGGAAAAACTGACATTCTGCATTACTGCAATGCACTGACACAACAGTTCAACAACAACAGCGAATAAAATGGTGCTGAATAACTCTGTCCAAAGAACTTTTTTTTATGTACATTCTTAATTATTCCAAATGATTACGCTTTTTAAAGAATATGCATAATGTGAATTGTGTTATGTTAATGTTTCTGCAGGCAGTGCTATAAAAAAACTGTCAGCAGAGCAATAATATTGCTTTAAGCAACTTTACACACGTACTATGGCAGCAGTGCTCATACCCAACAACTGTGTGCATGAATAAGTGACAGCGTACCTCTTGTTGATTCCTCCTGCTGTTCTTTATCATCAGACTCATCCATCAGGTGCTGCCTCTCTTCCGGCCATACAGCCAGACATTCTGTCTCACTCCTCTTCCACTGAGGTAGTGAAGGCGGTGAAACCAGCAGGAAGAAATAGCTGGTGGTGGTTGGTAAGAAACCCAAGGAGTAAATGTGTTTGATTAATATGAGACAGGAGAAAAAAAGAGAGATAAAGAAAAAGAAATACACAGTTAACATAACAGCTGATTTTTTTTTTCCATTAAATTTTTGGACCATAATCATAAGTGCTTTTGTGCAAACATGCAGCAAAATCTTATTCTTTTTTAAGTCTGGAGTGTAAATTTTATTTTAGTTTTTCCAATATATCAGGCTTATGAAACACAGTGTGGACTAAACTATACAAGGCTGAAAATAGCAGCAGAAATAGAAGTTTGACTGTAGCATAGAGATAAATTTGTTGCTAAAGCGGCTGTTTTATTGAAGGACATGTTGCACAGAATTCATAACTCAGATTTTGGCAACTAGAAGTCATGTGATGATATATTTGTATTAATTTGTACACTTCTGTGAACAGTCTGTAAGCATACAAGAATCGAAACAAACAGCTACAGAGACTGCCGAAAACAAAGTACTTGTTAGTACTTATTTTTGCAAGTGTTTCCGACAGTGTTTGTGTCACTCTGAGCAAATGTCCCAGCGCACTGTTGAATGGAATGTAGTCGACAAACTGCTGCTAACGTTAATGGCCCAGTCACATGGCACTTAACGAAGGGCAACGAAACCCTGAAGAAACAAGAAATCTGGACTTTCGTTGACTTTCGTTGGCATCGTTTAACCTTCGCGCAGCTTCGTTCCTGCAGCTGGCGCTTCGTCAGGATTTTTAAACTGTTGAAAAATTTGAATGAAGGACAACGAAAACCTCAATTCGTCCGTGTTTCATTTTACTGTCGTTCTTGATGTTTGCTAATCGTTTGTTTAGTTTTTGTAACATTATTGTTTAATCTGACTTTGTTCGACCAGCTAAATGTTTTCACACCGTGCAGAAGCCGGTTTGTGAGCGCTGAGGCTGCTGCTGCTTTCATGTACCATTGGAAATTACAGGCCAAACTCAGCCTGCTTGCTTGGATTTTTTTACTTGGGAGGGGAGCCGGGTTCAATGGGCTCAGACACCTTATATAGGGAAGAATTAAATGTTTTGTGGATACAATTAATTATTGTGCCACAAGCAACTGCTGAATTTGAAACAATAAAAAAGTTGTTTATTTTCCGACAGTACTGGAATGCAGCAGTAGCGAGAGCAGCAGCTCCTGCGTGCGCTTATTATTTTTATTAAATATAACAATATTACTGTAGGAATGACAATCCAGCCCTTCTGTACATGTGGCAACAGGTAGATAATTAAAATGATTATATAAAGAGCTGTTCTGGAAGGCAGAATTCACGTTGTGGATCAGCTGCAGCTGGTGGAATAACCGCACGTGAGTCAATGCGCGTTCACACGGACTGATCAATTTACTGCTCTGATATATTCAATCATCTTTACACATATTTATTCCCTGTTTTGACAGTTTTGTTTTATATATATATATATATATATATATATATATATATATATATATATATACACACACACACTCAACAAAAATATAAACGCAACACTTTTGGTTTTGCTCCCATTTTGTATGAGATGAACTCAAAGATCTAAAACTTTTTCCACATACACAATATCACCATTTCCCTCAAACATTGTTCACAAACCAGTCTAAATCTGTGATAGTGAGCATTTCTCCTTTGCTGAGATAATCCATGGCCACTCTGAAAGGTGCAGTTTTATCACACAGCACAATGCCACAGATGTCGCAAGATTTGAGGGAGCGTGCAATTGGCATGCTGACAGCAGGAATGTCAACCAGAGCTGTTGCTCGTGTATTGAATGTTCATTTCTCTACCATAAGCTGTCTCCAAAGGCGTTTCAGAGAATTTGGCAGTACATCCAACCAGCCTCACAACAGCAGACCACGTGTAACCACACCAGCCCAGGACCTCCACATCCAGCATGTTCACCTCCAAGATTGTCTGAGACCAGCCACTCGGACAGCTGCTCAAACAATCGGTTTGCATAACCAAAGAATTTCTGCACAAACTGTCAGAAACCGTCTCAGGGAAGCTCATCTGCATGCTCGTCGTCCTCATCGGGGTCTCGACCTGACTCCAGTCCGTCGTCGTAACCGACTTGAGTGGGCAAATGCTCACATTCGCTGGCGTTTGGCACGTTGGAGAGGTGTTCTCTTCACGGATGAATCCTGGTTCACACTGTTCAGGGCAGATGGCAGACAGCGTGTGTGGCGTCATGTGGGTGAGCAGTTTTCTGATGTCAATGTTGTGGATCGAGTGGCCCATGGTGGCGGTGGGGTTATGGTATGGGCAGGCGTCTGTTATGGACGAAGAACACAGGTGCATTTTATTGATGGCATTTTGAATGCACAGAGATACCGTGACGAGATCCTGAGGCCCACTGTTGTGCCATACATCCAAGAACATCACCTCATGTTGCAGCAGGATAATGCACGGCCCCATGTTGCAAGGATCTGTACACAATTCTTGGAAGCTGAAAATGTCCCAGTTCTTGCATGGCCGGCATACTCACCGGACATGTCACCCATTGAGCATGTTTGGGATGCTCTGGACCGGCGTATACGACAGCGTGTACCAGTTCCTGCCAATATCCAGCAACTTCGCACAGCCATTGAAGAGGAGTGGACCAACATTCCACAGGCCACAATTGACAACCTGATCAACTCTATGCGAAGATGTGTTGCACTGCATGAGGCAAATGGTGGTCACACCAGATACAGACTGGTATCCCCCCCAATAAAACAAAACTGCACCTTTCAGAGTAGCCTTTTATTGTGGACAGTCTAAGGCACACCTGTGCACTAATCATGGTGTCTAATCAGCATCTTGATATGGCACACTTGTGAGGTGGGATGGATTATCTCAGCAAAGGAGAAGTGCTCACTATCACAGATTTAGACTGGTTTGTCAACAATATTTGAGGGAAATGGTGATATTGTGTATGTGGAAAAAGTTTTAGATCTTTGAGTTCATCTCATACAAAATGGGAGCAAAACTAAAAGTGTTGCGTTTATATTTTTGTTGAGTATGTGTGTGTATATAAGCTTAGTAATGTAATACAATGACACAGCAGTGACCACTGCACACCAGTTTTTTGTTGTTTTTTTTAATTAGAGCAAGACGGGGTGCGCAGCGTGTCAAGGATTCTGATGATGGAGATGATCCCTCTTTTGTTCCGGACGAGGAACCACAGCAGGTGGACCCACTGACGTGCGCAGAGATCTCCACAGCTTCTGTTTGCAGTTTCTCCAGAACTCAGGCGCTATGAGCTCCTTCCCAGCGCTGAGTACTGGAACTCAGAGATGCAGACACACACTGCTCCAGCTGTGGCTCCAGGTGCATTTCATTTAAAGCCTCGAGATCGTTAGCTTTGGTTTTGTTAATTTCCTCTTTCGTCCCTTTTGTGCTCTTGCTTCACAGGCTATTCCGTGATAAAGCTCTTTCATCCACCTTTTCTCAACGAATTGTGACTCTTTTTTTTACTTTTTCCCTTCGTTCAGGAATCGTCGTGTGCCGTGTGACTGGGCCATAAGAACAGAGCCGCATATTAATTGCAAAGTTTGCATAGGTGTGATGTTGTGTCACGATGACTTGTTTTTAAAGTGATAACAGTGTTCATTTCAATGCAGTCAGTAACGGCAGCAACCACTCTTCACTGTGAGAAGACATGCTACGTGTGCACATTGAGCCTGTTAAAAACAGAGTATCTCTGAGAGACACAGCTTTGTGCACGCTCATAAGTGTTGTTGTCACAGAATCAGCACCCATCTGGATCACAAATCAGACAGACTCTCAAAATTAAGAGTTGAGAGCAAAGTGTCTGTCTCCTCTCTGTACGTTGTACTGAACTATGCGGTGTGTGCAATGCTCGTGCACATCCGCGAGCTGGTAGACAGTCTACAGCTCCTGAAAATAAGATATTCCTGACTTTTTCCCCAAGCATCTATTCGCAGGTCCAATGTGAATGCTGAGCTATCACTTTTATATGGTCAGTAGTTTCATGATCTGATGTACAAATGTTCATTTCACTCTGTTTGTTATTATTGTCAGTTTCTGCGTTTGCTCAGACTGACCTCACCCGCCAAGAAATACAGAGTAAAATGTTTTCTGAAACACACTTGCTGACTTGCCAAGCCAGAGGTTTAATTAGCAATAAAGTATGTCAGCAACCACTAATCGAGACCACATGTGCACAGTTAGACTTACACTCATGAATACTTTGACGTGTTGTTGAATGGCACGTTAAATAACACGTAACATGTCCTTGAAATGACACTAAATAGCAATTAGTGGCAATGTAGTGTTAAAAACAAATTACGGTGTGCGGATACCTTATCTTTATCATGCCGCACCTACCTAATCAACATCAGAAAAGGGATAACCAGCATTATGAGGAGTGTCTCCCGGGGTGACAGACCCGCCTGTGTGAAGGACGAGTAAAGAAACGCTCCAGCAACACCAGCGCCACCAGTGCCTGAACCCCATCCTTCCAGAACATTCCTGTGGAGGGCAGGGAACCAAAAACAGCACATTACAAAGACACATTAACCTGACCAACACACAGACAAACATGTGGACAGTCAAATACCTGACGAGATATGAATCAATCAATGGAAAACAATATTTTGAAACCAAGTATGACAGAATATTTAATTATATTTGAATTAAATGTATTTAGATTTAAAATAAATTCAGATAAAATTAAGTGAATTTAATTTTAATTAATGTAATTTAATTTTAGGGTAGCGCAGTCCACCTTAGAATTGGAATATAATATATAAGATATACCTTACTGAATTTTCATGAGATTGATTCCCACCTGTGGCCTTTCTGTGTCAAGTTTACATGTTCTCCCTGTGTTTGTGTGGGTTCCCTCCAGGTGCCTCCGCTTCCTCCCACATCTAAAGACATGCAGGTTAGGTAGATTGGAAACTTTAAATTGTCCGTAGGTGTGTGCGTGCAGGTGTGAATGTGTCTGTTTGTCTATAAGTGGCCCTGTGACAAACTGGCGTCCTGTCCAGGGTGTACCCCGCCTCACGCCCTATGATGGCTGGGATAGGCTCCAGCAACCCTGTGACCCATAATTGGAGTAAGCAGTTGAAGATAAGTGAGTAATTTCATTTTAAATTGAATTAATTACCTTTAACAAGAAGATTGTGTTTTCTTTCTCCTGTCTTTTGATTTGTTCATTTATCGCCAGGATTACACAAACATATGAGGGCCGGCTGAAAAGTTTGCATATAAGCTTAAAGCTTGTAATGTTCTCTATCTTGCAGTATGTCAGACAACTTTGCGTGTCCCATCTATGAAGAAATCAGGTGTCTTGTCTCGGCAAAAGGGAAAAAGTAGAAGGGCGCGAGATCCGGACTTTACGCTGGGTATAGTGAGATTTGAGCCCCTGTAATACATTCTGTGTTTGTTGACTCGTGTGTGGTTGTCATGCTGAAGAAGTGCATCTTTTCCAGGGTGAATATGCTTCAAGTATGGGCAGCTTTAGCAAAGTATCCACATATTTGGTCGGAACTCGTAAACCCTCTCTTGATGGTGTGTATCTGTGGTTGTTATGTGGCGCCCCCCGTGGGCCTGGTCATGCAGACTTGTCATTGCTGGATTTCCACCCTTCAGACTCCTTGCCCACCTCCTGACTGTACTAACGCCCAAACAGGCATGGCCATAAACAACACTCATTCGTCAATAATGCCCATGGATGCACATCCATCCACCTCGAGTAATTCAATAACAGCACATTGTTTCAAACACGTGTTACGTCAAAGGCGATTGTGCACACACCTGAAATTGCAGGTGAAAACAAGTTGGTGCCGCGATAGACAACGAATTGTTCTACCAGTTTCACTTTGATATCTTGCTTGTCAATTAAATAACTGTGTTGTACACAGTATGGACTGATTTTCATTACATGTAGTAGAGGAGCAGCACATGGGCCAAGACACAACCTGTTAGCATTTTTGGTGTAGCGTTTGATGCAGAAGCGTTTCCAGCACCACCTTTACAAAAATTATCATATACTGCATTTCCCCCCAGAATTTTATAAATCTTATGAAATAATACAGGCACCTTAAAATAAACAAATAAATATGTAAATGTTAATAGTTTTTTCCAACTTTGCAAAATTACAACAAAGGGCAAAAATAAATAAATGTTTATGCATTTTTTTCTTTAATTCCCCTCCACTTCCACCTGCATGCAATCACAGTATGTATGTAATGATTAAAATTATATTATGTACTTTCGTGCAGATCTTGATGGTGACGTGGTCATAGTGTGGGTTTGATAGAGATGCTAAATTTTGCATATTGTTTGTTGATATGTGTTTCTAATTTTTAATCTGATTTCTAATGTCAAGTTAAATTTTAAGACATTCAATTCTTATGTGTTTATTGCATATAAAGTTATGAATAAATACACATGAAGCTCAAGCACTGCCATTTCTAAATAAATATCATATTTACAGGGATAACAAACAAACTTTCTCCAAACCACATTTGATTATCATCTTGAGGTCTTGTGCCAAGGGCTGCAAAATGACATCTTAATGTGCTTCATTATCTTATATCAATTTGACACAAAAATAACAAAATGCCCCCTTTAAAAGATACTTGGTTGTTAATTTACATCCGCCAAGGACGTAATAAAATCACTGGCGTTTATTTATTTGTCTGTCTGTTAGTTAGCAGGATTACGTCAAAACTACTGCATGCATTTGACAATATTTGCACCAGAGATACATATTAGGCCATGAAGACTCCATTACATTTTGGAGGTGATCCAGATCTGGATTGTGGTTCACGATTTAAATTTGTACGCTTCATTTTGTTGGATTTTGAGGATGACATCAAAAGTACTTTACGGATTTTCACCAAATTTTCACCACACACTGGTGTTAGGCCTTGGAAGACTCCATTAAACTTTGGGAGTGATCTTGATCCGGATTCTGGATCAGGATTTCACTTTGTAGACTTTTAAGGATTACATCAAAACTACTTCACGGACACGACATCACAATGTAAAACCTAGATTAGAAAGACACTATTTTGTTTCAGTTTGTGAATTAAATATCACCTTGCAACATCTGGACCATTCTGGATCAGTGTGCAATTACTGCATTATGATGTGGAATCCAGATCCAGGTAAAGTCCGGGTCACGATGTGAATCACATATCTATTATTCTGAGTTCTCGTCAACCCTTGGCGGATGTCAGAAATCTCAGATTGTGCTTGTTCTATAATATGCATATGTCACAGACATGAACAAGCAAAGCTCGTCAACATCTCACCATGTTATTTAGGTCCTTCAGACTTTATTTTGAGTAAATGCTTCAGGGAAGCATTAGCATGGCAAAAACCTTTCAGCTACTGGGGGGTGGAGCCCCCACAGACCCCCCCTCCTCTTTAGGCATTTCTCTTTATTTGCCTCTCACATGCCTGGAAAAGCTCCTCACCATCTAACTATGTCCTTTAGGTCCTTCAGACTTTTTTCAGTAAAATTGTTCTTGGGAGCATGAGCATGACTAAAACCTTTCAATTCTTCTGTCAGCAAGATGAGAAGATTAAACTTGTCAGAATGTTGTGCAACTCTGAGATGTGCAAATATTTCTGTGGTATAACGGTGGTGATAAGACTTGCTGACAGTCCTTCAGTTGGCAGTTTTTTGCCCAAAACAACTTCTTATCAGTTTAAGCACAAGTGTCATTTCAGGAAAAAGAGGAAGTAAGAAGACAGCACAGCACAGTGAGCAGGACCATGCCCCAAAGCAGACCCTTCAGTTCTAAGAATAGGAGGAGCTGATTCTTAATATGCATATGTCACAGACATGAATGAGCGAAGCTCGGCAGCATGTCATTTAGGTCCTTCAGACTTTATTCTGAGTAAATGCTTCAGGGGAGTATTAGCATGGCAAAAACCTTTCAGCTTCTGGGGGGACCCGAGGGGGGGGACCCACCTTCCATACTCCCCACTTTTTAAATAATTTTTCTTTTTTTTTTGCTTTTGAGCTGAGCCCCCAAATTACAGCCCTCTTAACTCCCTGCCACTTTAAGCATTTTTTAATGTAGATGTAAATTAATATTCAGAATTTTCAGCTAGTTGACAGTCGAGCTGTACAATATGGCCAAATTATTGTATCTCAATATTGTCATATAAATTGTCATGTAAATGTCACTTATATACATGCTGTCCATATTCTTGAGCTGCTTAGGCGGGTAGGGAGAGTTCCCAGGGGATATAAAAGCTTTTCAACCTACCATGCCTGGTTCTCAAAACCAGACACCTAAGTGGCTCTACTCTCTTTTTTTTCTTTAAAGATATTTAGATGTACCTTAGTAAACACTAGTAGAATTACACCTTAGATTTGGAATGTATAATAGAAGATATACCTTACTGAATTTTCATATCAATATGATATACAATATGACTATGATTTGACACAAAGTGCAGCAACAGTGAAAATTAAACATTCTTAAACAAAATGGTAATAATATCACACTCATTTTGCACTCATCATAAGGTTAGGATACTGTGCCCTCCGAAAGTATTGGAACACTTGGAATTTCACACATTTTAATTTGTTTATGCCATTTTAAATACAAGAAATACAAAAAAAAATAAAGAATAAAAATTTCTGAAATTATCTTCCTCAAATTCAAACTGATTATCTCTAAAACTTGATAAAACCTGTAAATAATAATCAGTTTTATTGCCAGTTTTCTTTAGACAAGTCAGGGGATGGAAACATGAACATTTCCAAGTCACTGAATATGTCTTGCACTTTATTTACATCAATTATGAAGAAATACAAAAGTTTCTTTCACCAAAACATCAATTCTAGGCTTTCATCTCAAATGTACTTTCTGTCAAATTGTAGCTGAACTTTCAGGTCTTCTTTTTAAGAAAATCCTCCTCTACATGACTGGATTTTATATTTTTTTAATTAATTTATATCAAGTTGTAGAGATTTGCTTTCAGTTTGAGTTAAGGAAGATAATTTTAGAAAAAAATGTATTTGAAATGGAATAAACATTAAAATGTGTGAAATACCAAGTGTTCTAATACTTTTGAGGGCAGTGGAGAAACACTGAGGAGCAACATCTTACATCTCATATATAGTGCAGCAGATAAGAGAATATTTAGAGTGGAATCCTGCAAATGGTGATACAAGCATCAAATTTGGCATAAATAACCCATAGACATTAATGCTTAAAAAAAAACCTTATTGGCCACTTGAATTGTCAATAGGCAGCCAGGTAGGGCTCAAATGAAGAACCAGACAGGGGTCAAAATTAAAAGATGCTCCAATCATATAGAAAACTACACCACATTATTTGCCTGATCATAAAAATTCCAAAAAGGTATAGTTTGGACAATCTGTGACTGAATGTTATGGAGTTATGAGGTAAAAGCAGCAAGAATGGTGACAAAGGTCAGTTTCAGTTTGTACAGGGGTCAAAAATTAAAGTTGCTCCATTAATTTTGCTCCAGCTGTATTTGTGCTAAGTTTGATGCTTGTATCACCGTTTGAAGGATTGTTTCAGTTATCTGCTGCACTAATAAGCCAACAGAGCATGAACCAGCTGCTGTCTGTTAGGCAACCCAAATTAAAGCAGAAATGCTGCTTTTATCAACCTGGACCTCATTTCTGCCATAAAATACGGTCGTTTACTCACCAATGTAAGTTTGGTGTGATTAGAAGTCCATAGTTCAAACGACGTGTTCAGTTCAAATCTGAAGCAAACATTTTTCTTCTTCTACTAAGGTGGATTTGAACTTTTTGTGGTACACAGCACAAACTACTGGACAGGAGGAACCTAGCAGTCAATGTGACTCACTGATTTGAAAATGCAGGTCTTTCAACCAGACGTGTAGTGCTGTGACATGTCAATCATCTGTGTCCAATCAGATTTCAGGGGAGTCCAGTGAAACCCCGGCCTCCACTCTAGCTCCACCCATGCCAGGAAGTGTTCAACATTTGATATTTCCTGTTTCACTGTGACTGAGAATTTAGCACTTCCTGTTTGAATGTGAGCTTGCCACTGAGTTCCCGTGAGATTCCATGGGATCTTGTCTGTCAATCCAGGAAGTGTTTCACATTTGAACATTTCCTGTTTTACTGTGGACTTCAATTTTGGCACTTCCTGTTTAGGACGCCCTGTACTATGAGTGAGCTTCGCCCGCTACATGACGCTTAGCTCAAAATAATATACGCTAAATAAGTCCATGTGGAAAGCAGAACACCAACTGAAAAACTTATGAATTATATTGGAAAACAGTGTAATTGTGTCAAACAGCTTCACCTGAAGCACAGTGTTGAAAGATTGATTTTTTTTTTTGATGGTGCTGTTTGTGACATTGGCGTAATGTGCTATTATTAAAGTTGCTCATGAATTCAGGGATTTTGGGATTGTTCTTTGGACAGCAAACTTGCTGAGTTTGGTTTAATTTTTAGTGACACGTTGTTTGTTTTTGCAAAAGACTGAAAATACAGCAAACAACAGGAAATACTGTGGAGGTTAATGACTGGGCAGGGACAAGTGCAATAGACAGTTTGTTGAAATAACTCATTCAAAAAAAAGACATTTGAAGATGTTCATGGCCCAAAGATGGAGTAATAAAGTGGGATTGGCTTTGGTGAACAAGAAAAACTGTTTCTGGAGTCGGCACGTTGCTGCGTATGGGCGGGAATGAAACGCTTCATATGTAGCTGCTAATTATGATGTTAAGAAAATTATTTTTACCTGCTGAAGAAGGCAGTGAGAGAGAGGAAAGACAGTTCTCCCAGCCCTGCACCGATACTGGCAAAGATCACACCTGGAAGTACAATGACAGAGTGACTGAAGTGAACCAAGGACCAGGGTTCTTTGAAAACCTAAGAAAGTGCAGAAAATTACCAGAAGAGGACAAAAAAAATGCATTTTCCTGTGTGACAAATAAATTACTTTTAGGATTCAGATTACAGATAAACAAATGTGTTAATATATTCACTGCAAAATCTTCCCAAGTATATGTGCAATTTGTAGTCTAGATTTAGACCTCATCTCAATTACATACTTGTTAAAAGCAAGCAAACAAACAAAAACCAATAGGATAAAAATAAGGTATTGACATTAGCTGAGGAAACTCATTTGGAGGATTATTTTTCTAATGTTAGGAAGCATAAAACTTTATGGAAAGTCAAAAAAGAAAAAAAGAAAAAAGAGAGAGACCCAAAACAAGATATTTCCAACACTCTTTCACTTACTAAGATTTTTGGGATGCTTTATCTAGAAACAAGTTCTTAGATTTTACTGACATTGTATTTGTTAAGTTATTTTGTCTTATATTAAGTATTTATTAGATATTTAGACAAGAAGGCAAATGTACGTACTTGGTAAGATTATGCATTTTTGCATCCTATTGGCGATTGCGTGAACTAATACAACCCCTGGCAAAAATTATGTAATCACCGGCCTCGGAGGATGTTCATTCAGTTGTTTAATTTTGTAGAAAAAAAGCAGATCACAGACATGACACAAAACTAAAGTCATTTCAAATGGCAACTTTCTGGCTTTAAGAAACACTATAAGAAATCAAGAAAAAAAGATTGTGGCAGTCAGTAACGGTTACTTTTTTAGACCAAGCAGAGGAAAAAAATATGGAATCACTCAATTCTGAGGAAAAAATTATGGAATCACCCTGTAAATTTTCATCCCCCAAATTCACACCTGCATCAAATCAGATCTGCTCATTGACATTGACCCTATGTGATGACATTGACCCTATGTGTCTTTTTGCAAGGAATGTTTTTGCAGTTTTTGCTCTATGGCAAGATGCATTATCATCTTGAAAAATGATTTCATCATCCCCAAACATCCTTTCAATTGTCCAAAATATCAACATAAACTTGTGCATTTATTGATGATGTAATGACAGCCATCTCCCCAGTGCCTTTACCTGACATGCAGCCCCATATCATCAATGACTGTGGAAATGTACATGTTCTCTTCAGGCAGTCATCTTTATAAATCTCACTGGAAAGGCACCAAACAAAAGTTCCAGCATCATCACCTTGCCCAATGCAGATTCGAGATTCATCACTGAATATGACTTTCATGCAGTCATCCACAGTCCACAATTGCTTTTCCTTAGCCCATTGTAACCTTGTTTTTTTTCTGTTTGACTCCAGTTTCCTCCCATTCGTTCCTCATTTGTTTTGTTGTACATTTTTCGATTTTTGAGACATATTGCTTTAAGTTTTCTGTCTTGACGCTTTGATGTCTTCCTTGGTCTACCAGTATGTTTGCCTTTAACAACCTTCCCATGTTGTTTGTATTTAGTCCAGAGTTTAGACACAGCTGACTGTGAACAACCAACATCTTTTGCAACATTGCATGATGATTTACTCTCTTTTAAGAGTTTGATAATCCTCTCCTTTGTTTCAATTGACATCTCTCGTGTTGGAGCCATGATTCATGTCAGTCCACTTGGTGCAACAGCTCTCCAAGGTGTGTTCACTCCTTTTTAGATGCAGACTAACGAGCAGAGCTGATATGATGCAGGTGTTAGTTTTGGGGATGAAAATTTACAGGGTGATTCCATAATTTTTTCCTCAGAATTGAGTGATTCCATATTTTTTTCCTCTGCTTGGTCTAAAAAAGTAACCGTTACTGACTGCCACAATCTTTTTTTCTTGATTTCTTATAGTGTTTCTTAAAGCCAGAAAGTTGTCATTTGAAATGACTTTAGTTTTGTGTCATGTCTGTGATCTGCTTTTTTTCTACAAAATTAAACAACTGAATGAACATCCTCCGAGGCCGGTGATTCCATAATTTTTGCCAGGGGTTGTATATTAAAGATTAATTCACATAAATGCCACCAGGGGACATTCACGTCATGCAAAAGTAGAGATCATCAAGTACACAAGTACATGATTTCAGTGCTTTTATTAAGTTATTCTCAACTAATGTACATAATCAAGGTATTCCATGTATTCTAGACAATAACATAACTGTTTTTGGACTCTGACAGACAATGTGAAGGTTTTTACACAGACATGAATTTTATACTGTACTATATTTTCCCGAGTATAAGTCACACCTGTTAAAAAAGTCCTCTTGAAAAGGAAAGACCCATATATATATGTCGCACTGTTGTACAATTTACACTTTTTTCTGTATCATCAGCTCATTAATTTGGGATTTTTGTGCATTGTTGTTGTGTACTTCTTATATTAGCATTTATTTATTTTTTATTATTGGAGCTTATTTAGTTTAGTGCTTTGATTCCCGTGAAAGTCCTCTATAAATAGTTACTATAATTTAATTATGAATAACACACAACAGAGGATTTTTCAGTATATAAGTCACAGTAGTAAAAAATAAATCCCCCTGCAATTTATATTCTGAAACATACAGTATACAAGATTATAGATGCACTCTATACCAGCAGTTAATGCTCATAGTTTGGTTCTTGTTTGCAGCACTGCCATTTTTGATTTAATAGTCTTTTTGTATTCCGTCACGACCAATTTAATGCTGTCCACATTTTACTTCAAACTGTTTTTTTGCGAAATTTATGTGTTCAACAGTCTAATCAGTATTACCAGCTATTGTGCCTTATCAGACACATCATTAACATGTTTTAGTGTTTCAGTTTCATAGCACAGGAAATAACAATAACAGCAAGGTTTAACATTTCTTCATGGAGCACTTTCAATTTAAACATAAAAAAATATGACAAAGTAGAAAGACAATAAAATACTGTCCATATAAAATATTGTTATAAAAATATGATTTAAAAAAAAGGAAAAAAGACATTAAAAACTAAGGTAGAAAATTAAAATTTGTTTGAAAATACGCGCATTAACTTGACATATCAAGTTAGAATTAGGGTTGTCCTGTTTTTTATACATTGATTCTTTCCTTTATAAATCAAAATTGTATGAGAAACAGTACAACCATAATTCTAATGAAGTCGGGACGTTGTGTAAAATGTAAATAAAAACAGAATACAATGATTTGCAAATCCTCTTCAACCTATATTCAATTGAATACACCACAAAGACAAGATATATAATGTTCAAACTGACAGACTTTTTTGTTTCTGTGCAAATATTTGCTCATTTTGGAATGGATGCCTGCAACACGTTTCAAAAAAGTTGGGACGGGGCAACAAAAGACTGGGAAAGTTGATGGATGCTCAAAGAACACCTAATTCGAAACAGGTAAGTGTCATGATTGGGCATAACAGGAGCATCCCCAAAAGGCTCAGCCATTCACAAGCAAAGATGGGGTGAGGATCATTACTTTGTGAACAACTGTGTGAAAAAAAACAGTCCAACAGTTTAAGAACAATGTTTCTCAATGTTCAATTGCAAGGAATTTAGGGATTCCATCATCTACAGTTCATAATATAATCAGATGATTCAGAGAATCTGGAGAACTTTCTACACATACGTGGCGAGGCCGAAAAACAACACTGAATGCCCGTGACCTTCGATCCCTCAGATGGCACTGCATTCAAAACCGACAACATTGTGTAAAGGATCTTACAGTGTGGGCTCAGGAACACTTCAGAAAACCATTGTCAGTTAACACAGTTCGTCGCTACATCTACAAGTGCCAAGTAAAACTGTACCATGCAAAGCAAAAGCCATACATCAGCAACATCCAGAAACGCCGCCGCCTTCTCTGGACCCGAGCTCATTTGAAATGGACAGATGCAAAGTGAAAAGGTGTGCTGTGGTCTGATGAGCCCACATTTTAAGCTGTTTTTGGAAATCATGGACGTCATGTCCTCCGGACAAAAGAGGAAAAAGAACATCCAGATTGTTCCCAGTGCAAAGTCCAAAAGCCAGCATCTGTGATGGTATGGGGGTGTGTTAGTGCCCATGGCATGGACAACGTATACATCTGTGATGGTGCCATCAATGCTGAAAGGTACATCCAGGTTTTGGAGCAACACATGCTGCCATCTAAGCAACATTTTTTTTCAGGGACGTTCCTCCTTATTTCACCAAGACAATGCCAAGCCACATTCTGCACGTGTCGTAATAAAAGAGTGCAGGTACTAGACTGCCTGCAGTCCAGACCTGTCGCCCATTGAAAATGTGTGGTGCATTATGAAGTGCAAAATACGACAACGGAGACCCCGGACTGTCGAACAACTGAAGTTGTACATCAAGCAAGAATGGGAAAGAATTCCACCTACAAAGCTTCAACAATTAGTGTCCTCAGTTCCCAAATGCTTATTGAGTGTTGTTAGAAGGAACGGTGATGTAACACAGTGGTAAACATATCACTGTCCCAGCTTTTTTGAAACGTGTTGCAGGCATCCATTTCAAAATGAGCAAATATTTGCACAAAAACAATAAAGTCTATCAGTTTGAACATTAAATATCTTGTCTTTGTGGTGTATTCAAATGAATATAGGTTGAAGAGGATTTGCAAATCATTGTGTTCTGTTTTTATTTACATATTACATAATGTCCCAACTTCATTGGAAGTTAGTCTCATTGTGACTTGCTGTGGGAAACATCTATCAGTCCACTGAAAATTAAGTGTTTAGATTAGTTTTAATGATAAACCCGAAGTGGAACGCAGACCAGTTTGTCAGGAAGTGAAACCAAATGAAAGATCACAAATGCTATCAGATCCACTGTCCATTTTACTGCTTTCAATAAATTACAAAAGTTGAAGAAGATACATTAATATGATACAAGAAAACAAATTAAATAACAGAAATGTAATGATGCGATTACCCAGAATGCTCATCCACACAGCGGAGGAGAAGGACACGAGGAGAAAACTTAAACCCGCCATGAAGACGCAGAACAACACTCGGAAGCTGGAAATAAAAATCGCCATTAGCGTGTTTCATCAAATTTTTATGTGTATAACAATTCCGCTTGTGCTAGTTTAACAAATGACCATTTCCCCCACATACGTTTGATTGGAGTCCACATTCAGTCTGAAATTAAACACTTAAACTCTGAACTCTTTGAAACTTTGAACTCTGTGAAACTTTGTTCACTTACAAGATGAACTTCTGTCCATCAAATTTATTCAAATCATTATTAAAAGTATTCCCAGTGATCAAGGAGCAGAAAAGTAGTTAAACATGATTAGTGTGGTATGGGATAAAGGAAAATGGCATGTTTATTTATTTTAATATATATTTTATTAGGGAAGGGGAACAATTTTTAGAGTTTTTTGTTGTTGTTGTTGGTTTATTTTTTGACAGTGACAGTGAAAGATGGACAGGAAATGTGGAGTGAGACATTCAGTGAAGGTCACCCAGGCTGGAATGTGAACCTAAAGAGGTACAGGATCCAGTGCCTCCAGAATGTATTCACAGCGCTTCACTTTTTCCACATTTTGTTATGTTACAGCCTTATTCCAAATGGAGCAAATATTTTTCCCACTAAAAATTGTACTCACAACACCCCATAATGACAACATGAAAAAAGCTTTTAGAAATTTTTGCAAACATATTAAAAACTAGAGCACAGCACTCATAAAGCTCAAACCTCTGCCAACACGAGTTTCCAATTTCACAAAATTTAACCTTGGAAATATTTTGAAGGTCAAAGTACTGTTAGAAGTGGCTTTTCATCAGCTAAATTAGATGTGATCAAATGTCAGGAGTATGTATTTAGTTCATGGACTAGAATGAAAGCTTTTTGTGGTGGCAGGGTTTTTTTTCTCAACTTTTTTTGTTTCTGGATTCCTTTTCAGATAATTTTCACAGAACATTGGTTGTCTCTGCTATGCACAATTTTTCATTGCTTTTTGGTATATGGTTTCCGACTAATAACTGGAAGATAGACAAACAGGCATAAAAGTCGAACCTCCATCCAATTTTGGTGGTCTAGGTAAATCCATAACAGAAAAATGAGAGTGACTAAGGCACTTTTGATTGCGATATAATGCAAAATGTACACCAAATGGATTTTTCAATATTAAATTCAAATGTCCACAATATCCACAATCCAGATCAGATCTGAACCAAACTCTGTCAGGCAATAGTGACTGCCAGTCTGCACCTCACTTTCAAATATGAACATTTTTTGAGGACATAGTACAATTTTTTCTGTTGCATCACCAGTTCTACAGCTTCATGATAAAGTCTTGTAGAAGAGGATTTTCTTAAAAAAAAAAAAAAAAAAAAAAGAACATGAGAAATTTCAGCTGCATTTTGCCAGAAGGCATATGGGAAACGTGAGCCTAGATTTGATCCATTTTCCTGTTTGCCAATTCTTCTCTCTGCACTACCATGAAGGTGTGAATGGGGATGCAGTGGATGACAGCACAGCAGCGCTGGTTATGTCCTGTGCAAGAATCATTTTGTCTGTTCGCGGAGCTAGTGATGTTCACGATGAACTAAAGTATCAAGAGAGTTTGGATCCCTCATGAATGGACCCATGCATCACTAAAAGATAGTGGTGTAATTGATCACAGCTGATCAGTGATCCATACAGACCCCCCACCCCCACCCCCACCCGACAAATAGGAATACATGAACAAAATTTACCCAAGTGCGATTTTGTGTCATATGACCTGTTTTTGAGTGATGACTACATTAAGTTTGATGCAGTTGCAGCAAAAATCACGAGTGGAGAGCCTGCACTTTTGCAGGCTCATCATTCAGTCGTACACGCTTCGTGCTCCGCTTCTGTGGCGATTTCCTCAAAAGCCGCACTGATAAATGTGCTGTGCATCCTATTGATGCATAGTTAAGAACTCTGCCGGAATCCGATAAGAATCACCATGATAAAGGCATTTTTTTGATGAGTCAGTTAAACTTGACTCACTAAAAAAGTGCATGTCGTCTCACTCTGTCTACATGGTGGAGTAGCCAGTGTTTTCTGCTGCTAATCAACACACAGCACTCTGTATAAAAAACATGAACTTGTATATGAAATCCTATGTACATGTATATAATTCATAATAATAAGGCCAAAATACAGCTAATTTGTTGAGATAAGGTTTTGACTGAAACACAAACTGTTATATTACCAACGGAATTGAGAAACATTGTGCATTTAGGTCTGTCTATATTATACAACCCCTGGCAAAAATTATGGAATCACCGGCCTCGGAGGATGTTCATGCAGTTGTTTAATTTTGTAGAAAAAAAAAAGCAGATCACAGACATGACACAAAACTAAAGTCATTTCAAATGGCAACTTTCTGGCTTTAAGAAACACTATAAGAAATCAGGAAAAAAAATTGTGGCAGTCAGTAACAGTTACTTTTTTAGACCAAGCAGAGGGAAAAAAATATGGACTCACTCAATTCTGAGGAAAAAATTATGGAATCATGAAAAACAAAAGAACGCTCCAACACATCACTAGTATTTTGTTGCACCACCTCTGGCTTTTATAACAGCTTGCAGTCTCTGAGGCATGGACTTAATGAGTGACAAACAGTACTCTTCATCAATCTGGCTCCAACTTTCTCTGATTGCTGTTGCCAGATCAGCTTTGCAGGTTGGAGCCTTGTCATGGACCATTTTCTTCAACTTCCACCAAAGATTTTCAATTGGATTAAGATCTGGACTATTTGCAGGCCATGACATTGACCCTGTGTCTTTTTGCAAGGAATGTTTTCACAGTTTTTGCTCTATGGCAAGATGCATTATCATCTTGAAAAATGATTTCATCATCCCCAAACATCCTTTCAATTGATGGGATAAGAAAAGTGTCCAAAATATCAACGTAAACTTGTGCATTTATTGATGATGTAATGACAGCCATCTCCCCAGTGCCTTTACCTGACATGCAGCCCCATATCATCAATGACTGTGGAAATTTACATGTTCTCTTCAGGCAGTCATCTTTATAACTCTCATTGGAACGGCACCAAGCAAAAGTTCCAGCATCATCACCTTGCCCAATGCAGATTCGAGATTCAACACTGAATATGACTTTCATCCAGTCATCCACAGTCCACGATTGCTTTTCCTTAGCCCATTGTAACCTTGTTTTTTTCTGTTTAGGTGTTAGTGATGGCTTTCGTTTAGCGTTTCTATATGTAAATCTCATTTCCTTTAGGCGGTTTCTTACAGTTCGGTCACAGACGTTGACTCCAGTTTCCTCCCATTCGTTCCTCATTTGTTTTGTTGTGCATTTTCGATTTTTGAGACATGTTTTAAGTTTTCTGTCTTGACGCTTTGATGTCTTCCTTGGTCTACCAGTATGTTTGCCTTTAACAACCTTCCCATATTGTTTGTATTTGGTCCAGAGTTTAGACACAGCTGACTGTGAACAATCAACATCTTTTGCAACATTGCGTGATGATTTACCCTCTTAAGAGTTTGATAATCCTCTCCTTTGTTTCAATTGACATCTCTCGTGTTGGAGCCATGATTCATGTCAGTCCACTTGGTGCAACAGCTCTCCAAGGTGTGATCACTCCTTTTTAGATGCAGACTAACAAGCAGATCTGATTTGATGCAGGTGTTAGTTTTGGGGATGAAAATTTACAGGGTGATTCCATAATTTATTCCTCAGAATTGAGTGAGTCCATATTTTTTTTTTCCCTCTGCTTGGTCTAAAAAAGTAACCATTACTGACTGCCACTATTTTTTTCTTGATTTCTTATAGTGTTTCTTAAAGCCAGAAAGTTGCCATTTGAAATGACTTTAGTTTTGTGTCATGTCTGATCTGCTTTTTTTCTATAAAATTAAACAACTGAATGAACATCCTCCGAGGCCGGTGATTCCATAATTTTTGCCAGGGGTTGTAATAGCCAAGTGGCCTCTGTATATGTGTGTGTGTGTGTGTGTCTGCAATCATGCCATTGAGAGAGCTGACATTGGCCGCTTGGTATGCTTATGTATTTTGGGTCAAGGATGAATGCTGTAAAAACAGAAAGTTGTGGCACAAATATTTGTGGAGAAATTAGCAATTTTAGCTAACCAGTAAACAATAGACATTGTGCAGCAATGCACCATGGGAGTTTGGGGTTCATGTTAGTTTAACAGTGTTGTTAGTGTTATGATTTATTGTGTTTTTGTAGTTCAGCTGATTTAGTAGTTAAGTCTCATGTTGCCGGTACCACAACTGAAAAGTGTACTGCATTTGATGTCTTCCGCCATCACTTTTTCTGAATATCTAAAATTAGAAGCACCTGCTTGCGGCAAAATGCAGAAAAGACAAGAACCTGTGCGTTCATGCGTGTAACTTTGATTACGGACAAACAGAGGACAGCTGACATTTGCCGTTTGGCATGCTTATGCATTTTGGTCAAGGATGAATGCTGCCAAAACAGAACGTAGATAGGACTAATATTTTTGGAGAAAATATGGATATTAGCTAATGTTACCAATTACATTCTGGACTAACACACCATTCCAGCAGGGTGCGATAAATCGTCTTTATATTAACAGTGTGAGTGTGTGTGTGAGTGATTTTATTTAGTAAGTTCAATGCAAGTACATTAATATAATTGTAAACACGTTAAAAATACATGGATGACACAAGAGAGTGAAAACACTAATTTCCATTGTGGTCCATTTAAAAATCAAATAAAATAGAAATAAAAATAAAATAATATTAATGTGTATATGATAAGAACCTAAACAATTTGTTGTGTGGGCCGCTAAAGAGGAGGTACTGCTGGCCCACCACCACCAGAGGGCACCCTGCCTGGAGTGCGGGCTCCAGGCACCAGAGGGCGCTGCCGCCTCACAGGAGCAGCCGGGGTGACAGCTGTCACTTATCACCTACGACAGCTGTCACCAATCATCTGATCTGCAGTGGTATATCAGCAAGACGACATCTCCACCTCTTTGCCGAGATATCGCTCTACCAAGGAGGTAAAGTACTCAGCCGACTGTGTTGTCTTTCTGACATTAATACTTTGTTACCTTGTGTGTTGGATAGCAGACATTTCTTCCGACGAGAGGTGGAGGTGGTTTTCCCACCATACGTGTTGCTGGGTGCAAACGCACCCACATTTAACAGTTTTTGTTCCTCGCCAGCAGTACCAGATCCGACAAGCGGAGGCAGTGGCCACCTGGGAGTTCGGGACTTGGCGGCTCCAGTATTCCCGGGGCTCGGTGGCAGAGGAAATCGTGTGGTTCCGGTTCTGCTTTGGACAGACGTCTCTTATCTTCGAGCCTGCCCACGTGACACATTTTGTGAATTGACTTCTTTGTCTATTATTGTAATCTGCTGTGTTTGTTGTGCTTATTCACAACAGTAAAGTGTTGTTATTTGACTTCCTCCATTGTCCGTTCATTTGCGCCCCCTGTTGTGGGTCCGTGTTCCTACACTTTCACAACACAATTTATAAATACATTAAGACAGTAAATTAACATTACAAAAATTACATAAGTAACAGGAAAAAAATGGGTTGAGTTCTTATAAAAACTGCTGAGTTCTAAGCTTCTAAAAACATTCTGGACCCAATCTAGAGCCCATGGATCCCCACGGGCAACATGCTAGTAAACATTTAAATGTAAAATCTCTGCTGTTCTAGACTGATTGTTTTTAATCATTAACCAGCCTCATGTGTGAAATGGATTTAGATTTTGCACTATTCGAGTAAAAGGCAGAAAAGTTGCAATGATCTAAAGCTTTTCAGAATGGGTTTTGTAATGGCCAGGATTCTCTTACCCATAAGGCACTTTGTGGATTACAAAGGGAGCAACCAACTTGATGATAAGCGTTGGGAGGATGTCAGCTAACAGCACAGCCTGGGATGAAAAAACAAAAATCTCAGTCAGACCAACAAAAACAGAGCATTCAGTCATTTTATCTGGGTCCAGATTGGGGTGGCAGTAGATCAGTTCTCTAACTCTTCCTGGAGGATCCTGCCGCATTCCCAAACCACCTCATCTGGCTCCTTTTAATGTGAAGAAGCAGTGGCTCTACTCAGAGTCATATATACTTAAAAACAACAACAACAATGTGCTCCTGTGGAGTGATCTGAAAGAGATACTGTCTGATCCACACTCTGGAGCAGAAGGTGGTGGTAATGCCCCATTAAGCTGGATGCCGACAGTCATAAAACAAGAAAAGATGAGGATCTGAATGAGAGGGATGTACTCAGTGTTACCAAAGTGAAATTAATAAATCATACTGTCAAACTAAAATAGCATGTTCTGGTACATAGGGAATATCTTCATACATTCTTGAATAGAGAGAGACATTATAACCTTCATACTACTTAGCACTCAAATTTGCACTTTGCCAAACAGCCAGAAGTACAATGAGGCGCACAGTTAGGCTAAGGTAAGGCTAACTATAAGGTTTTAAAAATGTATAAATCAATTAAAAAGTTATTTACATTTAGTGAAATAAATGTGCAAGTTTGGCTCTGTCTTGACATTTTCGTTTGTTCATTGGTACAAAACGTAGTCTGCTCCTGAATTCTATGTGCCTCGTACTATAATATTAATTAGTCAGTTAGCTTCTGCTCACTAATGGGGTGTTTGCATTATAAATAAATCTGCAAATTAAGACACTGCTCTCCAGACACTACATCTGGAGAGCAGTGAGTCCCAATGATGTTCACAGTTGTGCACCACTCATTGTTTATGTATACACACACGTTTCCACCTGTTGGCCCGGTAAACAGTGCAGCCGGCTAACCCGATAGCCTCATCAATGAGCTAACCTTATACTGATCTAATTTTATACTAATTAGTAAACAGCGAGCCATCATTTGGTATGATTGGATCTGCCACTGACTATGTGTTGTTCCTGCATATACTCACTGGCTACTTTATTAGGTACACCTTGCTAGTACCAGGTTGGAGCCCCTTTTAACTTCAGAACTACATCCCCAATTACAATGAAGTTGGGCGTTGTGTAAAATGTAAATAAAAACAGAATACAATGATTTGCAAATCCTCTTCAACCTATATTCAATTGAATATACCACAAAAACAAAATATTTAATGTTCAAACTGATACACTTTATTGTTTTTGTGCAAATATTTGCTCATTTTGAAAAGGCTGCCTGCAACACGTTTCAAAAAAGCTGGGACAGTGGTATGTTTACCACTGTGTTACATCACCTTTCCTTCTAACAACACTCAATAAGTGTTTGGGAACTGAGGACACTAACTGTTGAAGCTTTGTAGGTGGAATTCTTTCCCATTCTTGCTTGATGTACGACTTCAGTTGTTCAATAGTCTGGACTGCACTCTTTTACTACGAAGCCACGGTGTTGTAACACGTGCAGAATGTGGCTTGGCATTGTCTTGCTGAAATAAGCAGGGACGTCCCTGAAAAAGACGTTGCTTGGATGGCAGCATGTGTTGCTCCAAAACCTGGATGTACCTTTCAGCATTGATGGTGTCATCACAGATGTATAAGTTCCCCATGCCATGGGCACTAACACACCCCTGCCCCATACCATCACAGATGCTGGCTTTTGAACTTTGCACTGGTAACAATCTGGATGTTCTTCTTCCTCTTTTGTCCGGAGGACATGATGTCCATGATTTCCCAAAAACAATTTCAAATGTGGACTCATCAGACCACAGCACACCTTTCCACTTTGCGTCTGTCCATTTCTAATGAGCTCCGGCCCAGAGAAGGCGTTTCTGGTTGTTGTTGATGTATGGCTTTTGCTTTGCATGGTAGAGTTTTACTTGGCACTTGTAGATGCAGTGACGAACTGTGTTAACTGACAATGGTTTTCTGAAGTGAAGACTTTTTTTGTGTGCAAATATTTGCTCATTTTGAAATGGATGCCTGCAAATCATTTCAAAAAAGCTGGGACAGTGGTATGTTTACCACTGTGTTACATCACCTTTGATTCTAACAACACTCAAGCATTTGGGAACTGAGGACACTAATTGTTGAAGCTTTGTAGGTGGAATTCTTTCCCATTCTTGCTTGATGTACGACTTCAGTTGTTCAATAGTCTAGGGTCTCCGTTGTTGTATTTTGCGCTTCATAATGCGCCACATTTTCAATGGGTGACAGGTCTGAACTGCAGGCAGGTCAGTCTAGTACCCGCACTCTTTCACTGTGAAGTCATGATGTTGTAATATGGGCAGAATGTGGCTTGGCACTGTCTTGCTGAAATAAGCAGGGACGTCCCTGAAAAAGGCGTTCATTCGATGGCAGCATGTGTTGCTCCAAAACGTGGATGTACCTTTCAGCATTGATAGTACCATCACAGATGTGTAACTTGCCCATGCCATGGGCACTAACACACCCCCATACCATCACAGATGCTGGCTTTTGAACTTTGCGCTGGTAGCAATCTGGATGTTCTTTTTCCTCTTTTGTCTGGAGGAGACGATGTCCATGATTTCCAAAAACAATTTGAAATGTGGACTAATCAGACCACAGCACACTTTTCCACTTTGCGTCTGTCCATTTCAAATGAGCCTGGGCCCAGAGAAGGCGCCATTTCTGGATGTTGTTGATGTATGGCTTTCGCTTTGCATGGTAGGGTTTTACTTGCACTTGTACACGTAGCGACGAACTGTGTTAACTGACAATGGTTTTCTGAAGTGTTCCTGAGCTCACACGGTGATCTTGGTTTTTAATGCAGTGCCGCCTGAGGGATCGAAGGTCACGGGCAATCAATGTTGGTTTTCGGCCTTGCCGCTTACGTGCAGAAAGTTCTCCAGATTCTCTGAATCTTCTGATTATATTATGCACTGTAGATGATAGAATCGCTAAAATTCCATGCAATTGAATGATGAGGTACATTGTTCTTAAACTGTTGGACGATTTTTTCATGCAGCTGTTCACAAAGTGGTGAGCCTCGCCCCATCTTTGCTTGTGAATGGCTGAGAATTTTGGGGATGCATTTTATATACCCAATCATGAAACCCACCTGTTTTGAATTAGGTGCTCTTTGAGCATTCATCAACTTTCCCATTCTTTTGTTGCCCCATCCCAACTTTTTTGAAATGTGTTGCAGGCATCCATTCCAAAATGAGCAAATATTGCAGAAAAACAAAAACGTTTATCAGTTTGAACATTAAATATCTTGTAAAAAAAGAAGAAATAACTGGTGCAGCACAGAAATAAGTGCAAAAAGTCTTTAATAAGGTGCTGAAAAAAAATGTTCAAAGGGACTGATGTTTCGATGTGAGAGTCCTTTTGAACATTTTTTTTCAGCACCTTATTAAAGACTTTTTGTACTTATTTCTGTGCTGCACCAGTTATTTCTTCTTTTTTACAAATTGGTCCTGCCTGGTTGCACCAGATTTGTTTGTGCTGTGCAGAATCGCAGTGAACTCTTTGTCTTTGCTTTATTAACTATCTTGTCTTTGTGGTGTATTCAATTGAATATAGGTTGAAGAGGATTTGCAAATCATTGTATTCTGTTTTTATTTACATTTCACACAACGTCCCAACTTCATTGAAATTGGGGTTGTACCTTAATTCTTCGTGGTACAGATTCAACAAGGTGTTGGAAACATTCCTCAGAGATGTTGGTCCACAGTGACATGACAGCATCATGCAGTCGCCCAATCAATCGGTCTGAACATTCTCCTCTGACATCAACAAGGCAATTTCATCCACACAACTGCTGCTCACTGTGCATCTTCTCTTTTTTGGCCATTCAAACCCTAGAGGTGGTTGTGCATGAAGATCCCAGTAGATCAGCAGTTTGTGAAATACTAAGACCAGCCCATCTGGCATCAACAACCAAGTCCCGTTCAAAGTCACTTAAGTCCCCTTTTGTACCCATTCTGATGCTCGGTTTGAACTTCAGCAAGGTGTCTTCACCATGTCTAGATATCTAAATGCACTGAGTTTCTGCCATCTGATTGGCTTTTAGCTATTTGTGTTAAGAAATTAAACAGGTGTACCTAATAAAGTGGCCAGAGAGTGTATATTGCTATTAATATGCCTTCATAATTTAGAATATAAAATTATATATCAGTGTGCTGAACATGTAGGGTATGCATCAACCATCTAATGCCTTTCTTTGACATAGGTTAATCCTGCAAACCTACAAACTGTGCCAAACCTTTTATTTTAAATCAACTTTAAAATGAGGAACTAATTATTCTTTGTTCACATGGGTTATCCAAAAGTGTCATATGAATTTACCGCAGTAGAGACAGGATTGCAGTCATAGCGGCTACTGTTGCTACTGCTTGCATTTGCAAAGTTCGTCACTAATGTAGTCCCAATCTGGAACAACAAACAAAGCAAAACAAAAAAAGCAAAACGAAACAAAAAAGATTAAAAAGACAGCATCGTATGGGTTTATATATATTGAGACTATTTTAACTTTACATGGCAATAGCAACTGTTGACGGAAAATATAAATAAAAGCTGCTTTCTTACAGATCCTGTGGAGTTCCCCGACTCTTGTTTTTGGAGGATGTCATGGGCAGCACTCAGCATAACCACATAAGCAAAGTTGTTGCACAATCCTAGGAGCCTGAAAAGATAATCAGAAAGAACAGATAATACTTACTAAGCAGATTAAGACATGTTGATACTCAAACACCTAAACCTCAGGCAGAGACATTTCTGTGCAAGAAATATGTAGAGCTGTGACACTAAACAGTCCTTATGAATGAAGCCATGTTAAAGCTTTACAACAATTTCAGAACACTTCAGTGCTGATCATTTAACACAAATGCTACAAAATGACAAAAACCAAACTAGAAAGGCACTGATTAAAAGGTCTTAAAACATCTTACATCATTGTTAATTGTGTTCTATCCTGTCAGACAAAAGATGGAATTTGAAAACATTACACTGTTGTTTGTTGTAGATTATATAATGTACAGCAATCATGGAATTTAAAAAAAAACCCTGATAATCTATTCTATTGCACTCCTAGATTACTATATATTACATTATTCCTGTATGGTTTTCAAATTCTCACTTCAAATAATATTAAAGACTGACTTGCATGTGCCCGTGGAGATCCACAGGCTCTAGATTGGGTAGCGTTTATAAAATAGGTAGCTGACTTTTTTCAAGGGTGGTAATAAATTAAGCAAAGCTTGTATAATGAGTTGGAATGGTGTGTCATTCCAGAATGTTTTTAGAACCTTAGACCTCAACAATTTTAGAAGAGGAACTCGGACCCTTTTATTTCCTGTTAATTATGTAGTTTTTTTAATGTTAATTTACTGTCTTAATGTATTTATAAATGGTTTAGGTTCTTGTTATTATATACACACTATTATTATTATTATTAGTTTATTACTTCTATTTTGTCAGGTGATTTTCAAATGGACCACAATGGAAATAAGTGTTTTCACTTCTTGTGTCATCCATGTATTTTTAATGTATTTACAATTATATTATGGTATTTACTAAATAAAATCACGCACACTCACGCTTTTAATATAAAGATGATTTATCGTTCCTGCTGGCATGAATGTTACACCAGAATGTAATTAGCAACATGAGCTAATATCCGTAGTTTCTCCAAAAATATTAGTCTTATCAATGTTCTGTTTTGGTGCTGTTCATCCTTGACCCAAAATACATAAGCATACTAAACGGCAAACGTCAGCTGTACCCATGCACACTCACACAGACCTTTTCATTTTTTTCTGCATTCTGGTGCAAGCAAGTGCTTTTAATTTTTACACAACGCACAAACAAGATGATGGCAGAAGACATCAAAAGCAATACTCTTTCACTCATGTTAACAGGAACATGGCACTTAACTAAACTGACTAAACAAATTGAACTACAAAAACACAATAATTCAATAACACTAACAACACTGTTAACCTAACATGAACCACAACAACATTTAAAACCCCAAAGTCCCATGATGCAATGCAGTAAATCCATTGTTTAATGGTAGCAGGGTTCTAGCTAGAACCATTTGAGTGCCGGGTAAATTACGTGATCGCGGCTTGCGGCAGGGGGTGCAGGGGCCCTGGTGGGGTCATACCTCTAAAATGTTATTGGCAAGCCCTATTTTAACCAATTTTGAGTGGTTTTAGATGAATTAAATGCAAGAATACTAGACAAAAAAAATTACATTTATTTTGTAATATTTGTAATACCAAAGTTCTCTTTAAATGTTTCTGTCAAAGTCTAAGTTTTGAGCTTCATGGCAAAGGCTGTGGATACTTATGTACATGTGATTTCTTAGTTTTTTTAATAAATTTGCAAAAATCTCAAAAACTTTTTCGCATCATGAATTTTGAGGGGGGAAAAAAAACGGAATTTCATCCATTTTGGAATAAGGCATAACAAAATGTGGAAAAGTGAAGCGCTGTGAATACTTCTGGAAGCACTGTATCTTAAGTAAACATCAGTGATACCCATGTGCATAATAAGGCTGTTTACCAAGATGTAATGATCCCCTTCCTGCATACGTTGACTATCATAGCTTAAACTGAATTACACAAGGTGGCGCACAAGAGTGGTATGACACTAATAACTCAAAATACATAGAAGTCCAGATGGCGTTTCTCTGATAGTTTATCTTTGTCTAAAACAGAGCCCAGACTCCCAATAAAATGAAATTAAAAATCGGAGTTTCATCAGTCAACTGAATGTGTGCTGGCATTTACTGTCTTCGGAAACTGCGTTAAAACTTTGTAATGTCAAATACTTACCAAAAATGCGCTCCAGTTGCGACATTGTGTGCAGCGATCTGTAATAAAACACAGGTTCAGTGACTTTATTAACTCTTTATTTGATATTTCGGCACAGCGGACAGCTGCCAGGTCTCACCGTTAGCGGCGGGACTGTGATCACAATCTGCGTTAATGCTGTTTGTCCGAATCATACTTCAGCGTCACGTCAGCGTTACCGGAAAAAATAGCCAAGCGTTAAAAGCACCGAAGACATCGTACGTCAAACATTAAACGTCGAAATTACAAGCAGCATTTCGTTTCACTTTTAGAAGAGTCTTCTTTTCTTTTTTTTTTTTTATTTTAGACGTCAGCTAAAACCAAACACGGAAGGTGTTTCATGAAAAAAAATTCCCACAGAAACATCAACCCCGAAACAACCGAGTACTCGGCGGATTCTTGGGTGGCCCTGCGAGACTGAGGCCTGGGGCCAAGTTACATTGAGATCATCTTTGTTAGGCAGCATGCAGGAACAGACGTTAATTTTTTTTCATTTGTTCGTGTCATTCGGCAACAGATTTGGCTCTTTTGTAAAATGACATTTAGTCATCTTTATTTGAAGTAAGCATGGTCGTGGTCCGGGACTTGCCAAAGATAATGGGGAACAGCTCAAAGTAATGACGTCATTGCGATCAATCTTATATCATTCACAACACAATGTACATCAATAACACAACACAAATTTTAACTAGTAACTTGAGCAACTAATAGTCACTAATAGAGCACTATCCGACTGCATGATGGGAACTGACACACCTCAGGACAATATTTTTTATGTTTATTAAAAATGGTTTCAGCTTTAAAAAATGTTCAGTTAAAAACAATTAATATATAATAATTACTATTATTTATTATTAGTAGTAGTAGCAGTAGTATTAGTAATAGTAAGTGATATTTTAATAGGTTTGTTAAACCCAGAGGGTTGAATTTTGGGACGAGTGTTACTTTTACATGTTTCCATTCAGTTTCAGGTTATACATAAATTCAATCAATCAATCAATTTTTTTATATAGCACCAAATCACAACAAACAGTTGCCCCAAGGCGCTTTATATTGTAAGGCAAGGCCATACAATAATTATGTAAAACCCCAACGGTTCAAAAACGACCCCCTGTGAGCAAGCACTTGGCTACAGTGGGAAGGAAAAACTCCCTTTTAACAGGAAGAAACCTCCAGCAGAACCAGGCTCAGGGAGGGGCAGTCTTCTGCTGGGACTGGTTGGGGCTGAGGGAGAGAACCAGGAAAAGACATGCTGTGGAGGGGAGCAGAGATCGATCACTAATGATTAAATGCAGAGTGTGCATACAGAGCAAAAAGAGAAAGAAACAGTGCATCATGGGAACCCCCAGCAGTCTACGTCTATAGCAGCATAACTTAGGGCTGGATCAGGGTCACCTGATTCCAGCCCTAACTATAAGCTTTAGCAAAAGGGAAAGTTTTAAGCCTAATCTTAAAAGTAGAGAGGGTGTCTGTCTCCCTGATCTGAATTGGGAGCTGGTTCCACAGGACAGGAGCCTGAAAGCTGAAGGCTCTGCCTCCCATTCTACTCTTACAAACCCTAGGAACTACAAGTAAGCCTGCAGTCTGAGAGCGAAGCGCTCTATTGGGGTGATATGGTACTACGAGGTCCCTAAGATAAGATGGGACCTGATTATTCACAAAACCTTATAAGTAAGAAGAAGAATTTTAAATTCTATTCTAGAATTAACAGGAAGCCAATGAAGAGAGGCCAATATGGGTGAGATATGCTCTCTCCTTCTAGTCCCCGTCAGTACTCTAGCTGCAGCATTTTGAATTAACTGAAGGCTTTTTAGGGAACTTTTAGGACAACCTGATAATAATGAATTACAATAGTCCAGCCCTAGAGGAAATAAATGCATGAATTAGTTTTTCAGCATCACTCTGAGACAAGACCTTTCTGATTTTAGAGATACTGCGTAAATGCAAAAAGCAGTCCTACATATTTGTTTAGTATGCGCTTTGAATGTTGATGGTTGGATGAAGTAACTAATGAAAATAACTCAGACAGACAATCGGAGAGAAAGAGTCTAACCAAATACCGGCATCACTGAGAATATAATACATACTTCTTGTATGTCAGTTTTTAACATTATAAATCACTTTGAAAAGTTGTAAAGAATTGTTTATATTTGTATGTATCATTAGTATGATACTGCTACATAACACTAATGATGTATCACATCATTAGTGTTATGTGTTTTTAATCTTGTACTTTTTTACTGCTGTTTTTTTTCTTCTTATGGTTGTTTTTATTGTGTTTTAAATTTTTAACTTTTATGTTGTGAAGCGCCTTGAGACGATATTGTCATGAATTGGCGCTATATAAATTAATAAATTTGAATTTTTGTACCATATCCAATAAACACAAAATGTATAATTTGCAAATAATGTATTTTTTTTCCCTGCATGACTGACTTTCTGTGCATTTATGTACATTCACCAAGTGACCATATATTTAGCAGTTCGTATTATTTTATTTTTTCTATTGTGTAATCGTATTTCTTTTTTGTGCAAAATATTGTAATTGTGATTTTTAAACGTTTACTAATAACTCTCAGACCATGTACAAAAAATTGCAGCATGTGTATTTCAGCATAACGTTTTCTAGTTCATGTACAGACATGAATGAGTTGTGTATCTTCTGGGTATTGGGGATACGTTGTTAGGTTCATCAACATGCGAATGTACTGTTATGAATGCTAATAAATACTACTACTAAGAATAAATAAATAAGGAAATCAAGGAATATATAAGATTTGGACTTCAAAACCAACAGGTATACACTCTAGTAGTTCTTGAATTTCAAACAAAGAAATCTCTTGGCTATTTAATGTTTTATCACAGCAACATCTAGCATCATAAAGTGCAATACTGAATGTGATTTATAATTTCATCTAAGTGTGAACCCTTGAAATTAAAGACATTAAGTGAACATACTTGTTAATTTGCACATCAGTTGAGGGGAAATGGAAGCATGATGTGCTGATTAGAAGTCCATCTGTCTATATAAAGCTTGAGCTGGTGTCTGAAGACTTCAGTTGGCGATGGCTTCTTCCAAACTGCTCACTGTGTTCTTACTGGTCTTCAACATTGAAGGTGAGTAACACAAACCTCATTATCTTAACAACAGACTCAACTTTGCTACTTTGATACAGCAGCATGAATTTTTATTCAGAATATGTAGATTTAAAATAATTATGTTGGTGTTTTAATGTCACTTGCATCGATGTGTAGATTTAACCACTAGAATAGTGAAATCGGGGAAGTCTTTCTCTAAATTCAATGCTAACAAATTGTCTAAATTATCCTAGTGGCCACTGGGCAAGAGGCGGGGCCGCGGGGGGCATTTACATTAAATCAGTGTGGTCAGTCTCTATGAGCGTGTGTGGAGTTTCATTGTATGCAACGGCATCAGCCGAAGTTGATGCAAAAGAGTGAAAAAAAAAAACCCTTTTAAACCTTAACACTTATTAATATGTCATGTTTTAATCTTTGGACCTTCAACCTGCCTGTTAGGTTTGTTTGGTGATGGTGTGAAGACCTCCATCATTGGAGGAAATGATGCAAAACAAGGGGACTGGCCGTGGATGGTTTACATCTTGGCTACCGACGGGAAGAAGGAGTGGAGCTGTGGCGGCTCGATCGTCAGCAACCGGTGGGTGCTGACTGCAGCAAGCTGCTTCGATGAGTAAGTGTGCTCCGAGGAGACTCAAAGCCAAAGCGCTACCGGTTAACGTTACATGAACATTCTCACCCACTAAACACCAGGTTTCTGAATCTGCAGGTGTTCATCAAAATGATGTCGTGAATTGCAGAACCGCTGACTCCCATCAGCATTGTAATGTGTTTGTTTATGTCAGACAGCTGAATGTGAACGTGCATCGCTCAATGGTATGGGTCGGCGCGCACAGCCTGCTGAAGGGGGGTGTGCGTTACATGGGTATAACTTATGTGATCCAACACCCTCAGTACCAACGTCACGCGGGCGGCTATGTCAACAACATTGCCCTGTTGAGACTGAAGAAAAAATTGACCTTTCAAACCTGGTCAAGGCCATCAGTCTGCCCAACAGTCATGACACCTTCGATTCCAAATCGGAGTGCTGGATCACCGGCTGGGGCAGTATTAAGAATGGTGGTGAGTTCAACAATGGGAGAAAACCACTTGCATGCACTGTGTACAAAGTATAACTACGAGGGTAGGCTGAAAAGTTCTAAGGCTCACTATGATAAAGTTAATGCTTTAACTGCATCATAGTGAGCTTTAGAACTTTTCAGCCTACCCTCGTACTTTACCAACAGCAAATTGTCACACTTTTAAGTTGTTTTCCATCAAAAAGAAATTATAGATAAATAAATAGACTATATCCCATGAGTGTAAAATGTTAAATACTTGTCCCTACGTGTGGTTGGTTTGTGTCTGCAGTCCCACTGGGTGGTAAAAAAATCCTTCAGGAACTGAAAATTGCCATCATCTCGCAGAGCGACTGTAAGGCTGTGTATCCGACGCTGACTGACAATATGCTGTGTGCAGGAGACATGAATGGAGGGAAAGACGCCTGCACTGTGAGTTTCTCAAAGGCTTGGGAAAGGCCTAGGCATGTACAGTAGTGTTCAGAATAATAGTAGTGCTATGTGACTAAAAAGATTAATCCAGGTTTTGAGTATACAACCCCTGGCAAAAATTATGGAATCACCAGCCTCTGAGGATGTTCATTCAGTTGTTTAATTTTGTAGAAAAAAAGCACATCACAGACATGACACAAAACTAAAGTCATTTCAAATGGCAACTTTCTGGCTTTAAGAAACACTATAAGAATCAAGAAAAAAAATTGTGGCAAGTCAGTAACGGTTACTTTTTAGACCAAGCAGAGAGAAAAAAAATATGGACTCACTCAATTCTGAGGAATAAATTATGGAATCACCCTGTAAATTTTCATCCCCAAAACTAACACCTGCATCAAATCAGATCTGCTCGTTAGTCTGCATCTAAAAGGAGTGATCACACCTTGAGAGCTGTTGCACCAAGTGGACTGACATGAATCATGGCTCCAACACGAGAGATGTCAATTGAAACAAAGGAGAGGATTATCAAACTCTTAAAAGAGGGTAAATCATCACGCAATGTTGCAAAAGATGTGGTTGTTCACAGTCAGCTGTGTCTAAACTCTGGACCAAATACAAACAACATGGGAAGGTTGTTAAAGGCAAACATACTGGTAGACCAAGGAAGACATCAAAGCACCAAGACAGAAAACTTAAAGCAATGTCTCAAAAATCGGAAAATGCACAACAAAACAAATGAGGAACGAATGGAGGAAACTGACTCAACGTCTGTGACCGAACTGTAAGAAACCGCCTAAAGGAAATGGGATTTACATACAGAAAAGCTAAATTAAAGCCATCATTAACACCTAAACAGAAAAAAAACAAGGTTACAATGGGCTAAGGAAAAGCAATCGTGGACTGTGGAGACTGGATGAAAGTCATATTCAGCGATGAATCTCGAATCTGCATTGGGCAAGGTGATGATGCTGGAACTTTGTTTGGTGCTGTTCCAATGAGATTCATAAAGATGACTGCCTGAAGAGAACATGTAATTTCCAGTCATTGATGATAAGGGGCTGCATGTCAGGTAAAGGCACTGGGGAGATGGCTGTCATTACATCACCAATAAATGCACAAGTTTATGTTGATATTTTGGACACTTTTCTTATCCCATCAATTGAAAGGATGTTTGGGGATGATGAAATCATTTTTCAAGATGATAATGCATCTTGCCATAGAGCAAAAACTGTGAAAACATTCCTTGCAAAAAGACACACAGGGTCAATGTCATGGCCTGCAAATAGTCGGATCTTAATCCAATTGAAAATCTTGGTGGAAGTTGAAGGAAATGGTCCATGACAAGGCTCCACCTGCAAAGCTGCTCTGGCAACAGCAATCAGAGAAAGTTGGAGCCAGATTGATGAAGAGTACTGTTTGTCACTCATTAAGTCCATGCCTCAGAGACTGCAAGCTGTTATTAAGCCAGAGGTGGTGCAACAAAATACTAGTGATGTGTTGGAGCGTTCTTTTGTTTTTCATGATTCCATAATTTTTTTCCTCAGAATTGAGTGATTGCATATTTTTTTTTCCCTCTGCTTGTCTAAAAAGTAACCGTTACTGACTGCCACAATTTTTTTTCCTGATTTCTTATAGTTTTTCTTAAAGCCAGAAAGTTGCCATTTGAAATGACTTAGTTTTGTGTCATGTCTGTGATCTGCTTTTTTTCTACAAAATTAAACAACTGAATGAACATCTTCCGAGGCTGGTGATTCCATAATTTTTGCCAGGGGTTGTACTTTTTTTTTTTTACTAATAGCCCAATTTCATAGCCTTAAGAGTGTGCATATCATGAATGCTTGGTCTTGTTGGATTTGTGAGAATCTACTGGTACCTTGTTTCCCATGTAACAATAAGAAATATACTCAAAACCTGGATTAATCTTTTTTAGTCACATAGCACTACTATTATTCTGAACACTACTGTACCCTGTAAGATTCAGTGAGGGGATGGACAGACAAGCTCATCTATCCCCTCTAGGTTTAACATGAAAACTCAAAAACATTAAGTTTGCACTGTGGCCGGAAGACTAAAGAAAGGGGAGAAAAAAGGGAAGGCACAGTGGTTGTTCCCCTATATACTCTGAACTGCTGCTAGTACAGGCCAACAAATCTGAGAACCCTCATTTTTGTTAAAAAAGCACCATATTGCTCATCACGCAAGAAAGCAGGGGAGCAGGAAACCTTGTTGCCAAAGCAGCAGCAAAAAAAAAAAAAAAAGTGAAGGGAGACGAAAGTACAACTGGTGACAGGATAATGCAAACTGCAACCTCACCACTAGATGTCACCAAAACCTAAACAGTGTAGCTTTAAGGTCATTAATGACAGAATTACGAGAATTACTCGTACATTTATCAATCATAATCAACTGATCGTTTGTCATTCATCAAACAAAAACACCAATTTGTCCTCCCAGCATCTCGGATGCTGGTCTAAGTCTTTAAATGGGAAATGCACTGCATTTATATAGTGCTTTTCTATCTGTATTAGAAGCGCAAAACGCTTTACAATTATGAGTCATATTCACACAAACGCAGACCGACGTCCGGGTGGTGCCATGCAAGGTGCTCACTACACACCGGGAGCAACTAAGAATCTTGCCAAAGGGCCTTTAGTGATTTTCTGCTCTGGCTGTTTTTTTTATTTTTTTGAACTGAGGATCCTCTGATCTGAAACCCATTATTTAACCACTACAACATCACCTCCCCAAAAATGACTTTGTGGGGGGAGCAAAGATTGTGATGCTCATTTTATACATTTAATGGAATAAATCGGAAATAATTAACAGAATAAAAACAGCAGCTGTTAATTAGACCTACAGGTCATTTTCCAAAAAGGCATTCATACTGCGTGTACACCGCCAACAAAGTGGTCATATCTGTTGTTTTTTCCTCTATAGGGAGATTATGGTGGTCCACTGGTGTGTGGACCAGATCTGGAAGGCTTGTGCAAGTGGGCATCATGAGTTATGGGAGTCCTCAAGGTGCGGTCTCCCAAGAAGCCCTGGTGTCTACACCAAAGTATCTGACTACCTGAACTTCATCAATAACTATATCCAGAGTGATGTGGAAACTTCTGCTGAGGTTTAAAATCCCCATATATTCAACCTGCCCTTTGAGCTAATGCTGCAACCTTGTTCATTTTCAGTTACATTGTTTGCAATAAAGCTTCATTGCATTATCTGTACTATGTGGTGTGTGTGTGTGTGCCCTCACTGGTTTTACAAGTACAACATGTCTCAGGCACAATGAGCAACCATGTCCAAAACCAAACATGTACCTGAAGACTTTGTATCCTTTTACACAGTAGAATCCATCTCTACAGTCTCTTCAAGGAGAGACTGAACCTCAATAAACTTTGTAATCTTACCATTAAGAATTAACCCTACATTCTGCATGAGTCAACAGGTGAGTAGTTGCAAGGAAGAAACCCACTATTATTTTTTCGACACTAGCACAAATTTGAAATAACCAGGAAAGATGCTTTTTTTTAATGAAAATGTTTACAGTTATTAAATTAAATAAAACAGGGCCCCATCAGATTCCATTTGAGAGTAACAGTGTATCCAGTCAATGCATTACAGCTAGACAGCCCATTGTGTGAAACACTGACTGGAATGGTTTGAGTCAAATGACAGAATCCTTATAAAGCGAATACCGATTGGGTGTACACTGGTTTTTAGGCAGTTACAGCACTACATGGGAGCTCCATTTCTGCATAACTTGTACTACAGTATATTTGCCCTTATGCACACTGCAGTGCCATCAAATATCCCCAAAAACCTAGACCCGCTACCAGATTTAGCTCCACGGAAAAAGTGGTAATTGTACTTGCAAAACCCAGGGAAGAGATACAGCACAAAAACCATATATATGTTTACTCACTGACAGTGCTGATGACGGAGCAGGCTTTTAGACATCCTGGAATTGGTCTCACTTTTTTCAGGCCAAATGAAGCTCTACAAGACAGCATTATCAATTAAAGACCTTTTAGAAAACTCATCTTACCCACACTGGGGAAGGAAGAAAAAAAAACCCCATCACAAACGTAGTACCTTTAAGTGAATTGTTTTTAATTTTACAGACGTTGAGCTCGCCTTACAAGGGACCGAACTTTGACGTCGCAGTCTCCTGTTTGTCGTAGCAAACTGAGGTTCCTGAAATTTGTACATTTAGTAGCATTTCTCATCAGAAGGCACGTGTTTTAAACCTGTGTAAACCTTCACCTCAAGAAATAAATAGTTTTAAGTCACGAGTATGAAAATGCAGCCACATAATAAAATACATATCTGTCACGATGTTTACAAATCAGTTTACTGAATCTTAAAACCTTAGCAGCACCTACCTAATAAATGAATAAACACCATCACGTTAATATTAATGCATGAACAGAAGACACAATGGAGATAAAGTGTTGTAATTCTGACATCAATCGACCAATTTGGATGCAAGTTACTATCGAATAAAAAAAAACAGTCTGTATTCATTATTTGCTTCCAAATAAGATGTTGCTCTAACAGTCATACTAAGAAGCACTTCGCCAGTCTCCAAATATAAATGGACCTATTAGACGTCCTCATTCTGTTAGCGCTGTAACAGCCAAGAGCCAGGTTGTTTTTTAGCAGGTAAAGGTAGTGACGGTTCAGCTCATAGCAGCACTTCTGCTTTTGGTTCTGTACTGGGCTCTGAGTGAAGCTGAAGAGAGCCGCTACCTCTCGCAGTCTCCTTCTCCTCAAGTTTCCGTTTTTCAGCCTTAGTCTTAAACCTCAGTCCATGACCTGAAAACCAGAGCCGAGAAACACACAATTGCAGTCGTGCTACAAAACAAATTCAACTTTACTGTTCTCACATGAACCTAAAACAAAAGCCCTGCAATAAAGCTGCGTGATGTTGGAAAAAAAACTGCCAATGTGATATATATTTCTTCCTACAGTGTATAAGGCAACATGAAAACAGGAATTTTCTCCAAATTATTTTAATAGCCTTTCTTGAAAGCATGACTCACTCTACAATGATTAGAGTAACTTTGTAGCCCAACGCATCTGCACAGGGGGCTGTGTTTCTCCACATAGAACGGGAGTTGCGTCAGGAAGGGCATCTGGCGTAAAGTGTCAGTGCAATTCCATAAAGGATACTTTGTGGCAATCATGAACAATTGTGGCAGCCCAAAGACAAAAACCCGATTTTGTGCCTCCAGCAGTGTGACTACTGCACAACACAATGACACTGAAAGGATACAGTACATTATGTACTGTGTACAGCCTTATCCTGCAACACAGCTTCACACTGATCCTATGATTTTTATCTACATCATATGTATTTGTGTGTACTGACTTGGACAGTCTGCAACCTCCCTGTAAGCCTTCTTCTTGCAGCAGCCTCGACACAAATTGAAGACACACTTGTTTCCCTACACCAAAGTGAACACAGGATTAAAAGGGGCTCAATGTATAAAGTCCATTTTTATTCATCTTTTATAGTGAAATATTGTTCATGTTACACTTCTGTGACAGATGTCGGTGAAGTTCACATCTGAATTCCATCCTGCTATGTAAGACACGCCCACCGAGTCTGTGTTACCATTTATAAGCACATAACACGTATAAAGTCACTGTAATAAAGTGGGAGATGTTCTGTTTACCTTTGGATTTCCACATTGTTCACATTTGATGTACTTGGCTGTGGGACAGAATGAGAAAGTCACTAAGTCAGGGTGAGGAGATTTTAGTCATATATGTACATTTGTTGTTGCAGTTCCTGTCACTGTGTTAATTTTAAAACAAATTAAAAATGCATATATCTTAAGTTAACTGGATGGCCTCACGTTCAACTCACGTTTCTGTTCTGGACTGAAGTTCTTGTTGGGATTGCGAGATCTCTTCTTCTGCTTGTTTTTGGAGAGTCTTTCAGCTGTTCCATCAGGGTCCTCTAGTGCCCTCTTCTGACACACAGCCTTCTTCACCTCAGAGCCCTGGCTGTTACCATTGGAAACTGGATCTTTGGGCCTGTGAGGTACAGTTAGCAGTAAAATCACAGCAGTTTCACCTATAAAGGTGAAATTACCAGTCTGCAATGGTGTCAAGAAAATCCAGTCTTCTTTTAGACTTAAACTCTTATTTACTGTCATTCATTCAGCAATAAACATCACAGATGCTGTCACAGAGCGAAATATCGATGCACTGCACGCATAAATAAAAACAGGATAAAAGCACAGAATTAAAGTCCAAGGTGTATGATAGTGATAAATACGGTTTAAAAAAAAAAAAAAAAAAACTACTGATAACTATCCTCTGTATTGGTTTTTAACAGTGCAAAAAAAAAAAAAATCACCACAACAACAACAACAACAAAAAAGAACAAATGGTTACACAGAAACCTGGGCGACACTCCACTTTCGCTTCTTGTAATCTCAATCTATGTGTTATCTTTTCCATTAGATAAATGTCTTATCGTTGATGTCCATTGGTCTTTTGTTGGCACAGATGTTGTGCCCCATGTCCTGTTATACATTTTGTGGCTACTAATGACATCATTTTACACAAATGTACATCATTATGTGAAATGGTGTCTTCTGAAAAATTATACAGATAAATCAGTCAGGTGTTAAGGGAACTGTATATCCCAACACTTCACAAAGTACATTACAAACCATTTCCCCAAAACATAATAATTGGACATTCCAGAAGATATGAGCATGGTCTACATTTATTCCTCCACATTCCCCGCCAACAAGTGTGTTGTATTTTAAACGTTTACTTTTAAGTTTGGGTGTAATAAAAAAAACGGATCAGGTTCTTCCATGCGAACTCCCTCCATGTTCGAGAGCTGGTAGTAGTGTGATGATTGCCTCCACATATTTAATCCAGTCTTGATCATCAATTTTTATGTGGAGCTCTGTTCCTCCAATTACCTTTAATCTTTTCACTTGTGTTTTTGTCATGCTCAATTAGAGCTTTATAAATTGTTATTTGATGTTACTGTCTTTGTAGGCTTTAGTTATTGTTTGAATTATACCACTCTCCTCCTGTGGAAGAGTTCCCCTCTATTTCACTTTTGTAATAATCCCTCATTTTAAGATAGCGGAAGAAATCATGCTTTCCAAAATGATATTGTTCCTTTAATTTTTCAAAACTCCTCAGCTGCCCATTTTCCTCCAGTACACACCAAGCTGTCATCCCTCTAATTGTCCAGTAATTATAAATTTTGGTCATATTTTGCTAGCTTAAAATAACTGTCATATGCCACCCATTTCAGCTTAATTCACTTTTCCAGTCTTGTACATTTTGAGTATTTTAAACCATAGTGTCAAGGTATGATTAGTATAAGGTCCAAATTTGATTTAAGTTTCATATTCATTTTTATCTCCAACCAAATTTTGTATGGGTTCCTCTAAAGTACCACTCTCAATGTCTTTCCATTTTGCATTATAATAGGGATTACACCAGCAGTAAAGATATCTCAACTGGGATGCGTAATGATATTCTTTTAACTTGGGGTAGCGACATTCCCCCTTTTCTTTGGGCAGCTGGAGAATACCAAATCTCACTCTAGTTCTCTATTATCCCAATAACCTTGAAATCAATCTATCCCATGTCACAAATTGTGTGTTGGTGAGATCCTACTGGCAATGCTTGAAATAGAAATAAAAACCTGGGCAAAATGTTCATTTTACAATTCCAATTCTAGAGCTGAAGTCCAGAGGTAATGTAGACTACCTTTCAATATAATTCTGTATTCTCTCCTGTACCTGTGAAAACATTTTTGTATTGATATCTGAAAAAATCTGACATTATTTCAACCCCTAAGTGTTTAATAGATTGCATTCCCCATTTAAATTTAAATGTTATTTTTAATGTATCTGCATGGAGTAAAATTGAGTTTTAAAACTTGGTTTTAGAAATATTTATTTTATAACCAGACAGGGGTGCTCAAATGTTTTAACAGTGCCTCTTCAGGGGAGGGACTTCTCTGGTTGTTCGAGATAAGCAATCACGTCATCCGCAAAAAGTCAGATTTATGTTCAGCGCCCATTTAATATGACTTTCATCCCTTTATTTTGGTGTTTTGTCTCACTGCTTGTGCCAAGGGCTCAATAAAAAAGAGCAAACAGGGATGGGGAGAGACAGCATCCCGGTCTGGTTGATCTTTCCAATGTAATTTCCCAAGTCAAATTTCCATTATTTAATTCTGGCTGTTTGTTGCAAAATAAAGTGTCCAGAGGAAACAGTCCTCTGTGATTCCAAGTGATTAGAGGTGGTTTCAAACAGCCAAACTGACAGAAAAAAAATGATTATCCGCTACAAAATAATTATTTTATATACAATGTCCAGCACACAAAAGCAGGTGGGATTGTTACGACGCATTGCGCGAGAGGCGGAGCAAAATAGCCTGTCCAAAAAAACCCAGTGCAGTTCTCGTAGTCGCCAGGTGCTGGGATAATGGGCTTTTAACAGCCTCGTCCTTACCACAAACATGCCTCTAAAATCCTCGTTTGTCCTCGTAGTACCTCGTACACAAACTGCCCCACGCTGTTGTTGCTAAATTTTGAACTTATTGAAATTAGCGCCATACTCAGATGAGCCTCGTTAGCAGAATATTCTGTCTCCAAGAGCCTCTCAAAGCCACTATATTCTCCCACATTTCTTGAATAACTGGACTCGTAACAAAACAAACAAACAAACAAAAAAAAAAAATGCTACACGGCTCATTATTCATCGCTCATCATTCGGTGGGATCAGGGCTTTCGACAAAACATTTGCAAGAGAGTTACTTCTGAATTTACTCCCATGCTGCTTATACTTTACTTTGTGACTATTTGTTGGCAAGAGGCAAACAGAGAAAATGACTCACGCTGGTCGGACATATGGCTGACAGATCCAGTGGGGGAAGGGGAGGTCACCCGGCTTCTCTTCCACATCCTTTCCTTTGGCTATCTCCTCCTGTGTGAACAGACAAAGACACTCAACAACCACAGAGACCAACTACACCAACCTTCCTGCTTTCATTATTCCAATCTGTAATCAAACAAATCACGTTCATCAAAAAAAAAAAAAAAAAAAAAAAAAAAAAATCTAAGCTTGTCCTACAAAACTGCATAAATATTATTATTCCACTCTGATACAGCATATTAGAACTAAAACATTAAAGTGAACCCTGGCTATTGATCCAGTCTCATAACACTGTCCTTCATTAGCAAAACTCCACTCCATCACAAATTACTTCTGTAGCCAAAGGCAGGTGGCCCATTTACAGAGGAGCGGACTGGCGTTATTGGGGACAACGGTCAAAATTTGTTTTTCCTTCCAATTTGCACCCAACTTGGTACACATATGTACGTGGAAATAAATCAGAAAGATCTTTATTGGCATCGTGAGCATGTGTAAGTATAGAAGGAATTGCAACAATGTCATGCGTCGGGCGGGAGCCACGCTGGTAGGCAGAAAACTTTTATTCAAGTCACTGACTGTGCATAATATTTGAAGATGTCACCGTTCAAAGCATGCACTCTGGTGATCCATCCCACACTGACAGATCAGCGCCATGCATAAAAAAACACATCGCACCCAGATGGATGACAATCCCTTTGAAAGATTTTCACTTAGGCAAGCATTTAGTCCTCAAGGATCAGATGTGGTTGGCTCAGAATGGTGTACAGTAGCAGGTGGAAGATGGGATCACAAGCTCACCCTGTGTTCAATTCATCAAATTAAAAACAAACCTCCCTGTCTATTTTTTTTTCTTTTCATCCTCCTTGGAGAAATGTATAAAATGCATAACGCACACACACACACGTTCTTAAATTGTTATGGATGGTTGATTTTGTGTTTGCGGATCTTGTGGTGTGCTCAGGGTTTTTGCTATTTTATTTTTGGGAAGTCGTGTGATCCACACAGGTTTATACAATTAACGTGCAGGTGAGTTTTCTGCCTGCCAGTCTTTGCGCGGGAAAGTCGGAAGTAAACAACAACAACAGCGTTCCCTTCTACTGCGTGTCTGCACATCTACAGTGAGGAAAATAAGTATTTGAAACACCCCTGCGATTTTGCAAGTTCTCCCACTTAGAAATCATGGAGGGATCTGAAATTTTCATCTTAGGTGGCATGTCCACTTTGCGAGGACACAATATAAAAAAAAAAAATCCGGAAATCACAATGGATGATTTTTTAAATAATTTATTTGCATGTTACTACTGCAAATAAGTATTTGAACACCTACCAACCAGCAAGAATTCTGGCTCACACAGACCTGTTAATTTTTCTTTAAGAAGCCCTCTATTCTGCAGTTTACCTGTATTACTGCACTTGTTTGAACTTGTTACCTGTATAAAAGACACCTGTTCAAACAATCAGCCACACTCCACCTGTCCACCATAGCCAAGACCAAAGAGCTGTCTAAGGACACCAGGGACAAAACTGTAGACCTGCACAAGGCTGGGATGGACTACAGGACAACAGGCAAGCAGCTTGGTAAAGACAACAACTATGATTATTTATTAGAAAGTGGAAGAAACACAAGATGACTGTCAATCTCCATCGGTCATGGGATTCCATGCAAGATCTCACTTTTGTGGGGGTAGGATGATTCTGAGAAGCTCAGAACTACACAGAGGGACCTGTCAATGACCCGAAGAGAGCTGGGGACCACGTCACAAAGATTACATATAGTAACACATGAGTGCTGTCATGGTTTTAAATCCTGCAGGGGCAGCAAGGTCCCCCTGCTCAAGCCAGCACATGTCCAGGGGCCCGTTTGAAGTTCACCAGTGACTATCTTGATGATCCAGAGGAGGCATGGGAGAAGGTCATGTGGTCATATGAGACCAAAATAGAGCTTTTAGGTAATCATCTCCACTTACCATGTTTAAGAGGATGAGAACAACCCCAGAAAACCATCCCAACCACGAGAAGCATGGGGTGAAACATCATACTCTGGGGGTGCTCTTCTGGCATAGGGGACGGATGACTGCACCGTATTGAAGGGAGGATGGATGGGGGTCATGTATTGTGAGATTTTGGCAAACAACCTCCTTCCCTCAGTAAGAGCATTGAAAATGGGTCATGGCGGGGTGCTTCCAGCATGACAATGACCCCAAACACACAGCCACGGCAACTAAGGAGGGGCTCCGTAAGAAGCATTTCAAGGTCCTGGAGTGGCCTGGCCAGTCTCCAGACCTGAACTCAATAGAAAATCTTTGGAGGGAGCTGAAACTCCAAACCTGAAAGATCTGGAGAAGATCTGTGTGGAGTGAGCCAAAATCCCTGCTGCAGTGTGTGAAAACCTGGTCAAGAACTACAGGAAACGTTTGGCCCCTGAAATTGCAAACAAAGGCTACTGTACCAAATATTAACATTGATTTTCACAGGTGTTCAAATACTTATTTGCAGCAGTAACATACAAATAAATAAATAAAAAAAAACAAACAACAAAAAAAAACAACATATTGCGATTTCCAGAATTTTTTTTTTAGATTATGTCTCTCACAGTGGACATGCACCTAAGATGAAAGTTTCAGACCCCTCCATGATTTCTAAATGGGAGAACTTACAAAATCGCAGGTGTTTAAATACTATTTTCCTCACTGTAAGTTACAATAACAATTCTCAGAATCCAAAAAACAAAATAAGCTCCAATAATAAAAGCACACTACAACAACACACACACTACAACAACGTGCAGAAATAACTCAGCCACAGCAGCCGGTACATTCTGAGTGCCGGTCCCAAGCTCGATAAATGCATAGGGTTTACATCAGAAAGGGCACCCGGCATAAAACAAGCCAAAATAAAGATGCAGAGTACAATTGAATTCAGTACCAGTTCGGGTCGAGGACTGGGTTAACAACGACCGCCAAAGGTGTCGTTGCCCAACAGGATGCTGATGGAAATTGGGCTACTGCTGGGTGAAGAAGAGGAGAACATGTCCAGAGACAGCGGGAGAAGAGGAACACTAGAAGAGTGGAAGTGAGAGTCGGAACTCTGAATGTTGGCAGAATGACTGGTAAAGGGAGAGACCTGGCTGATATGATGGAGAGGAGAAAGGTAGACATATTGTGTGTGCAAGAGACCAAGTGGAAGGGAATAAGCAGGAACATCGGCGGTGGGTACAAGTTGTTGTAGCCATGGTGAGGGACAGGAAGAGAAATGGTGTTGGGGTCATTTTAAAGGAAGAGTATGTTAAAACTGTGTTGGAGGATAAGCGAGTGTCTGACAGGGTGATGAGTGTGAAGTTGGAAACTGAAGAGGTGATGACGAATATCATCAGTGCATATGCCCCACAGGTAGGTTGTAAGACAAAGGAGAAAGAAGATTTCTGGAATGAGTTAGATGAGGTGGTGGAAAGTATGTCTAAGCATGAAAGAGTGGTGATAGGAGCGGACTTCAAGGACAGGAATGTGGAAGGGCAGATGGTAGTTGATTTTTCAAAAAAGGATGGAAATGGCTGTGGCGAATACTTACTTTAGGAAAAGGGAGGAGCACAGGGTGACATGTAAGAGTGGAGGAAGGTGCACACAGGTGGACTATATTCTTTGTAGGAGATGCAAGCTAAAAGAAATTGGAGACTCTAAGGTGGTAGCAGGGGAGAGTGTAGTTAGACAGCATAGGATGGTGGTTTGTAGGATGACTTTAGAGGTGAAGAAGAGGAAGAGAGTAAGAGCTCAGCAAAGGATCAGATGGTGGAAGCTGAAGGAGGAAGACTGCTGTGGAAATTCAGTGAGCAGGTGAGACAGACACTGGATGGAGGGGAAGCAGTTTTGGACAACTGGAACAGTACTGCAAATGTGGTGAGGGAGACAGCTAGTAAGGTACTGGGTGGGACATCTGGACAGCAAAAGGAAGACAAAGACTTGGTGGTGGAATGGAGATTTTCAGTAAAGCATAAGCAGAAAGAGGTTGGCGAAAAAGAATTGGGATAGTCGGAGAGATGAAGAAAGTAGACAGGAGTACAAGGAGCTGTGGCATAAGGCAAAAAGTGAAGTAGCAAAAGCCAAGCGAAAGGCATATATAACAAGCTGTACAAGACGTTGACCAGTAAGGCAGGAGAAAATGACTTGTACCGATTGGCCAGACAACAGGACAGAGCTGGAAAGGAACTGCAGCAGGTTAGGATGACAAAGGATGCAGATGGTAATGTGCTTACAAGTGAGGAGAGTGTTGAGAAGGTGGATGGAATATTTTGAGGAGCAGATGAATGAAGAAAATGAGAGACAGAAAAGGCTGGATGATATGGAGAAAGTAAATCAGGAAGTGCAAGAGATTAGAAAGGATGAAGTGAGGGCTGCTATGAAGATGAAGAATGGGAAGCTAGTTGGCCCAGATAACATTCCAGTGGAGGCATGGAAATGTTAAGGAGATTTGGCAGTGGAGTTCCTAACCAGATTGTTTAATAAAATCTTGAAAAGTGAGATGATGTCCGAGGAGTGGAGATGAAGTTCCTATTTTTAAGAACAAGGGTGATGTGCAGAGCTGCAGTAACTACAGAGGCATTAAGATAATCAACCACAGCATGAAGTTACAAACATGAGCAACAGAAGCTAGGCTTAGAAAACAGATGAAGATCTGTGAGCAGCAATATGGTTTCATACTGAGAAAGAGCACTACAGATGCAATGTATGCTTTGAGCATACATGGAGAAATATAGAGAAGGTCAGAAGGAGTTACATTGTGTGATTGTGGATTTTGAGAAAGTTTATAACAGGATGTCAAAAGAAAAGTTGTGGTATTGTATGAGAAAGTCTGGAGTGGGAAAGAAGTATGTGAGGGAAGAGCAGGACATGTACAAGGATAGTGTGACAGTAGTGAGATGCGAAGTAGGAATGATGGATTCATTCAAGGTGGAGGTGGGCTCAGAGTCCTTTCTTGTTTGCGATGGTGATGGACAGGTTGACGGATGAGATCAGACACGGATATGCATATATTATGATATTTGCAGATGACACTGTGATCTGTAGTGAGTACAAAGCAGGTTGAGTCTATCCTGGAAATGTGAGATACACTCTGGAGAGCAGGGAAATAAACGTCAACAGGAGCAAGACTGAGTACATGTGTGTAAATGAGAGGGAGCACAGTGGAATAGTGCAGTTACAAGGAGTAGAAGTGGTTAAGTAGATGAGTTTAAATAATTAGGGTCAACTGTCCAAAGTAATGGAGAGTGTGGCAGAAAGGTGAAGAAGAGAGTGCAGGCAGGACAGAGTGGGTGGAGAAAGGTGGCAGGAATGATTTGTGACTGAAGAATATCTGCAAGCGTGAAGGGGAGTTTACAAGACAGTAGTGAGTCCAGCTACGTTGTACAGCTTAGAGACTGCAGAACTAACAAAAAGACAGGAGGCAGAGCTGAAGATGTTGTGAGTCTCTCTGGGTGTGACAAGGATGGACAGGATTAGGAATGAACATATCAGAGGGACAGCTCAGGTGGGACAGTTTGGAGAAGAGTGAGGCCAAAGAGGAGGTTTATGCATGCGTTGAGGGAGGACATGCAAGGGGTTGGTGTGACAGAGGATGATACAGAGAATGAGGTGAGATGGAAATAATTGATCTGCTGTGGCGACCCCTAATGGGAGCAGCTGAAAGAAGAAGAGGTAGAAGATGGCAATAATGGACAAAAATCCAGAAGAGCTGCCATATAGAGCGGATAAAATAAGTACATTACCATTTTTTCAGTAAATATATTTCTGAAGGTCCTACCAACATGAAATTTTCACCAGATGTTAGAAGCAACACAAGTAATCCACACATACCAAGAAACCAAAACAAATAAGTACATAAATTAAGTTATATGTAATCAAATGGAATGACACTGGAAAAAATGACTGACTATGCTTCCTGAAGTTTATTATATTCTTTGTACAAAAGCCTTTGTTGGTAATAACAGCTCTGAGATGCCTCCTGTATGGAAAAACTAGTCGCATGTATTGATTGCTCAGGTGTGATTTTGGCCCATTCTTCCACACAAATCTTGAACATTCTGTGGACCTCTTCTATGAACTCTGATGTTTAGTTCTTTCCATAGATTTTCTATTGGATTCAAGTCAGGTGACTGACTATTTCATTCTCTGATACAATTGAGTTTCCTTGGTTGCGTGTTTGGGATGATTGTCTTCCTGAAATGCCCACCCTCATTTCATCTTCATCATCCTGACAGATGGCAGATTTTTTTTTTTTTTTTGATTTTTTTTTTTTTTTTTAAATCAAAAATGTCTGCTGGTGCCGTATGCTGAAAAACAGCCCTACAACATGATGTTCACATCTTCAAACTTCACTGTGGGTATGGTGTTCTGGGCTGATGTGCAGTGACATTTGACCTCCAAACATGGTGTGTATTATGGCATCCAAAGAGTTCAATTTTAGTATCATCTGACCAGACTATATTCTCTCAGTATTTCACAGACTTTTCTAAATGTTAGGCAGCAAAACTTTAAACAAGCTTCAACATGCTTTTTTTTTCCCCTCAGCAATGAAGTCTTACTCATTGTTTTCTTACTCACTGTCATTACTTATTGTTTTCTTTGAAACAATTGTTCAGTTTCCACAAGTGGTCCTTGTCTCCTGGAAAACTCTTCTGATAATTCTTTTCACTTTTCTGTCAGGAATTTTGCACGGAGCACCTGGTTGTGGCCGGTTTATGGTGAAATGATTTTCTTTCCACTGTGAGTACAGAATGTAATTATCAACATCAATTCTTCAGTGTTAGCTAATATCTGTTGTAAAATATTAGACTATCAATGTTCCATTTTGGTGGCATTCATCCTTGGCCCAAAATACATAAGCATACCAAACCGATAATGTGAGCTCCCCCCAATTTGTCTGTGATCAGAGTTATATACATGCACGCAGAGCTTTTTGTCTTTTCCGCATTTTGCCAGAACCAGATGTTTTTATTTTTACACCCATAGAGACGGTGCCAGAAGACATCAAACGCACTAAACGTCTAACTCATGGTATCGGCAATATGACACTTAACAACTGAACTACAAAAACACAGGAAATCAAAAACACTAACAACACTGTTAAACATACATAAACCACAATAACAACATTTAAAAACCCTAAAACCCTGAACTCCCATGGCGCATTGCAGCACATCTATTGTTCTCTGCTGTTAGCCAATATTGCTAATTTCTTCAAAAATAGTAGCTCAGTTCAATTGTTAATATACACACACTGAAGTGTCCTTTCCCTGATACAGGGATGACTGTGGTAAGCTTCCTCCCCCACTAACCTGTTCTATTGTTTTCTTCCATGATACAAAAACCTGGATTAGCAATGTGTTTTCTTTTTCCCTACTCCAATTGAGGGGTGGTGATTCTATTGTACCTGAAAGGGATGCGTTTTATCATTAGCTTCTCCTAATAAACATATATATATATATATATATATATATATAGTAGTCCTATTAACTTCCCATTTTTGCAGCGTTCATCTTTGACCCAAAATACATAAGCATACCAAATGGCAAATGTCAGCTCTCCTGATTGAAGCCACACACACACACACGCCACTTGGCTAGTATAATATAGATACTTTTGAAACTCACAAGAGCAGTTACCTGGCAGCGTAGCCTCAGCTGTTTGCTCACGTGAGCCAAACCCTCGAGGGTTTTCACCTTGGCCAACTCCTCCCTCAGATCTTGGTGAATCTGCAGCCTAACCAAACATGGGCAGAAATCATGTGGCTGTATGAAAATATATACATGGGTCTATTACTTCAGTTATTGTTCAGCTACAATCTGAGTGATCTCATGATTATAGAATGAAAAACGTTGAACCTTAAAACAGTCCACACGTGGTTCTGCTCAACTGTAAGCAGATAGAACAGAACCACTCAAGTGCAGGGGAGTAGCACCAAATTCTGGGCCCTAGGTACTAGCCATATTGACGAACCCCCCCCCCCCCAACACACACACACACACACACACACATTTATGTTCTTTTTTATTAACCCAAACACCAAATTTATAATGCGTAGTCAAACCAGGTCTAAATTATGTATACCTTAGATCACACCTGGGAGTCAGAACCCTTGTTAAAGTTGGGGGAGCAATATTGACTTGGGGGGTCTAGGGGACCAAATTGCACCATTTTCTAGAAAAATGGTGCAATTTGGTGCATTCCCGTCTGTTAAAATGCATAGGAATGCACCAAGTTGCACCATTCCCATCTATTAAATGCACAGGAATGCACCAAATTGCACCATTTTGTAGAAAAATGGTGCAATTTGGTCCCCCAGACCCCCCAACTCAATATAGCTCACCTCTCTTTTCAAATAATTTGGTTAGCAGCTGCTTTCCCTCATTTAGTTTTCTTTCCCTGTCCTTTCTCTTCTTTTTTGAAATCTTTTTTAGGAAAGACATTTTATTTCAGCCTAAACACTAGGGCTGCAACTAATAATTATTTTAATGATCATTTCATCGGTCGATTATTTTTTCGATTAATCGTTTTGGGGTTTTTTTTTTTTTTACTTACATGTGAGTTTTGCCATTATTTCTTTAAGTGAGTTATTATTAAAAGGCCTTTATCATGCAACATCAACGTTTGACCTTGTAACAAAGTTATGATGTTATATTCTTGTCAAAAACATACCCGGAGTAGTGTTTTGTTTTATTTTGCACATACATACATCATACATACATACACATCACACAAAGATTTCCATCAGGTTTCACCCGATTATGAGCATTTTTAGATGCCTACAGCAACTATTAGAGGTGTCGGAAAAAAAATTGATTCACGTCCTAATCGCGATTCTTATTTATTCCGAATCTGAATCGATCCAAAATGTCCAAGAATCGATTTTTATAAAGCATTTTCTTAAATATTTTCTTGCTTACTCGCTGCATGTACTGTTTGTCAGGCAACGGTTTCTGTACTACAGCGTCCCCGCGAGGGGGGGGGTCCGGCGTGCTTCAAACACTCGTGAGCTGCAGAGTTCAGTGGCTGCAGCTTAGCACGGTGGACGAAGAGCTAACTCAGCCAGCACCGTCTTTGCTGAAGGCAAATGTTTGGGCACATTTTGGATTTTATTATTTGCTGCGTAAGAAGGAGCTTGACATGACTTATGCAGTGTGCAAAATCTGCAAAATGAAAGTCAAGTATTTCAGAAACATTTCAAATCCGCAAGCCCACATGCTACACTATCACCCGGAGCTAAAAGAGCAGAGCTGCGGTATCTGTCGACTACTGACCAGCGCTTCGCTAAACTGCCAGCCCACTCTGAACGAGCAAAGCAGATGAGTAAATTTACATCTAGAATCACTTGATTAACCTTGTAAAGCTGCATTTTCTTAAACAAACATTTTTAATTAATATAACTATTTCTCAGAGCTCTTTGAACTGAAAATCGATTCTGAAGCGAATCATCACCCCAAGAATCAGAATCGAATTGAATCGTGAGTTGTACGATTCACATCCCTAGCAACTATCTCAACCACTGACAACACATTACAGCAAGAGTCCACAAAAGTATTTTAAAGGCCTGACTAAAGTGTAATATGTTATATTTAATAAGATATTTTCATGAAAAAAGACACAAATGTGCAGTTTACTGCATTTTATTTTTTTCTTGTGTAAAAACACAGCTTAGTGTGGTTTGACCAAAACAAATTGTCTTTAAACTTAAAAAAAAACAGGGATGAAGTGGAGGTGTAAGAGTCACTAGGTGTTCACAGGAAACAGTTATTTCTATATTTATTATGTTCATTGTTAGTTGGTTTAATCTTTTCTGTTTTATCAGATTCTTTGTCCATTTCTCTAAAACTGTATTGTTGCATTATTAGTTATTATTACTATTATTGTTGTTGCTATTATTATATTGATATATAAATAAAAATAATTAATAAATATTACAATTTGTAATAGCATTGGCTCTTTTACGACAACAAACGCTGAGCCATTAATTATTAAGCAGAAAACAAATGTGCCGACAGCTGCAACAGCTTAATGCTAACCTCACTTTGAAAACCGCCATATGCATGCTAACTCGTTAGCATCGGTCCCATTTTAAGTTCTAAAATACATCTATCACTGTTTCAGAGACCATAACACGTCAGATTAACACAAAAAGGTAAATATTACTGCAGACATATGCTCTTTCATATGCTTTGGGGTTGTTAGTGGGGAAAAAATTAAGATTAAGCGAAATAAAACACTGAATCAACAAAGCACCAGATCGAAGCACTGCTTTGATCTGTGAATCACTGATTGGTTCAAGGTTCAAAGGAAAGCCGCGCTGCAGAAACAGTTGATTTATGGGAAACAAACGAAACATTTGCGGTAAAACAAAGTTATTTACCACTAATTGATGACTAAATTAGTTGACAACTACACTCAACAAAAAATATAAACGCAACACTTTTGGTTTTTGCTCCCATTTTGTATGAGATGAACTCAAAAGAATCTAAAACTTTTTCCCACATACACAATATCACCATTTCCCTCAAATATTGTTCACAAACCAGTCTAAATCTGTGATAGTGAGCACGTCTCCTTTCCTGAGATAATCCATCCCACCTCACAGGTGTGCCATATCAAGATGCTGATTAGACACCATGATTAGTGCACAGGTGTGCCTTAGACTGCCCACAATAAAAGGCCACTCTGAAAGGTGCAGTTTTGTTTTATTGGGGGGAGATACCAGTCGTAATCTGGTGTGACCACCATTTGCCTCATGCACTGCAACACATCTCCTTCGCATAGAGTTGAAGAGAACACCTCTCCAACGTGCCAAACGCCAGCAAATGTGAGCATTTGCCCACTCAAGTCGGTTACGACAACGAACTGGAGTCAGGTCGAGACCCCGATGAGGACGATGAGCATGCAGATGAGCTTCCCTGAGATGGTTTCTGACAGTATGTGCAGAAATTCTTTGGTTATGCAAACCGATTGTTTCAGCAGCTGTCCCAGTGGCTGGTCTCAGACGATCTTGGAGGTGAACATGCTGGATGTGAAGGTCCTGGGCTGGTGTGGTTACACGTGGTCTGCGGTTGTGAGGGCTGGTTGGATGTACTGCCAAATTCTCTGAACGCCTTGGAGACGGCTTATGGTAGAGAAATGAACATTCAATACACGAGCAACAGCTCTGGTTGACATTCCTGCTGTCAGCATGCCAATTGCACGCTCCCTCAAATCTTGCGACATCTGTGGCATTGTGCTGTGTGATAAAAACTGCACCTTTCAGAGTGGGCCTTTTATTGTGGGGCAGTCTAAGGCACACCTGTGCACTAATCATGGTGTCTAATCAGCATCTTGGTATGGCACACCTGTGAGGAGGGATGGATTATCTCAGCAAAGGAGAAGTGCTCACTATCACATATTAGACTGGTTTGTGAACAATATTTGAGGGAAATGGTGATATTGTGTATGTGGAAAAAGTTTTAGATCTTATTTTTGCTGAGTATATTTTAATAATCAATTAAATCGATCAGTTGTTTCAGCCTACTAAACACTTCTTTCTGTGAGATCCCGTTTGGGATGTGTGGTGTGTGTGTGTGAGAGAGAGAAAGCGTGCCACCTGTGCACCTAGACTAAACCATTGTACAACTGTGCAGGGGTGGGAGGGAGAGATCTTTCAATATTATTGTTAGAGCAGAATTATGTTTTGCAACATTTACACATTCATTCTAATTATATTCTTGTACAACATGAATAGTATGAACATTAATAACGTAACACAAAAATGTATTAAATGCCAGTTTTTTGTGGCCCCCCCCCCCCCCCCCCCCATGCTCTGGGCCCTCGGATACATATTACCCTTTACCCCCCCAGTCCGATGCCCCTGCTCAAGTGTATGTGACCAATAAACCAGACACTGGCAGGTGCAACTTACTGTATTTTCGGAATATAAGTTGTGGCAATTTTATTGAGTTTGCGAGGGCGCTGCGACATATAGTCTGGTGTGACTTACATAACGGAGAAAAAAATAAATCACTATTCACAACGATGAATATGAGAAAAACACCATTAAACTGCCTTTTCATTAAAAAAAAAAAGAGGTGGAAACTTCCTAATGGGCCTTGATTACTTTCCACACGCATACAAAGTCGGTCACACTCAAAGTGTTTTTTAACTGAGTGATCATGATGGTGTCACTATTTTGACTTTTTCCTCATGTCAGGCTTTGGATAAAATACAATTAGCAGTCAGGCTCACTTCAAGCAAATAAAAATCAACAAATGCCTTTATCAAATAGCAAAGAGTGCGGTCAAATGACACACACACACACACACACACACACACACACACACATAAAAAAACGGCGCTGTAAAAATGCACACGCACAGACGTTCATTCCATAGCAGAGTAACAATGTGAACAAGAAACACATAAATGTGCTGTTAGGAGATTTAAAACTGAACTTGCTCTAAGTTTGCATTGGACCACTCTGACACTTGGAAATGTTCCACACAGAATCCAACAGAGATCAGCGCTCAAAAAGTCTGTGTGATATCCACCATTAAACAAGGAACAGGAAAAGTCCTAAACAGCTAACTGCCGACACTCAAAAGTTTCTCCTCTGGGCGGGCACGAGGCTGTTTCCATGGATCCTCTCAGCTACCGGACCCTGTTTTGTTTTAATTTCATTCTCTCTTCACCCAAAGTTATGGTGTGTTAACAAATCTGTCCCAAGATGCTTTGCTTCAGGAAGGGGACCTCGGAACCACCAGAATAAGATCAGAAATACTTAAACATGTTTTTTATTGGAAGACAAGAATTTTGAATGAAGATGGACTATTTTGTTTTTTTTTTCCTATTTGGAAGAAACTTTATTTGAAAGTACAAGGACAGCTCTTTCAACAAGAAAATTGACTTTATTTTATGAATGCACTAAAAACAGGAATTTAAATTACACTGTACATTTACTTCACATATAATTGTTCAGTCAACTGAAAGAAGTTTACGCTTGTAACAAAAACATTAATTAGCTCTTAGCTTCTGATGGCTAAAATACAATTTGTGTTGTATGCTTATATTCATTTATAAACTATAAACTAGCATATTGCCTGTGGGGAACCATGGGCTCTAGATTGGGTAGGGTTTATAAACTAGGTAGCTGACATTTTTCAAGGGTGGTAATAAAATAAGCAAAGCTTGTATAATGAGTTGGAATGATGTGAGAGTCCAGAATGTTTTTGAACCTTAGACTTCAACAATTTTTTTAGAAGGGGAACTCAGCCCTTTTAGTTACTGTTAATTATGTAATTTTTTAATGTTAAATTACTGTCTTAATGTATTTATAAATTGTTTAGGTTGTTAACACAAACTCTATTATTATTATCATCATCATCAATATTCTTCTTATTATTTTCTTATTACTTCTATTTTGTCATTTGATTTTTAAATGGACCACAATGGAAATAAGTGTTTTCACTTTATTGTGTCATCCATGTATTTTAACATATTTGCAATTGTGTTATGTACTTATATTGAACTTACTAAATAATCACACCACTCATGCCTTTAATATAAAGATGATTTACCACCCCCTACTGGAATGGCATGCAAGTCCAGAATGAAATTAGAAACGTCCATTCTTCAGTGTTGTTAGTTAATATCTGTAGCTTCTCCAAGAATATTAGTCCTATCAACTTTCCATTTTGGTGTTCATCCTTGACCTAAAATACATAAGCATACCAAACGGCAAATGTCAGCTGTCCACAGTTTCTCCATGATCGAAGTTACACACACCCATGCATGCACACACGGAGAGCTTTTTGTCTTTTCCACATTCTGCCGCAAACTGGTGCCTCTAATTTTAGATAAGCAGAAACAGAGGCGGTGGCAGAAAACATCAAACGCAATACACTTTTCAGTCAAGGTTCCGGCAACATGACACTTGACTAAACCAGTTGAACTACAAAAACAACTATCAACAACAACTATCAACACTAACACTGTTAAACTAACAAACCACAATAACATTTAAAACTTCAAAACCCTGAACTCCCATGGTGCACTGCAGCATGTCCATTGCTTACTGGTTAGATAAAATTGCTAATTTCTCCCAAAATATTAGTCCCAACAACTTACCATTTTTGCAGCATTCATCCTTGACCCAAAATATATAAAAGCATACCAAACGGCAAATGTCAGTTCTTCCCGGCTTCTGTGTGATCAAAGCTATCCATACTCATGCACGCACACAGAGGCCACTTGATTTTAACCTCCTAAGACCCGGAGGTTCTCATGAAACAAAACTTAGTTTATGGACTAGACAACCAAAAATATCATGTCCACATATGTGGATGCCAGGCCCTAGGAGGATAATATAGATGATATACCGGGTTATCAAAATGTTTCATTGCGTGGTACGGTCACATACGATCATCTGTTTAGTGGGTTAAAGAAGCAGTTCAATCGCATTTTGTGCCCTTATAGTGACATTAATTAGCTTGTTAGCTATGCTCCTTACCACTGTGTGTGCGCGCCTTATAAATGAACAACATGATGACTAAATCCGCATGCTTCTCCTTGCATGAAGTGATCAATGCAACTTATACTCCGGTGCAACTTGTACACAATTTTTTCCTCTTAAAGAGGCATTTTTGGGCCAACATGACTTATACTCTGGCGTGAATTGTACTCCAGAAAATACAGTAAATAAAACATTTCCAACGGTATCGCCACCACTTAGTGACAGGCATTAAAACACAAATTACCGGCACATATATATTGGTCATCATAAATTACTGCACAGGTAGACATACGTGTGGTGCCAGAGCTTGAAGAGGTGCGCTCGTACGTAGGATAGAGTGCAGGGAGGATGCTGCTTAACCACCTCTAGATATTCCTCAGCCATTTCCCACACTGGGGGACTGCACCCCTCAAACAGTGCAGGATTATGGAGGTTACCCTCTGAAAGCAACATAGAAATATGAAACAGACATTTTGAAGAATTTGCTGTACTGACTGTTGACGCTAAAAGAAAAAAAAAATGCAGCTTGTTATGAAGGAACAAACTGTGACTAAATGTTGTGCACCTGCACTCATAACTCCATGCACTCCAGTCTCCTGAATACAGCGCTCCACATCACTCAGGTGCTGAATGTTGCCATTAGCAAAAACTGGAATATTTACTGCCTTCCTGTGGCAGAAAAATCCCAATCAGCTGTTGAAAAACTTTAAAATCTGTGTTGGGACAAATAAAGCATTTGGCATGAGGCACAACACCCGAAATGTTATTGTGGTTTGGACAAAGGCTCTGTACATGGTTTCCATTTCTCTCTGCTCGACTCACATTTGTCTCAGGTTGATGACTGGCTGAACAGAGTTATTCGAGTATGGGCAGAAGAGGGAGAACAAGAAAACATGCAGAGCTGGGACACACAAAGACTGAATTTGAGAACAACTGGCCTAACTTCTGCAGGTCACACTTCAGAGTAGATATTCTACATATGTAGAAATTAAAACAAGCTGCTGGTGACTCACCGCACTGCTTTTATGTGCTCCCAGCTGGCAATACCCGTCATGGGTCCTTTCTGCTCTTTGGTTCTGCCGTGAACTGTTAGCAGCTGGAAAAAAAGAATTTTATGTGTGTATGTGAGAGCGCCAGAGAGAAAGAGCTCAAGTAATTAAACCAGTGCAAGGAAGACCAGTGGGAACACAGCGCATGACCATTCTGAGCCTAAAAATAAGTAAGATTACAGTTTGACTTCAATGCATGATGATTATATGATATTACAAATGTTGTCCGTATTAGATCATTCTACATGCACGCTGTTGATTTTAATAGCTTGTGCATGGTTTAGAGACGCACACTCAACAGATTCATATTAAAATTATGAATGTGATCATACCTGACATCCAGCTTTCTCCAGCATCTGAGCATAGAGGACAGTCTTTTCAACCTCTTCAAACACACGGATCTTACATGTGATGGGCACCGAGAGCTTTTCATTGGCTAACCTGACTGGGAAAAATGATTATTTGTAGTAATTTGCAACAGCAAACCTAGAGAACTTTTCACAGATTTTACACACATGGGCCACTTCACTGGGTACACCTGCAGGTACCATTTTTACCTTTGAATTTGCTTCATTTCTTCATGGTGCTGATTCAACACGATTTTGGTCCATATTGACATGCTTGCTAGCCTCATGCAGTTGTCACACATTACCACCAGCAGCCTAATTGTTGATACAAGGAAAGGTGGCTCCATGCTTCCACGTTTTTTTATGCTTAAGTTATGGCCCTTACATCTGACTGTTGAAGCAGAACTTGATACTCATCAGACCAGACAAGTTCTTTTTATGATTGGTTATTTGAATTACCGATGCCTTTCTATTAAAATGTAAACAGACTTCATTTACATAGCACATTTCCATTTGAAGAAGACTCTCAAAGCACTTTCCAATGATGCCTTACATCATCCCTATACCCATTTATACACTGAAGTCTGCATGTTACCATCCAAGGCACTCAATTACACATAAGGAGCAAGTTGGGGATTAACAATGTTGGCCAAGGGTCCTTAATAATTTTCCACTCCAATGGGAACTGGCATTTCATTCTCAAGCCAACTGACCAAAACCGTTTTTTTTTTTTTCTCCCACAAGGAGACGCCCTCTGTGTTTTGTGAATTACATCCTTGGGGGGGGGGGGGATCGTAATCGGCTGCAAGAGCTCAGCTCAGCATCTATGGAGTTAAATTTGTGTCAATAATATCTGAAAAGAAATGCTTTTGACAAAAACTACAGATTTTGTTTATTTCTATTTCTGTCTGGAGATCAAGGATCAATCTTGTAAAGATTTTATTTATATCCAGAGATAAAAGATTCAGTGACCAATTTCATTTTTATCTACTTTAAGACTCAATAAAATGCTCATGACATAGAAAACCTGTAAAGTCTACTTTTAGTACACAGAAAATTCACAAAAGGTATTGATAAGGGAATTGATAAGGAATATGGCATAGATATTGATCAAATCTTATCAATACCCATCATTATTACTAAGAGAGACTAAGATGACAAGTATTACTTCCATTGTAAAGGAGTGTCAACTTTGACATTTTGGCCACGTGGCCTGTTTGTGATCCACCATGCAGGTGCAGAGTGTTGAGGACCCTGGTAGCTAGAGAAGGCCAAGGAGATGCCCATGCTTCAACTGGCTGTGGCAGATAGATGCTTATTTCAGACTTGTGGGAATGGACCAGTGCAATGCACCAAGGTGGTTCTGTGGTATCATGGATGTGGAAAAGCACCAGCGCATGCTCCCAGACATGACTTGACTAGAAATGGTTGTGAAAATCACAGCAGATCAACAGTTTCTAAAACATTCCAAGCCAGCCCAATTGGCATCATTCTTTACAGGACTGTCTTGCAGCAGTGAGAAGTTGGATGTCTAGCAACTTTCTACTTTTGAACTCTAATAAGACTGAAATGATGGTTCTTGGTCCAGCAAGACATCGGCACCAATTTGATCAGCTGGCGCTTAGCCTAGGTTCACGTGTTATACATCATACTGACAAAGTGAGGAACCTTGGGGTAATCTTTGATCCTATGTTGTCCTTTGACCTCCACATTAGGGACATTACGAGGACTGCTTTCTTTCATCTGAGAAATATAGCAAAGATTCGCCCCATCCTGTCTATGGCTGATGCTGAGACTCTGATTCACGCATTTGTCTCTTCTAGATTGTATTATTGTAATGCTTTATTTTCTGGTCTGCCGCAGTCTAACATTCGAGGACCTCAGTTGGTGCAGAATGTTGCTGCCAGAATTTTGACACAAAGTAGAAGGTTTGACCACATTACTCCCATTCTGGCATCCCTTCATTGGCTACCGGTTTCTGCCAGATTGGATTTTCAAGTTTTATTGTTGGTTTATAAAATTGTTCATGGACTGGCGCCTTCCTACTTGGCGGACTTGGTTAAGCCCTATGTACCTGCGAGGCCTTTGCGTTCGCAGAGCTTCTGTGTGTTCCGAGGATGAACAAAAAGTCTGTGGGGTATAGAGCCTTCTCCTACCGTGGTCCGGCTCTTTGGAATGATCTACCTGCTGTTATTCGGCAGTCTGATACGGTGGAGATTTTTAAATCAAGACTGAAGACCCACTTTTTTAGACTGTCTTATCATTCATTTTTTAATCTGTTTGTGTTTGCTTTGTAATTTATTTTTATTCTACTGTGTTTTACCTTTTAACTGTGCTTTTCTTGCTTTTAATTTTGAATTTAGATTAATTTGTGTTGTTGTGAATTATGTGAAGCGCCTTGGTGCGACTTTGTCGTGATTTGGCGCTATATAAATTAATAAATTAAATTAAAGGGATTAAATCAACTTTTTTCCTCAATATGGTAAGGTAAGTCCCTTCGGCTGCTCCCTTGTTTGCACTCGGGGTCGCCACAGCAAATCCAAGGTGGATCTGCATGTTGAATTGGCATAGGTTTTACACCGGATGCCCTTCCTGACGCAACTCCACATTGCATGGAGAAATGTGGCAGGGGTGGGATTTGAACGCAGAACCTTCTGCACTGAAACCAAGCGCATTAACCACTTGGCCACCACCCCTGCACTTTGCCTCAATTTGGTGCTTGCAAAAAATTTTGACCATATCCACATGACCAAACACATTGGGTTTTTGACACGACTGGATGATTTGATCAGTGGTGGGTACAACTAACCGAAAAGTTAGCTTCAATAACCACTAATCTGCTAACTGAAAAGTTAACTTTTATGATGCTAAACCCATAAACCTGAAAAAAAAAATTAGTGGAAGTTACAGCTAACCACTAACTTATTGACTCGGCACACTGTTGGCGACTAATAAACCAGTTTTGACTTTTAGCACCACAAGGTTCTGAGTAAATTCAACGCAAAGTGATCACAAACCCAAAACAACGAACCAGCGCTTTTGTCTTTAAACACCCTGTCGGCTGCCGCAAAGACGTCTCACTTACCTTTCACGGTGGAAGTGTAGATCAAACAAGGCACGTTCACTCGTTTTCATTTATAAACAGACTAATTCCGGACAGTTTATCAACACATTAACAGCAACTCTGTCATTTTTACAAAGTGAAAATATTGCACTTTTAAAGTAATGAGCTAATTCTGAAGGTTTTAGCATTAAGCCGACACAAGTGCTAAAAAAGCATTATGGGAAATCAGTTTCGTCTCATCACCCCCCACCCCCTGTCAAAATGCATAGAACACTGCCATCTACTGGATGGGAATGTGAATAGCGGCCAACATGCCAACTCACACGTCACAAACCGAATTTTCAATTTTGCAAATGCTTTTTTTTTAAACAAATGGAAAAAAATGGCGCATTTACAGATACACATCTATTTGTAAAAACCAACACACAAGTTACAAATCGGAAGTTTGTAACTTGTGTGTTGGGCCAGCAGCTGCGACAGCTGGCCTGCTTCCTTCTGCTGGGGGAGAGCTGACTTCCTTACGGCAGCCTTGATTTTAGGGTTTACAAACGTCTTTGACCATTCAGTCTTACTCACTATGCCAGCAAAGAAATGTTAGCAGAGTGAAAGTTAGCGGAAGCTAATTAATCCTCTGATGGTTTTCAAAGTTAGCTGAAAAGCTAACCCGCTAACAAAAAAGTTAGCCTCGCTAATTAGCAATTAGCAGCACTGTTCCCACAAAAGGATTTGATATTCACTTTAATGAGCAGCTGAGCATGTGTACCTAATGAGGTAGCCACTGAGTGTAAATAACACCTTGAAGGCATCAATACGCATTGTTTAAAATGATAGTGTGTCATTTAACAGACTGGGAGAGGACTTACTCATTTTTGCTAAAAGTTCCCACTCATCTTGTAGAAAAGCACCATAATGTCCTTCGAAACAAGCATAACAATTTGTTAGTTGTCTTTTGTACCCTAAAAGATTGCAAACCTTTTGATAAATCTTTAAAAAAGAACACATTTTGTAAGCCTTTCTAAATTAAATCTAATGACAGATATCTGAGCATATTTTTAGCTGGTGGTGATTTGTAAAGTGATAATTAAACATTGATTGGAAGGTCATTAATGTATTTCTGATGGTACTAATGAAGATATGTACCTCTCTTGGCGATCATCTGTGGGCACCCCAGGTTAAGGTCGATGGCATCACAGTAGTCCTGTGCCAACAGAGCTGCCTGAACAAACACTTCTGGATTGTTGGCACAGAACTGACAAGAAAAACAACCCAGTGACTTACATTTGACACTTCAAAAACATACTAGCGGCAAACACATGCTAACAGCAAGCACTGTGATAAAAGTTAAACGTGTTTTAAAAAAATGCGATATTGGCATGTACGTTGTCCTATACCTACTTTTGAGTGGGTAGTATGTTCATGCAGCCATGTCATAATGAGAATGTAACAAGGCAACTTCAACCTGCATTGTAATAATCACAGTGGAGACTAGTTTCCAAATATGTAAGTCATGATTTCATTGATTTGGGAAAGGTGCACAAGTTTGAGTGAAAAGAGGATTAAGGCTATAGTGCTGGAGTAGGAATTTTACCTAATTCTTCAAAGGATGCATTCTTGCTGCAAATGAAATCACTGGAAATTTATATAGAGGCCAATGTTCATCGAACACAGACAATTTCTGGCTCTGTAACCTTCAAAACTAGATGAAGGCCATTCATCAACAAATTTTACCTTAACCTTAAAGAGATATGTCCTTGCTCCCAATTTAGTAAACCTGTATTATTTCTTTGAAACATTAGTGGGAGTACATCATTGGAGATATTGTTGCCCCATGTCCTTCAAAATTAGGTCAAGGTCAGTCATCACTGAAATTAAAAGTCCAACATCTCCTCTTCCATCACTGCTACTGCCACTGCTAAGGACAGGAGCAGACTGCAGTGTATCATCCACACAGCAGAGAAGGTGACTGACTGCAATCTGCCATCCCTCCAGGACCCGTACGCCTCCAGGGCCCTGAGACGGCAAGGAAGATTGTGGCAGACCCCTCTTACCCAGGACACAAACTTTTTGTCAACCTCCCCTCTGGCAGACGGTTCAGGTTCATCAGGACTAAAACCTCAAGACACAAAAACAGCTTCTTTCCATCCAAACTAATAAATAATGCCAGAGACCCCCCATTTACCCTGCCCCCTTCCCCCCACTTCCATAAAGTTCAAATTGGTCATTCCTGCACTGTAATGTACTCTACATCTGCCCACCAATCATATCCTTTTGCACAGCCCCATCCCGCTACGTTATATTTATTCAGCAGTGGCCATAATCTTACCTATTTGACTCTTTACTTACAGAAGTATTTTTTCCTTTTCTTTTTTATTATTGTTATTATGCACCAATAACACCAGATAAAATTCCTTGTATGTGAGAACTTACTTGGCAATAAATTTGGTTCTGATTCGGAACTTTAATCACAATAACTTGTATCATGCGGTGTTCACATTTTTCAGGGTGACACGTCAAGGACGAGTTTTGTTTTGTTTTTGCTGACAACCAAATTTTCTTCTTAAAGTTTGTTCATAAAAAAATAAATATGAAAAGATGACATGGCACAATTCAGTGCAGTGTCACACAAATTTAAAGTCACATCACCTGTGTGTTCTCACCTGTGTGATGAGAGGTCTGTCCTCCTCACAAACGTCATTGTAGAGGTTTTCCCTCCTGTAGTTGGCATCACGCACAAACACCTGAGCATGGAGCATGGGAGTATAGCAGAGCTGAGCACCATGTCGGCGGCTCAGCAAGCGCCACGCCAATTCGCTCTGGTCCACCATAGGAGCCACTACAAAGCGTGCTTCCTTCAGGGTTATCTTCCAGAACTCAAAGCCCTTCAGCTTGGCCATCACAGCTGACTTCATCAATCTATTTAAGTGGTTCAACTGAAAAGTGTAAGTAACACAACTTGCTACCTACACAGTGTTGGATAGTTTACTGACAGAAACAACAACGATAATGATCATGACAAAATAATCAAATGTTTCTGGAACTAATTGTGAAGAATAACACATTTACCTGTTCCAGCTGAGCAAACCAGTTTTAAAAGTAAAATATCAAAACATTTTCTAGTTATTTAGCCTCATCAATTACATTTATATTCCAATATAGGAAATTTGAAAATATGGTAAAATGCTGACACAGTAAGCTTGTTTGGCTGCTCCTTTTACAACAAGCAGCTATCTTCCTCGTGACTTACCATCAGCTAGCTAACACGCTAACACACAAAACACGGCGACAGAAAACCAGCCTGAATCCCGTTCCCCGAACTGTACCACCCAGTGTTCCCTTCATGCTGTAATTATATTGAAGAAAATTGTAATATTAATGTAGTTTCACCTGCAACACTGCAAAGATTTGTAGACTACCCCGGTACAGCAATTTCCAATTGCAACAACAAAACAGCTCCGATACGAAACATTTCCTGCCACCTAAAGTGTTCCGCCACTTCTTCGTTGATTTGTCAGCGGATTGTAAGTGGTGCGATTAGGTGGTATCTCCATCTACTGGGCTGAAATGTGGAGGTCTAAAAATGTCAGATGTAAGACTGATCCAAAAATCCAATTGATGCTTACTGGAAATACTGTGGCTAATACTTCTAATGCTTGTCATCAATATATATTGTCAGTGCAAGTATGTATAGCCCTATAGCGTTTTTCTAATTTTATTCTCATTTAGACATGTTTAAGTACTTATCCTGCCTTCTAGTATTTGGTAAATCTACTTTGCCCTGATATTGGCATAATTTTTTATCGCGGCTCCTGCTGTGACATTGCAAATTCCCCATGCCAGGAATATTTGTATGACATGAGACCTTAATAATAATAATAATAATAAAAAAAAAAACGTATTTATGTGACTATTTTTTTGTGTAATCTCAAAGTGCAAGGGCCAAGGTTATTAGAAGGCATTTTGCAGCACAGATTCATATTCCTGCTTTTCGACAGTACCATTCTCCATGCCACTTTGCCATGAAGATGTGACTGGCGAACAAGCAAAAATGATTTCTAAATTTTGATTTATGTCTTTTTTGATTTTTCTCTTTTTGTGTGTGCTGCAGACATAATTACAGATGCCCAACTATTTCCATTCCCAGTCCCGACCACCCGGTGTGACTCCCCAGTGGTGAATGCCAGGGAGTCACACAGAGTTGCATGAAATGTTCTTTTTTTGCCATGGTATTGGCTTTAACACAGTATTAACATAAGTCAATATTCCTTTAATATTGACAGAAAAGCACCATATGTTAGGTAGCTGCTGTTAGGCACAACTTTAAAAAGCTGTATCCTGATTTTTGCAACTTTTTTATTCCAGTGGTCATAACAAAATGCAATAATATATTTAACGATAGGTTTTGTTGTGTAAATGCATAAACTGTAAACTTGAAGGGTACCTTAAGAAGTGATCACAGTCCTGATCTCGCCCAGGACTGGTAGAATGAAACCACTGAGTCAGTATTGTTCAGCGGCCCAGGATGTAGAAAAGCCAGGATGTAGATAAACTAAATTGCCTTTATTTATTCTGTTTCATATAAAGACACAGAAAAAGCACATAGTGGATAACACATTATAATGACAGTGCAACATTTCAGCACACACAGATAATTTCACTAAACTACAACCCCTGGCAAAAATTATGGAATCACCGGCCTCGGAGGATGTTCATTCAGTTGTTTAATTTTGTGGGAAAAAAGCAGATCACAGACATGACACAAAACTAAAGTCATTTCAAATGGCAACTTTCTGGCTTTAAGAAACACTATAAGAAATCAAGAAAAAAAGATTGTGGCAGTCAGTAACGGTTACTTTTTTAGACCAAGCAGAGGAAAAAAATATGGACTCACTCAATTCTGAGGAATAAATTATGGAATCACCCTGTAAATTTCCATCCCCCAAACTAAAACCTGCATCAAATCAGATCTGCTCATTGACATTGACCCTATGCCATGACATTGATCCTATGTGTCTTTTTGCAAGGAACGTTTTCACAGTTTTTGCTCTATGGCAAGATGCATTATCATCTTGAAAAATGATTTCATCATCCCCAAACATCCTTTCAATTGTCCAAAATATCAACATAAACTTGTGCATTTATTGATGATGTAATGACAGCCATCTCCCCAGTGCCTTTACCTGACATGCAGCCCCATATCATCAATGACTGTGGAAATTTACATGTTCTCTTCAGGCAATCATCTTTATAAATCTCATTGGAACGGCACCAAACAAAAGTTCCAGCATCATCACCTTGCCCAATGCAGATTTGAGATTCATCACTGAATATCACTTTCATCCAGTCATCCACAGTCCACGATTGCTTTTCCTTAGCCCATTGTAACCTTGTTTATTCTGTTTAGGTGTTAATGATGGCTTTCGTTTAGCTTTTCTGTATGTAAATCCCATTTCCTTTAGGCGGTTTCTTACAGTTCAGTCATAGACGACTCCAGTTTCCTCCCATTCGTTCCTCATTTGTTGTGCATTTTTGGATTTTTGAGACATATTGCTTTAAGTTTTCTGTCTTGATGCTTTGATGTCTTCCTTGGTCTACCAGTATGTTTGCCTTTAACAACCTTCCCATGTTTTTTGTATTTGATCCTGAGTTTAGACACAGCTGACTGTGAACAACCAACATCTTTTGCAACACTGCATGATGATTTACTCTCTTTTAAGAGTTTGATAATCCTCTCCTTTGTTTCAACTGACATCTCTCGTGTTGGAGCCATGATTCATGTCAGTCCACTTGGTGCAACAGCTCTCCAAGGTATGATCACTCCTTTTTAGATGCAGACTAATGAGCAGATCTGATATGATGCAGGTGTTAGTTTTGGGAATGAAAATTTACAGGGTGATTCCATAATTTTTTCCTCAGAATTGAGTGATTCCATATTTTTTTCCTCTGCTTGGTCTAAAAAAGTAACCGTTACTGACTGCCACAATCTTTTTTTCTTGATTTCTTATAGTGTTTCTTAAAGCTAGAAAGTTGCCATTTGAAATGACTTTAGTTTTGTGTCATGTGTGTGATCTGCTTTTTTGCTACAAAATTAAACAACTGAATGAACATCCTCCGAGGCCGGTGATTCCATAATTTTTGCCAGGGGTTGTAGCAGCAACAGTCCGGAGCAAGCAGCAGGTCAGGTTTGTTCCAGAATGAGACATTTTAGCAACAATTGCACAGGCTGCTGCAAATATATCAAACTGCTGAAAGTTAGGAAGTAATTGTTTTAGGAAATGGGTGAAAATATTGCTGCTTTGACATGGAATAAAATATCATAGTGACAATCAGGATGCAAATTAAGCGAGTTAACTAGAAAGGCACTCATCACAGTGCAGAGCACTACTAAAGGTCCAACCGCACCATCTTAGAATTTTTGTTATTGGAAGAAAAAAAAAAAGAAATCATGGTTGCATTTCTATTTGACTTTATATAATGACTGAGCAGATCCTTGTCATTTGATTGGTGCTTTATATGTCACGTGACATGGATAATTCATCCCATTTGTGTTGCATTGCATTTAGAGTGCAAATTTGGTTCCTTATGTTTGGTACCATTGCACTCTTCACACATCGCTCGCACACACAAAACAAATCCATTGCACTGTAAGCATTGTGACGTGATATTTTTCACTGCACTGAGGAAATACAGTCTTTTTTTTTTTTTTTGGTAGTACATGCACACACAAGCGCCTTCCTGCTTATGTGAGTGCACACACTCACAAGCTGGCCAGCGCTTGGCTTCAAAACAAACATGGCTGACGGATGACTATTTGATGCACAGCCTGACAGGCTTCATCGTCAGAATTATTTTTGGACTCCTATTTAAAGTTTGTGTTGGTTTGTTGATGTCATAGCAGCAGTGATGCACCAAAGCTGGATTAATTTCTGACATTTCTTTCGCTGCACTGAGGAGGTACCAAATTGTAAGTCCTGTTTCTTTTATATTATATTAATTTACAAACAAAATGATCTATTTTAGCCATTATATAAAACAAATGTTTTTACATCCGTTCAAAGGTACGAATATTTTATGGAGGTGAAAGCTGGAATATACCATGCAATGAGGTGAATATTTGTACCATTTAACTCGTACACAATTTTTTGTATACTATTTGCTCTGTTTTTCCTGCTTCAATCAAAGATGTTAAAAACCTGACTACTTGGCTAAAAAGCAAACATTTTGCAATTCTGAACATTCTTACATGAGAAAAATCAGTTTCTCCAAGACGTAAGTCATCAGTTTTTGTCCTCAACTGACAAGGGGGGGGTGGGGGGCTGTTTCACCAAAGTACAACTACAGAATAGACTGTATACTACAACTGACAAATTCAGTGGGAGAATGTATAAAGTATTAATTAGAATTACTCTTCTTCTGCATTAAGGGTAAAATCTAATGTTTGTTGACCCAAGCTTGACCTTTCCACTAAATTGAAATGTGTTAATGACCTTTTGAGATATCTGCTAACAAACAACCTTTAGAAAACTTCACCAGCATGGTGGAGGTAAAGCAATGATTCACCTGTTTAAAAAAAAAAATGCCACTGATGCATGAAAAAACAAGTTTTTCCCATCAACTTTCAATGAAAGAAAAAGAAAAATTAGTTCCATTAACACAACTCTATGTTTAAAAGTAAGTACCTTCGGCTGCAACCTTGTTTTGCACTCGGGGTCACCACAGCACATGCAAGGTGGATCTGCATGTTGAATTGGCACAGGTTTTACACCGGATGCCCTTCGTGACACAGTTCCACTTTACATGGAGGAATGTGGCTTGGGGGGTTGAACCAGAACCTTCCAGGCTGAAACCAAGTGCACTAACTACTTGGCTACCACTCCTGCCAACACATTTTTATGTAATTTTTTTGTGGTTTCTATTTGAGATCAGACCCAATTATCTAACAAAAAGAAATTCTTTAGTGTTGGAGTAATCCTAACGATCCAACAAACCCCTTCGCTAACGTAACGTGCTGGACTTCATGATAATTTTAAGTTGTGTCAGTAGCCCCTGTGGAATGTGTTTAAAGGGTCAACATTATCTAGGTGTTTAACAGTGAGTTGTGTCCATTTGCCTCTTCAATAATCAAAAATCCACAAAGTAATTATTTATAGCAACTTTTAAAATAAACTACATAATCATCAATAGGAACTTGATTCAAACTGCAAACACACAACACAAACATCTGTGTACATATAAACACACAGAAGCTCAGTCCAACGGTTGAACAGTTTTCTAGACGTTACTCTACGGGATTCAGACATCACACTCAACATGCTCCAAAGCGTTTCACAAAGGACACAAGCCTCCTGTATGATGTAACAAAGGCTCAGGAAGCTACACCCACAGCAGAAGCAATCTCCACACACTTACAATAAATATTTAAATGTGGACACCAGGGATGCACTGATCCCAAACACTGGACAGAGTGCCGTGATAGATCACAATCAAATGTTGGGCTGATGGAACCGGCCCGCATACAGACTCTTTGCAGTTGGTCTTACAAATATATCATTCAGTTCCAAGCTGATGCATGAACATAATTTCATAAATTTTATATAAATAAATTGTATAAGACTAAATAGACATTCATATGTATGTCTGAAAGGGGTCATATTTTATATAAAGGGTTAAATAAGTCTCTCGCTTTATGTTAAACATCCTCAAAGTCTCAATTCTGTGACCATACGTAGGCCTCGTTTCAACAGTTGTGACAAATGTTTAGAGCTGAAACGAACACGTGGAACACCTCTTTAAAAAAAAAAAAAAAAAAACTGGATGTGAAAGTAATCCAAAATTAAGAGGATCTGCTCAGAAATTCCCAAAAGATTAACTTGACCTGACCTAAGAGAACGAACCGGAATGGTGGGGTCACAACCAAACAGGCACGTCTCTGCACAAATGGCACGTAAATTTTATTTAATTTGGGAGGGGAGCTGTCATGCCCACAGGCTGGGAAGAAGGGTTCAAAAAGTATAAAGTTTGGGGAACCAAAGAGAAATAAGGGGTAAAACATCATGTACATTTTTTTATTTGGGGGGAGGGGGTAGGAATAAGTCACTTTTTTTGAGAGGCTTTCCCTGAGGCGACACTTTAAGTGGTGGGGTGGGGCTCAAAAGAAAAAAACTTGGCAACCACTGGTTTACATCATGCCATCTAAATGTTGTATATCCTGTGTACCATTTGCTGGATGTTGGACAAACTATAGTGGTGCAGCTTAGCTAAACTTTCCATAAAAATTGTTCACTATGTGATAAAAGCATGGAATTTGGCATACATATTCTAACTATTGTTTATTTTCAGATATGGAGCCATCCTGGAGATGACCTCTAATAAGCTACAAGAGTCAATAAAAAAATTACACATGGCTCAAAATTTAAAAATGCTCCAATCATGTTGAAAACTATACCACATTATTTGTCTGATCATAGCAATTCCAAAAAGGTATAGTTTGGGCTATCTATGACTGAATTCCATGGATTTATGGGGTAAAAACAGCAAAAATGGTGGCAAAGGTGTTATGTGTCGACGCGGATTGAGGAGCGAACCTGCGTCAGACAGGACCCAGCGCTAAAAATAACCAGAAAGCGGTTCCAAACAAAAACTATTTATTATACACCTGTGTTTAAAAGTGTAAAAACATAAAAAACAACGTCCCTCTGGTGGAGTGATCCGTGGCTCGCTCTCCAGCGCCCGCAAGGATTAAAGCCGGCGCTCCTGGACTTCCTACCACCGCCAAACACCCCCCAGGTGGACACGACAAACTGATTCTCTGTGAAGCAAAGAGACGGTGAGGTAAGTCAACAGATACAACTATATCTTCCAATAAACACACGCTGCCAGCAACACACTCAGGTCAGTGTCCTTTTTTTTACTTTATGCAAATGAGCAGCTTCTCACAACAAGTGGAGGATCACTTATCCTTCACGCCACAGCAGTGAGAAGCAAACTGCGCAATTCTCTTTACAATTCCAGTATACTGTGTAACAAAACACCAAGTTACTATCAACAAGTACCTAAACACTTAATTACCTTTCGTGTGTGCTGACAGCATGTGTCCTCACCCCTCCCTGCTTCACGGGCTCGATGTGTCAAACCCAGGCGCGGTCCTCAGCGTCTCACAAACGAACGTCCCCCCGGCAAGGTCGTCCCCCCGGCAGTTCTGCCTGAATCACACATGACTTAAATGCAGAACGCCATCCAACTATCTGCCTCAGCTGCAAGTCGTCCAGGTTGCACGTGAGCACCGATCACAGGTGCTTTCCATGATGTTGATGAGGGTGAAGACTCTTCAGCCAGCACCTTCTTCACAGACAAATCAGCCCTCATGCCACCTGGAGAGCAAAGAAAAGAAAAGAACACCAAAACATCCAGCCACGCCCCCCCCAACACACAACAGTACCCCCCCATCAACGGGAAGCCTCCCGGCGACCGAACAGACCAGGCCCGAGAACAGCCCCTCCCTCCGGGGTCCACGTCAGGAAGCAGACGGCAAGACAGGCACCGCAGCTGGAAGGCCGGCTGGAATCAACAAAAGCCCCAAAACATTCCCCAGAACAAGTCCACTCACACAAAAAAAAACATAAAACCCACCCAAAACCTCCCCAGGGGACCGGCCCATCAAACCCCGGGAGGAAAAGAAAAACTCCCAAACACAAAAACCCAACACAGTCCCACAACACAGTACAAACGCAGATGCATAAAAGAAAAATAACAAACAACCCCCCCAGAATGACCTGCAGAGCCCAACCCCCCCCTCAGAAGGCCTTCATTGCCAGTTCCAGGAGGAACAGCCAAAACCGTGATCCCACAAAGGTCCCCAGGTATACATGGAGTGAAACGGTACCCCCCAGGGGACCGTATCATCAACCCCAGGAGGCACCCTCCCCACAACCCCGGAACCCCAGATCCGGTCACACTTGGCCGGTCGGTCCCAAGCCAATTCCCCCCCCAGAGGACCGTCCCATCAACCCTGGAGGCGGAACCCGGAAGGAAACAAAATAAAACCAAAAACCAACCCCCGGAGGACAACCAAAAACAACCCCGGGTGGACACGACAAACTGATTCTCTGTGAAGCAAAGAGACGGTGAGGTAAGTCAACAGATACAACTATATCTTCCAATAAACACACGCTGCCAGCAACACACTCAGGTCAGTGTCCTTTTTTTTTACTTTATGCAAATGAGCAGCTTCTCACAACAAGTGGAGGATCACTTATCCTTCACGCCACAGCAGTGAGAAGCAAACTGCGCAATTCTCTTTACAGTTCCAGTATACTGTGTAACAAAACACCAAGTTACTATCAACAAGTACCTAAACACTTAATTACCTTTCGTGTGTGCTGACAGCATGTGTCCTCACCCCTCCCTGCTTCACGGGCTCGATGTGTCAAACCCAGGCGCGGTCCTCAGCGTCTCACAAACGAACGTCACAAGGTCGTCCCCCCGGCAGTTCTGCCTGAATCACACATGACTTAAATGCAGAACGCCATCCAACTATCTGCCTCAGCTGCAAGTCGTCCAGGTTGCACGTGAGCACCGATCACAGGTCCTTTCCATGATGTTGATGAGGGTGAAGACTCTTCAGCCAGCACCTTCTTCACAGACAAATCAGCCCTCATGCCACCTGGAGAGCAAAGAAAAGAAAAGAACACCAAAACATCCAGCCACGCCCCTCCCAACACACAACAAAAGGTCAGTTTATACAGGGGTCAAAAGATAAAGTTGCTCCAATTTTGGTAAAAAAAAAAGAAAAAAAAAAAAAAAAAAGACGTAAATTATTGGTTAATAGCATTTTTAAAAGGAATAGTTTGCACCATCTGTAGTTATGTTACAGAGTAACGTCATAGAATCCAATGGATGTTGACCTTGTTTGACCTTTACTTTGGAAAAGAAGCATTCATCACAGTCAAAACTATTCCATTTATGAATCCGTTTATTTCAACCAATAATTTGTATCACTTTTTACCAAAACTGGAGGAACTTTAACTTTTGGCCCCTGTACAAACTGAAACTGATCTTTGTCACCATTTTTACCCCATAACATTCTGTCATAGATAGTCTAAACTATACCTTTTTGGAATTGCTATGATCAGACAAATAATGTGGTGTAGTTTTCAACATGACTGGAGCATTTTTAAATTTTGTCCCCTGTGCAATTCTTTATTGACCCCTGTAGCTCATTAGAGGTGAGTTCCAGGATGGCTCCATATCTGAAAATAAAAAGTTAATTTAGAATATGTGTGCCAAATTCTATGCTTTTATCACAAAATGAACAACTGTTTTGCTATGCCGCCCCACTAACAGGTGGATGCAGATGTTCACCTCCAAGGCCACAATCTTACAGCAAATCTACATTTAAAGTGATCAGATGATTAATCTTTTAGACAACCTAAAACATGCATAAAAAAAAAAAAGTTCAGGATTTAGGTAAAAATACGAAATATTAAACAGATTATTCATCCTAAATTAACCCAATTTTTGGGGCCTGAGATATAGGTTGTTTCTGCGCATTTCGCTTTAAACACAAAGGAACTGCTTCTTGCACAGTTGCCTCACAGCTAGAAGGTTTCAGGTTTGGTTCCACCTGGTCCTTCCTGTGTTGAGTTTGCATGTTCTCCCCGTGTTTGTGCTCCGGGTTCCTCCCATTTCCAGAGACATGCAGGTGAATTGGTGACTCTAAATTGAATGAAGGGTAGGTGTGAATGCATTCGCCCGTCTATGTGGCCGTGCGATCGCCATCTGTCTGCAATGTCATCGTTGCCTTCTTGCGGAAAATGTGGGATATGTATGAATTCCAGCTCAAAAATACTTATAGAAATTTTTGTGCATTGCTTTTTCAGACGTTTTATTTCAAATTTTTCATGAGAACAGGCTGCTGAATAATCCACCTTGCACACAGACCAGGTGAATGTGTCACACATTATTCACACTGGGTTTTTGTGTCACAGCACAAGCAGCACGTCAGGCATGGACTTTGGTGACATACGTCACATGAGTCTAAGATGAGCTATTTTTAGCCTGAATTTTAACCCAGAAGTGGTTTGAAACGTAGAATTTTGGAATTTGAAGATATTTCACATGAAGCTCCAGGCGAATTTAACTGTAAAAGACAAACACCAAGTTTGTACAATATGACCCCTTTAATAAGGGAGAACCACAGTTTAAATTTATAAAGCTACTTATTAAAAACTATCATGTGATACTGCAGAATGTGCTTCAAATATAAGCACAGTCAGCGGGGAAAAAGCTGTTTTTGTTTGTTTTTAAATTTAATCTGCTGGTGGCTGCATTTAAATATCACTTCATCTCTTAAATATACTCTGGTTATATTTTGTGCAAATAACATCTAAAACCTAGATTAAAAAGTCGTGTTTTTATTTCAGGACTTTAAACAACAGCATTTTAAAGCGTGACTTTCATGAAGCTCTATACTCTGGGTATTGCTGTCACGGAATCATTTACTGGACACTATTAACTGCCACAATTTTTGTTCAACTATTGCTGACATATTTCATATAGTAGTCATACACAAACATCACACCGAACAATACGGGGAAAACTAACTTTCTTCTAGCTTCATCATTTTAATGCAAGGGGTGTTGGTATTATTCCATCATTTCTCCTCACAGGCACGTTTCTGGACTGACGGCCACGTCGGCATTTTGCTGCGGCTCTTTCAAGAACCGTTCTACTTCACTCGAGTCCACAATGACACTCTCTGGTCTGACTTCCTCTTCTGCTTTCTCGCCTCCTTCCTTTATGACCTTCACCTTCTCAGTCTTGTGCTCTTCTCTTGCTCCTTTCTCCTCCTCGCCGTCCACGCCGGCAGGTTTGTTGTGGGCCTCCATTTTGGTGCCATCCGTCATGCTGACAGTTTCCGTCTCCTCTGTCCTCGCCGGAGACTTCTTCTTGATAAACAAGATGTTACAAATACACAGGACCAGAGCAGACAGTGTCACCTCAGTTCCTGCCAGCAAGAAGACAAACATATATTCCCTGGTGGCATCAAGCAGGCCACCTGAAAGAGACAAAAAGACAGAACTGAGAGTTGACAAACATTCACAGAGGTCAAGGTCAAACTTGCCAAAGGTAAATCATTGGGGTCAAGGTCATGTCTACCTGTTGGCCAAATCCTCCCAGACCTTGTGGTGATTCCCCCAATGTTTGTATGTCTATGAAGACTGACCGCAAAATTGGTCTCAATTCATTTAGGCAAAGGTCAAGGAATGAAGATAATATCAGCTTTATTTATCCCAAAGGAAATTTAGATTCTCAACAAGATTTTGATTAAATGTGGCACACACTGAGCAGGATTCCAGAACTGCCCTGGTAAGGACAGCCAGATGTCAATCATTCAGGTGAAGGTCATGCCCACTGGTGTCAAATGTCAATGTCACAGCCCTGACAATCTCCATGCCCACTGGTGTCATTACCAAGTCAAAAAAAAAGGCATGTTTTGTTTATCTTTTGTTAACTGGCTTGACTTTGTATCATGTGAAAGACACTTATACATAAACAAGAGTTATCAGAGGTTTCTGACGTCCGCCAATCCAGATCACCTCAAAATTCAGTGGAGTCTTCCATGGTCTAATACGTGTCCGTGGTGCAAATTTGGTGAGAATCCGTGAAGTTGTTTTGATGTTATCCTTCAAAGCCTATATAAAGTGAAATCTGATCGAGAATCCGGATCACCTCCAACATTTAATGGAGTCTTCCTTGATCTAATATCTATCTGTGGTGAAAATGTCATCAAAATCTGTGCAGTAGTTTTGACATAATCCCGCTAACATTAATCCTTCAAAGTGAAACTTGATCCAGAATCCAGATCACCTCCAAAATTTTATTGAGTCTTCCTTGATCTAATATCCATCTGTGGTGAAAATTTGGTCAAAATCTGTGTAGTAGTTGTGACGTAATCTTGCTAACAGACAGACAAATAAATAAATAAATAAATGCTGATGATTTTATTACATCCTTAGCTGACGTAATAAGAGGACAAGTACATACACAGAGGGCTAACCACTGAACTTTAATGTGCAATCAAATAGGTTTTGGGGGTAAAGACTGTATGAATAGTCTGCTGTTTGAGTCATTTTCACACCTACAATGAGATGAGAACAGGTAGGAAAAGAGGAACTAAAGTATTAACATGAACCGTGATGTCACTCATCAGATAAAGACACTTTTTCTATGTGCAGTTATCAGCTAATCAGTCATCAGGTCCTCCACACTTAGACATATGGTAGTTTGGGTGTGTACTGACCTGCACCAGGTGGCCCCACCAGCACAGCAATAGCTTCCATGAGCAGAACCAGTCCAATGGCACTGGAGAATTTCTCAGTTCCAACTATTGCCATGAGAACCTCAAACTGCAGGGCACCCACCATGCCATAGGAGATGCCAAAGAAGATGCAGTAGACCACCAGAGTTGCATAGTCTTTACACTGGAATCAAATAGTTACATCCACTGTGTTAAATGTTTGGCACACCTCCTCTTTCCAGGTCACAGTGAACAAGAATTCACTTACCTGTGAGCCGATGATATCGGTGACTCCATTGAACAGCATAGCAAAGCTGAAGAAATACACACAACGTGGTCGCACCCACTTCAGTCCTGCGATCACACCGCACGTTGGCCTTGCAAAAATGTCTACGAACCCCAGGACAGTGAGTAGTAGAGCTGATTTAGTGTCCTCGTTCCCCAGCTCTTTGGCGTAGGACACAAAAAACAGTGGGGGTACAAACAACCCCAGCACCATGATGGACGCTGCCACAGTGTAGATGACAAAGCCAGTGTCTTTGAAAACAGAGAAGTCCAGAAGCTTGACTTTCTTCTTTTTTACCACTTGCATACCCTCTTCCTCCTGTTCTGGGCACTTGGGGCCAACCAGTGGCTTCATGAGGGCTCCGCAGACACAACAGTTGAGGAGAATGCCACCAAAGATGAGGAAGCCCCCCCTCCATCCATAATGGTACTGGAGCACCTGACCCAGTGGAGAGAGGCAGCACAGGGCCACAGGGCTTCCTGCAGCCGCAAGCCCGTTGGCTAGTGGACGCTTCTTATTAAAGTAACGGTTGAGCATAATCAGAGAAGGTTGGAAGTTCAGTGCTAACCCCAGACCTACAGGAAAGGAAGCATTATTCATTTAATGTTTCTATCTCCCGCTACCTGTTAAAACAGTTTCATGTTAAACCTCGAATTCCTACAAATCTACAGTGCATGCACAAAGTATTCAATGCGCTTCACTTTCTCCACATTTTATGTTACAGCTTTATTCCCAAATGGAGTAACACCCCCCCCCCCCAAAATTCTACTCACAACACCCCATAATGACAACATTAGTTTTTTTTTTAGTTTTTTTTTTCCAAATTTATTAAAAATAAAAAGCTAAGAAATCACATGTACATAAGGATTCATACCTTTAGCTCAGTACTTTGTTGATGCACCTTTAGCAGCAATTACAGCCTCAAGACTTCTTGAATATGATGCCACAAGTTGGTGCACCTATCTTTGGGTAATTTTGTCCATTCCTCTTTGCAGCACTTCTTGAGTTCCATCAGGTTGGATGAGGAGCGTCGGTGCACAGCCATTTTCAGATCTCTCCAGAGATGTTCAATCAGATTCAGGTCTGGGCTCCGGCTGGGCCATTCAAGCACATCCACAGAGTTGCCCTAAAGCCACTCCTTTGATATCTTGGCTGTGTGCTATCAGTCATTGTCCTGCTGAAAAATGAACTGTCACCCCAGTCTGAGGTCAAGAGCGCTCTGGAGCAGGTTTTCATCCAGGATGTCTCTGTGCATTGTTGTATTCATCTTTCCCTCAATCCTGCCTAGTCTCCCAGTTCCTGCCACTGGGAAACATCAATCAATCAATCAATCAATTTTTTTTTATATAGCGCCAAATCACAACAAACAGTTGCCCCAAGGCGCTTTATATTGTAAGGCAAGGCCATACAATAATTATGTAAAACCCCAACGGTCAAAACGACCCCCTGTGAGCAAGCACTTGGCTACAGTGGGAAGGAAAAACTCCCTTTTAACAGGAAGAAACCTCCAGCAGAACCAGGCTCAGGGAGGGGCAGTCTTCTGCTGGGACTGGTTGGGGCTGAGGGAGAGAACCAGGAAAAAGACATGCTGTGGAGGGGAGCAGAGATCGATCACTAATGATTAAATGCAGAGTGGTGCATACAGAGCAAAAAGAGAAAGAAACAGTGCATCATGGGAACCCCCCAGCAGTCTACGTCTATAGCAGCATAACTAAGGGATGGTTCAGGGTCACCTGATCCAGCCCTAACTATAAGCTTTAGCAAAAAGGAAAGTTTTAAGCCTAATCTTAAAAGTAGAGAGGGTGTCTGTCTCCCTGATCTGAATTGGGAGCTGGTTCCACAGGAGAGGAGCCTGAAAGCTGAAGGCTCTGCCTCCCATTCTACTCTTACAAACCCTAGGAACTACAAGTAAGCCTGCAGTCTGAGAGCGAAGCGCTCTATTGGGGTGATATGGTACTACGAGGTCCCTAAGATAAGATGGGACCTGATTATTCAAAACCTTATAAGTAAGAAGAAGAATTTTAAATTCTATTCTAGAATTAACAGGAAGCCAATGAAGAGAGGCCAATATGGGTGAGATATGCTCTCTCCTTCTAGTCCCCGTCAGTACTCTAGCTGCAGCATTTTGAATTAACTGAAGGCTTTTTAGGGAACTTTTAGGACAACCTGATAATAATGAATTACAATAGTCCAGCCTAGAGGAAATAAATGCATGAATTAGTTTTTCAGCATCACTCTGAGACAAGACCTTTCTGATTTTAGAGATATTGCGTAAATGCAAAAAAGCAGTCCTACATATTTGTTTAATATGCGCTTTGAATGACATATCCTGATCAAAAATGACTCCAAGATTTCTCACAGTATTACTAGAGGTCAGGGTAATGCCATCCACAGTAAGGATCTGGTTAGACACCATGTTTCTAAGATTTGTGGGGCCAAGTACAATAACTTCAGTTTTATCTGAGTTTAAAAGCAGGAAATTAGAGGTCATCCATGTCTTTATGTCTGTAAGACAATCCTGCAGTTTAGCTAATTGGTGTGTGTTGTCTGGCTTCATGGATAGATAAAGCTGGGTATCATCTGCGTAACAATGAAAATTTAAGCAATACCGTCTAATAATACTGCCTAAGGGAAGCATATATAAAGTGAATAAAATTGGTCCTAGCACAGAACCTTGTGGAACTCCATAATTAACTTTAGTCTGTGAAGAAGATTCCCCATTTACATGAACAAATTGTAATCTATTAGACAAATATGATTCAAACCACCGCAGCGCAGTGCCTTTAATACCTATGGCATGCTCTAATCTCTGTAATAAAATTTTATGGTCAACAGTATCAAAAGCAGCACTGAGGTCTAACAGAACAAGCACAGAGATGAGTCCACTGTCCGAGGCCATAAGAAGATCATTTGTAACCTTCACTAATGCTGTTTCTGTACTATGATGAATTCTAAAACCTGACTGAAACTCTTCAAATAGACCATTCCTCTGCAGATGATCAGTTAGCTGTTTTACAACTACCCTTTCAAGAATTTTTGAGAGAAAAGGAAGGTTGGAGATTGGCCTATAATTAGCTAAGATAACTGGGTCAAGTGATGGCTTTTTAAGTAATGGTTTAATTACTGCCACCTTAAAAGCCTGTGGTACATAGCCAACTAACAAAGATAGATTGATCATATTTAAGATCGAAGCATTAAATAATGGTAGGGCTTCCTTGAGCAGCCTGGTAGGAATGGGGTCTAATAAACATGTTGATGGTTTGGATGAAGTAACTTATGAAAATAACTCAGACAGAACAATCGGAGAGAAAGAGTCTAACCAAATACCGGCATCACTGAAAGCAGCCAAAGATAACGATACGTCTTTGGGATGGTTATGAGTAATTTTTTCTCTAATAGTTAAAATTTTGTTAGCAAAGAAAGTCATGAACTCATTACTAGTTAAAGTTAATGGAATACTCAGCTCAATAGAGCTCTGACTCTTTGTCAGCCTGGCTACAGTGCTGAAAAGAAACCTGGGGTTGTTCTTATTTTCTTCAATTAGTGATGAGTAGAAAGATGTCCTAGCTTTACGGAGGGCTTTTTTATAGAGCAACAGACTCTTTTTCCAGGCTAAGTGAAGATCTTCTAAATTAGTGAGACGCCATTTCCTCTCCAACTTACGGGTTATCTGCTTTAAGCTACGAGTTTGAGAGTTATACCATGGAGTCAGACACTTCTGATTTAAAGCTCTCTTTTTCAGAGGAGCTACAGCATCCAAAGCTGTCTTCAATGAGGATGTAAAACTATTGACGAGATACTCTATCTCCCTTACAGAGTTTAGGTAGCTACTCTGCACTGTGTTGTTATATGGCATTAGAGAACATAAAGAAGGAATCATATCCTTAAACCTAGTTACAGCGCTTTCTGAAAGACTTCTAGTGTAATGAAACTTATTCCCTACTGCTGGGTAGTCCATCAGAGTAAATGTAAATGTTATTAAAAAATGATCAGACAGAAGGGAGTTTTCAGGGAATACTGTTAAGTCTTCTATTTCCATACCATAAGTCAGAACAAGATCTAAGATATGATTAAAGTGGTGGGTGGACTCATTTACTTTTTGAGCAAAGCCAATAGAGTCTAATAATAGATTAAATGCAGTGTTGAGGCTGTCATTCTCAGCATCTGTGTGGATGTTAAAATCGCCCACTATAATTATCTTATCTGAGCTAAGCACTAAGTCAGACAAAAGGTCTGAAAATTCACAGAGAAACTCACAGTAACGACCAGGTGGACGATAGATAATAACAAATAAAACTGGTTTTTGGGACTTCCAATTTGGATGGACAAGACTAAGAGACAAGCTTTCAAATGAATTAAAGCTCTGTCTGGGTTTTTGATTAATTAATAAGCTGGAATGGAAGATTGCTGCTAATCCACCGCCCCGGCCCCCACAGCATGATGCTGCCACCACCATGCTTCATTGTGGGAATGGTGCCTGGTTTCCTCCAAACATGATGCCTGGCATTCACGGTAAAGAGTTCAATCTTTGTCTCATCAGACCAGAGAATTTTGTTTCTCATGGTCTGAGAGTCCTTCAGGTGCTTTTTGGTAAATTCCAGGTGGGCTGTCATGTGCCTTTTACTCAGGAGTGGCTTCCATCTGGTCACTCTACCATACAGGCCTGTGATTGATGGATTGCTGCAGAGGTGGTTGTCCTTCTGGAAGGTTTTCCTCTCTCCACAGAGGAATGCTGGAGCTCTGACAGCGTGACCATTGTGTTCTTGGTCATCTCCCTGACTAAGGTCCTTCTGCCCCAATCGCTCAGTTTAAATTGGTGACCAGCTCCTGGAAGAGACCTGGGGGATCCAAAACTCTTACATTTACAGATGTTGGAGGTCACTGTACTCATTGCAACCTTCAAAGCAGCAGAAATGTTTCTCTATTCTTCCCCAGATTTGTGCCGTGAGACAATCCTGTCTCAGAGGTCTACAGACAATTTCTTTGACTTAATATTTGGTTTCTGTTCTGACATGCACTGTCACCTGTGGGACCTTATATGTAGACAGGTGTGTGTCTTTCCAAATCATGTCCAATCAGCTGAATTTACCCCAGGTGGACTTCATCTAAGCTGTAGAAACATGTCAAGGATGATCAGTGGAAACAGGATGCACCTTAGCTCAATTTTGAGCTTCATGGCAAAGGCTGTGAATACTTATGTACATGTGATTTCTTAGTTTGCTTGTTTTTTTAAATAAATTAGCAAAAATATTAAAGAAAAAAAAAAACTTTTCACATCTCCATTACGGGTATTGCGTGTAGAATTTTGAGGAAAAAGATTCATTTCATCCATTTCGGAATAAGGCTGTAACATAAAATGTCCTCACCTTCCTAAAATAATGGCCTAAGTCATGTTTCGGAAAATATGACTTAGGCCATTATTTTAGGAAGGTGACGATGTAGAAAAAGTGAAGCGCTGTGAATACTTTCCGGATGCACCGTCCATTTGTGCACAGTGGAACTGTGATACTATAAGCAAAAATTTAAGCCCTACATGCCTCGTTTTAGACCTCTGACTTATGAAAAAAAGTCCATATGCGGACTGCTGCTTGGAGAATCAAGCTTCCTCACCTTCCTTTGTGATAATCAATGTGTGATACTCCATTTCACAAAAATGAGGGTTTTCAAACTTGTTAGTCTGCACTAGCAACCACTAGACCCCATATAGTGGTGCAACAGCTGGGATGATTCCTCTTCTCTCCCCAGTCTTCTGGTCAGTCTCACATTTTTTGCTCTGCAAAATGCAAAAGATGGAGTGTGTATGTCCTTTTTGGGTTACTGTGTTAACATGGCACTGCAATACAGCAGTCTCCATGAAGGGGCCCACTTCCATGTAGATATGAAGGGCTCATTCTAATCTTACAGAAACACTTTGTCGATATTGCAGGAATTATACCCCAATGAATAAATGTGTATATATATATATATATATAGAGAGAGAGAGAGAGAGAGAGAGAGAGAGAGCGCACACGGCAGCAGTAGCAGTTCTATAGAAACTTGACTTGAGGAATAGCTTATGGAGTTCAGCAATTGGATTCGACATTCTTGGGCAAATCTGAATATTTATCCCAAAAAGAAGAATTGTCATATCAAGCCATCTTGGGAAATGACCACCATTGAGAAACTCTGGCTGTGTGCCATTTCAGAAGCTGCACATTTCTAAAGCTGGAATCATTGCCCACTTACATCATAAGTGGTGCACTTAGGCTGTCCCATTTTCAAGGCTCCTTGCAAATCAATCAATGTGTGCAACCTTCTTTCTTCCCGAAAGCGAAGGTTACAATAGGTACATCAGTTGTGATTCATTGTGCGATTTTTTTTTTTTTTTTTTTTTTTTTTTTTTTTTTAAAGTTACAAAATCATTAGTAAATTACAAAAAGGCAGACACCTTTCGGGTCCCTATGTACAATTATCAACACTTAAAGTTTTGACAACAAATAAGTACTGAAAAATGATTACTAAACTTTGAGTTACGCCCACTGAGACACTGTGTCACGTACAGCTGATAAGGTTGCTGATCGGGGCAGGTGTGGCAACACCGAAATGCTCCGTGGGGTCAAATTTCAGAGTGATTTGTTCTGGTCTGCATCATCTTCAACGACCTGAAGCCAAGAGAGATTGGTGGGACACAGCCCTGACAAGAGTGCAGCCACTGAATTGGGACACAGCTTCCGATTCGTTTTTGGGCATTCTTAAATGTATAATGTGTAACTTTTTTTTTTTTTTTTTTAATTAAACATATTTGGTACTTGTATTCTCATTTAAAAGATTCCCCTGAAATATGCATTTATCTGCAAAACTAATAAGATAATTTCGTCATTTTACAATCTGCAAAAGAAAAAAAAAATTACCTTATATATATGTGCGCTTTTCCATATTAAGCTTTACCATGTTTTGTCTCCAATATGGTAAGTGGAATGCATTTATCTAGCACTTTACTGGTCAAAGTGCTTTACAGTTATGCCTCACATTCACCCACTCACACACCACATTCAGGGGGCAACATGAATGTCTCAAGCCATTTTATGAAAATGCAAAGAATTTTAGCTATTTTAATCTATGCAAGGCACATTAGAACTAAAAGCACAATTCTGGAAAAAGTGCTAATTTTCAGGAAGTGATCGATCTTGTGTTCTCTGATCACACAGACACCATCTTGGCTCATATGCAGTGATATCACATTATGTGGGTTGCTGTAACTGGTTGCAGTGAAACGTTTAATTGCATATTCTCCGTAATTTGAAACTTTGAATTGAGTCTGACCTGTAATGATCCCAGTACAGAAGTAGATATGAATGATGTTTGTGGAGAAGGAGGCCATGATCATTCCCAAGGAGGCAAAGAGGCCACCCACCATCATCACCGGACGACAACCAAACCTGTTGACCAGCACGCTGCACAGAGGACCTGGAAAAAGTAAAACATGCTCAGCAAGGCTCTTTACTCCAGTATCCAGACACATGGCATGTAGCGATGGCAGTTTTGAGCCTTCTCAAAGTGGACCAGCTTTACTTTGTTTCCAGTGTAAAATGTGTTGACTTCAGTATCTGTGCTTCAAAAAATGTTATGTTGTTCTGTATGACTTTGGTTAAGACAGCAAAAGGAGAATTTGTCATTTGTGAAGGTGGTTTGTGACAATTTACAGGAATAAAAAAAAAAGTTCTATCATTTTCTATGACATTATCCACCTGCTCACCAAATTTTACCAACATGGTGCCACAACTTTGAGTTAAATGTTGCTATGTGCTAAATATTTTTTTCTGGATCTCAGTGTCAGTACACATTCTAGATCACCTCCAAAACTGAATCAATTATTTCATGGAATGTTTTCTATCTGCTCACCAACTTTCTGGAACATCAGCACCAACACAAAGACTTTTCATGCTTCCATTCAAATTAACACCCTTTCCAACGTCACCTTAACACAAATTCAGATTTTTATTTATTTATTTATGACGAGAACAAAAACTTTAATCTTTCCTTTCGTAAAGATTTTCTCTGCATTTCACTTCTTTTCTCTACCCAGCATGACACAGATAAGGATTAGTGCAATCCTCACAGGTCACTAAGTTTTGCATCACTACAGCTGGTACCATTTGTCCCAAGTTCCCTTTCTGTCACGTAACCAGGTTCTTTTTCATTGTGCAGTGAAAAGAAGGATCTAGATTAGAGTGACCAACTTGCACGTGATGGATTGCACAAACTCTCATTTTGTTCCAGCTTGTACAGCTGCAGACCGGGTCAGAATCGCTGACACTCCTGTCAGTACAGAACTTGAAATACGTACAATGGTAAATTCACATGAACTCATTTTGTATCAGACTATTTATTAAATGTCCAAAGTTATTGAATAAAGTTTTCATATAGTAAAATAAATAAATAAAATAGACATTTTATTTGTGTATGTGAGACAGCTAGTGACAGCTTTTGTTTAATTTCCAGTAAACCAATTTTAATTTTTTTTTGTTTATTTGGTAAATGTGTCTAGATTAGGCAGTTCTCAAAAACTCTGGGACTATACTAAAAGGAGTCTCGTGAAAAAAGCCACCAAGACACCCATCATGAGTTAGACTGACTGGAGAAACTGGGCCTAGTGGAACTTTTGCCTGTTGTATCATATTATACACTGAAGCAGGACTTAACAAGAAAACAGATCAAACCTCCCATTTGCTTTCAAGAAAATTGCATATGAATTTTCACAACGTTTGAAGTAAAGCCTTCCCACTGCCTCTCCACCAAAAGTTGCACTTTGCGCAGTTTGTCTGATCAACAGCCACAGAAGCCTATAACTGCATTTCTTGGTGGCTTTCCTCACCATGTAAAAAAAAAAAAAAAAAAAAAAAGATTAGTGAGGGAAGCCACCAAGACACCCATGGCAGCTCTGAAAGAATTACAGGCTTCTGTGGATGAGAGTGGACAAACTGGGAATGGTGCAACATTTGCATCTTGCATCCCTGTTCACAGCTTCATGTTGGAGCAGAATACAGGCCCAGAAAACAGATCAAATCTAAGTTTGCATTACCCATGTGCCTTTTGGCAAACTGCAGCTGAAATTGTGTGTGTTCCTTTTAAGAAAATCCTTCTTTACCCCATTTCACCATGAAGCTGTATAATTGGTGATGAAAGACAAACGTTACACTATATGCATAGCTTCTATAAACACAACTACAAAAGTCTATAACTCACCCAGAGTTGTCTGGGTGTCTTGGTGGCTTTCCTCACTAGTTTCCTTCCAGAGTGGTCACTCAGTTTTGTTTTTTGTTTTTTTTTAGAAAAGTTCACTAGAGACAGATTCACAATACACTACTATACTGTTTGTATTTCTTAAGTGATGCAAATGAACTCAAAGATATGGTCATCCATCCATTTTCTATTTTAATGAACGGTAATGGGGGGCTGGAGCCTATCCCAGCAAAGATATATTCAGTGAGTTGGAAGTGTTCACACATCCATCCCTGAACACTTCCAACTCTTCTTTACTCTATGAAATCATTTTTTGTTGTTATTCAACGCCTGAACATGTCATTCAATATTCTAATTACACAAAATTGGTTCATTTCCATTTATTTCTGGACATATTGTAAATTCTGTAAACTTAAATTTCAGGCTGCCAACAATTCTGACCAAGACTGTATGTGAGAACATCAATACAGTGGGAACAATTTTATATAACTGCTGCTCTGAAATAACCTTCAGTAAGATAACACACCGATTTAAACTGAATTCCACAGGTGCTTCTGCTCTTTTATCCACAAGTGGCAGCATACCTGTGCCATACAGCATGGCCAGCAGAATGGAAGATATCCATGCCATGTCTTTGTAGCCCACCCCAAACTCCCTGATCAGCTCCTTGAAGAAGACACTGACTGCTTTAGGAAAAGCGTAGGAGAAGCCTGTGATGATGAAACAGCCGAACAGCACTGCCCAGCCCCACCCACCATCTGGAGCCTTCACTCCTGGTCCACCCACGTCCAACGCCACGCCTCCCATGATGCTGCAAACCTGCTGTCAGGACGGGAGGCAGGAAGATACGCTGGAGAGGCAAATGACAACAACAACAAATGTGATTAAGTTCCTGTGTGTCCCGACCTAACTGAATTATACGTCATCATGATGTCCATCATCGAGGCTCAACATAGACATGTCCCCATGCCTAACACACAGACCAAGTTTGGTGACAATTAGGCACTTAAAGACATGATTGTGCTCACAATATTTTACAAAATACAGTCCACTGACAATCTTTTGACCCCAAAGACAGTAAGCTTCTTGGGATCACCATGCATAACACACATACGTTTGGTAACAATTAGGCAGTTAAAAATTATTTATTACACTCAAGATATTTACAAAGTACACTCCACTGACGTTGACCTTTTTGATGCCAAACCCCATATGCCTCTTGGGGTCACTATGCAAACACCAACACTGATAATAATTGGGCCAACACAACTGAAGTAATTTTACTCAAGTGAAATGTTGCATGACTGACAAAAACAAAACATTCTGCTGGAAAAAGAACGATTCTTACAATGCTACTTTTTACACATTCTTGAGAAATGTTGGCTTCTTAGAATGATAAAGATGGAGAACCGCAGCCTACGTTTTCTGTGTCAGCCTCAAAACGTCTCAATTGCACCTCATAATAGTAGCAACAACAACAACACTAAGTTCTTTGAGTGTTTCCCTTTTTCTTTTTTTTTACTCTCAGGGTTGCAACAGCAGATCCAATATGCATCAGCATGTTTGACAATATATTCTTTTAAACCCCACATGTCCTTCTTGATGCAATTCCACATTACAGTGCATTTGAAAAGTATTCACGGTGCTTCACGTTTCCCACATTTTGTTATGTTACAGCCTTATTCCAAAATGGATGAAATTCATTTTTCTTCTTCAAAATGCCTACACACAATACCCCATAATGACAATGTGAAAAAAGGCTTTGAGATTTTTGCAATTAAAAAAAAAAATGTACATGACATGATTGTAAAGGTACACACCTGTCTACATATGAGGTCCCACAGTTGACAGTATGTCAGAGCACAAACTAAGCATGAAGTCAAAGGAATTGTCTGTAGGCCTCTCAAACAGGATTGTCTTGAGGCACAAATCTGGGAAGAAACATTTCTGCTGCTTTGAAGGTCCCAATGAGCACAATGGCCTCCATCATAGAAAGACTCTGTCGAGCTGTCTGCCTGTCTAAACTGAGCGATAGGAGGAGAAGGGCTTTAGTCAGAGAGGTGACCAAGAACCCGATGGTCACTCTGTCAGAGCTCCAGTGTTCCTCTGTGGAGAGAGGAGAACCTTCCTGAACGACAACCATCTCTGCAGCAATCCACCAATTAGGCCTGTATGGTAGAGTGGCCAGACAAAAGCCACTCCTTAGTAAAAGGCACATGGCAGCCCACCCGGAGTTTGCCAAAATGTACCTGAAGGACTCTCAGACCATGAGAAAGAAAATTCTCCAGTCTGATGAAACAAAGATTAAACTCTTTGGTGTGAATGCCAGGCGCCATGTTTGGCGGAAACCAGGCACAATCCCTACAGTGAAGCTTGGTGGTGGCAGCATCATGCTGTGGGGATGTTTTTCAGCGGCAGGAACTGGGAGACTAGTCAGGATTGAGGTAAAGATGAATGCAGCAATGTACAGAGACATCCTGGATGAAAACCTGCTAGCCTTCTAATACCGTTACCTCACTGCAAATGTAGAAATGACAGTTCCTGTTTGCACTTAAGCCCTGGTCCCAGCAAATAATGAACTTTCTACACACTAAAGCTTTAAAGTTCAAGAATATGATCCAATAAAAGCAGGGACATGCAGGAGGAGTTTCAGGGTAACTGTACCTCGGAGAGGCCTGCAGAGATCTGAATACGTGAGACTCAAAAATCTTCACACTAAAGCATCCTGCGGAGCAGCGGGCCTGTGTGTCACGTATGGTAGGAACTGAAACGGGAACAAAAAAAGGTTAAGCAACAAGTGCAAATAAAAGAAACATTTACACAGAATATTTCTTCAAACTAGATAAAGTGCTTTTCTCCACTTAAAACATACACACACACACACGTTAAGAGGTAGAAGTTTCCAGGTCTAAAGCATCAGGGGATAAAATGTCATAATTACAGGAGATCGAGACACACGTGCACAGCGTGTACAGCATCAAAGCGCGATGGCAGCGAGAGGTTTACTAAGATGAGACAAAAAGATGATTCAAACCAGGAAGAGACCAAAAGAAAACAGAATCCACCAAAATATAATGCAAACCAAGATAAACAGAATCCTCAGAAAACAGGATTAACAAAGGAAGACAGGAGTAAAACATATTGCAGGTTGTTTTTCTTTAAAAACACCTTCAGCATTAATATGGATGTGCAATTTCAACAAGAGAGTTTGAACAATTTTGAAATGCATTGACCAACCAGGCTGCAACATGCTGTTCAGACAGTTTCTAAATGTCTGCTGCATGTCATGTGACTACAAACTGCAAATGCAAAGAGAGATTGGAGTGGTTAAGAATTTCGCATCAATGACATCGATTTACACTTAGGCTGCAAAATTTGGACTCACAGCTACAACATAGGTGACAGATATTGAAAATTTATGTGGTGCAACTGGATTTCATAATTTTGTTGTCTTGCTGTGTGGCACAGCAGCATATAATGAGGGACTCAACATCTTCATGTTTCATAATTATTATCTCAAACAATATGAGAGCATCGCTACTATAACTGTGCAATCACTGAGTCATCTGAGGGAGTACCTCCGTGGGAAACTCCTCGTCAAACCACATTTACATGGGGAACTGTGCAGAGTACTATGATCACCTGTGTGTGTGAGTGAGATAACCCAGAAATACTGGAGCTGAATTTTATCTAGCTTTTTAGGAATATGTCTCGGGCAAGTGTCTCCAGAGCAGATCTGTCAAAGTTCTGAATAGTACAGTAACCAAAATACATCTTCCACGATACCTCTGCAACCAGTAGGGCTAGACAGGTGGTGCTAAGCCGATATCGATCAGCTCATTTCTTATTACATGGTATGCAGCGGCATCTCAAAAAATTAAAGTAAGGTGAAAAACGTCAAGACTTTTTTGTCAGTTATTTAGAAGTGAAAGTTTTATATACTCTATTTTTTTCTAATTTTGATAATGACAGCCTACAACTAAAAAAAAAAGTAATAGAATATTTCATGAGATCACCCCCCCCCCCCCCAAAAAAAAACAAACAAAAAAAAACACAAGCGTCATCGGGAGAGGACGTACCACCGGTCCCCACATATCAGTAATACAAAGTGTCGGGGGGGATCACTCAAGTACACCCTTACGCTAAATATGAATGAATCTGGTCAACTGGTTCTTCAGATATCGCAATAATAATGGCGACTATGACAATATCTCACTGTGACCTTGAAACTGACCCTAAGGTCACCGTAATCAACTGGTGTCAGGGAATCACCCAATTACACCCTTATGCTAACTATGAATGAAACTGGTCAACTGGTTCTTGAGATATTGCGCCAACAAGTGCAAATGGGCAGACGGACTGACAGGCTCATCGCTATATCCCCCGTATTTTGGGTTGGAAGCGATCAGCTTGTGGCACTGTTGAGGTGTTATAGAAGCCCAGGCTACTTTGATAGCAGCCTTCAGTTAGTCTGTATAGTTGGATTTGGTGTCGCTCTTTTCCTCTTGACAGTACCATGTCGATTCTCTGTGGCAGTTCTTCCCAACATCTTTTAGAGCCCCACCTACTTGTACCTAAGAAAGGCTGAGCCCCCTCAGCCCTAAAGAATAAAGTGACCCCCACCACCCCGTTTTTTTTGGGGGGGTTGGAAAATTTTACATGATAGGTTCCTCCTTTGGGTTCATCCAAAGAAATCCATATTGTCAAGTGAGTGTGATAATATAAATTAATTTAGTAGGTGAACTCAAGTTTGATAACCTCAGTACAGACAAAACCTTGGCCACACCCTGTGATCTTTGCCCCCCATCAGAACAAGGGGTCTATGGGGTTCAAGTAAAGCAAGTTGGCTGGCCAATCAAGTACAATAATACCATGGTGAGCAAACCATTTACGAGTAGTTTTGGTTCTGTGGGCAGGTGCCAGGTTCTGCTGGAAAAGGAAATCAGTATCTTCACAAAGCTTGTCAGCAGATGGAAGCCTGAAGTGCTTTACAATCTCCTGGTAGACGTTTGCATTGACTTTAAACTTGAGAACACAGTGGACATGGCTCCCCAAATCATCACCGACTGTGGAAACTTCACACTGGACTTAGAGAAAACTGGGTTTTTGTGCTTCTCCACTTCTTCAGACTCTGGGACCTTGAGCTCCAAATTAGCAAAATTTACTTTCATCTGAAAAGAGCACTTTGGACCACTGAGCAATGGGCCAGTTCTTTTTCTCCTTAGCCCTGGTAAGATGTGTCTGATATGTTCTCTGGTTCAGGAGTGGCTTGACACGAGGAATGAAAAATTTTTAACCCATTTCTTGGACACGTCTGTATGGTGGCTCCAGCCTCAGTCCATTCCTTGTGAAGCTCAACGAAGTTCTTCAAGCGGCTTTGTGTGACAGTCTTCTCCAAGCTGGGGTCAGGAGGAACTGCACTGGGGCAGAATCTTAAAAAATTTCTGGAAAATTTAATTTGATGACCTCTTAAATGTTTCAAATGTTTGGGATTTCATGTTAAATAACTCAGCCACATGGGGTGTGCAGCCAGTACATTCTGAGTGCCGGTCCCAAGCCCGGATAAATGAGGAGGGTTGCGCCAGGAAGGGCATCCGGCGTAAAACAAGCCAACCCAACTATGCAGACTCAGAATGGAATTCCCATACCGGATCGGTCGCGGCCCGGGTTAACAACGTCCGCCACCGGTGCTATTGCCCAACAGGGTGCCGGTGGAAATTGGGCTACTGCTGGGTGAAGGCGACGAAGAGGAGGAGGAAAACGTTGCCACGAACAGCGGGAGAAGAAAACTAGAAGGGTGGAAATGAGAGTGGGGACTTTGAATGTTGGTAGTATGACTGGTAAAGGGAGAGAGCTGGCTGATATGATGGAGAGGAGAAAGGTAGACATATTGTGTGTGCAAGAGACCAAGTGGAAGGGAAGTAAGAGCAGGAGCAGGTGGGTACAAGTTGTTGTACCATGGTGAGGACAGGAAGAGAAATGGTGTTGGGGTCATTTTAAAGGAAGTGTTGTGTGGGCCGCCAGAAGAGGAGGTACTGCTGGCCCACCACCAGAGGGCGCCCTGCCTGAAGTGTGGGCTTCAGGCACGAGAGGGCGCTGCCGCCACGGACACAGCCGGGAGTGACAGCTGTTACTCATTACTTCCTGACAGCTGTCACTCATTCTTCATCATCTCACTCCATAAAACCCAGATGTCATCTCCACCTCATTGCCGAGATATCATACTTCATTGGAGGTAATATCCTCAGCCATTTGTGTTTCCTATAAGCTGTATATTGTGAGTGTTTGCAGGAGTACCGGTCCCTCTTCCTGTGGAGGCTGAGTGAGTGCAGGACGGCACTCTTTTCCTCTGAGGGATTACTGTAAATACATCAGCATTCTGAGTGAGAGGTGGAGGTGGCATTCCCACCGTTGTTGTTACTGGGTGTACACACACCCACACTTGACTGTCTTTGTTCTCGCCAGCAGTACCAGATCCGACAGTTGGGGACGGTGATCACCTGGGAATTCGGGACTTGGCGGCTCCAGTATTCACCAGGTTCTGTGGCGGCGGAAATCGTGTGGTTCCGGCTCTTCTCAGGACAGACGTCTTCTATCCTCGAGCCTGCCCACACGTCACCTTTGTGGATTGACTGTAATTATGTTCTGAGATTGTCTGTATATTCGTTGTGCACATTTCACAACATTAAATTGTTACTTTTTGGCTCATCTATTGGCCGTTCATTTGCGCCCCCTGTTGTGGGTCCGTGTCACTACACTTTCACAACAGGAAGAGTATGTTAAAAGTGTGTTGGAGGTTAAGCGAGTGTCTGACAGGGTGATGAGTGTGAAGTTGGAAATTGAAGGGGTGATGATGAATATCATCAGTGCATATGCCCCACAGGTAGGTTGTGAGATGAAGGAGAAAGAAGATTTCTGGAGTGTGTTAGATGAGGTGGTGGAGAGTGTGCCCAAGCATGAAAGAAAGAGTGGTGATAGGAGCAGACTTCAATGGGCATATTGGTGAAGGGAACAGAGGTGATGAGGAAGTAATGGGTAGATATGGTATCAAGGATAGGAATGGGGAAGGACAGATGGTAGTTGATTTTGCAAAAAGGATGGAAATGGCTGTGGTGAATACCTACTTTAAGAAAAGGGAGGAGCACAGGGTAACATATAAGAGTGGAGGAAGGTGCACACAGGTGGACTACATTCTTTATAGGAGATGCAAGCTAAAAGAAATCACAGACTGTAAGGTGGTAGCAGGAGAGAGTGTCACTAGACAGCATAGGATGGTTGTTTGTAGGATGACTTTAGAGGTAAAGAAGAAGAAGAGAGTGAGAGCTCAACAAAGGATCAGATGGTGGAAGCTGAAGGAGGAAGACTGTTGTGTGAAATTTAGCGAGCAGGTGAGAGAAGCACTAATTGGAGAGGAAGCAATTTTGGACAACTGGAAAAGTACTGCAGATGTGGTGAGGGAGACAGCTAGGGCAGTACTGGGTATGACATCTGGACAGTGGAAGGAAGACAAGGAGACTTGGTGGTGGAATGAAGAGGTCCAGGAAAGCATAAGGAGAAAGAGGTTGGCGAAAAAGTTTTGGGATAGTCGGAGAGATGAAGAAAGTAGACAGGAGTACAAGGAGATGCGGCGTAAGGCGAGAAGAGAAGTGGCAAAAGCAAAGGAAAAGGCATATTGCGAGCTGTACAAGAAGTTGAATAGTAAGGAAGGAGAAAAGGACTTGTACCGATTGGCCAGACAAAGGGACAGAGCTGGAAAGGCTGTGCAGCAGGTTACGGTGGTAAAAGATGCACATGGTAATGTGCTGACAAGTGAGGAGTGTGTGCTGAGAAGGTGGAGGGAATATTTTGAAGAGTTGATGAATAAAGAAAATGAGCGAGAGAAAAGGCTGGATGATGTGGTGAGAGTAAATCAGGAAGTAAAAGAGATTAGCAAGGAAGAAGTGAGGGCTGCTATGAAGAGGATGAAGAGTGGAAAGGCAGTTGGTCCAGATGACATTCCAATGGAGGCATGGAAATGTCTAGGAGAGATGGCAGTAGAGTTTCTAACCAGATTGTTTAATAAAATCTTGGAAAGTGAGAGGATGCCTGAGGAGTGGAGACGAAGTGTGCTGGTTCCTATTTTCAAGAACTAGGGTGATGTGCAGAGCTGCAGTAACTACAGAGGCATAAAGCTGATCAGCCACAGCATGAAGTTATGGGAAAGAGTAGTAGAAGCTAGGCTTAGAAAACAGGTGAAGATCTGTGAGCAGCAATATGGTTTCATGCCGAGAAAGAGCACTACAGATGCAATGTTTGCTCTGAGAATACTGTTGGAAAAGTACAGAGAAGGACAGAAAGAGTTACATTGTGTGTTTGTGGACTTAGAAAAAGCTTATGATAGGGTGCCAAGAGAAGAGTTGTGGTATTGTATGAGGAAGTCTGGAGTGGCAGAGAAGTATGTTAGGGTAGTGCAGGACATGTACAAAAATAGTGTGACAGCGGTGAGATGCGCAGTCGGAATGACAGACTCATTCAAGGTGGAGGTGGGATTACACCAAGGATCAGCTCTGAGTCCTTTCTTGTTTGCAGTGGTGATGGACAGGTTGACAGATGAGATCAGACAGGAGTCCCCATGGACTATGATGTTTGCAGATGACATTGTGATCTGTAGTGAGAGTAGAGAGCAAGTTGAGTCTAGTCTGGAGAAGTGGAGATATGCTTTGGAGAGAAGGGGAATGAAAGTCAGTAGAAGCAAGACTGAGTACATGTGTGTGAATGAGAGGGAGCCCAGTGGAATAGTGCAGTTACAAGGAGTAGAAGTGGTGAAAGTAGATGAGTTTAAATATTTGGGGTCAACTGTTCAAAGTAATGGAGAGTGTGGTAGAGAGGTGAAGAAGAGAGTGCAGGCAGGGTGGAGTGGGTGGAGAAAGGTGGCAGGAGTGATTTGTGACGGAAGAATATCAGCAAGAGTGAAGGGGAAAGGTTACAAAACAGTAGTGAGACCAGCTATGTTGTATGGTTTAGAGACAGTGGCACTAACAAAAAGACAGGAGGCAGAGCTGGAGGTGGCAGAGCTGAAGATGTTGAGATTCTCTTTGGGAGTGACAAGAATGGACAAGATTAGGAATGAACATATCAGAGGGACAGCTCAAGTGGGACGGTTTGGAGACAAAGTCAGAGAGGCGAGATTGAGATGGTTTGGACATGTGCAGAGGAGGGACCCAGGGTATATAGGGAGAAGGATGCTGAGGATGGAGCCACCAGGCAGGAGGAGAAGAGGGAGACCAAAGAGGAGGTTCATGGATGTGTTGAGAGAGGACATGCAGGTGGTTGGTGTGACAGAGGAAGATACAGAGGACAGGGTGAGATGGAAATGATTGATCTGCTGTGGCGACCCCTAACGGGAACAGCCGAAAGACAAAGAAGAAGGGATTTCGTGTTAAATATCCCAAATGTCTAACAATTCTCTGACTGTACAGTCCTACGTCTGGTACACGTGCAGCTACAGAACATATCTGGGCATCTGTGTAAGCTCTGAGACATGTCCACACAGTATATGTCAGCATTCTGAATAGCCAGCCCTTTCAACAATGACCTTGTGTGGTTTACCCCACTTGTGGAGGGTGTCATTGGCCCAGTGCCGATATCCACCCTCACAGACTCACATGCTTTGAAGCACGGCCACGCTAAGTGCATGAAAGTTAAGGGCCGACTGTCAAATTGACACACGTATGAGAGCTTGCAGGCAGACAATTTTGAGCCCTTTTTGCCCCCTTTTAGGAAGTGGGACCTTCTGCACACTTGGGATTACAGGGGAAATCACACTCGCATCTTTAACCGCTTACTCAATCAATCAATCAATCAATTTTTTTATATAGCGCCAAATCACAACAAACAGTTGCCCCAAGGCGCTCTATATTGTAAGGCAAGGCCATACAATAATTATGTAAAACCCCAACGGTCAAAACGACCCCCTGTGAGCAAGCACTTGGCTACAGTGGGAAGGAAAAACTCCCTTTTAACAGGAAGAAACCTCCAGCAGAACCAGGCTCAGGGAGGGGCAGTCTTCTGCTGGGACTGGTTGGGGCTGAGGGAGAGAACCAAGAAAAAGACATGCTGTGGAGGGGAGCAGAGATCGATCACTAATGATTAAATGCAGAGTGGTGCATACAGAGCAAAAAGAGAAAGAAACAGTGCATCATGGGAACCCCCCAGCAGTCTACGTCTATAGCAGCATAACTAAGGGATGGTTCAGGGTCACCTGATCCAGCCCTAACTATAAGCTTTAGCAAAAAGGAAAGTTTTAAGCCTAATCTTAAAAGTAGAGAGGGTGTCTGTCTCCCTGATCTGAATTGGGAGCTGGTTCCACAGGAGAGGAGCCTGAAAGCTGAAGGCTCTGCCTCCCATTCTACTCTTACAAACCCTAGGAACTACAAGTAAGCCTGCAGTCTGAGAGCGAAGCGCTCTATTGGGGTGATATGGTACTACGAGGTCCCTAAGATAAGATGGGACCTGATTATTCAAAACCTTATAAGTAAGAAGAAGAATTTTAAATTCTATTCTAGAATTAACAGGAAGCCAATGAAGAGAGGCCAATATGGGTGAGATATGCTCTCTCCTTCTAGTCCCCGTCAGTACTCTAGCTGCAGCATTTTGAATTAACTGAAGGCTTTTTAGGGAACTTTTAGGACAACCTGATAATAATGAATTACAATAGTCCAGCCTAGAGGAAATAAATGCATGAATTAGTTTTTCAGCATCACTCTGAGACAAGACCTTTCTGATTTTAGAGATATTGCGTAAATGCAAAAAAGCAGTCCTACATATTTGTTTAATATGCGCTTTGAATGACATATCCTGATCAAAAATGACTCCAAGATTTCTCACAGTATTACTAGAGGTCAGGGTAATGCCATCCAGAGTAAGGATCTGGTTAGACACCATGTTTCTAAGATTTGTGGGGCCAAGTACAATAACTTCAGTTTTATCTGAGTTTAAAAGCAGGAAATTAGAGGTCATCCATGTCTTTATGTCTGTAAGACAATCCTGCAGTTTAGCTAATTGGTGTGTGTCCTCTGGCTTCATGGATAGATAAAGCTGGGTATCATCTGCGTAACAATGAAAATTTAAGCAATACCGTCTAATAATACTGCCTAAGGGAAGCATGTATAAAGTAAATAAAATTGGTCCTAGCACAGAACCTTGTGGAACTCCATAATTAAGGGTTGCGGGGGGTGGAGCCTATCCCAGCAGGTATAGGGCATGAGGCGGGGTACACCCTGGACAGGACGCCAGTCTGTCACAGGACCACATATAGACCAACAAACATTCACACCTGCACACACACTTTAAAGATTCCAGTCCACCTAACCTGCATGTCTTTGGATGTGGGAGGAAGCCGGAGCACCTAGAGAGAACCCACACAAACAAACACGAGGAGAATACGCAAACTCCACAAAGAGAAGCCACAGGCGGGAATCGAACCCCTCCTTGTGAGGCAACAGTGCTAACCACTAATCCACTGTGCTGCCGCAGGGAAAAATCAGTAGGTTAAAAAAGTAAATGATGGTTATCCAGCTGCAGCTGCACTCACTACAAACCACACCTCTTCACAAACAGAAGAAAAGAAGACAACTTGGCATATTGGGTGCACAAATTAATAAAAATGTGTTATTTTTTAAATTAACAAAGGAATGAATTAAGGAAAACATTCTGTATTACACAGTTTGTTCATGAATCAGTTAATTACATTTTGCTTGTTGGTGCTGGTGTTTTGTTTTTTTGTTGGGGGGGGGGGGGGGTAAACTGTTGAATAATTAGCTCTCATCCTAGAGGCAAGACGTGAGAACATGTTAAAACAGGTAATCTGCCCCAAACATGCACTGTTCATGAAGAAAGTAAAACAAACATGGTCTCCAAACCCTGCTAAAAATAAATAAGTTAAATAAAAACATGAAAAATCAGGCCAACAACTAAGATTAATATATTGTAATTGCATATATAATATTTCCATCCATTTATATTAGAATTTTACTATAACAATATATTTAATGTGAGGTTAATATGTCAATCAATCAATCAACTTTTTTTTTATATAGCGCCAGATCACAACAGACAGTTGCCCCAAGGCGCTCTATATTGTAAGGCAAGGCCATACAATAATTATGAAAAACCCCAACGGTCAAAACGACCCCCTGTGAGCAAGCACTTGGCTACAGTGGGAAGGAAAAACTCCCCTTTAACAGGAAGAAACCTCCAGCAGAACCAGGCTCAGGGAGGGGCAGTCTTCTGCTGAGACTGGTTGGGGCTGAGGGAGAGAACCAGGAAAAAGACATGCTGTGGAGGGGGGCAGAGATCGATCACTAATGATTAAATGCAGAGTGATGCATACAAAGCAAAAAGAGAAAGAAACAGTGCATCATGGGAACCCCCCCACAGTCTACGTCTAAAGCAGCATAACCAAGGGATGGTCCAGGGTCACCTGATCCAGCCCTAACTATAAGCCTTAGCAAAAAGGAAAGTTTTAAGCCTAATCCTAAAAGTAGAGAGGGTATCTGTCTCCCTGATCTGAATTGGGAGCTGGTTCCACAGGAGAGAAGCCTGAAAGCTGAAGGCTCTGCCTCCCATTCTACTCTTGCAAACCCTAGGAACTACGAGTAAGCCTGCAGTCTGAGAGCGAAGCGCTCTAATGGGGTAATATGGTACTACGAGGTCCCTAAGATAAGATGGGACCTGATTATTCAAAACCTTATAAGTAAGAAGAAGAATTTTAAATTCTATTCTAGAATTAACAGGAAGCCAATGAAGAGAGGCCAACACGGGTGAGATATGCTCTCTCCTGCTAGTCCCCGTCAGTACTCTAGCTGCAGCATTTTGAATTAACTGAAGGCTTTTTAGGGAACTTTTAGGACAACCTGATAATAATGAATTACAATAGTCCAGCCTAGAGGAAATAAATGCATGAATTAGTTTTTCAGCATCACTCTGAGACAAGACCTTTCTGATTTTAGAGATATTGCGTAAATGCAAAAAGGCAGTCCTACATATTTGTTTAATATGCGCCTTGAATGACATATCCTGATCAAAAATGACTCCAAGATTTCTCTCAGTATTACTAGAGGTCAGGGTAATGCCATCCAGAGTAAGGATCTGGTTAGACACCATGTTTCTAAGATTTGTGGGACCAAGTACAATAACTTCAGTTTTATCTGAGTTTAAAAGCAGGAAATTAGAGGTCATCCATGTCTTTATGTCTGTAAGACAATCCTGCAGTTTAGCTAATTGGTGTGTGTCCTCTGGCTTCATGGATAGATAAAGCTGGGTATCATCTGCGTAACAATGAAAACTTAAGCAATACCGTCTAATAATACTGCCTAAGGGAAGCATGTATAAAGTGAATAAAATTGGTCCTAGCACAGAACCTTGTGGAACTCCATAATTAACTTTAGTCTGTGAAGAAGATTCCCCATTTACATGAACAAACTGTAATCTATTAGACAAATATGATTCAAACCACCGCAGCGCAGTGCCTTTAATACCTAATACTAATACTACTACTAATACTAATACTTAATACCTTAATGCCCTTAATGTCAAGCATAAAGAAAAAAAAAAGATTTAGGTAACAGTAGAAATAAACTCAACTGCTTAGCGTGCTTACTTTGAAATCAGAAGGTTCCCGGTTCAAGACCACCCCTGCTTTTTCTCCATGTAAGGTGGAGTTGTGTCAGGAAGGGTCCCCGGAATGAAACTTGTGCCAAATCAAAATGGAGATCCATACTGGATCTATGTGGTGATCCCATAATTTATAAGTGTTGAGGTTTTTTTTCAGATTGTGGGTGACGATGTGACCACAGTGAACGCCTTAAAGCAGCGATTCACAATAGATTTAATCACACGTCTTGAAAACATTGTTTAGAAGTCACTAGCATCACATAGTGTGATGCTAACGCGAGGATGACCAAATGGCTCCTTTGTCATTACTGTATTACAAAAATATTTGTACTAATATGGCTTGTTGTGGAACTTACAGATCAACTAATGTCGTGGGGACTTAGGACAAAGTCCCACACTGCCTGCAGCTTCTGACTGTGTTCTGCAGTCATCGCTGCAAGATGGGCTTCTGGGAAGGCTGCCAGTCTACTTTCGAGGTTTCCCGGATGTAAACAAGAAGACATCCAACATGGTGCGAAGCCACATGCATGCATCAGTGAGAGAGTTGATTTAGTTGAAATTTTTGCCATTCGTGTGACTTAAAACATTGTCAAATTATTACATCAGCAAGTCATGCGTTGTTTTGCAGTGCAGTTATTCATTTCTGTGGGACTACTTTAGGTGTAGTGATCGCTTCTTGGTGATGAGGCCAGAGTGTGGATGCACACAGAATATTAAAAATCTTAATAGTGGTTCGGCCCAACCAAGAGAGGCCACCGCAGCTTCTGAGCAGTGGCGAGTACGAGAGTCTACGTGTTTTAGCTGTGCTCAGTTATTAAAAATATCCTCTTAAAGGTGTTCAGAAAAGTCAGACTCAAGTCTCCAAGCAACAGTTTTTATTTTGCTGGCAAAAGGAGGCAACACCAGGGCCACTTCAAATACACAAAGGATGACAATCATTTTTATACATTTCAGGGGTCAGTGTCTCCATTCAAAGTGGCGGCCTGTCCAAACTGAGCAAATCTTACACCAGTAATAATGACTGTCACAGTAACATCATTTTTTTCCAGCAATATGTAGGTGCAATGAGCTCAATTTTTGGAAAATCCCCAAACCTGCGAGTTCACCTCTGGGTCATCAGGCCCTGAGTCATGAAAATTTACCCCTCCTGTAAAACCCAAATTATCATCATCTTGCCCATTACATTTGGTTTTTAATCCAATATTTATTTTTGTCAAAAATGAAGTGCTTTACTCAAATTAAACCCTTAAATCTAAATTCTGGCCTTACAGTTGTTTTTTTTGAAGAAAACACACATTTTGCACATAACATGTCATTCTAAACATCTCTTAACTATTTTCTGTAATACACAACAAAACCATCTTCTGGCATCGGCATATCATCATGATAAGTTTGTTATCAGCACATCACCTGTCTTTAGCAGAAATTACACTATGTTAAGAAGAGTGTGCTGCAGTTTTTCCATCATGTTTGGTGTAAGTTTATGTGGACACACATACAGAGGTACAGAGCCACACATATAAGGTGCTTTGTATTTCATATTTTGACAATATAATATATAAAAGTTTTATTGCACCTTAGGTGACAACATAATGGACTAAAATGTAGTGTATCAACATCACTGTAGCTCAAAACCACACTTCCTGGATAGCCACAGTAAATAGGGCGACCTTAATATCTGCCTTTTTAGTGTTTCTACCAAGTGAGCTTTGATGGCGTATTTTGGCACAGTGCTGAAGTCAGATTTCTTGTAGTATCTTGATTTGCTTGAGGATGGCTCCAAAACAAAACACATTCCCATAGGAGTCCATGTTAAAATGTCCAACTTTAGAGCCTGATTAAACATGTTTACAGCCTGGTACAAAATACAGTTTTGCTCTCTATATGAGGGCGGGGATTTTATTTTTCTAACTTCGTTGTTTCAGACGTTTTAAGCCATAAAGTTCTGTATTGTGGATGTGGTTGCACTGAGTAACAGCTGCTGAGTCCAGTGACTCCTCCTCTCATACCCTCCGACCACAGCTCGGACTTGGAGTCCGCTGGCTGCTCACTGTTGTGTTGTTGCTGTGTGGGTGAAATGTCCTTACAGATCATCTAAGACATCCCTGTTGCAATATTCACACTGAGTGAAAGTCGTCTTATTTAATGCTGTATGCTGACAGTGTTATCACTTTTAGCAGCTGTAGGTAGGTCCAATTAATAGGGGTGCTGGGAAGAAAAAAAAAAAAAAAAAAAAAATCGATTCACGTCCGAATCGCGATTCTTATTTATGACAATTCTGAATAGATCCAAAATGTCCAAGAATTGATTTTTAAAAAGCTTTTTTTTTTAAACATTTCTTACATTTTCATTCTTGTACTTACTCGCTGCTTGTACTGTTTGTCAGGCAACGGCTTCCGTACTACAGCGTCCCCGCGAGGGGAGGGTCCGGCGTGCTTCAAACATTCGTGAGCTGTAGCTTAGCATGGCGGACGAAGAGCTAATTCAGCCAGCACCGTCTTTGCTGAAGGCAAATGTTTGAGCGCATTTTGGATTTTAGTATTTGCTGCGTAAGAAGGAGCTTGACATGACTTATGCAGTGTGCAAAATCTGCAAAATGAAAGTCAAGTACTTCGGAAACACTTCAACTCCGCAAGCCCACATGCTACACTATGACCCGGAGCTAAAAGGAGCGGAGCAGCGGTATCTGCCGACGACTGACCAGGGCTTCGCTAAACTGCCAGCCAACTCTGAACGAGCAAAGCAGATGAGTAAATTTACATCTAGAATCACTTGATTAACCTTGTAAAGATGCATTTTCTTAAACATTAACATTTTTTAAGTAATATAACTATTTCTCAGAGCTGTTTGAATCGAAAATCGATTCTGAATCGAATCATCACCCCAAGAATCGGAATTGAATTGAATCGTGAGTTGTTGTACGATCCACATCCCTACCAATTAATGTACAATTACAGAGGAAATACGCAGCTCATAACTTTTACTGTCCACACCAAACTAAACCATTATGAGAACCACCGTGCAGTCCCCAAAAATATGATTTAATAAACACCCAAACCTAGATTATTCTGTTAACTGGTGCTTTGGACTTGGAGAGAGGGGCGTGTTCAGGCTTCTATCATCACACACCGAGTCACCCATGCTCCACCCGTATCTACAGAAAACCAATGAGCGGTGTCACGCAGTCTTTGTCCAGTTCTCACACACAGTCTGTTTGCTACTACTGTTCCTCTATCTTGAAATGATTGTCATTCTTATAATATCATGTGCGTGCACTTTATGCATCATCCCTCCAATACCTTTTATTATGAATATTTTTTTTAATGTGTTAGGACGCTTGGTGTCCTTCATTACATGATCAATTTAAAATCCTTTAAAAATTTAGCTCAAATTTAAAAGCTCTCCATTCACTCCAGCACTGAAATTCAGAGCAGTGAAAATCCAGTGTTTTATCATTTTGATTATTATTTTATAATCAAATATCACACAGTCAAGGTGTCCAACTCCACCTTTGTGTCATGACTTCACACAGAATGCATTTACACACCAGAGTAACCAAAGCATCGCGTGTGGTTTATTTAAAGCTGACTGGGTTCCATAATGGTCCAGTACAGAATCCCATTAGGCATCTGGGATGCATTTCCATTAGTGCTGTGGAGTCAGATGTAGCTTTCACTGAGACCATAAACGAGTATCCCAGTGTCCCCTCCAGCGAAAAACATCCAACAGGCTTCTGTTTGTCTTTTACAGGCATATAAAACAGGATCTATAGTGTCCACCAGAGACAAATACAAACAATGGGGTTCAGAGTCAATTTACGGTAACTATGTTAACATTTGCAACAAGAGTTGCAGTAGCAAACTGCTAAGTAGAAATGCAGTCTGGTCTTGGGCCAAACCTGTAAACACTTCAGTGTCTCCAGGTAACGCAATAATTTCAAGTCCCACACTGACAGGAATGTGACGTGACCAGCCTAAACAAAAAAAACACAACTGTTCCATCGGGGCCTTTGTGCTTCACTGGCAGTCTGTGCAGAACATTACTGGATCAGCAGCCAGTTGATTTTTTACAGCGGCTGAGCGGATGCTTGTCATGTGATTGGTGCTTTGTATGTCATGTGACAGATTATTCTTCCTATTTGTGTTGCATTGCGTGTAGCATGTAATTTGGTTCCATACATTTTGTTCCATTGCACGCTGCGAACCCTGCCCACACGTGGAGGTGGCATTTGTTTTGCTGACGGACGACGATTTGAAGGAGCTAACTGATGGTGCTAATTCGTCTAACACACACACACACACACAAAAAAAAAACCCAAATCCACTCCGCTGTAAGCTGTCTGGAGGCATGAAGAGCTGCACAAATTTCTGACGTGATTTTTCACTGGACTGAGGAACTACACAAAGTCTTTTTTTTGGAAGTACACGAAGTCAGAGAACAGTATCACGGACTACATCATTGCAAGTTTGGACTCCTATTTAAAGTTCATATTGGACTGTTAAGCATCAGTGGAACACCAAAATGTAAGTCCATTTTCTATTTATAAATTAATAAAATATCAAATGACAAGGATCTATTTTAGCAGTTATATAAAAACTAATGAATGTTTTTTCATTCTTTCAATGATACAAATATTTCATGAGGTGAAAGATGGAATGTTCCATTCAACAAGATTTGTTCAATGGTACAAATATTTCATGAGATGAAAGATGGATCTTTCATGTCATGAAATATTTGTACCGCTGAACTCATAAGCATTCATTATTTGTATAATATCTATTGTATGTCTCTACACACACGCGTCTGTGCCCGTGTTTGAGGATAGCAATGATGTGATACTCGCATTTGTTGGTAACAGAATGGATTGCAGTTATTGATGGGAAGTAAACATGCCCAAACATTGCTGCATTCCTGACTGTATTTCAGACAAAGACAACCTGGGCTTGAAGTTTTATTTGTGACCAGTAAGTGAAAATCAGGGAAGGAAGTGGCTGAAAACTGCAGCAAAGTCTGATCTGCAAAACTGAACTACACTTATGTCTGAGGAAGATGTTTTGTCAGAGGTATGTATTCAGTGACATAAGCAGGTGGCACATTGGTGCAGTGGTTAGCACTGTTGGACTTCCAGCAAGAAGGTCTGTGACTCAGTCTTCTTGTACATCAGGACGTGTGGAAGAAGGGCATCAAAAACCACATGCAAACCTGGATCTTCTGCGGTTACCCAGTGCAAACAAGCTAAGCCCAAAGGAATTAGTTTATTCAGTGTCATAAGTAATGGCAAATAACTCGACTTTGTATTTGTGTGTTTGTATCAGTGGTGTCAATACACCATAATAATAGGTTTTAAAAAATATTCTGGGGGTGAGGGCTCAGAATTCCCAAAATTAAAGTTAGAAATTTATGAGAAGGAGTGTCAGGAAGAGAGTTGTGCTTGCTAGTTAGCTAACAACGAGCAGCACTGATAGCGGTCCGGCGGCTAACAGCTACAACTTGCTGCGATGATAAATGGCAGCGGGGCAAGAAAGTTAACTGTGCAGCAGAAAATGCCACCAAAAGAAGCTAAAATAAAGGCTAAACTGGATGAGGAGTACGTGTTGCTCTCTCAGGTGACCGAAATGCTGCAAGTAGCAAAGGGACATGTTCATGGCTCTACTAAAACAATTAACAGGAAAACTTTAAAGGATTTGTCCAAATGATCATGGAGTCCACTAAAGCCAGACTGGGTGCAGTATCAAGGGACTTACAGGAAATCAAAACGAGGCTGCAGTTTACACAAAACGATGTGGATGATTTGAAAGCTGACATGGCTAATCGAGCAGAGCGCTGCAATTCAATGCAGGTGGACATTTAGAAAGTCTGCTGACCATCACAGACAAAACGGAACATTTGGAAGGTCAATCCAAATGGAATAAGAAGAGTCACCGGGAGAAACTTGGGCCGAGTCTGACGAGAAAATCAAGAAGGTTCTGGCGAAGATATGTGAACTTCCCACTAGTCCTAGTATTAATGAGAACATGTTGAAGTTGTTTTTACATTTATGATAGGTTATATGGTTATGTGCTGTGTTGTTATATGGTTAACTAATGTTACAAATGTGTGACAAAAAAAAACATTTAATTATGCTGAACTACCATTATTTGTTGATTTTCAAGTCAATAGATTTATAGACAACAGTATACGAGGGCTGTCAATAAAGTAACGGTCCTTTTTATTTTTTTCAAAAACTATATGGATTTCATTCATATGTTTTTACGTCAGACATGCATGAACCCTCGTGCGCATGCGTGAGTTTTTCCACGCCTGTCGGTGACGTCATTCGCCTGTGAGCACTCCTTGTGGGAGGAGTCGTCCAGCCCCTCGTCAGAATTCCTTTGTCTGAGAAGTTGCTGAGAGACTGGCGCTTTGTTTGATCAAAATTTTTTCTAAACCTGTGAGACACATCGAAGTGGACATGGTTCGAAAAATTAAGCTGGTTTTCAGTGAAAATTTTAACGGCTGATGAGAGATTTTGAGGTGACACTGTCGCTTTAAGGACTTCCCACGGTGCGAGACGTCGCGCTGCGCTCTCAGGCGGCGTCATCAGCCTGTTTCAAGCTGAAAACCTCCACATTTCAGGCTCTATTGATCTAGGACGTCGTGAGAGAACAGAGAAGTTTCAGAAGAAGTCGGTTTCAGCATTTTATCCGGATATTCCACTGTTAAAGGAGATTTTTTTAATGAAAGACGTGCGGCGGCACAGGAAAAACACCTCTGTGTTGATAACCATTTGTAAAATCCAGGCGGCTTTTGATGGCTTTCAGTGGAGTGAGTATATGAGAAATTGTTTAACAGCTGGACATGTTCCAACTTGTCCTTAAGGCTTCCAACAGAGGTGTTTTTCCTGTGGCGGAGCGTTGCAGCGGCTGCAAGCCGACGCTGCAATCCGTCCACACATCTTTCATTAAAAAAAAATCTCCTTTAACAGTGGAATATCCGGATAAAATGCTGAAACCGACTTCTTCTGAAACTTCTCTGTTCTCTCACGACGTCCTGGATCAATAGAGCCTGAAATGTGGAGGTTTTCAGCTTGAAACAGGCTGACGACGGCACCTGAGAGCGCTGCGCGACGTCTCGCACCGTGGGAAGTCCTTAAAGCGACAGTATCACCTCAAAATCTCTCATCAGCCGTTAAAATTTTCACCGAAAACCAGCTTAATTTTTCGAACCGTGTCCACTTCGATATGTCTCACAGGTTTAGAAAAAATTTTGATCAAACAAAGCGCCAGTCTCTCAGCAACGTCTCAGACAAAGGAATTCCGATGAGGGGCTGGACGACTCCTCCCACAAGTAGTGCTCACAGGCGAATGACGTCACCGACAGGCGTGGAAAAACTCACGCATGCGCACGAGGGTTCAAGCATGTCTGACATAAAAACATATGAATGAAATCCATATAGTTTTTGAAAAAATAAAAAGGACCTATACTTTATTGACAGACCTCGTAAGTCTCTGTGTGAACCTTCATTTCCTATGGTCCCTGAACTCACCATCCTACTCCCATCCTCAGTTTCCTTGGCAACCCTGGAAGAATTCAATGGACTCACCTGCTTCAATATTAAACAGTTTTGTGAAACTATTCTTAGCAAACCAGATTTTTAAAAAAGATTTTTTTTCTTCTTTAACAATGTGTCATTAAAGTTCATTTGAAATATCCAAACATTCCTAGTGCAACAACAATATAACTGCGATTTTATTTATTTATTTATTTTAAACTTCTTTGTTTTGAAGTAGCCTGTTCTGGCTCTATGTCAAACTGGAGAACTAACTGCTTTTTCTCGCCATATTTGTTGTAAATGTTTATTTGCATAAAATAATAATAATAATAATAATAATAATAATAATAATAATAATAATTTCAGCGCTGGATGGAATTTGTGATCACGTGCCTTCAATTGGCCATGACGTCACACGCTGTCTGTGATGAAATTTTCCGGGCTTCTTGGTCAAGGTTACTTTAAGTTATATTTGTCCATCCTGTGTGAAAACGTAACTGAACAAAGCACTGTCGAAAATGTGCTCACGTGTCTTCAGCCGGAAAAATAGCCAGTCTTTAAACCATTTACATCCGTTAAACACGTTTAAGACACTTCAAGACAGTCATTGAGAAATAATTTACAGCCAGATCTTACTGTATGAAATTACTCCAATGCATAACTGGTTAACTGTTATTATTAATGATGCTCACAATAAATACATCATTTAAAAATACCACTTGATGGACTGCTATTCTATGACGTCTAGGCATGCACTCATTCATCCCCCATACGAACACATTAGGATTTAGAAATAAAAGTTCAAGTCTTAACAGCTATGTTTGATTCTTAACTCACGTAAGCTGCAGGTTGTTTGTCATTAATTGCGTCACGACACACGTCAATCCGTCATCTGTTGGAAAACAGCGAAGCGACGTCGCGCCTGTTAAAAAACGCGGCTAATGCCTTTTAACATCCACAGATCTATAAGACAGAGAAAAAAAAACCGCTCCTCTGCCGAAGCAGGCAAACTATTAAATGGCTCACCTGCTGATGTGCGAAGTCCCGCCTCCAGCCTGCATCAGCACCGAGCGCGTTCCTGACGGCACGTACGTCTGCCTGCACCCCGGCAGCACCGGCAGCCTGCTGGGTCAAAATGCCCCTCTAGCTTCGGTCAGGTGATGGAGTTCACCGTCAGCTATTACTTCGAGGCACTCTCAAAAAGTGGACGCTCTCGTTTTGGCCGAACAACAAACCAGTTTCTGGGTATTCTGTTTTAGTATGCGCCCGCGGCCGACGTGCTTGATGAATTCCTGCGCAAAAAGTAGTTCCCAGACCTGCGATGCAAGTGCGTTTTCATGGGTAACAAAAACATCAGGAGTATATTTGGCACAAGAACTTGTGTGACTCGTGTGCTTTTACGCCTAAATGACCGAAGGTCAATACACTCATCCAGCAGCATCTTCTGATGTCGGCAAATTCATCGCTGGGTCAGGCGAAAGTAGTCCGGCGAGCTATCCCACAATGCCAAAATAGCTTAGATGTTGATCCAAGGAGAGTGCCGCGCTGAGCAGGGTGACCTCGGGTCACACAAATAAAATCAATCAATCAATCAATCAGTCTGTTCATACATCATCTGAAAACTGTCGCACAGAAGCTGTGCCAGATTTTTCACAAGAGGCACAAACAAAATGGAATACGATATTTGTTTGTCCATGGAAGCACAGTTAAATTAGAATGGGCCCTCAAGTGTGTGCAACACCCACACACTGTAAACCCGAACAAGTTGGCAGAACTCAAAAATACTGAGGCAATCAGTTGCCACAAAATTTTTGAGTCCATAAACTGAAAAGTCAATTGTTCACAGAACTTAAAAGTTTTGATTAAATGCTACTTGTACTTCAGAATTATAATTAAATTAAAGACTCACTAAGTAAAAGTCTTTTTGGCTGCTTCGTTGTTTTTCACTTGGGGTTGCCAGCAGATGTGAGGTGGATCTGTTATGTTGAGCTGGAACAAGTTTTACAGTGGAGACCCCAGGGAAGACTCAGGACTAGGTGGAAAGATTATAAATCCACACTGGCCTGGGAACGCCCCGGGATCCCCCAGTCACAGGTGGTTAATGTAGCCCAGGAAAGGGAAGTCTGGGGTCCCCTGCTAGAGCTGTTGCCCCTGCGATCCAATCACGGATAAGCGGTTGAAGATGAGTGAGTGATGAGCCCTTCCTGACACAACTCCACATTACATGGAGGAATGTGGCAGGGGTGAGGTTTGAACCAGGAACCTACTGCACTGAAACCAAGCACACTAACCACTTGGGTACCACCCCTGTTAAACGGTTCATTAATTACCTCAGATATTTTCATATATAATGACTTAATTATTTTACATTGTGTTTAAGTTATGCTTTGAAGTTTTGCTTACTTTGATACAACTCAACTCAATCAAAAATTCTGAGTTTAGCTTGCTCAAAAAGCAAGACCATGTTACACAAACTTGAAATATTTAAGTAAAGAAGAACGATTTCTTCAAACTTTGAGTTTACACTACTTAATTTGTTTTAATTAATTTGAACATTCAAGATTACAGTGCACCTTTTCATGTTTGACACCTAACAAATTTATTTTGGCTTTTTCTGCTTAGGGTCACCACAGTGGGGGGGTCTGTATTTTGATTTGGCACAGGTTGTACACCGGGTGCCCTTTCTGACAGCTCCAGGTGTACTTTTTGGGCATGGATGGCACTGGCCTTGATCCAGGGATCTTCAGTGTGCTTTTTTGTGATTCAGTGGCCAGTTGCTCCAAATTGTTTGAACAGGGTCAACAGTTATGACCTTGAGTTTGACCTATCAAGGTCACCCAAGCTCAAAGGGTGTGTGACCAATTGAAATGTGATATATGTCTTTGTATTAGGGTTTCATAGTAACCGCAGCTGTATCCTTAACCAAGTCCTCAATATCACCATTATAAGGATCACTCAGCGCTGCAACATCACGCTCCATGAAGTTACACTTTTCATTGCTGCGGCTTCCATCAGAGTTTACAATCAAGGATGTATTATTTAAACAACCCGGGTTCATATTCCTTTTTCTTTTCTTTTTTTCCCACAACAATGCAGCTCTTTGTGTTTGTGTGACAACAGCACAGTTGTGGACTTCAACACACCCTAAGAAGAGGTTCTATTCAGAAATGCCATTTTATTCCAAATCTCAACACAGAAAATGCTGGTAATGGAAGATAATGGAAGATTATGTAATGGTAATGTAATTATGTAACAGTAAGATTATGTAATTACGTAATGAAAGATGCAACTTAAAAAATAATAAAAAGATATCTTAAAATAATAACGAAAAAGGCATTGATGGTGTTTACTTTGATTCCTTTTTAATGCAGACTGTATGAACCCAAGATATTGAATTTTTGTATGATCATCACTTCATTTGTTAACCTGCATGTCAATGAAGTTCCAATAGAACTGCATTGTTTCACTGGATTTGTTTTTTTCTTTATAAATCATTGGTTGTCTGGATCTGCAATTTCAGTTAAATATATCATATAGCAGACAAACACAGTGATATTTGAGAAGTGAAATGAAGTTTCTAGTTATTTACTGAAAGTGTGCAATAATTCCTTAAACAAAATTAGGCAGGTGCATAAATTTGGGCACCCCAACAGAAAAAAATACATCAATATTTAGTAGAGCTTCCTTTTGTAGAAATAACAGCCTCTAAATGCTTCCTATAGCTTCTAGTGAGAGTCTGAATTATGGTTGAAGGTATTTTGGATAATTCTTCTTTACAAAACATCTCAGGTTTGTTGGTTTCCGAGCATGGACAGCTCCAAATCACACCACAGATTTTCAATAATATTCAGGTCTGGGGACTGAGATGGCCATTCCAGAACGTTGTACTTGTTCCTCTGCATGGATGCCATAGTAGATTTTGAATAGTGTATAGGGTCGTTGTCTTGTTGAAAGATCCAGCCCCGGTGCAACTTCAGCTTTGTCACTGATTCATGAACATTGTTCTCAAGAATCTGCTTATATTGACTGGAATCCATGTGACCCTCAACTTTAACAACATTCCCAGTACCTGCACTGCCCACACAGCACCACAGCATGATGGAACCACCTCCAAATTTGACTGTAGGTAGCAAGTGTTTTTCTTGGAATGCTGTGTTGGAATTTTGTTTCTCATGGTCTGAGAGTCCTTCAGGTGCCTTTTGGCAAACTCCAGGCAGGCTGCCATGTGCCTTTTTACTAAGGAGTGGCTTCCGTCTGGCCACTCTACCATACAGACCTGATTGGAGGATTGCTGCAGAGATGGTTGTCCTTCTGGAAGGTTCTCCTCTCTCCACAGAGGAATGCTGGAGGTCTGACAGATTGACCACCGGGTTCTTGGTCACCTCCCTGACTTAGGCCCTTCTCTCCCGATTGCTCAGTTTAGACGTGCAGCCAGCTCCAGGAAGAGTCCTGGTGGATCCAAACTTCTTCCATTTACAAATGATGGAGGCCACTGTGCTCATTGGAACCTTCAAAGCAGCAGAAATGTTTCTGTATCCTTCCCCAGATCTGTGCCTCGAGACAATCCTGTCTTGGAGGTCTACAGACAGTTCCTTTAACTTCATGCTTGGTTTGTGCTCTGACATGCACTGTCAACTGTGGGACCTTATATGTAGACAGGTGTGTGTCTTTCCAAATGATGTCCAATCAACTGTATTACCCCAGGTGGACTCCAATTAAGCTGTTGAAACATTTCAAGGATCATCAGTGGAAATAGGATGCACCTGAGCTCAATTTTGAGCTTCATGGAAAAAGCTGTGAATACCTATGTACATGTGATTTCTTTTTTTAAATAAATTTTGCTCAGTGTTGAACATATATCTGTGCTTTGTTTTATGTGTCAACAGTTGGAAATTCAGTCTTACACAGATAGGATGTTGCAAAACGAAGCAGACTGCTTGCAGCCTTCTGTTCTATCAGTGATGCTTCCTCTCCACACTCAGCCAGAATTCACTCACTTTCTGAGTTGCAAAACTCAGCCTCAGGGTGGAATTGGACGTCATCTTGATGAGGTGGTCCTCTTCAGGAATGCTGAAATCAGCAGGTGTTGCTACATTGAAGGGATCGCTTACCCAGTCATACAGAGCATGGATGGTTGGGAAATATACATCTCAGGGAAGAAATGTGCTCTGGAATCACTATGATGTCTCTGGGATCACTGGTTTCAGCAAATGCATTCAGATTGTTGAAAGAACCTGCATTTCCTTCGTCAAGCCTCTTGTTCCAAATCTCTAAATTCATCCACTAATATTGTCTACCAGGTGAGGAAGGGACTTATCTTTGTCCTGAAGTTGGATGTTTAAGCCATAGCATACATAGCAAAAGATTTTTCTCACATTGTCATTACAGGGTATTGTGTGTAGAATTTTGAGGAAAAAAAAGATTTAATTTCATCCATTTTGGAATAAGGCTGTAATAACTGTGGGAAAAGTGAAGTGCTTGTTGTGTGGGCCGCCCGAAGAGGAGGTACTGCTGGCCAACGCCAGAGGGCGCCCTGCCTGTTGTCGGGTTTCAGGCACCAGAGGGCGCAGTTGCCACCCAGGAGCCAGGACTGACAGCTGTCAGCAATTCATCATCATCAGCACCATAAAAGCCTGGAGGAGACACCACACCTCTGCCGAGATATCAGCTTACATCACAGGTAACCTCTCAGCCGTTTCTGTGCCGTCTGCACATTATTTACTACTGAGTTTGCAGTCGTAACCTTTGTACGCTCGCAGCTTGGAGCTGGGTTTTGTGGAGGTTGGAGGGAGTTGGCGTTTCCTGCTCCTCACTTTCCTGAACCTTAAGTGTACTATTGGTACTGTACGTTCTCAACGTTCCTGTTTCTGGGAGTGGTGGATTATTCCCTCAGGAAGGAATTGTGACTTTTGTTATGTGCCGACGCGGGTTGAGGAGCGGACCTACGTCTGACTGAACCCAGCGTTAAATAACCAGAAAGCGGTTCCAAAAACAAAACAATTTTATTTCCCCTCTTGTGCAATACTTGGTGTACAACATAAAAGTGCATTTGTCTGGCGGAGTGAAGGACGGCGCACTCTCCAGCGCCCAAAGGGATCGAAGCCCGGTGCTTCTGGACTCAAGTTCACCGCCAAACACCCCCCAGGTGGACACGACAAACTGACTCTGTGAAGGATAGAAGAGGTGAGGTAAGTCAACAGCTACAACTAATATCCTTCAAAGGCACACACTATCAGCAACACATTCAGGTCTGAATTTAAGCTTTATGTAAATGAGCAGCTTCTCACAACAGGTGGAGGATCATCATTCCGCACGCCACGGCCGTGAGAAGCGAGCTGCACAATTCTCATCAATGTTCAAATATACTGCGTAACAAAATACCAAATTACTGTTAACACTTATTCAGACAATCAATCACCTCTGATGTGTGCTGACAGCATGTGTCCCTCACCCGTCCTCCTTCACAGGCACAATGTGTCAAACCCAGGCGCGGTCCTCAGCGTCTCACAAACGAACGTCACAAGGTCGAGTTCCCGGCAATTCTGCTTGAATCACTCATGGCTTAAATGCAGAACACCATCTCATTATCTGCTTCAGCTGAAAGTCTTTAAGTCTGCACATGAGCATCATCCACAGGTGCTGCGAGTCATTAGTCCTGCACATGAACATCCTCCACAAGTGCAGCCAATAATGTTGATGAGGGTGAAGGATTCTTCTGCCAGCACCGTCTCCACAGACAAAAACCAGTTTGCATACCACCTGGAGAGCAAAGAAAAGAAAACAACACAAAAACATCCAGCCAAACCCCCCAACACACAACAGTACCCCCCCATCAACGGGAAGCCTCCCGGCAACCAAACAGACCCGGCCTGAGAACAGCACCTCCCTCCGGGGTCCATGACAGCAAGCAGACGGCATAACGCTCCCAAGGTCCACAGCAGACAGCAGGACAGGGCACCGTGGCTGGAAGGCCGGCTGGCATCAACAAAACCCCAAAAAAGTCCCATATACAACCCAACATACAAGAAAAACACAAAACCCACCCAAAACCTCCCCAGGGGACCGTCCCATCCAACCCCGGGAAAAAAAGAAAAACTCCCTAATGCAAAAACCCAACACAGCCCCAACAACACAATACAAACACAAATTCACAAAGAAAAATAACAAACAACCCCCCCCCAGAACGATATGCAGAGCCCAACCCCCCCCCCTAGAAGACCTTTACCGCCAGTTCCAGGAGAGACAACCAAAACCGGAATCCTACAGAGGTCCCCAGGTTTACATGGAGGAGCAGCACCCCCCCAGAGGACCGTGCCATCAACCCCAGGAGACCCCCTCCCCACAACCCAGGAACCCTAGACCCGGCCACACTTGGTTAGTCTGCCCCACAATCAATTCCCCCCCAGAGGACCATCCCATCAACCCTGGGGGTGGAACCTGGAAGGAAGCGTAAAAACACAAAAATCCAACCCCCGGCGGACTTCATTAAAACACCCCGGGGGCAAATAAAACAACTGGAAAACCCTGTTACCTCCCCCAGCACCCCGAAAGACCCCAGATCACTGCCAGAGCGAGTCGTTAGCTCCATTTTGGCAAACGGCACAAAATTACTAAGCCGGGGAAGGAAACAGGAAAAACTAACCCGGTCCCAACCCTGAAGTGCAGCGGAAAACCGGAAATACGTCCGGTGCCCCTACCCGACCATATCACCAGCCTATCGGGAGGGGCGGAACTACCGAAATGGCGAACGGCAACAGATCGGCCCACCCCTCCGACTGAGGTATGTTCCCGCTGCAACACACCCCGGTAACACCAATGACGAACGGTCAAAGGCCCACCGAGGCTGGAATGGAACCGGGCCCTAACCAAACCCAAAAAAACGCCCCTGACAACCCCCCCTAGGTGCAGAGGTCTTCTGAGAAACACTCAGCGTGACCAACCTGCACCACCCCACAACCCACAAGACAAACGGTCTTAGGGCAAGTGAGGTTGGGGTTAGGGAAGCAGGGAAATAAAAACAACAAAACAAAACGACCCAATCCCAAACAGAAAATACCTAAGTTCAAATGATAAAAACCAACGATTGGCTGAGTCCAGCCGAGCTCCGAACGGCCAGTCGTTCACTCCACCAGAACCGCCTCTAAACACCCAAACAATTTATAACCCCTTACAAAAAAAACAAAAACAAAAACAGCCCACAACTTTTTTTTTTTCCCCATTATTGTGCCTGTCCAAGAACACCTGGAGATGTCCCTAAGGATCCTAACAATGGAGGGTCATTACTCCACAACGCAGTGACCCAGGCTAAGGCATCACCTCGGCGCAAATTCGTCACATATGAGACACGGCTACCATCAGAAGAGAAGGAAGCCGAATCTCTGGGTAACCGAGTTATCTGCACCGGTATCGATAGTGCCGCAGCTGGAGGAGCAGAAAGCAGAATGGCGTGCGCTGCAAGCTCCATAATGCAGGCATCTGTTTGTTTAATTAGGTTTGCGAGATACTGTAATTGCTCCCATATTTTCTCCAAGTATTCTTGAACTCTTTCGGCAAATGGAACTGCTTCTGCTGCTGGGTCCATTTTAGAATGGCCGGGAACTACTGTTATGTGCCGACGCGGGTTGAGGAGCGGACCTGCGTCTGACTGAACCCAGCGCTAAATAACCAGAAAGCGGTTCCAAAAACAAAACATTTATTTCCCTATTTGTGCAATAATTGTGTACAACATAATATATGGTTTGTCTGGCGGAGTGAAGGACGGCGCGCTCTCCAGTGCCCAAAGGGATCGAAGCCCGGCGCTTCTGGACTCAAGTTCACCGCCAAACACCCCCCAGGTGGACACGACAAACTGACTCTGTGAAGGATAGAAGAGGTGAGGTAAGTCAACAGCTACAACTAATATCCTTCAAAGGCACACACTATCAGCAACACATTCAGGTCTGAATTTAAGCTTTATTTAAATGAGCAGCTTCTCACAACAGGTGGAGGATCATCATTCCGCATGCCACGGCCGTGAGAAGCGAGCTGCACAATTCTCATCAATGTTCAAATATACTGCGTAACAAAATACCAAATTACTGTTAACACTTATTCAGACAATCAATCACCTCTGATGTGTGCTGACAGCATGTGTCCCTCACCCGTCCTCCTTCACAGGCACGATGTGTCAAACCCAGGCGCGGTCCTCAGCGTCTCACAAACGAACGTCACAAGGTCGAGTTCCCGGCAATTCTGCTTGAATCACTCATGGCTTAAATGTAGAACGCCATCTCATTATCTGCTTCAGCTGAAAGTCTTTAAGTCTGCACGTGAGCATCATCCACAGGTGCTGCAAGTCATTAGGCCTGCACATGAACATCCTCCACAAGTGCAGCCAATAATGTTGATGAGGGTGAAGAATTCTTCTGCCAGCACCGTCTCCACAGACAAAAAACAGTTTGCATACCACCTGGAGAGCAAAGAAAAGAAAACAACACAAAAACATCCAGCCAAACCCCCCAACACACAACAACTTTTTGCTGACTGCTTACTGGGTGTCCTCACACCCACTATTAACCTGTTTTTGTTCCTGCCAGCAGTACCGGATCTGACAGCTGGAAGCAGAGTCCACCTGGGGACTCGGGACTTGGCGGCTTCGGCATACTGCAGGTCTCCGTTGGCGGTGGAACCTTGTGGGCCCCGGCTCTTCTCTGGATAGGCGTCTCCTACCCTCGGGCCTGCCCACATGTCACCAGTTGTATTTTGTGATTGGCTATCTAAAAGCAGTATTCAACCTGTTGTGCACATTTGCCGCAATAAATTGTATTTATTGGTTTATCTATTGACCATTCATTTACGCCCCCCCTGTTGCGGGTCCGTGCATTACACTTTCCCCAACAGGATATCTCGGCCAACGTCATGGATCCCGAGGGGCACAAACCACCCGTTGAACAGTCAATGGAGATGCAAGGTGCACAGGCTTCTGCCGGAGGAATAATGGGTGAGTTGCAGCAAATCTTGGCCGCCTTCACTGCTCGGTTGGATTTGGTAACCGAGCAGAATGTACTACTCAATCATAGGATGGAGGCTCTCACCGCACAGGTGGAAGCGCATGCACAGGGCGCGGCTGCTGCTCCTCCTCCTGCCGACCTGTTGCTGAACAGGGACCCTCCAGTGGTCGTTCAACGGACCCCCCCCCCATCCCCTGAAGCATACATAAGTCCCCTGGAGCCGTACGGAGGCTGTGTGGAGACATGCGCGGACTTCCTAATGCAGTGCTCACTCGTCTTCGCACAGCGCCCAGTAATGTACGTGTCAGACTCCAGTAAGGTGGCTTATGTCATTAATTTGCTTCGAGGTGAGGCACGCGCCTGGGCTACGGCGCTTTGGGAGCAGAATTCACGGCTCCTAACAACATATACTGGGTTCGTAAGGGAGTTCAGACAGGTGTTTGATCACCCAAATCGAGGCGAATCTGCTTCCACTATGCTGCTGTCCATTCGACAGGGGCGTCAGAGCGCTGCGGAGTATGCAGTCGACTTCCACGTCGCGGCCGCGAGGGCCGGCTGGAATGCGATAGCGCTTTGCGCCGCCTTCTTAAATGGACTGTCTCCAGTCCTGAAGGAGCACCTGGTGGGTAGGGACGAGCCGCGGGATTTAGACGGGCTTATTGACTTGGTTATACGTTTAGACAACCGGTTAGAAGAACGTCGACGGGAGCGAGACGAAGGACGTGGGCGGGCACGCACCGCCCCTCTCCCTTCCCGGTCCGAAGCAGCCCCGTCTTCCCCACACTCCAGAGCCAGAGTGCTCCGTGTGACGACAGCTCCCCCTGCTGACGAAGCTATGGACACGAGCAGGGCCAAAATGAAATTAGAAAACAGACAGAGGAGGCTGGCCCGCGGAGAGTGCTTTTTCTGCGGCTCTAACGAGCATTTGCAGAAACAATGCCCCAAGCGGTTAAACACCAATGCTCACCCTTAGAGACTGGGCTAAGGGTGGGCCATAACACACACACGGGTAATGCACGAAATTCTGCACGAATCCCAGTTGTGATCCTCTGTGGGGATTTAACCCTTCAAGCCCCAGCACTGATCGACACGGGGTCAGAAGGGAATCTGCTAGATAGCAGATGGGCTAAGGAAGTGGGGCTCCCTCTAGTGGCCCTTCCTTCTCCGCGACGTTCCAAGCATTGGTAAACAACGTCTTGCGGGACTTCCTGCACCGGTTCGTCTTCGTATACCTAGACGATATCCTCCTCTTCTCCCCGGATCCTGAGACTCATGTGAAGCATGTACGTCAGGTCCTGCAGCAGTTGTTGGAGAAGCAGCTGTTTGTGAAAGGCAAGAAGTGCGAGTTCCACCGTACTTCTTTGTCCTTCCTGGGGTTCATCATCTCCTCCAACTCCGTTGCACCCGATCCGCCCAAGGTAGCGGTGGTGAGAGATTGGCCCCAACCGGCAAGCCGTAGGAAGCTGCAACAGTTCCTCGGCTTCGTTAATTTCTGTCGGAGGTTTATCTAGGGCTACAGTCAGGTTGTTGGTCCCCTTATTACCCTGACCTCCCCAAAAGTTCCATTCACCTGGTCGGATCGGTGCGAAGCCGCGTTTAGGGAGTTGAAACGCCGGTTCTCTAAAGCGCCAGTTCTGGTGCAGCCCGATCCCAGCCGCCAGGTTGTTGTGGAAGTAGATGCCTCTGACTCAAGGATAGGAGCCGTGCTGTCCCAGAGCGGGGAGTCCAATAATGTTCTCCACCCCTGTGCCTATTTCTCCCGCAGGTTGACCCCGGCAGAGCGGAATTATGACGTCGGCAATCGGGAGCTCCGGGCGGTGAAAGAGGCTCTGGAGGAGTGGAGACACTTGTTGGAGGGAACTGTGGTTCCATTTCCGGTTTTCACTGACCATCGGAACCTGGAGTATATTCGGACCACTAAGCATCTGAACCCCAGGCAAGCCCGTTGGTCTCTATTTTTTGGACGTTTTGACTTCCGGATCACCTATCACCCCGGGACCAAGAACCAGTGGTAGATGCATTGTCCCGGGTGCACGAAGAAGAAGTCAAAACGGAGCTGTCGGATCCACCTGAAAAACTCATCCCGGAGTCCACTATCATCGTCAGGGAGGCTCTGACGCGTCACCCGGACCCCGGCGGTGGACCATCAAACCGTATGTACGTCCCACCAGACGCTAGGACTGCAGTATTAGACTTCTGTCACGGTTCAAGCTCACCTGCCATCCAGGGGTGCGAAGGACCGTGGCAGTGGTCCGGCAGCGGTTCTGGTGGGTGTCTATGGAAGCCGACGTCCGGGAGTATGTCCAGGCCTGTACCACCTGTGCCAGGGGCAAGGCTGTCCACCAACCGGAGAAGGGACTCCTCCAGCCGCTGCCAGTGCCTCGTCGCCCCACATTGGCCTGAACTTCGTCACAGGTCTCCCTGCGTCCCAGGGAATGACAACCATCCTGACGACAGTGGACCGGTTCTCCAAGGCGGCCCACTTCATGGCCGTCCCGACGGCCCAGGAGACTGCAGACCTCCTGGTCCACCACGTCGTACGTCTGCATGGTATCCCAATGAACATCATCTCGGATCGTGGTCCCCAGTTCTCCTCGCAAGTCTGGAGGAGTTTCTGTAGGGAACTGGGGGCCACCGTGAGCCTTTCGTCCGGGTACCACCCTCAGACCAACAGTCAGGCAGAGCGGGCCAACAAGGAGTTAGAACAGGCCTTACGATGTGTGACATCCGCGCACCCGATGGCTTGGAGTCAACATCTGGCCTGGATCGAGTACACTCACAACAGCCAAGTCTCGTCTGCAACCGGCATCTCCCTGTTCGAAGCGTGTTTGGGGTACCAGCCCCTATTGTTGCCGGTTGTGGAGGGAGAGGTCGGGGTTCCCTCGGTCCAGGCCCACCTCAGGAGGTGCCGTCGGGTGTGGTGAACAGCCCGCTCTGCCCTGCTGAAGGCCCGGACAAGGGCGAAGAACCATGCAGACCACCGATGCGCCCCGGCCCCAGGATACCACCCCAGGCAGGAGGTCTGGCTGTCGACCAGGGACATTCCGCTCAATACGGAGTCACAGAAACTGATGGACAGATATATTGGACCTTACAAGATCGTCAAAGTCATCAGTCCAGCCGCAGTGAAGCTGGCAGTTTCAGCTTCACTGCGGATCCATCCAGTTTTTCACGTCTCCAGGATTAAACCATATCACACCTTGGACCTTTGCACCCCCGGACCAGTGCCGCCTCCTGCCCGCATCATCGACGGCGAGCCTGCGTGAACAGTCCGCAGGCTCCTGGATGTTCGCCGGAGGGGTCGGGGTCTCCAGTATCTGGTGGACTGGGAGGGTTACGGACCTGAAGAACACTGCTGGGTGAAGAGGAGCTTCATCCTAGATCCGGCCTTCCTGGCCGATTTCTACCAGCGACACCCCGACAAGCCTGGTCGGGCGCCAGGAGGCGCCCGTTGAGGGGGGAGTCCTGTTGTGTGGGCCGCCCGAAGAGGAGGTACTGCTGGCCAATGCCAGAGGGCGCCCTGCCTGTTGTCGGGTTTCAGGCACCAGAGGGCGCAGTTGCCACCCAGGAGCCAGGACTGACAGCTGTCAGCAATTCATCTGCACCATAAAAGCCTGGAGGAGACACCACACCTCTGCCGAGATATCAGCTTACCTCACAGGTAACCTCTCAGCCATTTCTGTGCCGTTTGCACATTATTTACTACTGAGTTTTCAGTCATACGCTCGCAGCTTGGAGCTGGGTTTTGTGGAGGTTGGAGGGAGTTGGCGTTTCCTGCTCCTCACTTTCCTGAACCTTAAATGTACTGTTGGTACTGAACGTTCTCAGCCTTCCTGTTTCTGGGAGTGGTGGATTAGTCCCTCAGGAAGGAATTGTGACTTTTGCTGACTGCTTACTGGGTGTCCTCACACCCACCATTAACCTGTTTTTGTTCCTGCCAGCAGTACCGGATCTGACAGCTGGAAGCAGAGGCCACCTGGGGACTCAGGACTTGGCGGCTTCGGCATACTGCAGGTCTCCGTTGGCGGTGGAACCTTCCTACCATCGGGCCTGCCCATACGTCACCAGTTGTATTTTGTGATTGGCTATCTAAAAGCAGTATTCGACCTGTTGTGCACATTTGCCGCAATAAATTGTATTTATTGGTTTATCTATTGAACGTTCATTTACGCCCCCTATTGTGGGTCCGTGCATTACACTTTCCCCAACAGTGCTCTGAATACTTTCCAGATGCACTGTAATATTAACAATTAGGTAATAAAATAATATAAAGTAAACAGTGCCAGAATTATGACCAAACGTATTACAGCAATCCCCAACAGGTATAAATTTAATAAACATGGTAATGGCAGCTCCTACTAAAATTACCAATGTCCCGTAAAAAACCATGCAACCCCCCGCCAACACACACAGGCCGCTCTCCAAAGGTATGACAGAATATGGAAAAGTCTAACATCTTGCATAAATAAAAGTTTATTGCTGAAAGATGCTGCAAGCAGAATTAGTTAGTGCAGTGCACAGCTCAGCTCATTTGACAGATGTCACTGTCCTCAGAAGATTTCCAGTGTCTAAAATAAAAATTGTGCACTAAAAATAAGGACTAGAGACTAAGTATTGCCCTAGAAGGCAAGAAAAAGGCTTGACATTTTTAAATATTTTTTTTGAGGATGCATGCCCCTAATAGCAGCACAACTGACCAAGTCCCATGCATCATACATGCAAATGGTAGCAGGTGGGGGAGGTGATGGTCTAGTGGTTAAGCGTTGGGTTTGAAACCAGAGGATCCTTGGTTCAAACCCCAGCCTGCCTGGAAAATCACTAAGGGCCCTTGGACAAGGTCCTTAATCCCAGAGTTGCTCCTGGTGTGTAGTGAGTACCTTGTATGGCAGCACCCTGACATCGGGGTGAATGTGAGGCATTATTGTAAAGCGCTTTGAGCCTCTGATGCAGATGGAAAAGCACTATATAAATGCAGTGAAGTCACCCCACTCCAGCTGTCCATGCTTATTTTCTTAAATAATTAAGAATATCTAGTTTAAAGTTAGAGACCTGCCATTGTGATGTATAGAACTGGGCAGTGCGCCCTGCTTCTCCCATCAATGGGCTTTTTACCTGACAATTACATTCCCCTACCTTAAAACATCATCTCACAACTTGAATAAGTGTATTATGCCACTGGTGTGTATAAATAATTTATTACACGAACATATCAAAATTTGAAATATTGTGTTACTAGAGTGGGGTGACTTCACCTGGACTGGGGTGACTTTACCTGGGGCGAGTTCACAGTGGGGTGACTTCACTATGAACCTGTGCAAATGCTCACACAGTTCTCCCATTTCAGCCCGTGTTCTACTTCTGCTCCTATACAGCTACAGCTTGCCTACAGCTGTAGTGCAGTATTCTGTCAGATGGCAGTAAAGAAACAGTTCCTCAGCTGTCACCCTGCATTTCACATATTTGCAGAATGGCTATTTGGCATCAACAAAGTGCACGTAAGCAGCGAATATAATCTTTATCACTGTCAGCAGCTTCATCAACCTGTAAAGCTCAAAGTGTTATCATTTTTCAATTAGTTGCTCTTCCAAGTGGTTTGAAATGCCAAACGATCGTGACATTACAGTGGGATAGCCTCTAGTTTTGAGACGCTATTCTGATCCAGACACCAGACACCATATCCAAGGCTGGGGGGAGAATTAGCTCCTCTATTGTGTGTGGTTCCGTGCATTGTGTAACTCTGTAGGTGACTTTGAATGAGTCTATTTGAACTTTGGTATTCACTGCTGTTGCTTGTACAAAGTGACTTTCCTGTTGACAGGATGCTTTTATTTTGATCTGGAATGTGTTTCATGACTGTCTCTTCAGCTGCTCCCTTATTTTCACTCAAGGTCGCCACAGTAGATCCAAGGTGGCTCTGTGTGTACTGCTCTTTGTTAGGGATGAACCAACAAAACCAGGTTAGGACCCAAATGCAGAAAGCCAACCAGAATATAAAGTAATTTACAGTTGTATACAAAAGTTTGGGCACCCCTGATAATTTTCATGATTGTTCTTTATAAATCATTGGTTGTCTGGATCAGAAATTTCAGTTAAATATATCATATAGCAAACGAACACACTGATATTAGAGAAGTGAAATGAAATTTCTAGTATTTACAGAAAGTGTATAATAATTATTTAAACAAAATTAGACAGGTGCATAAATTTGGGTACCCTTGTCATTTTATTGATTTGAATATTATTGAAACACAAAACTGGTTTGGTAAGCTCATTGACCCTTGACCTCCTTACACAGGTGAATCCAATCATGAGAAAGGGTATTTAAGGTGGCCATTTGCAAATGTTTCTCCTCTTTGCATCTCTTCTAATGAGTGGCAACATGGGAGCCTCTAAACAACTCTCAAATGACCTGAAAACAAAGATTGTTCAACATCATGGTTTAGGGGAAGGATACAAAAAGCTATCTCAGAGATTTCAGCTGTCAGTTTCCACTGTGAGGAACATAGTGAGGAAATGGAAGACTGCAGGCACAGTACTAGTTAAGGCCCGAAGTGGCAGGCCAAGAAAAACCTCAGATACCTGAAGCGAAGGAGGGTGAGAACAGTCATAGTCAACCCACAGACCTGCTCCAAAGACCTACAACATGATCTTGCTGCAGATAGTGTATCTATGCATCTTTCAACTATACAGCGCACTTTGCACAAAGAGATGTTGTATGATGCTGTAATGAAGAGGAAGCCGTTTCTGCGTACACACCACAAACAGAGCCACTTGAGGTATGCTAAAGCACATTTGGACAAGCCAGCTTTATTTTGGAATAAGGTGCTGTGGACTGATGAAACTAAAATTGAGTTATTTGGACACAAGGGGTGGTATGCATGGCTGAAAAAGAACACAGCATTCCAAGAAAAATGCTTGCTACCTACAGTAAAATTTGGAGGTGGTTCATCATGCTGTGTGGCTGTGTGGCCAGTGCAGGTACTGGGAATTGTGTTAAAGTTGAGGGTCACATGGATTCCACTCAGTATCAGCAGATTCTTGAGAACAATGTTCATGAATCAATCAATCAATCAATCAACTTTTTTCTTATATAGCGCCAGATCACAACAAACAGTTGCCCCAAGGCGCTCCATATTGCAAGGCAAGGCCATATCAGTGACAAAGTTGAAGTTGTGCCGGGGCTGGCTCTTTCAACAAGACAACGACCCTAAACACTGCTCAAAATCTACTAAGGCATTCATGCAGAGGAACAAATACAATGTTATGGAATGGCCATCTCAGTCCCCAGACCTGAATATTATTGGAAATCTGTGATGTGATTTTAAGTGGGCTGTCCATGCTCAGAAACCAACAAACCTGACTGAACTGGAGATGTTTTGCAACGAAGAATGGTCCAAAATACCTTCAACCAGAATCCAGACTCTCATTGGAAACTATAGGAAGTGTTTAGAGGCTGTTATTTCTGCAAAAGGAGGATCTACTAAATACTGATGTATTTTTTTCTGTTGGGGTGCCAAAATTTATGCACCTGCCTAATTTTGTTTAAAGAATTGTTGCACACTTTCTGTAAATACTAGAAACTTCATTTTACTTCTCAAATATCAGTGTTTGTCTGCTATATGATATATTTAACTGAAATTGCTGATCCAAACAACCAATGATTTATAAAGGAAAATCATGAAAATTATCAGGGGTGCCCAAACTTTTGCATACAACTGTATTTTTGTGAACAATTGAAATGATTGAATGTACAAAGCAGAGGAAGCAGACACTGGAGCAGGGAGACGTAAGTTTGAGCCAAAGGTGGATGTAGCTGTTCCCGAACCAGATGGATGATGGCAGTACCAGAACCAGAGACAGGACCAGGTGGCTGCGATGGAGCCGACAGGAGGCAGGAATGCTGAGGAGACAGAAAAACGGAGTTAAAAGACATCCAGAGGACAAGGAATCAAAAATGTTCATAGGAAGATGAACTGAGGCCAGGTACCACAGAGGCAAAGCTGAGTTTCTAGCATCTGTGGAGTGAAAGGACCAGGGTTTATGTACAGGTGCAGGTGATTGTAGACAGGTGTGATGAATCAGCTTTGTGATACAGCACCTGGAGGAACAGGAAGAGACGGGGAGCAGAGCAGACCAAGGCAGCACAACAGTTCTTAATTTATTTGGTTTCATGATGTCAGTCGGCAGAGGCCCAGAGTTTCCAGACACAAAAAGCACAACGGTCTTTCCTCATCTTTGCTGACAGTGAACCCAAGAGCAAGCTAGGTGTTGTCATAGTTTCTTGACTTTGAGTGACTACCTTCATCTTCTCTCAGAAGTGTCTCCAGCTTTTTTTTCATCCAAAATCTATTGATCCATCAAGGCTTTCTGGTTGTTGAGCTATACAACAAAAAAGGGGGTTTTCATTGACCTTTGACCTGTGACCAAATGACTCCAAAATCTGATCATCTCTAGATGAATAAAATGCCTTTATTGTCATTGTACATGCATACATGAAAAACTCCTGAAAAACTCCTTTGTCCCTCAGGCCATCAGACTGTACAACTCCTCACTCAGGGGGAGGGGGAGTAACAGGAAGACAGAGGACGGGAAGGAGAGGAACAGCAGTAGCCAGTAAACCAGTACTGATCAGTATGTCTGGTATTCATATTTGTGTATTTATATTTATATTTGTAAACTGATTTTTTTTTTTTTTTTACTTTTACTTTTGGTACTCTGTGTGCTTCTTACCCTGTGTGCTGCTATACAATGCTGCTGGAAGCTCAATTTCCCTGAGGGAGTCTTCCGAAGTGATCATTAAAGTTCCATCTAACCTAATTTATACATATACAACAAAATTTGTCCTCTGCATTTCAGCCATTCTAATTACAGTTACACACAGCCTAACCACTAGGAGCAGTGGACAGCCACAGTCTGGCGCCCGTGGACCAACTCCAGATTCAGAGTCACTAGCCTGGTCAGGGGCAGAGAAGGGAGCAGACCCTAAATAAGCATGTTTTTGATTGTGGGCAGAAACCCACACAGACACGTGGAAAACATGCAAATGTTGCACAGAAAGTGAGTCATTAGTGCGAACAATAAGCCACCGTACTAGATATCTGGCCAAGTAACATTCTCACCAAGTTTGATTCATCTAGATTTCTTGGTTGATAAAATACACAAAAAAGGTGGGGGGTTTTGTTTTTTGTTTTGTTTTTTGGCCATGTCGAGATGTTCAAAAAAGTGTTTCCTTGACCTTTCTCCAAACAACTCCTGAATCAAAGTATATACTGTAGATCATCTATCAAGGCTTCTTGGTTGTTGAGATATACAAAAAAGTATGTTACACAAGTAATCACTGTTTATGAGTAATATATATATATACATGCCTTGGTGATGGTGCCACGGAGCATGGACCAGTCCGCTTCCATGGAATCCTGATGAGGTGCAGGTAGGTATAGTGTTTCTTAAAGCCAGAAAGTTGCCATTTGAAATGACTTTAGTTTTGTGTCATGTCTGTGATCTGCTTTTTTCTACAAAATTAAACAACTGAATGAACATCCTCTGAGGCCGGTGATTCCATAATTATTGCCAGGGTTTTATATATATATATATATATATATATATATATATATATATATATATATATATATATATATATATATATATATATATATATATATATAAACCTTGGCCATCTACTCCAAAATTTAATTCTCTACAGATATCTACCTAAGTAATATTCTCACCAAGTTTGAAGAAAGTCTGTTCAGCCATTTTTGATTCATCACTCACTCACACACGGAGCAGTGAAAGTGGTCCACAATACATCTTTAATGCCTCACAGCCTAGATAACTCAACGCTGCACCTGCACAAGGTTAACAAGGCTTCTTTGTGCACAATAAAGATTTAAGTGGCATTTGTGTATGTAATTCCATATTATAGTGCGTGATAAAGGATTCTTAAAGTAATCTCTTGCCCGTGTGGTTATATCAGCTATTGATGAATGACAGTTCTTGATGTAGCGCCAGCTGAGGGATTAGTGATCATGAGTGTTCAGTTTAGGCTTTCAACCTGGCCCATGACACACTGACATTCCATCAGAGCCCTTGAATTGTTTAATGATACTATGCACTGTGATACTACAATACTATGCAAAACATGCACTATCTTGGATTTATCCTGTCTGCAGTGAAATAGAACTCAAAGTCAACCTAAGAATCACTTTGGGGATATTATTATTATTGCTCAAATTCCTTTAGGTCAGGGGTCACCATCCCTGCTCCTGGAGATAACATAATGTCATCTATCTAAAATAATGGCCTAAGTCATGTGACTTAGGCCATTTTTGACAATAAGCAAAACAAAGTTGTTTCTTGATCTGATGTGGTGGCGCATAAAACGTCACCAAAATGTAATCAGTTTATCTTCATATCTGTTTTTAATTTGGAGATGTGAGTTATCTTGTGAGTAAACTGGTGGGGATAACATTGTCTGTCTACCCACTCACTGTATTTCACACAGTGCTTGCCAAAGCCTAGGGGTGTGTGTGTGTGTGTGTGTGTGTGTGTGTGGGATTGGGGGGGCGGGGGGGGGGGGGGGGGGAACGACTTAATAATGTATCGACACAAAAACCTTCACCACATATTTTGATTCAGGAGCATGAAAATATATGTTGTGATGTCGATCGGGATGCTGCACAGGATGTTGGTTCTGTTTGGATTCAGGGAATTCCACTCCATGACCATGTTCTTGCAGGCTGCACAGGAAAAGCTGCCTGTTACTATGTCAGTGTGTCAGCCTTTTGTTTCTTTTTTTGTACTTAGTCAGGTGTCACAGAGCTGTGCCTGTATTGATTTAGTTCTCCTGTTGCTGTGCTGAAATCCTCCGTGATGTCCTTCAGACATGAACTATTTATCCATTAGTGGGATTGCTTGTTGTGTGATGCCTCTTCTGTGTGTTAATGCTTCAGCCTCATGTGGGGGTTTAGCTTTCTCTGTCTGTGTGCCGTGTGCCGCCTGAGGTACTCCCTGGGGCTCGTCTTTCTGATCATCATGATTTTGTTTCATCCAGGTCAGTGGCTCTGACATGCCAGCCTCCCCACAGAACACCCACTCTACTGAGCAACAGAGCGACGGTGTGAAATCCAAATGTGTGATGCATGTTCTGATTCTTAGATGCTGTCTTGTGCACAGCTTTGCGATCATTGGTTTTGACAAGTTTATTGTCCCTTGAAGGTTGTATTTGCTGGATGCTTTCCAGGAATACACTCCAGACAGTAATGATGCAACATTTTTCAACCAGTCACCCAAAAATGGTACAAGCTCAACATTTCAAACTGATTATAGGGGTAACTACAACTACAGTGGTCTTGTGTTTATGTACACACACAGTACAGTGATGTTCAGCTGAAAATGTGCCACTTTGTTCTTTCTGCAACAGTGTGACCATCAGTGTTAATAAAGGAATAAAACTGCCGTTGCTTTGAGAAAGCATCTGCAGTTTGTTCAGCAATACTTCAGATGTCCTCAATCCATGTGAAAATGTGCAGAAAAACTGTAAGTGCGCAACAGGTACGATGCATCAATCCAACAATGATTTATCTCTGCAGTTATGAGCAGCATAATGACCAATTGTGTCTGTCCACAGTGTGCAGCAGCATAGTGGCTCACATCACCACCTAGAGGCTGCAAGAGGTACTACAATATGCATCCAACCATGTAATGAGCTTAAATTTGACGTCACAATTACATGATGCGCATGGAGACCTCTAATCAACACAAAAATGCCTAAATCAGGTCACAGAACAAAAAAGTAGAGACTAAAAAAAAAAAAAACCTGAGGTTGAGAGAACATTAGTCAGCAATTCCAGCACTTGTTACCCAACTATTGTGGTTGACCTGGTGACATTCCAACTAGTGTCAAGAGTGGATAATGTGTGAATTTAGGCTAGGGACATTAGTCCACAAACTCAAAGCCAATTTTTCCTTAATCAGTAATATTTAAGAAGACAAAACAATGCTTACAATCTAGCCTCAGTGTACCATGACCTCCACAATAATGTGTGATAACCATTCCAGGGTGGTAGCTGAAGATGGCTCAAAGCAGGATTACATACAGTGCATCTGGAAAGTATGCACAGCACTTCACTTTTTCCATTTTGTTATGTTACAGCCTTATTCCAAAATGGAGTAAATTTATTTTTTTCCCATCAAATTCTACCCTTTGTTCAATACTTTGTTGATGCACCTTTGGCAACAATTACATCCCCACGTATTCTTGAATATGATGCCACAACCTTGGTGCACCTATCTTTGGGCACTTTTGCCCATTCATCTTTGCAGCACTTCTCATGCTCCGCCAAGTTGGATGGGGAGTGTTGGTGCACAGCCATTTTTAGATCTCTCCAGAGATGTTCAGTCGGATTCAGGTCTGGGCTCTGGCTGGGCCACTCAAGGACATTCACAGAGTTGTCTTGAAGCCACTCCTTTGATATCTTAACTTGTCCTGCTGAAAGATGAACTGTCGCCCCAGTCTGAGGTCAAGAGTGCTCTGGAGCAGGTTTTCATCCTGGATGTCTCTGTACATTGCTGCATTCATCTTTCCCTCAATCCTGACTAGTCTCCCAGTTCCTGAAAAACATTCCCAGAGCATGGTGCTGCCACCACCATGCTTCACTGTAGGAATGGTGCCTGGTTTCCTCCAAACATGACACCTGGCATTCACGCCAAAGAGTTGTCTCAGCAGACCAGAGAATTTTGTTTCTCATGGTTTGAGAGTCCTTCAGGTGCCTTTTGGCAAACTCCAGGCAGGCTGCCATGTGTCTTTTACTAAGGAGTGGCTTCTGTCTGGCCACTCTACCATACAGGCCTGACTGGTGGATTGCTGCAGAGATGGCTGTCCTTCTGGAAGGTTCTCCTCTCTCCACAGAGGAATGCTGGAGCACTGACAGAGCGACCACAGGCTTTTGGTCACTTCTCTGACTAAGGTCCTCCTCCGATTGCAGTTTAGGCGGGCGGCCAGCTGTAGGATGAGTCCTGGGGATCCAAACTTCTTCCATTTATGGATGATGGAGACCACTGTGCTCATTGGGACCTTCAAAGCAGCAGAAATGTTTCTGTATCCTTCCCCAGATTTGTGCCTCAATTCCTTTGACTTCATGCTTGGTTTGTGCTCTGACATGCACTGTCAACTGTGGGACCTTGTATGTAGACAGGTGTGTATCTTTCCAACTCATGACCAATCAGCTGAATGTACCCCAGGTGGCCTCCAATTAAGCTGGAGAAATATCGGAAGGATGATCAGTGGAAACAAGATGCACCTGAGCTCAATTCTGAGCCTCATGGCAAAGGCTGTGAATACTTACGTACATGTGATTTAATTAAAAGTAAATAAATACATTTACAAAAACCCCAATAAGGCAAGCCCCTGTGAATACTTTCTGGATGCACTGTAGGTGTCAAAAAAAAAAAAAAGCATATTTTTTTATTGAAACATTTTTCTGATTATAGAGATTTCAAAAAGGTATGGTTTGGACTATGAGGCAAATTATTGGTTAATAGTATTAATAATTTTGACTGTGTTGCGTGAATGCTTGTTCTCTAAAATAAAATGTCAACGTCCATTGGATTCTGATGTTACCCCATAACGTGTTAACTGACAGATGTCAGGGGTGCTGTTCCATCAAGACAATGCCCCAGTTCACAAGTCAACAGTGGCCATGGCCACTATCCACGAGTGTGGATTCAAACTGGTAGATCACCCACAATACTCCCCTGACTTGGCACCCTCGGACTTTCATCTGTTCCCAAACCTGAAAAAAAAACTTGGCTGGGAAGCACTATCGGAGCAATGATGAGGTGATGGCTGCCGTTGAGGACTATTTTGACTCTCAAGATGAAAGCTTCTATGCCAAGGGAATCGAAGCACTCAAGCACCGCTGGAAGAAGTGTGTGGAGTTACAGGGAGACTATGTAGAAAAATAACGCTGAATTTGTTCAATTTGACAACTGCATCTTAGTCAGCCTTAGAACTTTTCAGACTACCCTCGTATTTAAAAAAACAAAAACCACAACTATCAAAAACCAATAATATGCATCACTTTTTACCAAAATTAAAGCAACTTTAACTTTTGACCCCTGCACAAAGTGAAATTAACCTTTGAGACCATTTTTGCCGTTATTAGCCGGTGACTCCTTAATATTCAATTATAGTTTAAATAACACCTTTTTGGAATTGTAATGATCAGTCAAATGTGGTCTACTTTCGAATAATTTTTACATGTTGATCTCTACTTATTTATAGCTCAGCGAGTCCAATCTGCCTCAATAACTACCATTAGTCCCAGGCAGCATTAAATAAAAACAAATACAAGTACTTAATAATTTATTTACACAACGTTAAAATACACAAATACAGTGGCAATAAAAATGAGGAGCAAAAATCTTGAAGTGGGAAGTGATTTCCCATAAATCTACATTTAGGGATCCACTGTGGGATATCAGTGACCACCTCCACGACTCAATTAAAACCAAGCCAGGAGGTGATGACAAAAAAAACAAACAAAAAAACATGCAAATGTGACATCGGAAAATTAAGTCATGAGCGAGACCAACAAATTTAACCCCCCCACCTAGTGAAGAAGAATACAGACCAAACTTAGCAGGAACTACAATGGAGAGTGAAGCATTCCCAGTCCCTCCACTTCAGGAGTCTCCCACCCTGCTCCCAGAGAGCACCCGCCCCACATCGTTCACTTCCTGCTCAACCCACAGCTACTTAACCCAGTCAGGTCTTCTCAGCCAATCAACAGCTGGGAAACACCAGCGCTGACTAACCAGCTGTGCATATAGCCAGCAAACATGGAAGACATGGAGCACGGTCGGAGACCTCCACTCTATATGGTCAATCCCTGCCCTGAACCATACAGCAGCTCACGTGGACGTGGCAGAGTACACCCTATATTTATACACACACACACACAACAACGTACAAATTACTGCTACAACCCCGTTCCAACTACAGAAAACGTCTACAACACTTTAGCAGTCTACCACAGAGAATATTCTACATCAAAACCTGCAGGATTCATCAGTCAGGTTGGCCGAGCGATCATTTCAATGTCATCATAATCAAAGGGTGTCGTCTTCATTAAAGGACCAAGGAACTGTGATGGAACAGCCACCTTGGCTCCAGTATCAAGCACTCAAACCGTAACTCCCCACAAACACCCTAAAGTCCATTTAGTCTCCAGTTTGAGCACAAATGCATCTTTACTTCCTGGTGTCACATCCCTTATGTCAGTAACTCAGACTATCCGAAATATCAGCATCAGACCGAAAGCAGAATTACTTTCATGAACTGATCTCAACCACAATTGCAGCCATCAAGTTTTTGACTTCACCTTTGAATAACCCAAAGAAATTTTTAAGAATATAACCTCAATGCCAATCAAACTATTACAAGTAGAATCAGTGACACCAATAATGCAGATTTATGACACTGGGTTTTTTAAGTCAATCTCGTTTCAAATCTTCTGAAGAAAGCATAAAGATTACCAGGTTTCACTGAGCTAGAACCGATCACAGGGCCGCTATGTTGGACTGTCATGATGCAGATGACTTCTTGCTGGAAAAGTCCATTTTTCCAGCATATTTCAAATGGATAAGCTATTAAATAATCTCAAACACCACCTCTTTTCTAGTTTTAATGACCATCTTGATAGTTGCACATCATCAGTTAGTTCCCTGGCTGGACCTTGCTGACTTTCTCAAAGTAAAAAACATGCACATATGTTTATAAAACTTTTACATTGACTATAACAGTTGAGCAATAAGAGAGTGACTGCAGTTTCCAAAAGACTGCCACACCCAGGAATGGTGAATTACTGAAATTACTGAAAAGTGGGCTGAAGCTAGGGCTGAACGACTGTTTCATAATCAGTTTTATGATGTAATTTTTGAATTAAGACCTGTGATACTGATTAGTTTTAAGAGGCAATACCCACTCAGAGTTCACGTTTTTGCTCAACCAGATCGTTTATATGAAATGCCGCTCTCCATTACTTTTGCTAACTGAAAAGAATGAGCTGCATGCAGAATGTGAACGACTGGCATTCGCTGAATAATTTGCAGATTGTAGCTTCCCTTCCACTGAGTCTTTCAGTAGGTTGTTAGCTTTTAACAGCAACATCTGACAGTTCTGAATCATTTCCAGGTGCTCATCCTGTCAGCGCATGATGCAGATGTTAGCCTGTGTGGCTCAAGTACAGAACTGCTAACAGGATCAGGAAACATCAAAAACTACAGTCAGATTTATTTTAAATGCAATAAGGACACTTATGATTGACATATGGGCAAATAAAAGGTCAATTAATTTCATAACTATGCTTGAAAAGTTAGAATTATGAGCTAAACAGTCAAGTTTTATGCAGTACCATAATGTATGCTGAAATCTATTTTAGCAAAAAGGAAAGAGCAATTTTGGTCTGAAGACAAAAAACAAAGCTGGATTTCTTATATTCGTTCAGCCCAAGTCAAAGCCATCAATGTGCTGCAAGGCACTAAATGACTGATTCACCCCTCCAAAATCCTATTCTCAATTAGCTCCAATGGTATCATGCAGATGGTTCATTACCCAGGTTTTTCCAAAGGTAGATGCAGCCATTTCTTAAAATTATACCCCATTGAACCAGGAGGCGTCACCGACCTTACAATACATTTCTGAGAGATTATTTTGGCTTGTCACAGTAGTTGCTCTTCCACAATTTAAAGTACTTGGATAAATTTTGCCAAAATAAGACACTGCTTATAATCACTAATACCTCCATGGCTACATGCTAACTACTGTTGTAGAGCTCGAGTCCATTTGTGGTTTTGACTGTCTCAACCACTCAAATAAAACCCCAAAGTCAAGATCAAACTTTGGGATTTTAGAGAGGTTGACACACAGTCAAGACCACGTCTTTGGAGGTAGTGAGATAGAGTCAAAACCACAACCGCACTACAGTACTACAACAGTGCTAAATAACACCAATTACAAAGTTAAAAAACTTAAAGATGAATCTTGAAAACTGCATTTAAGCTCAGAAAGGAGACACAATGGACAATTTTTGTGTGAGAGGGGTTTAAAATACTAAGAAGCAAAAAATCTTTTTTTTTTTTTAAATCTCTCCACATCTCTCAATTTGAATTTGTGTAACTAGGACACAACTACACACAAACACCCACAACCATGTCACTATGCAATGGCTTCAAAAAAATCACATCCATACATTGTTTAACAGATCTACCTCCCAAGAATTTTTGTTTCATTCACAGTTTTGCCAGCAGCACACTGCAGTTACAACATGAAGACGGAAAAGATGAGCTGTGTGGTTTTAAATGAAATACCCTTTTTTTTTGGTACAAATACATTTAAGAAAAAAAGTATTAAAGGAACAACTCTGAAAATAACATTGAAGTGTGTCTTGTCCATTTCAGAAAGTAAACTTGGGTCAGAGGAACATAGCTATGAATGTAAAACTCAAAATACCTTAATAAGAAGATAAAAGAAGATAATTCACAAGTCTTCCAGGACATAAAATACATTAGCCACCGTCCGTTTATACTGTCACGACAGATCAAGCCTTCTTGTTTTCAATAATGTCTCTCTCTCTCTCCCTTTTAATAACATCCTACACCATTTGACAACCATCAGATTTGCCATTCTCCATTTTGCAATCCCAACAGCTTATAAAGTCAGGTCAGTGGAGCTGGTGCAGGATCCTTTTTAATGTTAAAGAATGAAAACAAAATAAATTCAAACTAAAAAAAAAAAAAAAAGAATGCCAGAGAAACACGAATCCATGGCTTCATCGATGCTGGCATGGGGGGAGTGTGTCCAGATCTTCACCGTAGAAGAAGGGAGGCTGTGGCTGCTACTTTGTCAAGTGGTTAAGGCCAAACTGTACCACACCCACCCATTGCATACACGCACACAAACACACACCCTGGTCATTACGGATATCTTCAGCTGTCAAGCCAGAGTGCAGCCAGAAGTCTGTGCATTGGTTGTTAGTCCTCTGTGTCACTTAAGAATCCTGTATATGTGTGCATGTGTTGCAGGTGGTGTTTGTTGAGGCCTCCGTGGTGCAGTGGATGTTTGCCAAAGTTTCACCGTGGAGCTGCAGACTGGAGGCCGCTGGGTGTGACGCGGGACAGAGCCTGACAGACACAGATGAAACAGCAAGATATGTTAAGATTATTAAGTCAGCAGGCTGTTCTCAAAGAGCAGCTGATTTACATATTAGTTTGTAAAACAGTAATCCTAAAATGGTACTGAGATTACACCAATGAAATGTTTAACACAGTCATCAGCTGAAGTTGACAATAATTATTTTTCCCCATCTTCAAGGACTTGCGCCCACTTTACATGTAGGTCTCTCAATAATCAAAGTGTCTGCGTTTAGATCTACACCAGGGGTCGCCAATACGTCGCTCATGAGCTATCAGAAACTCGCAGCCACTTTAGAAGTAGCTCGCCAAAGGGTTCATGAACTGTACATAAATTTGAAAACTTGGGTCACTTGGTAAACTTACTTTAGATTTATATCCAATTAACCCTCTGGAATCCGAGGGTATTTTTTAGACAGTTCACTCGCCTGGCATAAATGTTTTATTATTGCTGTTAACAGCTCTCCCTGCATCCCACAATCAAGTTTTATGTCTCTTTTTTTTCAGGACAACCTGTGCTTTCAGAATATATATGTTTTTGTTGTGTTTTATAAGTGTAATAAAGGTTTACAATCAAAAATAGGCAAGGAAAAAATAAAGCGAAAAATAATTTTCCACACATTTATTCAAAACATGCAGCAAACTATAATAAACTGTTTTGACACTTAAAGGTATAAAAGGTAATTTACACTATAAAGGTAATTTGTGGTCTTATGTGAAAGACTGCACAACAAAAAGGTTCAAACAATAAACACAAATGCACATTTTGAACAATATATACAAAATGGTCTATGCGTTTTGTTGTCCATTGATATGGTAAATAGTGCTTTACACAGAGAAAGCAACAGTTATCCAGTAACATTTACATGCAAACTAGTGGAGCAATCCTGATAGTTACACACTCTTTGTTGAGCACGTGAGATTGTCATCAGAGGCTCTCCGTCTGCTCTGTGTGCTTCACTGAGCACTGTGTGTAATGTCGCAGGGCGCACTGAGTACCGTATTTTCCGGACTATAAGTCGCACCGGAGTATAAGTCGCACCAGCCACTTTATCCATTATAAAGAAAAACAAACCATAAATAAGCCGCACCGGAGTATAAGTCGCACCAGCCACTTTATCCATTATAAAGAAAAATAAACCATAAATAAGGTCCACTGGACTATAAGTCCCATGGACATACAGGTATGTTAACATGAAAAGTTCAGATGATAATATTGTGACGGCTACCGTTTTCGGATGCATATTTCACCAGTCGCAACTTGTAATCTGCAGAGTATGATTTTCTTTTTGGTGGCATTTTTTCGGGCCTTCTCCGTTGTCTTGTTATGTTATCAGTAACGTTAAAATTTTTATTTTTCTATGGTAGTCAGAAGTCGCAGGAACAGTCACACAAGACTCGAGTGCCCTCTCATGAGTTGCATTTTACCTACGGATATGTTTGTATTTTGCGGACCACATTGCGAGCCGAACCATGCAGCGCCTACCTGCGCAGCTCATGACCTCCCAGCGGTGTCGATCCAGCTCCTTCCAAGTGGAGACGCTAATCCTCCGCCGTCGCTCAGTGCTCCCATGCAGCTCTCAGCGTCAACTCTGCTCACACTGATATCCAAGGGTTGAAGCTGTCTTGTTAGCCGTCCCGGAATAAACACCATGTTCGTCTGCTTCAAACGCTTTTCACAATCATCGACGCCAGCTCCTTCCAAGTGCACACGCTAATCCTCCGCCGTCGCTCACCCAATGCTCCCACGCAGCTCTCAGCGTCAACTTAAACACTCTGTTCTGTTCGCCATGCCGGAATAACAGCAAGCACCGTGTTCGTCAGCTTCACACGCTGTGGGTGAGGTGAGGAATACGCATCCAAAGTTCTGTTCTCTGATTGGTTATCGCGACCAGCGTGAACTATAGGACGGCCGTCATACTACAGTGCCCATGATGCATTGCATTTCCTTTTCCGGTGGCCATTTTAAAACATAGATCGACTCTGTCACGTAAAATTGTTTTGTTACAGTAAATTAATTGAGATTCTACCGGTATATTTTTCATTTATAAGTCGCACCGGAGTATAGGTCGCACCCCCGGCCAAAACATGTAAAAAAGTGCGACTTATAGTCCGGAAAATATGGTATGTACTCATTGGAGCACCCAGGGGGCTATTCAAATGGGCTAACTAGTAACATAACACATCACTCCTGAAAACGATCTTTGACTTTTCACGTGAGGTAAATCTGCCCTACGATTGGATTTTGGAAAACCATGTGACGGTGAACCAATTCCGATTGGACACTCACATTGCGCACGTCATCACACAGCTTCTATGAGGAGTACAAAGATGGCCGATGGCTGGCTCGAAATTCCGCGGAGTTAACTTTTCAGCAAAAAATTAAAAAAAGTAAGTTTCTATCTCATATCATTCAAAAGTTATTTATAATTTAGTAAAGCTTGGTCTTAGCTGTCGTATACAACGCGTCAGCCCCAGAGGGTTAAATTCACACGTGTCCTGTGATCCTTCTTGCACAAAATGTTTATCTGCCAATTAGCTGTCAATCAAACAGTTGCGCTGCTGTCAATGAATCAGAGTCAGATGACGTTTGTCACTGGTGAGTGAACAATGCTGGCGGACTCGTGCTTCATGTCCCTCTCTTGCCTGACGAGGCAAGTTAATTTTCACTCGCATTTAGTAAGAAATCTGCTTAAAAAGCAACATATTTAGTACTCAAAGAAGCATTTTTCTGATTCAAGGTTCACGCTGGTTCTGAAGTGAAATTGATAAGGCTAGATGCAATCTATAATACGTACCACGTTTCCCAGGACATGCAGCTCAGAGCTGGGGGAGGAAGTACGCATCATCTCTCTGTGTGTCTCACAGCCAGTGGTGACGTGAGTTTTATAAACATATTTACGCTTTTATTTTCTTTTAAAGTCTGGCTGCATAAATATAGGACAAAACATAAACTCACTTTTTTCCCCCCATATACACCTAAAGTCTGTTTTTGAGAACAACATGAGATACACACGGATAAAACCTTCTTATCTGTCAATTAGATAGCACTTTTCACAAAAGTAAAAAAAAGTTTATCCATGTGTGGGTTTTTTTCCCCTGCTCACAGACAGTGACCGTTTGTGACATGGGCGTAGACAGTGGGATGAAGGGAGGGAACAGCCACCACCCCCTGAGAGAGTAAAGATCCACTTTTGAATACATTTTTAAGACATTTTGCATGTATTATTATTACTGCTACCACTAATAACAATATATTTTAACAACTAAAACAGTCAGGCAGTATTACACTGACTGTCCAAGTTTTTACATCTACAATTTTGTGCTTAGTGGAACTGAGGAACTACATTAAAAAAAATTGGTTTACTTAACTTTGGAAAAAATAAACAGAAAGGAGTAGCTTTTTATGTGAGACACTAGAAAAAAAATGCTTATATAAATGCAAAATGCACACGGGAGTGAATTAAATATGTTTGTGATGTTTTAATGTAAAATTTAAGATATGGACACCAACAATTTTTAAATGTTCAGAAAAAACAAGCATGGTGAACCTGTTTGGGTTAAAATAAGGTACAAAAATAAATGTTGCACAACATAAGTAGCTCTCGCCAATTTTCATTTTGAAAAAGTAGCTCACAGAGGAAAAAAAGGTTGGAGACCCCTGATCTACACAATCAATATAATGATGCAAATGACTGGGTACAACTTGAATTATTCAACAGACAGACCAAACACGGGTTGGCCCCATATTTAACACCTTTTATGTTGGGCTACCATTCTTTTAATTTAGTCCATGTCCACGTATCCTGCAATCTTGATTTTACAGCTATTGTAGATTTTAGAGCTATTACATTTGAAACCGTGTCACTGTACCACATTTTACAGACTACAAGTCAAGGTTATTTATCTTTTTTTTTTTAGCGAGTTATATGTATATAAAAAATAAATGAAAAAAATGGGTGTAAAAGTACACAAAAATCACACTTTGGTATCTTTTCAGTACGGTGGAAACAAGAAACACAACATTAAAGATATTTAGCCTATGTTCTTTAGCCATGTGTGAGTGAGTGAGTGAATGCAGTCCATTTATTCAGGGTTGTAGTGACCTCAACCTTTGATCCTGACTCCAAAAATCAATCGGGATATTGGAATGTACGAGGTCTGATAGAAAAGTATCCGACCTTTTTATTTTTTCAAAAACCTGATGGATTTGAATCACGTGTGCTTGCATGAGCCAACCTTGAACCTTCGTGCGCATGCGTGAATTTTTTCACGCCTGTCGATTGTGTCATTTGCTTGTAAGCAGCCTTTGTGTGAGGATGGGTGTAGTCTCTTGTCATTTTTTCTTTGCAAGGAAATGGCGTAACGACTGGAGCAGCACGACAACATCAAATTTTGCCAGAAACTGGGCGACAGCCAGGTGGAAACCATTCAGAAGATTCAGACGGCTTTCGGTGGCTTTTCAGTCGTGTGACTACCAGAGAAATTGTGGAAGAGGTGAGCATGTCACAACATGTCCTGTGAGACACGGTGGCGCCTTTGCTGTGCCATCAGCTTTGTGCCAAAGCCATCGGCATTAATTTCACTGCAACTCTTTTCATGGCAAAATGTTCTGTCACAGTGGAATGTGTCGAAAAAGTGCTGATGTCCACCTCTTCCACAATTTCTCGGATAGTCACACGATGGTCCCGCATCACCACAGCGTTCACTTTGGAAATGATCTGGTCATTTCAGCATGTTGATGGCCGACTGGAGCGCGGCTCACTCTCCACCGTTGTGTGGTCGTCTTTAAACCGGTTGTACCGCTCTTTAATCTGTGTGATGCCCGTAGAATCATCACCGAAAGCCGTCTGAATAATCGGAATGGTTTCCACCTGGCTGTCACCCAGTTTCTGGCAAAATTTGATGCAGTCGCACTGCTCCAGTCGTTCCGCCATTTCCTTGCAAAGAAAAAACGACGAGAGACTACACCCATCCTCACACAAAGGCTGCTTACAAGCAAATGACGCAATCAACAGGCGTGAAAAAATTCACGCATGCGCACAAAGGTTCAAGGTTGGCTCATGCAAGCACACGTGATTCAAATCCATCAGGTTTTTGAAAAAAATAAAAAGGTCGGATACTTTTCTAACAGACCTCGTATATGCATTACCTGTGAGGTGGACATGCGGGATGTGTCCTGACGTCCTGTCAGATCTGACGAGGAGATGTTGACTGGTGCACCACGATGCAGACGCATGCTTACCTTCCTCTCCTTCTCCATACCTAAGCGTGAAAAGGGTAAAGGAAATATTAGGATGAGTGTTGAGGTTTACAGTGTTGCAGCCTTTTCTCTCAGAACAATTAAACACACCTCAAACATATGGCCAACATTTGGTTCTAGGTCTAATCTCATCAACAACTACACAACACAACTCACAGCATGTGACTAGTAGAGCTTTATAAAAGCATATGATATGATGGAATGTGCCATGATAGAATTATACCATTCTTAACTGCTGGTCCTTCAGTAAATAATAGCTTCTCTTACAACTGGTATATTAATTTCAACTGTTATCACACATTACTGAGGTAGACTTGTTGAAATCCAGTATGAATATCAAAGAATAGATAAAGAGCTTTGTGTGGTAAGTAAATGTTATCTTGATCAGTTTTTCTCATGCATGAACATAGCAATTTTTAGTTTCATATTCTAATTAAACATCAAATCAATGCTTATAAAGAACAAAAAAATGTAGCCTTCAAAGTAAGTATGCAAATGACAGAATCAATCCAAGTTTTATTGTTTCAGTTCCATTAACACCATTTGCAAACATTTTGAAACACTTTTTCCCACAACACTGTTGCATACAGCAATTGATTATTTGTGTCAAGTGATCATGTGATATATTGAGGAGAGTCGTGACACGTGTCACAATAATTTTCAAAGTCTAATCACTAATGCTATCAAAAGCAGACAGACTAGGATTAAGATCTAACAAATTTATTCTCCTAGTAAAAATAAAAAGCTCATAATTGCTGCTTTTTCAGAGGAAAGTGGTGTTAAAACACTTACAAATCTGAACAGACACCGAAATGTATTGAACATAAGAGCTCACAATGATCAACATGACAATTCAGCATCATGTGTGCGTCTGTCTGTCACTTTCTGTTGTCTGAGGTGGAGCAAGGGCAAAACCAGGGCAGGACAAATGAACTCGGAACACCAACAAGTAGGCTAATCTTGGGTCTGGTGTTTATTACGTCATATTTTGGGGGGCTTAGTGGTTTTTCTAAGATGTGGGCATTCAAAATTATGACCACGTTTATTTCCTCAGTACTCATAGATGAATGACCTCATGCCATCCTCGCATCCAAAATTCCAACAATAACTTCACTCAACACAATTATCCTCCTCCACAACATGAAACCTATGAAAAGCATGTCACACTCTTCAACATGATGTTGGGGGAGGTGATGGTCTAGTGGTTAAGGCATTGGGCTTGACACCAGAAGATCCTCGGTTCAAATCCCAGCCTGACTGGAAAATCACTAAGGGCAAGGTCTTTAATCCCCTATTGCTCCTGGTGTGTAGTTAGCACCTTGTATGGCAGCACCCTCACATCGGGGTGAATGTGAGTATTATTTGTAAAGCGCTTTAAGCGTCCGATGCAGATGGAAGAGTGCTATACGAGGTCTGTCCAAAAAGTATCGGACCTTTTTATTTTTTGCAAAAACCATATGGATTTGAATGACGTGTGATTGCATCAGCCAAGCCTGAACCTTCGTGCGCATGCACAATCAGACCAGGAGTGACATGTTTAGCTGCATGTTCTCCTTGAATTGCTGGCTGTCTGAGTGGTGTCCAAAAAATGAGGTGGGCTTCATAGATAATTGGCAAAGCTTCTGGGGAAAACCTGGTCTTGTTAGGAGAGACGGCATCCATCCTACTTTGGATGGAGCAGCTCTCATTTCTAGAAATCTGGCCAATTTTCTTAAATCCTCCAAACCGTGACTATCCAGGGTTGGGACCAGGAAGCAGAGTTGTAGTCTTACACACCTCTCTGCAGCTTCTCTCCCCCTGCCATCCCCTCATTACCCCATCCCCGTAGAGACGGTGCCTGCTCCCAGACTACCAATAACCAGCAAAAATCTATTTAAGCATAAAAATTCAAAAAGAAAAAATAATATAGCACCTTCAACTGCACCACAGACTAAAACAGTTAAATGTGGTCTATTAAACATTAGGTCTCTCTCTTCTAAGTCCCTGTTGGTAAATGATATAATAATTGATCAACATATTGATTTATTCTGCCTTACAGAAACCTGGTTACAGCAGGATGAATATGTTAAACACCCCCGAGTCACACTAACTGTCAGAATGCTCGTAGCACGGGCCGGGGCGGAGGATTAGCAGCAATCTTCCATTCCAGCTTATTAATTAATCAAAAACCCAGACAGAGCTTTAATTCATTTGAAAGCTTGACTCTTAGTCTTGTCCATCCAAATTGGAAGTCCCAAAAACCAGTTTTATTTGTTATTATCTATCGTCCACCTGGTCGTTACTGTGAGTTTCTCTGTGAATTTTCAGACCTTTTGTCTGACTTAGTGCTTAGCTCAGATAAGATAATTATAGTGGACGATTTTAACATCCACACAGATGCCGAGAATGACAGCCTCAACACTGCATTTAATCTATTATTAGACTCTATTGGCTTTGCTCAAAAAGTAAATGAGTCCACCCACCACTTTAATCATATCTTAGATCTTGTTCTGACTTATGGTATGGAAATAGAAGACTTAACAGTATTCCCTGAAAACTCCCTTCTGTCTGATCATTTCTTAATAACACTTACATTTACTCTGATGGACTACCCAGCAGTGGGGAATAAGTTTCATTACACTAGAAGTCTTTCAGAAAGCACTGTAACTAGGTTTAAGGATATGATTCCTTCTTTATGTTCTCTAATGCCATATACCAACACAGTGCAGAGTAGCTACCTAAACTCTGTAAGTGAGATAGAGTATCTCGTCAATAGTTTTACATCCTCATTGAAGACAACTTTGGATGCTGTAGCTCCTCTGAAAAAGAGAGCTTTAAATCAGAAGTGCCTGACTCCGTGGTATAACTCACAAACTCGTAGCTTAATGCAGATAACCCGTAAGTTGGAGAGGAAATGGCGTCTCACTAATTTAGAAGATCTTCACTTAGCCTGGAAAAAGAGTCTGTTGCTCTATAAAAAAGCCCTCTGTAAAGCTAGGACATCTTTCTACTCATCACTAATTGAAGAAAATAAGAACAACCCCAGGTTTCTTTTCAGCACTGTAGCCAGGCTGACAAAGAGTCAGAGCTCTATTGAGCTGAGTATTCCATTAACTTTAACTAGTAATGACTTCATGACTTTCTTTGCTAACAAAATTTTAACTATTAGAGAAAAAATTACTCATAACCATCCCAAAGACGTATCGTTATCTTTGGCTGCTTTCAGTGATGCCGGTATTTGGTTAGACTCTTTCTCTCCGATTGTTCTGTCTGAGTTATTTTCATTAGTTACTTCATCCAAACCATCAACATGTTTATTAGACCCCATTCCTACCAGGCTGCTCAAGGAAGCCCTACCATTATTTAATGCTTCGATCTTAAATATGATCAATCTATCTTTGTTAGTTGGCTATGTACCACAGGCTTTTAAGGTGGCAGTAATTAAACCATTACTTAAAAAGCCATCACTTGACCCAGCTATCTTAGCTAATTATAGGCCAATCTCCAACCTTCCTTTTCTCTCAAAAATTCTTGAAAGGGTAGTTGTAAAACAGCTAACTGATCATCTGCAGAGGAATGGTCTATTTGAAGAGTTTCAGTCAGGTTTTAGAATTCATCATAGTACAGAAACAGCATTAGTGAAGGTTACAAATGATCTTCTTATGGCCTCGGACAGTGGACTCATCTCTGTGCTTGTTCTGTTAGACCTCAGTGCTGCTTTTGATACTGTTGACCATAAAATTTTATTACAGAGATTAGAGCATGCCATAGGTATTAAAGGCACTGCGCTGCGGTGGTTTGAATCATATTTGTCTAATAGATTACAATTTGTTCATGTAAATGGGGAATCTTCTTCACAGACTAAAGTTAATTATGGAGTTCCACAAGGTTCTGTGCTAGGACCAATTTTATTCACTTTATACATGCTTCCCTTAGGCAGTATTATTAGACGGTATTGCTTAAATTTTCATTGTTACGCAGATGATACCCAGCTTTATCTATCCATGAAGCCAGAGGACACACACCAATTAGCTAAACTGCAGGATTGTCTTACAGACATAAAGACATGGATGACCTCTAATTTCCTGCTTTTAAACTCAGATAAAACTGAAGTTATTCTACTTGGCCCCACAAATCTTAGAAACATGGTGTCTAACCAGATCCTTACTCTGGATGGCATTACCCTGAGCTCTAGCAATACTGTGAGAAATCTTGGAGTCATTTTTGATCAGGATATGTCATTCAAAGCGCATATTAAACAAATATGTAGGACTGCTTTTTTGCATTTACGCAATATCTCTAAAATCAGAAAGGTCTTGTCTCAGAGTGATGCTGAAAAACTAATTCATGCATTTATTTCCTCTAGGCTGGACTACTGTAATTCATTATTATCAGGTTGTCCTAAAAGTTCCCTAAAAAGCCTTCAGTTAATTCAAAATGCTGCAGCTAGAGTACTGACGGGGACTAGAAGGAGAGAGCATATCTCACCCATATTGGCCTCTCTTCACTGGCTTCCTGTTAATTCTAGAATAGAATTTAAAATTCTTCTTCTTACTTATAAGGTTTTGAATAATCAGGTCCCATCTTATCTTAGGGACCTCGTAGTACCATATCATCCCAATAGAGCGCTTCGCTCTCAGACTGCAGGCTTACTTGTAGTTCCTAGGGTTTGTAAGAGTAGAATGGGAGGCAGAGCCTTCAGCTTTCAGGCTCCTCTCCTGTGGAACCAGCTCCCAATTCAGATCAGGGAGACAGACACCCTCTCTACTTTTAAGATTAGGCTTAAAACTTTCCTTTTTGCAAACGCTTATAGTTAGGGCTGGATCAGGTGACCCTGAACCATCCCTTAGTTATGCTGCTATAGACGTAGACTGCTGGGGGGTTCCCATGATGCATTGTTTCTTTCTCTTTTTGCTCTGTATGCACCACTCTGCATTTATTCATTAGTGATCGATCTCTGCTCCCCTCCACAGCATGTCTTTTTCCTGGTTCTCTCCCTCAGCCCCAACCAGTCCCAGCAGAAGACTGCCCCTCCCTGAGCCTGGTTCTGCTGGAGGTTTCTTCCTGTTAAAAGGGAGTTTTTCCTTCCCACTGTAGCCAAGTGCTTGCTCACAGGGGGTCGTTTTGACCGTTGGGGTTTTACATAATTATTGTATGGCCTTGCCTTACAATATAAAGCACCTTGGGGCAACTGTTTGTTGTGATTTGGCGCTATATAAAAAAATTGATTGATTGATGCGTGAGTTTTTTCACGCCTGTCGGTTGTGTCATTCACCTGTGAGCAGGCTTTGTGTGAGCAGTGGTCCACCCCTCTCGTCTGATTTTTATTGCGAATAAATGTCTGAACAATTTGGAGCTTTGCTGCATCAAATTTTTCCAGAAACTGTGAGAGACCTCCAGCTGGACACCATTCGGAATATTTAGATGGCTTTCAGTGACGATTTTATGGGGCCGCATGGCGCAAAGCAACGCCGTGATGAAGCCTCACAGGACATGTTAGGGCATGTCCAGCTCATGCACAATTTCTCGGATACTCACACGACTGAAAAGCAACCGGAAGCCGTCTGAGCCATCTGAAAGCCGTCCTGTGAGACCAACACGGAGGTGGTTTTGTCCCGCGCCATGAGCGGCATGGTGGCGCAATCCTCCGCTTCTCTTTCCATGAAAAAAAACTCCTGTAACAGTAGAATGTGCCGAAAAAGTGCTGATGTCCACGACTTCTGCCTTTTTTGTGAAAGTTAGACGACGTCCCGGATCAACAAAGCCTTCACGTTGGAAATCATCTGGTTGTTTGAGTGGGGTTTGAGCCTGTCCATCTGTGCTCGGAGCGCGCCGCGCTCTCAGACGCTGTGGGCGGTCTTTAAACCGGCTGGAGCACTCCTTAATCTGTGTAATTCCCATAAAATCGTCGCTGAAAGCCATCTAAATTTTCCGAATGGTGTCCACCTGGAGGTCTCTCACAGTTTCTGGAAAAATTTGATGCAGCAAAGCTCCAAATCGTTCAGACATTTATTCGCAATAAAAATCCGACGAGAGGGGTGGACCACTGCTCACTCAAAGCCTGCTCACAGGCGAATGACGCAACCGACAGGCGTGAAAAAACGTACACATGCGCACGAAGGTTCAAGCTTGGCTGATGCAATCACACGTGATTCAAATCCATATGGTTTTTTCAAAAAATAAAAAGGTACGATACTTTTTGGACAGACCTCGTATAAATGCAGTCCATTTACCATGTTAACAGAGACATTTAAGTTTTGGAAAAGTGTCGCAAACATGCAGGAACTGCCATTTTGTGCATGAGCAAAAACAACTGTGTCACTGCAATCATACATACTTGGGTGCATTTGGCAAAAATCAGTTACACTCGTATATAAAGCGTAACATCGTATGCAATGCAAATTTTACCTGCTATTAAAAAACATCTTACAAAAGGCCAACAGTTGTAGATTTTTTTTTTTAATATATCACTGCATGCTCACCGGTGTGTGAGGCAGGGTTGAGCGGTGAGGGGGCAGCAACATCCTGAGCAGCCCTAGCTCTTCCTGAGGCTGAGGCCATACCCCGTGCCCCAGGGTTTCTGCTGTGCCTTAGCCGTTCCTCCCTCTCCCGGCGCTCCCTCTCTGCATCTTCAACTGCTCTGTTGGCACCCTGTGTATGACAAACAAATGTGAAAGCATTGTTTCAATGATTGAAAATAAATGTTTAACAGTTTAAATTTTTTTGAGTGCTGTGATAAAGGGTCACTTCCATTGAAGCAGATCTTCATCTTTGGGATCTCTGAATATATAAAATTGAGTAGACTGGTGTATTGTTACTTTTTGTTTTTGGCTCTATCTGCAACGTCTTTTCAATAAGTCGTGTGGAGTACAATATGGCACCGTCTTTCCTACATCAGTGGGAACACAACTATTTACAGCGGTGTTTTGTCTAACAAAAAAAAAAAGAAAAAAGTGAATACCCTCATTTTTTTCATAGTACTTACAAACTTGAGCATGTTCCAGTCGAATACATAGTCATAAGAGAAACCCTGTCTGTGGAAGAGATTTCTGAAGAGCTGGCGAAGGTAGGAGTAGTCAGGCTTGTCATCAAACCGCAGTGAGCGGCAGAAGTTCAAGTATGTGGCAAACTCCGCTATGGAGATAAAGAGAAGAATGCTTAAAAACAAACAAACAAAACAAAAAAACTGATACAGGGAAGACACGCAAGACCCAGGGAAAAGTTGACAACATAATTTTCAGTCAAAAACAATTTGAATGTTAAAATTGAACAGGCTGTTTGTCCGTCCATTATCTTTGTCTCAGATGTTTCTGTGAAGGCTCTCAGTTGTCCAGGTGGTTTCCATAGTAGAGAAGCTTGAGAGAATCTTCGACTGGACTGGGTTGCTTGACGCCAGGACGTTTCGCTTCTAATCTGCTCCCCTCCACAGCATGTCTTTTTCTTGGTTCTCTCCCTCAGCCCCAACCAGTCCCAGCAGAAGACTGCCCCTCCCTGAGCCTGGTTCTGCTGGAGGTTTCTTCCTGTTAAAAGGGAGTTTTTCCTTCCCACTGTCGCCAAGTGCTTGCTCACAGGGGGCGTTTTGACCGTTGGGGTTTTTACGTAATTATTGTATGGCCTTGCCTTACAATATAAAGCGCCTTGGGGCAACTGTTTGTTGTGATTTGGCGCTATATAAATAAAATTGATGATGAAATTGATGATAATCGCAGAAGCTTCCTCAGCTAACTCTTGTTACAAGAGTCAAGACAGAAGTCAGACTACCAGAGCAAGAATTTTAGCTGAGGAAGCTTCTGTGATTAGAAATGAAACTTCCTCGCGTCAAGCAACCCAGTCCAGTCGAAGATTCAAGCATCTCTACTTTGTCTCAGATTTTACAAAATAAATTCTAATCCAATTACATTTGTTCCGCAAATCTGATTGGTTAATCGTGTGAGATTTCAGACCATAAAATATCAAATAGACTTTAGCAAAATATCTGACTCCGTGCCCTGACAGCGTTGTTGCACAGGTGTCAACAATGGCGCTGGCAGCTGAGAGCGACAGAAACTAGTACGATGCCGAAATGTGTGGATTTAACTGGATTGATTGATGGATTTAACTCAATGCAGCTGACAAGATGGAGAAATCTGTGGGTCTGCTCACAGAATTTCCAGTTTGGCATGAAGACGCTGCGGTAAGCTTTGACAAGTCGACCACACCCTTTCACAACGATTCGCCGACCAAATTATTTACAAAAAAATAAACTGTGTAAATGATGGAATTGGATTAGAATGGGAATAACCCTGTTGTGTCTGATGATTTGCGGACATTCATGCTGGATTATGGTCGCAAATATCCAGTGTAAAACTCTTTTTACTGGCTCCGCCAACATGTCACCGGTAAAACTCAATTTGTGACCGTAAAATCCAGCATGAACATCCACAAATCATCAGATAGAACAGGGTTATTCCCTAATTTAACCCAATACACACAACAAACTGAGACTACAATATGAATCCTACAAAATTATGCAGAAACATACATGGATAGCCTTTGCATAGGATCTCGATGGGAGTTGACATTTTCTTTTCACTGATGCGTTCATATTTCTGCCTCTTGGTGGCAGCTTTGAGGCCTTGCCACGGCAAAGAACCCAGGTTGAAGTACATTAGGACATAACCCAGTGATTCCAAGTCATCCCGTCTAGACTGTTCTGTAAGTCCACAGATAAAAGACAAAACTGGCATCAGAATTTTAATGACCAATATTGTTTTGTTATTGACAAGACGGCACATAACTGAGGCTCACAATAATTTAGCCCACTTAAGTACACATGAAACCAAAATGATGAATCTCAGCAGTCTTACTGTCACCCTTTTATATTTTTAATAGAATGAGTGTATGTTTAATACAGCTGTGACATGTATTCATGAATATTCTTTTCAAATTCTGTAAATGTACCATTCCTTACAACAACCTGCATTTCCCCCCTACATTTTGATCAAACCCCTGCAGCGTCCTAAAGCCTGTTACACAGAGAGTCTGCTATAAACAAACAAGCACTTGCTGATCTTGTCTCCAAATAATGACTAAGCCACTTTTTACCTATATTTTAATTTCACTGAAGGGCATGAAAAAATCGTTTTAGCTGTCAAAGAGTAGGCAAATCCATACTTGTGTCCTTTGCTCACTTTTCTCAGCTGGTACTTGAAGTTACATCATTAAAATGCAGCAATCCTTCTGGATGGGCCATTACACCCTCATAACATTTCTGACTGCATGCTTTAACTTCTTCAAGACTCAGTGATGCATGCAAGTTTAATTCTTACTATTAACATGTAGAGATATATTTTTTAAATTTATCCACACTCAACCAATATATAAAACCTACTTTTTAAAAACCAGAGAACATGACAAAGATATTGAGAGATTCATCAAGAAGTAGACCCAGACTGATATGGTGAGAGAGTACTGCAAGAGGAGTGCTGAATGAAAATATTGGCTGACAATACTAATTTTACCAAGTGCTCTGATTACTGAAAATAAATTTAAAAATCAACTATTGCACAGCAGGGAGGTAGAGTGTGTGATTACAGCACAGCCTGCAGATACCTGGTGACCACACTGCTCTCTCACTCTGAATGTACCAACAAGAAGAATTCTCACCAATGCCCAGATGGGTATTTATGGAGGCGTAGCGTGCAGTTCCAGTCAAGTTCTTGTTCTCACGGTAGGGGATGTGCTGATGTGTACGAGCATCACGGTATTTCTTGGCCAAGCCAAAGTCAATGATGTAGACCAAGTTGCCCTTCTTGCCCAGACCCATCAGGAAGTTGTCTGGCTTCACATCTCTGTGGATGAAGTTCTTTGAGTGGATGTATTCAATGCGACTGATCTAAAGAAGTGAGACAAAGGGAGCAAAATAGTTAAGAATCATGTGTCCAAGTAAACTCCCAAGTCCTAGACAACAGTGTGTTAGGAAACACCAAAACACTGAGATTTAAATTTAATTTGCAAGAACAAATGCAGATGTTTAGTCACTTTTGTCTCTCTGGGTCATACCATCTGGTCAGCTAGCAGCAGAACTGTCTTGAGGCTAAATTTTCGTGAGCAGAAATTAAACAGATCCTCCAGACTGGGTCCCAGCAGCTCCATCACCATCACATTGTAGTCACCCTCTGCCCCACACCACTTTATTGTTGGAATACCCACTGTGAAATGACAGAGTGGAAAGGGCAGGAAAAATTTAATGGATACCACTGTGATGGAAGGTGTATTTAAAATATGTCAAGGGAATCTAGTTAGCAGGCTTCTTTCATTTTACTGACAGTGAGACCCTGAGCCAACCAAACTGGAACACCCCCCCCACCCAACTACACTTCAATATCCTGTCCATGAATATCACAAACAGGATTGGTGACAAGGCACAGCCCTGTCGGAGGACAATCCCCATCGGAAATGAGTCCAACTACTGCCAAGAATCCAAACACAGCTCTTGCTTTGTGAGTACAGAAATTGGATGGCTGTGAGAAGGGACCCCCTCATTCCATACTCCTGCAGCACCTCCCACAGCATCTCCCAGGGTACCTGATCATATGCCTTATCCAAGTCCACAAACACATGTAGACTGGATGGGCATACTCACAGGATCCTTGTGAGAGTAAAGAGCTGGTCGGCTGTTCCACAGCCAAGACGGAACCTGCATTGTTCATCTTCAATCAGAGGTTTGACTATTAGCTGAACCCTCCTTTCCAGCACCCTGTGTACCAGCATACACTGTGGAAACATGGCATGTGTGGAAGTGAACTCGCATCTATTGGCTGTACACATACACAGAAAACTTTAAACTAGTAACAAATATAGTTTCATACAGATTCTTTTCAAAGTGAAAAAAGTCACATTACATACAGCTTAACAGATTTGAAGGAAATACTTGCTGAAAGTGATGTCAAACTGGACTGCTCACTTAAAAATAAACCTTTTCAAGTGCAATGCAAAGACATTTACGAGTAGGGCAGTCACAATTATTACAATATTCGCCAATCGCAATTATTTTTCATATTCGCGAATATTTTTCATAATCGCGATTACCGTGAATTATTTATTTTATCAACAAAGTTGCATAAACGACTCGGAATCTGACGTCATCGTGCAGCAGCAGCCGCACGCTGCCTCACTCACTCTGTTTTCCTCTCGTCTTGGTCGAATGGTTAGCGAGGCTCGGATAATAACATGGAGCGTGAGGAGGTTCTGGTTCCAAAGCCACGCACCGCTGTGGATGCATTTCGGTTTTGTAGGGCTGGCTCGACTAGTCACGACTACGTCGACGATTGAAATCGTTAACAACTAATTTAGTAGTCGATGAGTCATTTATTTTATTTAAGTCTTTGATTTTTCTCTCAATTCATAGTTTTAGGCAGCCATCCTGCCGTCTTTTGGATGTTCAAATTTTGAATAAGACGGCCGATTAAAACAACAGCCGTCTTGTTCAAAGCCTTTTAAAATGCACAGTTTACCGAAGGAGCGCTGTGTGTGTGTGTGTGTGTGTGCATGCGTGCGCGCGCGGGGTCAACTCACTGCAGAGTGAGGGAGCGAGATTCCTGAACGGAGGCACGAGACGTTACGTTCTGCTGTGAACCATCACGTGACACAGTGAGCGCGGAGCAGAGAGAGAAGATTTTAACCCGAGTGAACATATATATAAAAAACAAAACCAAACCGTGGAGCTGCCTTTACTCTCTGTACTTTCTCTACCGGTGTGGTTCTGACGGCACCGTCCTGTTCACACCATGTGCGCGTCGTATACTGAATTTATGAGATCATGAGATGAAATAAACGGTCAAATATCCTTAAAAACATCCTTAAAAATTAGAATATATAAATGAACTGAGCAAAAATTACAGAAAAGCTGTGCAGTGATGTTCAGAGGCACAGATCACAAAAAGCTGAACTTTAACAACTGTTATTTTCCAAAGGTATGTATTTGTATTTTATTTTAACTATTAGAGAAAAAATTACTCAACCATCCCAAAGACATATCGTTATCTTTGGCTGCTTTCAGTGATGCCGGCATTTGGTTAGACTCTTTCTCTCCGATTGTTCTGTCTGAGTTATTTTCATTAGTTACTTCCTCCAAACCATCAACATGTCTATTAGACCCCATTCCTACCAGGCTGCTCAAGGAAGCCCTACCATTAATTAATGCTTCGATCTTAAATATGATCAATCTATCTTTATTAGTTGGCTATGTACCACAGGCTTTTAAGGTGGCAGTAATTAAACCATTACTTAAAAAGCCATCACTTGACCCAGCTATCTTAGCTAATTATAGGCTAATCTCCAACCTTCCTTTTCTCTCAAAAATTCTTGAAAGGGTAGTTGTAAAACAGCTAACTGATCATCTGCAGAGGAATGGTCTATTTGAAGAGTTTCAGTCAGGTTTTAGAATTCATCATAGTACAGAAACAGCATTAGTGAAGGTTACAAATGATCTTCTTTTGGCCTCAGACAGTGGACTCATCTCTGTGCTTGTCCTGTTAGACCTCAGTGCTGCTTTTGATACTGTTGACCAAAATTTTATTACAGAGATTACAGCATGCCATAGGTATTAAAGGCACTGCGCTGCGGTGGTTTGAATCATATTTATCTAATAGATTACAATTTGTTCATGTAAATGGGGAATCTTCTTCACAGACTAAGGTTAATTATGGAGTTCCACAAGGTTCTGTGCTAGAACCAATTTTATTCACTTTATACATGCTTCCCTTAGGCAGTATTATTAGACAGCATTGCTTAAATTCTCATTGTTACGCAGATGATATCCAGCTTTATCTATCCATGAAGCCAGAGGACACACACCAATTAGCTAAACTGCAGGATTGTCTTACAGACATAAAGACATGGATGACCTCTAATTTCCTGCTTTTACACTCAGATAAAACTGAAGTTATTGTACTTGGCCCCACAAATCTTAGAAACATGGTGCCTAACCAGATCCTTACTCTGGATGGCATTACCCTGACCTCTAGTAACACTGTGAGAAATCTTGGAGTCATTTTTGATCAGGATATGTCCTTCAATGCGCATATTAAGCAAATATGTAGGACTGCTTTTTTTGCATTTGCGCAATATCTCTAAAATTAGAAAGGTCTTGTCTCAGAGTGATGCTGAAAAACTAATTCATGCATTTATTTCCTCTAGGCTGGACTATTGTAATTCATTATTATCAGGTTGTCCTAAAAGTTCCCTGAAAAGCCTTCAGTTAATTCAAAATGCTGCAGCTAGAGTACTGATGGGGACTAGAAGAAGAGAGCATATCTCACCCATATTGGCCTCTCTTCATTGGCTTCCTGTTAATTCTAGAATAGAATTTAAAATTCTTCTTCTTACTTATAAGGTTTTGAATAATCAGGTCCCATCTTATCTTAGGGAGCTCATAGTACCATATCACCCCAATAGAGCGCTTCGCTCTCAGACTGCAGGCTTACTTGTAGTTCCTAGGGTTTTTAAGAGTAGAATGGGAGGCAGAGCCTTCAGCTTTCAGGCTCCTCTCCTGTGGAACCAGCTCCCAATTCAAATCAGGGAGACAGACACCCTCTCTACTTTTAAGATTAGGCTTAAAACTTTCCTTTTTGCTAAAGCTTATAGTTAGGGCTGGATCAGGTGACCCTGAACCATCCCTTAGTTATGCTGCCATGACTTAGACTGCTGGGGGGTTCCCATGATGCACTGAGTGTTTCTCTTTTTGCTCTGTATGCACCACTCTGCATTTAATCATTAGTGACTGATCTCTGCTCCCCTCCACAGCATGTCTTTTTCCTGGTTCTCTCCCTCAGCCCCAACCAGTCCCAGCAGAAGACTGCCCCTCCCTGAGCCTGGTTCTGCTGGAGGTTTCTTCCTGTTAAAAGGGAGTTTTTCCTTCCCACTGTCGCCAAGTGCTTGCTCACAGGGGGTCGTTTTGACCGTTGGGGTTTTTCCGTAATTATTGTATGGCTTTGCCTTACAATATAATGCGCTTTGGGGCAACTGTTTGTTGTGATTTGGAGCTATATAAATAAAATTGATTTGATTTGTTCAATCTTGAGCTTAATGTAGTGTTCAAGCACAAAACGTGACTGATGGGAAAAAAAGGATGACTTCATCACACTAAAATGAACTGGAGTCAGAATAAAAATACAAGCTGCTGATTTCTGTTATTTTTCAAAGTTATTAAGCTGTAGCTATATATTTTAATTATTTCAAAGTGAGTTGCCTCTTATTGTATTCTGATTTATTTACACAAAAAAATATGGGGAGACAAATCAGCCGGCATTGTTCTGTTCACTTTATAAGTTTTCTGCACGTGTCCAGGTATTTTTTCCTTCTTTATAAGAGTTTAGTGTTTGCATTTGCTCCACAAAGTTTTAAAACACAATAAAATGTTCACACTTTTCTTTATAGCAGTTCTGTAATTTCAGAAACAACCACAAATCAGAAAAAGTTGTGAATATATGTAAAATGAAGATAAAAATAAAAATGTTGCACTATTCCCAGTTTCTCCACTCAGAGAAGCCAAACGTTCTTCCAGAGTTGTGTAATCATACTACGATAGTAGAATATAAAGAAGGGAAAAAAAGAAAAAAAAAATAGACAATATAATCGTCAATCGCAATTATTTGCCTGACAATTAATCGTCTCCAGAAATTCCTAATCATGACAGCCCTATTTACGAGACACCTCAGCTGGACATTAACATTGGTTCTTTGGTCAACAGGGGCTGTGAAGTCTTTGATAAAAAAAAAAAAAAAAACCCAAACAAACAAACAAAAAAGCCTAATCAAAAGCCTTGGAAACTGACTAAATTAAAAGATGCAAGCCCATGTGGTGATCCCACCTACTGTCATTGACAGTACAACAGCAATTCTGACAAACTATGGAAAAAAAAATGTCCCCAGTGTGTCTGGAACTCTTGTATATGTTGGGGCAGTTGTTTGTCTTTTGGACACACCCATGTCCATATGGTGCAAAATACTCAGGATTTCACCAACCTCCCCATATAAACCCTGTACCAACCGAAGAAACTATGCAATAAAAATTAGCAATCATACTGCATGCACAACAAACCCATCTACCATACATACAATATCAAACATGAATGGATGTTTTTTTTGTGAGTGTGTGAACAAATGTGCTAAACAGGCATGCTATGTTTCAACTGAGTCACAGGTTTTTTTTAAAAAAAACTTTTTAAAATAACTTTTTGGGCAGAAAGGCAGAATCAGAAATGGGGACAGACACGCAGCAAAGGCTTTGCTCTGGTTGGAAAATGAACTAGGGGATGCTGCAAACCATAAACTGTGGCATGTGCTTAAGGATATACTGGTAGGCAGGCTGACAGTTTACTTCACAAACCATTTTAATTATTTAATTACCAAATATGCCTTATGGTTTTAAAATACAATTTATGAAATAGTCTTTAAAAGTGTATAATTTAACTTTTCTATGTGGTCTGAAACAAAAAAGCAAACAAATCATAGTATATTGTAATTTCAAGATGCAATACTTGTAGAACTGCATTTCTAAAATATTATGATACATATCAAATTGGGACCCTAGTATTGTGGTGTTTATCATATTGTGGGATAATCATATCATCCCAGCCCTACTAAGTGATGTTCAAGGTGAAAACATTAAGGTGAAAGAGATCAATAAAATCTCGTATTTGTTTGCAATGGACTGAAGCCAAACAAACACCACACACTTATTAATATCTACCTCAGTAAATGCTGTTTGTCAGAGATAAACATTTTATATGTAGTCAATGGTACACAATGTAAAAATAATGCTGAATTATAATTTTCAGTACCTTTAAATACTGCAGCTAAATACTGGCTCATAAGAACATCTTCACAGAGAAGATGTGTGACAGCGCACGACATGTACATAGTGTTCAAAACAGTATACAGTACCTCCGCCCTGCATCATCTTATAAATTTTGCTCTCAATGTGGAGCTGAGGGTGTTTGGTCTTCACACATTCCAATTTGATGGCAACCTCCTCCCCAACAGAGATATCAGTTCCTGGACAGAAAAAAAGAAAGTTATTAGCACACACAGAGTATTACTGTATTTCGTTTTTGCACTACACCAGACAACTGTGATTTAAAAAACAAAAACAAACAAACAAACAAAACAAACAAAAAATAAATAAAACTGATTTCAGCTTCTTAAATGTGATTTTCTGGTTCTTTTTACTAGTTTATTTACTCCTTTCTGGCAGTAAACTGAATATACTTTGACTAAGTTGGGTGTTTAAATACCAATTAAACAGACTCTTATCCTCAATGGGTATGATGACATTATTATATTGTGAATAAAATGTAGTTTAAACCAGTATACCATCCACCACGATAACTTATGACTGACACAATAACAGTGCTCCAGATTAACATGTTTTTTTTTTTTTCAGAAGAGCACCTTGCTGAAAATTTTAAAAGCACAAGCAGAAAATTTAGGAGTGTAAACCTTAAATCGCCCAACAACGCAATTCATATTTTCACTCACCGCGGTGTAACTATTAGGCAGCACGGTGGCTTAGTGGTTAGCACTATTGCCTCACAGCAAGAAGTTCATGGGATCGATTCCCACCTGTGGCCTTTCGTTGTGGATTTTGCATGTTCTCCCCGTGTTTGCATGGGTTTCCTCCCGGTGTTCCACCCACATTTAAAGACATACAGGTTAGGCAGGGGTCGAATCAGTACGTGCATGTGCTAGTTAGTGCACGTATTATTCAAGTGGTGCACGTAATTTTATACTGCACTAGCACTGGTGCAAGTAACTTTATCCAAGTTTTATAAACTATAAGCACCAGTAGAATGAACCAATAAAGGAATAAATCAGGAAAAAAACAATTTCCATTGTGCTGTCTTCATCTTCCCTGTGTTTTATGACTCTCACACACAGAACAAGTTGCTGTGCTCTATTTGTTGTGGAAAGCTGAGAAACGTCACCAAACCGCCATCCCTGGGTTCACAACATCCTCATGAGACGTTCCCAATTCGGGGAGTTCCATTATTTGCTGCAGGAGCAGCATCAAATAACTGGAGCTGCAGGAGCTCCAGCTTGAGGACCTCCTGTCTCGTTTGCACGCGCACATGTAAACAAAGAAAAGAAAAAAAAAAAAAAGAAAACTGGCCGCCGCTGCAGTTCTTCGCTCTCTCTCTCCCCTCAGACTCTGTCATCACTGTGTTATAAACCAGTCACCATTTGTTTTATAATACATCTGTGCAGTTAATAAAATTATCTTCACAAACGATTAGTTTGCGTGCGCACGTGATGGAAAAAAAAAACAAAAAAAAAAAAACTGGCTGCCGCTGCAGTTCCTCGCTCTCTCCCCTCAAACTCTGTCATCACTGTGTTATAAACCAGTCACCATTTGTTTTATAACACATCTGTGCAGTTAATAAAATTATCTTCACAGACGATTAGTTTGCGTGTGCACGTGATGAAAAAAAAAAAAAAAAAAACTGGCTGCCGCTGCAGTTCCTCGCTCTCTCTCCCCTCAAACTCTGTCATAACTGTGTTATAAACCAGTCACCATTTGTTTTATTATACATCTGTGTAGTTAATAAATAAAATAATCTTCACGGACGATTCGTTCGCGCTCATGTTAAAAAAAAACAAAAAAACAACTGTCTGCCGCTGCTGCTGCTCTCCCCTCAAACTCTCACCAGAGAGGAAGAGTCTGACACATCAGAGGAGGAGTTTTAAGGTTGACATAAGACTGACTTTTGGTTGTGCAAGTAACTTAAAAAATGTATTTCGACCCCTGTTAGGTGAATTGGAAAATTTATAATTGTTCAGGTGTCCCTTGCAAAAGAGATTTCGATCTCAATGGGATTAACCTGGTTAAATAAAGCTTTTAAAAAATGACCAATAAATGCTTTGGTAATAAATGAACTCCCTCAGCCATTTCTGTCAAAATTTGTTTTTTTGTTTTTTACTTGTGATCAGTTAATATATTCATATGCTTACATGTGAAAAACAATAACTTGGAAAATAAGACTAGTATTGAGGCACTGAGCATTCTCCTTATATTTGCTCCTCAATTACAGCTATTATTGAAGTTAGAAAATGTCATTATATCTAAAAAGTTACACAGTAACTGAACTCAGTGATTTTTGCTGTACCATGCAACAATAAGCCCTGTTTGATCAATAAAATCAATCAATAAGAAAGTTTAATATAAATGGATGGAAAAAAATTTTCCCCACTGTAACCATGAAACAGATTTAAGATCACTAAAGTTTCCTTCTTACAGGAATTCGATTTGTCTGGACAGAGTTTTCTAGGAAATGCAGCACTCCTGTTGTCGTTCTGAGCTAGGCTTTACATGTATTACAAAGACATGCATGTACAGTGTGCATACGTAGTGCGTGTTTTTATCCTCTGCAGTACTGCTCCCTGAACAGGTTCAGACATATCCCTCTATTGCCATTTTACAACACAGGCAAATTTGTAAGCAGCAAGTATACAAAAATATAACAATATTTACAAGCCACTAGCCATTTCACTTCCCACAAAAGTAATAATAATAAATTTTTATTTATAACGCACCTTACATTTGACAAGCAAATCTCAAGGCACTACCATAAAAGTACAAAGAATAAAACACAGTACAAGGAAAATTTTTTTTTGAGTATCTTAACTATGGTTGGCCAACAAAGCCCAGTTCAAACATGGCAAGGGTTCCTATACCATACGTATCGACAGAACCAAATCAGAGCACAGATTTTAGTCTATTATTTTTGCACCATGCTAGTGCCTGAGCTGTTCATTTAAAGACATATTCACACCAGCAATTTTAATCTGGTTAAAACAGACTGTGGTTCATTTTCCTTCTTGGTAGGATTTGTTTCAGCAAGTGTGAACACAATAATCACACCCTGATGTGCATAAAAGCAACTGGAAGCAGACCTGAGGTGGTCTCTGTGGCAAGAATGCAAACTGAACGAATGGGCCGAATTCAATTTCAATTTATTTTCATTTATATAGCGCCAAATCACACAAAGTTGCCTCAAGATGCTTCACACAAGAATAACGTAAGAAAATGTGAATAACACATACATTTCATTTTGCTATTTGTCATTTCATTTGTTGTCTCATCATTCCATTTAACTTTAGGGACTTTAAGGCTTTTAAAGCTTCATTTGTTATATTAAAGATTTCATACACATTTTTTTCTTATTTCAACTATATTTTAATTATTATCACACAATTAACAACAAAAACAGGCCAAGAAGCCTCTCGCTGCAGCCTGCAATGAACAAAAACACCGGCCCGTAGCCAAGTGTGACACAAGAAGCCACTTCTCCCACCATGGCATAACTTTGAAACAGGAAGGTGTGTCAGTAGAGGAAGTTAGCAGCTCTGAGTACGCTAAATATCTTGCTGTATTTCGACTTATGAATCACTTACAAGTAACGTGTGCATAACTTAACTACAACTTATGTCCCGCGTATGCGGGACGTATGAACCATACTAGGGGTGTCGGAAAAAAATCGATTCACGTCTGAATCGCGATTCTTATTTATTACGATTTTTCTGTGTAGGCTCTCAGTTGTCCAGGTGGTTTCCATAGTAGAGAAGCTTGAATCTTCGACTGGACTGGGTTGCTTGACGCGAGGACGTTTCGCTACAAATCGCAGAAGCTTCCTCAGCTAAAATTCTTGCTCTAGAAGTCTGACTTCTGTCTGACTCTTGTAGAGAAGAATAAAACAGAAGCCAACAAAAGCTGGAGTTTTAAACCTAACCAGACCCCTCCTACTGAGAGGCAGACTGCTATAGGCTAGTGACTAAACAATAGCTCTAATTAGCAACTATTGTGCTGTAGCTAGCACACCTAATGGCAGGATAGCTGTCCCTCTAATGATGGGATGGATGCCTTTCTGATGGCTCCCTTGATGACGTGAATGACTCATTACCATGAACAAAAAGACTGAAACTCCTTTGACCTGAGTACCCCATTGTAAACAGGGGATAAAGTGTGTCTCAGACCCCCTCCCCGGTTAAGGCTGGGTTTCAAACATTTCACAAAGAATGCCTCCTTGACCCCTCTCTCAAACCATTTCTTCTCTCTGGCTAATATTTTAACTTCCTTGTCCTCAAACGTGTGGCTAGTGTCTTTAAGGTGGAGGTGAACCGCAGACTGAGGTCCATTGGCGCCCTCTCTGCGGTGCTGGTATAGCCTTTTGTGTAAAGGTTGCTTCGTTTCACCTATGTAGTGTTCGTTAAAGTTTTCCTGACATCTGATAGAATACACTACATTGCTCTGTTTGTAACTAGGGATCATGTCCTTAGGGTGAACTAATTTCTGTCTCAAGGTGTTAACCGGTTTAAAGTAAACTGGGATTTTGTGCTGTCTGAAGATCCTCTGTAGTTTTTCCCCTACTCCTGCTAAATAAGGGAGAGACACTCCTCTTCTTCTTGTCTCCGTCTCCTGTCTATCTGGTCTCTTTGTTCTCTGGGACTTCTGCACTTTGTCCAGGGACCTTCGTGGGTACTCACATACTGTGAGGGCTTTCCGGACACGTTGTTGTTCTTTAGCCCTTCCCTCTGCAGTTGTGGGCACCTGTAGGGCTCTGTGTTGAAGCGTCCTGATCACCCTGAGCTTGTGTTCAAGGGGGTGGTTTGAGCCGAAGAGCAGATATTGGTCAGTGAGAGTTGGTTTTCTGTAAACCCCTGTCTGGAGCTGCCTGTTCTCTCCAGTCGTAACATCACAGTCCATGAAGGCTAAATGGTTGTTTCTGGCATCCTCACGTGTGAACTTGATATTGGCGTCCACCGAGTTGATGTGTTCTGTAAAGTCCTCAACTTGCTGTTGCTTGATTTTGACCCATGTGTCATCAACATATCTGAACCAGTGACTGGGAGAGATGCCTGTGAGGAAGCTTCTGCGATTTGAAGCGAAACGTCCTCGCATCAAGCAACCCAGTCCAGTCGAAGATTCAAGCTTCTCTACTATTTATTACGATTCTGAATCGATCCAAAATGTCCAAGAATCGATTTTTTAAAAGCATTTTATTAAACATTTCCTTGCTTACTCGCGTGTACTGTTTGTCAGGCAACGGCTTCCGTACTACAGCATCTCCACGAGGGGCGGGGGTCCGGCGTGCTTCAAACATTTGTGAGCTGAAGCTTAGCGTGGCGGATGAAGAGCTAATTCAGCCAGCACCGTCTTTGCTGAAGGCAAATGTAAGGGCGCATTTTGGATTTTATTATTTGCTGCGTAAGAAGGAGCTTGACATGACTTATGCAGTGTGCAAAATCTGCAAAATGAAAGTTAAGTACGTCGGAAACACTTCAACTCCGCAAGCCCACATGCTACAACATCACCCGGAGCTAAAAGGAGCAGAGCAGTGGTCTCTGCCGACTACTGACCAGCGCTTCGCTAAACTGCCAGTCAGCTCCGAACGAGCAAAGCAGATAAGTAAATTTACATATTTAGAATCACTTGATTAACCTTGTAAAGCTGCATTTTCTTAAACATAAACATTTTTAAGTAATATAACTATTTCTCAGAGCTCTTTGAATCGGAAATCGATTCTGGCTCGAATCGTCACCCCAGGAATCGGAATCGAATTGAATCGTGAGTTGTTGTACGATTCACATCCCTAAACCATACGTTAAAAACATTGTGCATACCCAAAATTTTTCAATGACCTTGCCATACTATGACGTATATCAACGTGCTCTAAACTTATACAAAGCTTACCCATAACTTATTACACAAGTGTTTTTAATATGCTTTGCATACACTGGCTAAATCGTCAAGGTGTGACAGGAGTGTTAGACACATACTCGCATGACACATGCTTTGTTTTCTTTCCAAGTCTGTGGATGTCACCTGGCTGTCTTGGCATGGAGCCAACAGCAGTTTAAAACTGAGCAGCAGCAAGTTTAAAAAAGACAAAATGTTTAAAAATAAATAAATAAATAATATATTTATTTATTCGGGTGGTGGCCAAGTGGTTAATGCGCTTGGTTTCAGTTCAGAAGGTTCCAGGTTCAAATCCCACCCCTGCCACATTTCTCCATGTAATGTGGAGTTGCATCAGGAAGGGCATCCGGTGTAAAACTTGTGCCAATTCAACATGCAGATCCACCTTGGATTTGCTGTGGCGACCCCAAGTGCAAACAAGGGAGCAGCCGAAGGGACTTACCAAATAAATAAATAAATTATATATATATATATATATATATATATATATATATATATATATATATATATATATATATATATATATATATATATATATATATATATACACACACACACACAGTCTCTTTCTAAGGATGGCATGAGATAAAGTTGTGACACTATCATTGAAGCAGCTCATTCAGTGTCTTTTGCTCTTATCCTAAGCCTTCTTATGGTACACCTCCCAAAATATTCCTTTTAGGGGACTTTTTAAACCATGTTCTCTCTTCTGTGGTGTACACATCATCACCACAGTGGATGCTCTGATCCACCCAGTTAGATCTGAACTCTTCCCAACCAGAAAGACTGATATTTTGGTTTGGTTCATTAGACCTAATGGGACTTTTTAACTGAACACTCAATTGAAATGACAAGCAACCTAATTACTGTTCACTACTATGGCACACATCAGTGGACGGCCCTTCACCTATTTGTAAGTTCTGTAAAGATATTAATTACAATGCAACACAAGCTTTCTTCTAAGTCCCTGTTGGTAAATGATATAATAATTGATCAACGTATTGATTTATTCTGCCTAACAGAAACTTGGTTACAGCAGGATGAATATGTTAGTTTAAATGAGTCAACACCCCCGAGTCACACTAACTGTCAGAATGCTCGTAGCACGGGCCGGGGCGGAGGATTAGCAGCAATCTTCCATTCCAGCTTATTAATTAATCAAAAACCTAGACAGAGCTTTAATTCATTTGAAAGCTTGTCTCTTAGTCTTGTCCATCCAAATTGGAAGTCCCAAAAACCAGTTTTATTTGTTATTATCTATCGTCCACCTGGTCGTTACTGTGAGTTTCTCTGTGAATTTTCAGACCTTTTGTCTGACTTAGTGCTTAGCTCAGATAAGATAATTATAGTGGGCGATTTTAACATCCACACAGATGCTGAGAATGACAGCCTCAACACTGCATTTAATCTATTATTAGACTCTATCGGCTTTGCTCAAAAAGTAAATGAGTCCACCCACCACTTTAATCATATTTTAGATCTTGTTCTGACTTATGGTATGGAAATAGAAGACTTAACAGTATTCCCTGAAAACTCCCTTCTGTCTGATCATTTTTTAATAACATTTACATTTACCCTGATGGACTACCCTGCAGTGGGGAATAAGTTTCATTACACTAGAAGTCTTTCAGAAAGCGCTGTAACTAGGTTTAAGGATATGATTCCTTCTTTATGTTCTCTAATGTCATATACCAACACAGAGCAGAGTAGCTACCTAAACTCTGTAAGGGAGCTAGAGTATCTCGTCAATAGTTTTACATCCTCATTGAAGACAACTTTGGATGCTGTAGCTCCTCTGAAAAAGAGAGCTTTAAATCAGAAGTGTCTGACTCCGTGGTATAACTCACAAACTCGTAGCTTAAAGCAGATAACCCGTAAGTTGGAGAGGAAATGGCGTCTCACTAATTTAGAAGATCTTCACTTAGCCTGGAAAAAGAGTTTGTTGCTCTATAAGAAAGCCCTCCGTGAAGCTAGGACATATTTCTACTCATCACTAATTGAAGAAAATAAGAACAACCCCAGGTTTCTTTTCAGCACTGTAGCCAGGCTGACAAAGAGTCAGAGCTCTATTGAGCTGAGTATTCCATTAACTTTAACTAGTAATGACTTCATGACTTTCTTTGCTAACAAAATTTTGACTATTAGAGAAAAAATTACTCATAACCATCCCAAAGATGTATCGTTATCTTTGGCTGCTTTCAGTGATGCCGGCATTTGGTTAGACTCTTTCTCTCCGATTGTTCTGCCTGAGTTATTTTCATTAGTTACTTCATCCAAACCATCAACATGCTTATTAGACCCCATTCCTGCCAGGCTGCTCAAGGAAGTCCTACCATTATTTAATGCTTCAATCTTAAATATGATCAATCTATCTTTGTTAGTTGGTTATGTACCACAGGCCTTTAAGGTGGCAGTAATTAAACCATTACTTAAAAAGCCATCACTTGACCCAGCTATCTTAGCTAATTATAGGCCAATCTCCAACCTTCCTTTTCTCTCAAAGATTCTTGAGAGGGTAGTTGTAAAACAGCTAACTGATCACCTGCAGAGGAATGGTCTATTTGAAGAGTTTCAGTCAGGTTTTAGAATTCATCATAGTACAGAAACAGCATTAGTGAAGGTTACAAATGATCTTCTTATGGCTTCGGACAGTGGACTTATCTCTGTGCTTGTTCTGTTGGACCTCAGTGCTGCTTTTGATACTGTTGACCATAAAATTTTATTACAGAGATTAGAGCATGTCATAGGTATTAAAGGCATTGCGCTGCGGTGGTTTGAATCATATTTGTCTAATAGATTACAGTTTGTTCATGTAAATGGGGAATCTTCTTCACAGACTAAAGTTAATTATGGAGTTCCACAAGGTTCTGTGCTAGGACCAATTTTATTCACTTTATACATGCTTCCCTTGGGCAGTATTATTAGACGGTATTGCTTAAATTTTCATTGTTACGCAGATGATACCCAGCTTTATCTATCCATGAAGCCAGAGGATACACACCAATTAGCTAAACTGCAGGATTGTCTTACAGACATAAAGACATGGATGACCTCTAATTTCCTGCTTTTAAACTCAGATAAAACTGAAGTTATTGTACTTGGCCCCACAAATCTTAGAAGCATGGTGTCTAACCAGATCGTTACTCTGGATGGCATTTCCCTGATCTCTAGTAATACTGTGAGAAATCTTGGAGTTATTTTTGATCAGGATATGTCATTCAAAGCGCATATTAAACAAATATGTAGGACTGCCTTTTTGCATTTACGCAATATTTCTAAAATCAGAAAGGTCTTGTCTCAGAGTGATGCTGAAAAACTAATTCATGCATTTATTTCCTCTAGGCTGGACTATTGTAATTCATTATTATCAGGTTGTCCTAAAAGTTCCCTAAAAAGCCTTCAGTTGGTTCAGAATGCTGCAGCTAGAGTACTGACGGGGACTAGCAGGAGAGAGCATATCTCACCCATGTTGGCCTCTCTTCATTGGCTTCCTGTTAATTCTAGAATAGAATTTAAAATTCTTCTTCTTACTTATAAGGTTTTGAATAATCAGGTCCCATCTTATCTTAGGGACCTCGTAGTACCATATTACCCCATTAGAGCGCTTCGCTCTCAGACTGCGGGCTTACTTGTGGTTCCTAGGGTTTGTAAGAGTAGAATGGGAGGCAGAGCCTTCAGCTTTCAGGCTCCTCTCCTGTGGAACCAGCTCCCAATTCAGATCAGGGAGACAGATACCCTCTCTACTTTTAAGATTAGGCTTAAAACTTTCCTTTTCGCTAAGGCTTATAGTTAGGGCTGGATCGGGTGACCCTGGACCATCCCTTGGTTATGTTGCTTTAGACGTAGACTGTGGGGGGTTCCCATGATGCACTGTTTCTTTCTTTTTTTGCTCCGTATGCATCACTCTGCATTTAATCATTAGTGATCGATCTCTGCCCCCCTTCTCGGCATGTCTTTTTCCTGGTTCTTTCCCTCAGCCCCAACCAGTCTCAGCAGAAGACTGCCCCTCCCTGAGCCTGGTTCTGCTGGAGGTTTCTTCCTGTTAAAAGGGAGTTTTTCCTTCCCACTGTGGCCAAGTGCTTGCTCATAGGGGATCGTTTTGACCGTTGGGGTTTTTCATGGTTATTGTATGGCCTTGCCTTGCAATATGGAGCGCCTTGGGGCAACTGTTTGTTGTGATTTGGCGCTATATAAGAAAAAAGTTGATTGATTGATTGACAAGTCTCCCATGCTGTCAAACTTTTAAAGAAGCTTTGTAATCATCTATGCCTGTGCGTATTTGTGTCACATGTGTCTTATCTGAACTCTCAGGTATTTTAAGTGTGTGTGTGTGGGAGGGGGACATACATTTGTTGTTTTAGTGTATCAAAAGGGGCTTTTCCCACTCTGGCAAGTATGACAAACTAATAATATTCCAGTTTCAAACTATTTATTTTTTTTATTTGAATGGAATGTTGTATTTAAGTAGACGAAATAAATAAATAATACAAAACAGACACATCCCTCCAAAATACTGATACACGGAACTACAGAGTGAGTCAGATATGATGACACTGTCCTGGCTGACAAACACCCCATGTGCTAAGACCACTGATTCATCGGTGTTACGTCACATCAGTCACTAACCACTTTGAGAGGGAGAGATGAGTGACTCCAGTACATTCAGCATGCTTACATAAGAGCTGGCAGCTCAATATCAGCTCAACCAACAGGTCATGTGGAACACAAACGGGATCTTCCTAATGCTTTTAATAACCTGTGGTTTGAAACCATTTTTAAGTAGTAAGATGTACTTTTATTTTTTTATGTTAGAATTATTAACAAAATCTGCATTTAATTACTTCTGATTGTACAATGTTGGAATGTTGCTGGTTTCTTGTGTTGCTAAAAGAGTTGTATTAAAACTGGCAAAAATTCAATACCAGGATATTTCTGCTGTTTTAGGATGTATTAAGGCATATTTAAAGTGAGTGCTACATCTGTAAACACTTTAAATCAAATTATGATCCTAGAGAGTAAAAATCCCTTCATACACCTCCTATTTACCACAGTAAGAGTAAAATGCTGTACTCCCCGCGGCAGTATGTGTATATGGCACTGGCAAGCTTGCATGCTTTCAGTAACAAATTTGTTTTCGAACTGTCCTATACTCTCACTCTTTAACTCTGTAAAGCAAATTACAAGCATATGGAACTGGTAACCACTCAAGAAACTGTTTTTCCACAGACGTTCTTGAGGTCAAGACTGACGAGTTTCCTCCTTTCAACTTCCCATATCTGAACAAAAACATCATTTCATAAACATGATTACTAGAGGCAAATGTACGTAGAATCTGCCTGTAACAATTCTAGCTACTGTGGGTCTCTTCAATATAATGAGCAAGATAAAATAGCCATTTTATCTTAATGACCTAGCAAATAAATGACTGCATGAATGTGTGTGTACATGTGACTGAGGCCAGCGAGCCTCGCTGTACATATGGCAGTCAATAGGTCTCCTCTGACAGCCAAAGAATACTCTGGCAAGTCAAGCTGAGCCCGGGTTTTAGCCGGATGGACAGACAACACAGACCAAAGCTGCTACATATAGATGTCTTCAGGTACAAAAGTAGATGAAACTATCCCCCAATCTCAATTCTCTTTTGTACCCCTTCCCTTGACTCTACCCCTACCCCTTTAAAACAAGGGGTAAGGGAAGGGGTATGCCTCTAGCCCTATGAATTGAGACACCCCTCCACCTTAGGAGAGAAAAAAAAAAAAAAAAAAAAAAAAACTGCCTGTGTCAAACTGCTGTCTTCACTGTTTGTTAACATGGCAACCGAAATGCAACTTGTTGCAGTAGCCTGTTTGCTTTTTATTTTCTCGCCTTTCTGTGTAAATGCAAATAAATAGAAGAAATCGCAATCATGTCATGTTAATTAATGTAATTAATTTGTAATTTAGAATAATAATAATAATAGTATTAATATTAATAGTATTAGTGTTAATAGTATTAATAATTAATTAATTAGTAATTAATTAACGCTGTTTAGAAAGTTATAACTTGCCAAAAAAACTTTACAGGCAGTTGTCTATGACAGCAACGTGTATGCTGCTGGATGCATGCTGCGTATATTGTCGTTATGAAGAATATCGTGACGTCGCTCGTACGCTGAGGCGTTATAATGCACATACATACGAATGCTACGATAAGACACTTATTTCTCACAATGGAGAAAATCATGATAAAGGATAAGCACGTTAATTTGTATGTTCATAAATCTTTGGATAATATCAATCCCTGCTGTTGGATTTCAAGGTCTGTAACGTGTCTATTTTGTAAACAAACAGGGAGCCCTGAGCACACTCGTCTCCTAATAAGCTTTCAGGCAGAAAATGAGGAGAAGTTTCATCAATGGGAATAAGTTGGAAAATATATACACACACGTATATGTGTAACACATAACCTGACGTCCTAATAAACTGCTATTATTTGTCAAGGAAATTTCTAAAAGAAATAGGGCTGGATGCAAAAAATGGGAGAATTTGAAAAAGAAATATAAGGTTAACAGAACTAGATGCAGCCCAAAACATACATACAGGTGCTGGTCATATAATTAGAATATCATGAAAAAGTTGATTTCAGTAATTCCATTCAAAAAGTGAAACTTGTATACATTCATTGCACACAGACTGATATATTTCAAGTGTTTATTTTAATTACTATTTAATTAATAATTAATTACCAATCAATCAAGTAATGATTAATCAAACAATATTAATTATTACTATTACTGATTAATTATTATTAGTATTATGAACATTACTATTTAATCAGTAATAGTAATAATTAATACTGACTCGATTACACAGGCAGTGGTTACCTCCAAGACAAAACACAAAATGCAGACATCGTTCTCTGTGTAACACCTGCATTGTCATGGTTTGTATCATCTGGATGTAAAGAGGATAAAATGAAGAGCTGAAGTTGTTTATGTGAAATTTCCCTGCACAAATGGGTTTGCACGCAGTGAGATTCCCACCAAGCCTCGCGCTAAAACATCGCAAGATGACGCCATTCTTATAGCAGTGCTGTGAGAGGATAGAAATGATTTATTGCACGGAAATAACAGAATCTTAATTTTGACTGAAATCAGTCATATGAATGAAGACTTGCACCCATGTCATTATGAATTATTGTGTGGACTACAGAGAAGGTACACAACCTGTGCAGTGTGAACTATGACAGAACAGACAGTTCTTCCTGGACCCCAGGAAAGAGTGCTGTACTAAGTGGGTTTCACTTTACCTCTGGTAAGTAGTTTACTGGATCATAGTTGATCTGTGATCATAACAGATTATGAGCACAGCAAAAACCTGCACATTTATATTTGTGCCCCCTTTGTGAGCTTAGGTCTGAAAACTCTGTCTTGTTTAGATGTTGCTCGTCCTTATGGTGCGTTCCATTTGCATGTGGAGATCAGTAATTTCCATAGGGCTGTATATGAGTACTAGAGTCCACAGTCACAATGCTCCCTACTTAACGCAAATGTTCCTTCGTGGAGAGCGATGTGTCATTTTCATACCAGGCAAAATATTGAAGTGCCCGGATGTGAAATGTTTCATGTGCATTTTCAATGCGGTCACATGACTGTACACACACAGGAAAAAGCTTGCAAAATACATGTTAAAATACCATTCTGACCAGGCTACTGAACAAGTAAAATTAATCTACATTAAGTTATGTAAAGAAAATATTAAACTTACTCTGACACCTACACACTCCAAAAAGTTGAACATGTTATAATCCAAAAAGTTAGTGTTGAAAATTTACACAGATCCAATATGTTCCAGCTTCCAAATTCTGCAGACATAACCATCCACAATATTGTGATACACACAATCCAGACTGGGCACAGAGGACGCATTAATTATTCCACATGGTAAATCCATTTAAATGTCAGTTCTGCCTCCATCTTCATGACACACTGTAAGCTACACCAGTTTAACTGCCCAAAAATCATGGAAAAAGTAACAAGAATAACCCAAATTACTTACCCGGAGAAGGAATTGTTGTCTCCCTTCTTCCTCTGGTTGTGGCTTTGTCAACATGCACAGGCTTGCGGTATGTTCCAGCCGTTTCTTGACAAGATCTATGAGCGTCAGTGTGCGCTGGCCACTGAGTTGCCCACTGTTAAAATGGCAACCATGCCTCCTTGCTGGCAAATGTCTCAGTGCAAGTGCAGACTCTAAGACTCATATACAGCTCTATGGTACTTTCCCAGTTAGGCCCACCAGTAGCCCGATAACCAGCACAGCTATGAATTGGGCCGGATACTGGCCTCCATTTTGGAGTGAGATTTCCCACTCCTATAAGACCAATAGGAGAGCAGTGCTGGCCTTCTCTCTCCTAAACAACCAATAGGAGAGCAGCGCTCACGCCACATCAACGTGAGGCTGATGCATGGGCTGATGTCAGCGTCTCGGCCGCCAACCAATCACAGGCTAGGAGAGAGAGGCCAGTATCTGGCCCAATGGAGGGCCGGTTGTCAGGCTAGCCCACCAGAATACCCTCTAAAGTCAGAATTAGGGCTGAAATGATTAGTCGATTAACTCAAATAATTTGATTACAAAAAATGTTTGAGGCAAATTCTGTGCTTCGAAGCTTCATTTAACATTGTAGTATATATGTCAGGCCTGTGTGTGGCGCTGTAACATCCCCTGAAAAAAACAAAAAAAAACAAGACTAGAGAATGCACGTATGCCGTGTAAACACTAACCAATTTAGCTCCCAAAGCTACCGCTTTTCAACGTGACACAGAGGAAAATAAAGCCTTTTAAGAGAAAGTCGGTCCATGCTGATCATCTGAAATAACTCCCTGAGCATTTAAAGTGAAGCAGTGTGTTCGTCTATTTTTAAAAAACACAATGTCCGCTCTACGTGGAGAGTGACTATTTGCTCGGCGGCTTTCTGCTGCCCCTCTCTGTGAGGGACTCAACACTCACCTCAGACCGGTCGAGTCACAGCTCCATCCGGCCACACTGACAAACAGTAAGTCCACTCTTTCATCTGTGTTTTGCTCAGACTCGCACAGTGTTTCGCTTTATAATTTTCGCTTTTTTGAGCAACACACAACTCTTCACAAACACTGTAACTTAAAAAACAAAACAAAAGACCCCCCCCCCAAAAAAGGTTAAATTTTACAAGTTGGGGAAAAAAAAAAAAAAAAAAAAAAAAAAAAAAACAGGAAGCCACACATCCCATCACCATTTCAGAAAAATGCCAAGACTTTGGAGCAGCAACACTGTGCCATTGTTTAGAGAGAGACCTGGACCATTGATGTTGTTTAAAAACGCAAAAGTACGTTTTATCCGATTACTCAATTAATCGCCAGAATAATCAATAGAATACTCGATTACTAAAATGATCGATAGCTGCAGCCCTAGTCAGAATTCCAACTCGATCAAACTCCACATATTCACGATCCAACATGGCTGACCCTACCAGCAACAGTTATAAAAGATGTAGTTTTTAAATGTTTTTAACACTTCTGTCTTACTTGTGTCCAATTTCATAATTTGTACAAACAGTACTGTCCTACTGCTGTCTACACGTTGCTGTGGTATTGTTTATCAACTGATGCTGCGAATATACACAAATCATGTCACTAATGCTAGCAAAAACAGTCTACACTGTGCTACAAACAAAGGAGTAAAATAAAACACTAATGTAACTTCTTTGATGAATCAAATATTTTTGTAGCATTCTACACTACAAAATATTGGAGGTGTCCACCTTATTTCCCAACTTGCAGTGCTGTGTCAAAAATGGAACGAAGTGGTTCCAGTTGTGGCAGCCGTAAATCTAAATCTTGGAGCTACTGCTACGGCAACCAGTGTAATAGATGTTCTGTGACTCAGTGTCTATTGCTAGCTCCTTGTTAGTATACTGGGAAGTATCCCTGCCTGTCATGCAGGAGACAGAGGTTTGATTCGCCGACGGAAGACTTTGTTTTTTAAACTCCTTTCATATCAGCCAACATTTCTTGTTTCAATTGTCCTTTGGGTTCATGTATCTCTGCAAGATTCTGGTTATTTGGGCTATTCAGGCTGAAGTTAAGGAGAGGGTTAGGATTTCACATTACTGCCATAAATAATATCCTACCAACCCATAGTTACAGTTACTGTAACGATATCCACAGCCAAAATGGAATGCATTTAACTCAGTTGTAACATTATTTGTAGTTGCGACCTACACATTTGGAGGTAAATGGAACGCCACATTAGTTAAATCAGCAGCAAGGCATCAATCAATATTGCAGAAACCTGGTGTTCTGAGGAACCATCCTTTTTTTGTCAAAACATCCTACCGTATGCTGAGTTTATAGACATCTGTCAAGTGGCATACAGTAGTTATAAATTCGGTCATTTATCTGCTGTTTCGAATGACATAAAACCAGCAAAACTGGAATGCAGAACAGTATTGGTGACACAAATGCATGGGGTCCACAAAAACTAACAGAAGTAAGAAGGAATTAATAATTAAACAACAAATATTTTATTGTGATTACTAGATAGGAATGATCAAGAATCATTAACAACAAACTTATTTGACTCTTCCAAACAATATAAATTTAATACACTTGTTTACTGAATTGTTGTTCAGCCAAAGGAAACCTTAAGATGTTACCTACTTAGGACTGTTGGAAATCGTAATATCAGTTTTGTTCATTTTTGTTTACACATGCAACACTCCAATACCGTTCAATTCACAACCACGAAACAGAATATTTTTTAAATGTGAGAATCTGGAATGTGAGAATGTTCCCTTTTCTGTTTTATTAGTATCTTAAGCTATGATTAAAGGAGTTTTCAATCAGCTAATCAGTTATTTTGATCAGCCCTCACAAAATTCTGAGTCTCTGGAAAGCTCTTGAAGCAACCATTTTAATGAGACACTAAAGTAGATGTTCTCTGTGATTAGTCTATACTTTTTGCTGAAAATGAAAGGGTTGGGACCAGATGAGATGTTCAGCATATATATATTTTTCGAGAAAGAAAAAAGGGATGGCTTACATAATGGCACTTAGCAAATGGTGCTAAAGGATTGAGCTACATATCAGCAAACATTTTGCTGTCATAAACGAAGATATAAACGGATTCTCAAGTTGAGCATATTTCACATATCGAAGTTTGAAAGATTATAAGGAAACAGACGTCTTTTTAAACTAGCTGTTGTAGATTAGCTCTGGTACTATATAGCTCATAATGCTAACACCAGACATTGTACAGCTGATCGACGATCAGCTTGTTGGGGAACGTCCAAGAGGCAAGTTCTTGGAGTTTCTCTATCAGACTGAAGCCAAAACAAACATTTTCTTAAACTTACCAAGGTAGATGTCTCCAAACGATCCACTGCCAATTTTTCTGCCCAGTCTGTATCGATTTCCTACTCTCAACTCCATAATAGAGAATCTGAGGCTGACTAGCAAGCAGGCTCGCTAGCTTGAAACTACAAAACAAAAACAAAAAAAAAACACCCTCAGACTTAGAGCTTAAACCGATTTCAAGCAAAAATAAAAATAGCGAGCACAGAAAGTCTCGTTAAGCAATGAATCGAGTCTGCTCTGAGGTCTTCGGATGGGGGCACCTCTTACAATCTTTCGCCACTTTTTTTAAAATACTCCAAACATCACAATACACTAATACAATACTTGTTAAAAAGATTTAAGTGTGTACTTTGTGCTCTTGTTATTTCTTTAATAAGTAAGCTTCGATTTCCTACGGATGAAGATGGATTTTGAAGATCCAAAATATAATCTCAGCTGAGTCCTGTCGCTGGCTCTCTGTGTCTGCTGCCGCTTGGAGTATTGAAGCTATGTTTCGTTCCGGATCGTCGAAACGTGTTTCGAGACGGCGCAGCAGTTTCCGGTGAAGCTCCGGTTCGACACTTGCATTACTTGTGGGCGTTGTAATGTTGTGTCTGTCCGGAACATACGGAAGCATAATGCTGTCGATAAACTAAACTAAACTACTTTTTTAAAGATCACGACTCATGTTATAGATATCTCAATTTTGTTTATAACTAAATGTAGTCTATACATTCTGACTAGTATGAACTATGTATCTGTGCTCATTTCTATGGATAATAGTAAAATATGCGGTTCTGTTCTGAAACTGTTCCAAGAACAAACAAATACGAGATTTCTTTTTATTTGTTTTTATATTAACTTACCTCATAAAATATATTTTTACTATACAACTTATCACATTCGCCCTATTGACGTATCCTATAATCCCTTGCGTGCCAGAGAGTCACTGCAGTCAAACAATATAGAGAATCAACATGATGACAGTTGTAAATTAATATTATACTACAAAAATGTATTTTTTATGCTTTTCGTCATGTTAATAAGAGACTGCTGCATGATACCCTGAAAACTTGCTAAAACAATTATAACAAATAATCCGTGTCTGTTACGTTTCATCCATCCATCCATCCATTTTCTTCCGCTTTATCCAGAGTCAGGTCGCGGGGGCAGCAGCTCAAGCAAAGTCGCCCAGACCTCCCGATCCACACACACCTCCCCCAGCTCCTCCGGGGGAACTCCAAGGCGTTCCCAAGCCAGCTGAGAGATGTAGTCCCTCCAGTGTGTCCTAGGTCTTCCCCGGGGCCTCCTCCCAGTGGGACGTGCCCAGAACACCTCTCCAGTGAGGCGTCCAGGGGGCATCCAGAAAAGATGCTCGAGCCACCTCAACTGACTCCTTTCGACGTGGAGGAGCAATGGCTCGACTCCGAGCTCCTCCCGAGTGACCGAGCTCGAAGCTCGGTGTTACGTTTCATCTGTGTGGAATTTAATAAACGCAAACCGAATTTCAGACATATTATATATATTAGTCTTGAACAAAGAGGACAAACAGCGTTGTAAAGAACAATAATCAAGACGTTAAAGAGCAAACTTCCCTTTCCCCCAGAACGACATGATCAGGAAGCGAGCGTAGCTCACAGCAGCTCCCATTGAAAACAATGGAGAGACAGCCTGTGATTCACATAAAATAAATACAATAACAACGTCTATAAACCCAGAGAATATATTCACGAGAGTTTTAGGCACAATCTAAAAATAGTTTTATGTTGCGATGTTAATGGTGTTGTCTGTGTGCAGCGGTTAAAGTGCAGCGTGATCAGAGCGTCTCAATGCAGTTCTCATTGAGATCTCACAGCGCGGCAACATCTCCGAGGTTTTGCGGGATTTGAAACGTCAATAGGGCGAATAGCAACACAAAGACAGTTACCTATATCACTGAGTAATAAAATAATTTTAAAAGCCTGATTAAATAAAGACCAATTTTCTTCATTTGCAGACCACCTAATAAACATCTTAAATAAATTATAAATTTTTAAAGCTGTGAAGTTGTTATACAATTTCAATTTAATTCAATTTATTTAATTTATGTAGCACCAAATCACAACAAAGCTGCCTCAAGGCGCTTCACACAAGTAAGGTCTAACCTTACCAACCCCTCGAGCAAGCATACAGGCAACAGTAGTAAGGAAAAACTCCCTCTAATGATTTGAGAAAGAAACCTCAAGCAGACCAGACTCAGGGGTGACCCTCTGCTTGGGCGATGCTACCGACACACTTCATACATTTTACTTATGTAAAAGGCACATGTATAACAAGCCGTGAATTAAGTTGGATACTAAAGAAAGCAAAAAGGATTTGTATTGAGTCACAAGACAGAGGGACTGAGTTCGAAATAATGTGCAGCAGGCTAGGGTGATAAAGGATCCAGATGGAAATGTGCTGATAAGCAAAGAGAGTGTGTTGAGAAAGTCAAGGAAGTACTTTGAGGAACTGTTAAATAAAGAAAATGAGAAGGAGAGATGAATGGATGATGTGATGTGCTACATATCAATAAGGATGACATATGGACAGCTGTGAAGATGCTGAAGAGATGAAAGGTAGTTGGTTAAGATGATACCTGAAAACTCAAGGAAAAGTTTACTACCAATTTTTAAGAAAAAGGGTGCTGTGCCAAAAAAAAAAAAAAAGGGTGCTGTGTGCCAGGGGGCTTTGTGCTCCCTGTAGGGTCTCCCAAGGGAAACAGGTCCTAGGTGACGGGTCAGACTAAGGGCAGCTCAGAACCTCCATGACCAGTGAAAGATCAAGGACCGAGACGTCGCCCGGTATGGCGGAGCCGGGGTCCCACCCTGGAGCCAGGCCTGGGGTTGGGGCTCGTGCACGAGCGCCTGGTGGTCAGGCCTTAGCCCATGGGGCCCGGCCGGGCTCAGCCCGAAGGAGCAATGTGGGTTCACCCCCTGTGGGTTCACCACCTGCAGAGGGGGCCATGGGGGTCGGGTGCAGAGAGGATTGGGTGGCGATCGAGGGCGGGTGGCCCAGCTGCCCGGTCCATGCTCACAGCCCATGGCTGTTGGGACGTGGAATGTCCCCTCGCTGGGGGGCAAGGAGCCTGAGCTTGTGCGGGAGATTGAGGGATACCGACTAGAGATAGTTGGGCTCACCTCCACGCACAGCATGGGCCCTGGTACCCAACTCCTGGAGAGGGGCTGGACGCTTCATTTTTTTGGCGTTGCCCACGGGGAGAGGCAGAGAGCTGGGGTTGCATTGCTTATTGCTCCCCAGCTCAGTCGCCATGTGTTGGAGTTCACTCCGGTGAACGAGAGGGTCGTGTCCCTACGCCTTCAGGTTGGGGACAGGTCTCTCACCGTTGTCTCAGCCTACGGGCCAAGCAGCAGTGCAGAGTACCCAACCTTCCTGGAGTCTCTGGGAGGGGTACTAGATAGTGCTCCGACTGGGGACTCCATTGTTCTCCTGGGGGATTTTAACGCCCACGTGGGCGGCGACAGTGAGACCTGGAGGGGTGTGATCGGGAAGCACGGCCTCCCCGATCTGAACCTGAGTGGTGTTCAGTTGTTGGACTTCTGTGCTAGTCACAGTTTGTCCATCACGAACACCATGTTCGAGCACAAGGGTGTCCATAAGTGTACGTGGCACCAGGACACCCTGAGCCGGAGGTCGATGATCGACTTTGTAGTCGTATCATCTGACCTTCGGCCACGTGTCTCGGACACTCGAGTAAAGAGGGGCAGAGCTGTTGACCGATCACCACCTGGTGGTGAGTTGGATCCGCTGGGAGGGGAGGAAGCCGGTCAGACCTGGCAGGTCCAAACGTATCATGAGGGTCTGCTGGGAATGACTGGCGGAACCCTCTGTCAGGGAGGTCTTCAACTCCCACCTCCGGGAGAGCTTCTCCCAGATCCCGGGGGAGGTTGGAGACATGGAGTCCGAGTGGACCATGTTCTCCACCTCTGTTGATGCGGCTGCTTGGAGCTGTGGTCGCAAGGTCTCTGGTGCCTGTCGCGGCGGTAATCCCTGAACCCGGTGGTGGACACCGGAAGTAAGGGATGCCGTCAAGCTGAAGAAGGAGTCCTACTTATCTTTGTTGGTAGGCAGGACCCCAGAGGCAGCTGACAGGTACCGGCAGGCCAAGCATGCCGCAGCCCGTGCAGTCGCAGAGGCAAAAACTCGGGTCTGGGAGGAGTTCGGGGAGGCTATGGAGGAGGACTATCGGTCGGCCTCAAAGAGATTCTGGCAAACCGTCCGACACCTCAGGAGGCGGAAGCAGCTTTCCACCAGCACTGTTTACGGTGCAAGTGGGGAGCTGTTGACCCTGACTGGGGATGTTGTTGGGCGGTGGAAGGAGTACTTCGAGGATCTCCTCAATCCCATCGTCACGTCTTCCGAAGAGGAAGCAGAGACTGGGGACCCAGAGGCGGACTCATCCATCACCCAGGCAGAAGTCACCGAGGTGGTTAGAAAGCTCCTCTGTGGCAAGGCTCCTGGGGTGGTGGTGGAAATCCATCCTGAGTACCTTAAGCCTCTGGATGTTGTGGGACTGTCTTGCCTCTGCAACATCGCGTGGCGATCGGGGACAGTGCCTCTGGATTGGCAGACTGGGGTGGTGGTCCCTCTGTTTAAGAAGGGGGACCGGAGGGTTGTGTTCCAACTATAGGGGGATCACACTCCTCAGCCTCCCCGGTAAGGTCTATTCCAGAGTACTGGAGTGGAGAATTCGACCAATGGTTGAACCTCGGATTCAGGAGGAGCAGTGTGGTTTTCGTCCTGGTTGCAGCACACTGGACCAGCTCTACACGCTCCATCCATCGGGTGCTCGAAGGTTCATGGGAGTTCGCCCAACCAGTCCACATGTGTTTTGTGGATCTGGAGAAGGCGTTCGACCGTGTCCCTCGGGGCACCCTGTGGGGAGTGCTCTGGGAGTACGGGGTCCGGGGTCCTTTGCTAAGGGCTATCCGGTCCCTGTACGACCGCAGCAGGAGCTTGGTTCGCATTGCCGGTAGTAAGTCAAACCTGTTTCCAGTGCATGTTGGCCTCTGCCAGGGCTGCCCTTTGTCACCGGTTCTGTTCATTATTTTTATGGACAGAATTTCTAGGCGCAGCCTGGGTGTAGAGGGGGTCTGGTTTGGGAACCACAGAATCTCGTCTCTGCTGTTTGCGGACAATGTGGTTCTGTTGGCTTCATCAATCAGGACCTTCAGCGTGCACTGGGGCGGTTTGCAGCCGAGTGTGAGGCGTCTGGGATGAAAATCAGCACCTCCAAATCCGAGGCCATGGTTCTCAACCGGAAAAAGGTGCTTTGCCCTCTTCAGGTCAGTGGAGTGTCCTTGCCTTAAGTGGAGGAGTTTAAGTATCTCGGGGTCTTGTTCACGAGTGAGGGACGGATGGAGCGTGAGATCGATAGACGGATCGGTGCAGCATCTGCAGTGATGCGGTCGCTGTATCGGACCGTCGTGGTGAAGAGAGAGCTGAGTAGGGGGGAAATGCTCTCGATTTACCGATCGATCTACGTTCTGATCCTCACCTATGGTCATGAGATTTGGCTCATGACCGAAAGAACGAGATCGCGGGTACAAGCGGCCGAGATGAGTTTCCTCCGCAGGGTGGCTGGGCGCTCCCTTAGAGATAGGGTGAGGAGCTCGGTCACTTGGGAGGAGCTCAGAGTCGAGCCGCTGCTCCTCCACGTCGAAACGAATCAGTTGAGGTGGCTCGGGCATCTTTTCCGGATGCCCCATGGACGCCTCGCTGGAGAGGTGTTCCGGGCATGTCCCATTGGGAGGAGGCCCCAGGGAAGACCCAGGACACGCTGGAAGGATTACATCTCTCGGCTGGCTTGGGAACGCCTTGGGGTTCCCCCGGAGGAGCTGGGGGAGGTGTGTGTGGATCGGGAGGTCTGGGCGGCTTTGCTTGAGCTGCTGCCCCCGCGACCCGACTCCGGATAAAGCGGAACAAAATGGATGGATGGATGGGTGCTGTGCCAGAGAATTAAAGCTGATCAGTCACAGCATGAAGTTTTATGAAAGAGTAATGGAAATAGACTGAGAGGTCAGGTGATGATCCTTGAAGAGCAATATGTCTCCTACACAGCAAATTCACCAGTGTAAAACTAACACTGACAGTATTAAATAAACACTGCCGGTGTACATATGGCCCTACTCTGGCCAGAGTGGGACCATATGTACGCTGTCAGTGTTAATTTAACACTGGTAATTTTACTGTGTACCAGGAAAGAGCACTGCAGATGTCATATTGTCTTTGAATGAATGAATTAATTTATTTCTTTTATTTATTTATCTTTGAAAGTGTTGATGGAGAAGTATAGAGAAGGCCAGAAGTAGCTGTATTGTATGTTTGTGGATTTAGAGAAGCTTATCAGAGGGTGCTGATAGAGAAGTTATAGTATTGTATGAGGAAGTTGGTAGTATGTGAACGTGGCACAGAATATGTATGCGGACAGTGTCTTAGTGATTAGGGTTGTGATTAGAACAACAAATGGGTTGAAGATGGAGGCAGAGTTGCATCTGAAATGTTGATGCACAGGTTGACAGACAAGATCAGACAGGAGTCTACGTTGACTATGATATTTAAGGATTTGCATTGTGATCTGTAATGAGAGGTAACAAGTTGAGGCAAACCTGAGGAAGTATAGAGTAAGGTTCTAGAGAGGAGGGGAATGAAAGTCAGTGACACAAGATGGTGTACATGTGCATGAAAGAGAAGAAACGCAGTAGAATGGTATGGTTGCAACAAGCAGATGTGGTGAAGGTGGATGAAGAGAATGCAGGGAGGGTGGAGTTATTGGAGGACTGTGACAGGTGTGATATATGACAGAAACATATCTACCAGAGTGAAAGGGAAGATTTACAAGATGGTAGTGAGCCCAGCTATGTTGTATGCCTTAGAGGTCGTAGCACTAATAAAAAAGAAAAGAGACGCAGCTGGAGGTGGCAGATCTGAAGATACTGCAATTTTCCTTGGAAATAGTGAAAATGGACAAGATTACGGAGGGGCAGTGGAGGTATGACCATTTAAACCAAAGTGAGAGAAGCCAGACTGACTTGGTTTGGGGCTGTGCAGAGGAGGAATACAATGTATATCAGGAGAAGGATGCTGAGGATGAAGCCATCAGGAAGCAGGAGAAGAGGAAAGGCAAAGTGGAGGTTTATGAATGTGGTGTAGAGGTGGGCGATACTGGGAATTTTGGTATTGATCCGATACCAAGTAAACACAGGCCCAGTATCACCGATATCGTTACCGATACTTTTTCATATTTAAGCTTCATAGATCCAAAGGATCCAAAAGACCTAGGATAGAATTTCGCCAAACATTGTACGTGACAACAAAATATTGTATTAACACAATCAACATTTTTGTTTAAAAAATATCACTCAACACAACTTAAAACAAAATCTCCTGAGGTAGAGGGCTGACTCGAGAAGAGCGCTGAGTGGGTGGGCCAGGCTGAGCCTACCTGCATGGCTGTTGGCTGGCGCCGCTGAGCCACGTGATGGCGCAACAACAAAAGACCAGAGGGGGGAGGGTGCGCTGCTCTGTGTTGTGTGACACAGTGCAGAGTTGCTCTTACAGACAGAGAGTAGACTTTGATGAATCTGCATGCGCAGCAGTCAGTGCGGAGAGAAAAAAAGCTTGAGTATCGATCTTTTTACACGAGGATCGCTCGATATCAATACCAGCATTGGTATCGATATTATCGATATTAGGATCGATCCGCCCACCTCTAATGTGGTGGTTGGTGTGACAGAAGAAGATTCAGGAGACAGGGTGAGATGGAGATGGATGATCTGATGTGGTGTCCCGTAATGGGAGTAATGATTATGCTATCATTCTAACGTCACTGTAAATATAAGCAATGAGTCAGCATTTGGCTGTACTTCACAGTGCAAGTGATTATTTAGATCAGGATTAAACAAAATTTACATTTAAACAGATGAAATTGGTGGCTCTTTCTACACTGGTGTTAACAACAAGCAGGATCTAAGCCTGTAACCTGGAAACCAGGTAGTCAGAATAAAGCTGTCCTAGTCTAACAAAGAGTCAAATCCACTCCTTTATTAAAACGGGAGTTCATGTGCTCCTGCTGTAAATCCTTTTACCCAGCAGAGGTGATACGAGAACAACTGAAGCAGAGCTTCAAGCATGAACTAGTTTCAACACATTTTGTTTGGAAAGCTTCATTGCTTCAACAAGGCTTCATTTACTCATCACTCACTATAACTTTGTGATGCTGGATAGAGCGATGTCACTTCCTTACGGCAGATTAGGGGTAGGGCGTCACCACCGAGCTGCCAACGAACCTTTGTCTGTAAACACACACACACACAGTCTAGATGGAAGTATTCTGTTCGTGTCTGTGTGGTTTTATTTTTTTCACGGGTTCGGGTTTTTGCACAAAAATACTTAATAACAATCTAGTTTGTGGCCGAAGTTAATTTTATTTGTGAAATCTAGTACTGTAAAGTAAAACATAACCCATATTCATCAGTTTAACAAACCAGGAGCAATGTTTGCTTTTACCCATATATCCAAACCAACACATTTTGGACCAAGCCAATGATCACAACTGACTGATGCTTTTGTCTTGTAACAGTTATTTTGCAGCAGCAGCAGCAGCAGCAGCAGCAGCAACAACAACAACAACAACAACAATAATAATAATAACAATAACACAATGTGAAAATGCTTTACAATATCAAAATAATAGGCCATTAACACAAAATTAACCACAAAGATCAAAGCAAACAAAAGAACAGAGAGAAGCCTAAATACCAAAAACCCACTTAATTTAAATATATTTAATTGATTGTTTCTATGTAATATGGAGTTGCGTCAGAAGGACATCCAGCGTAAAACAAGAGAGCAGCCGAGGGGACTTTTACTTGTTTTACAGATCAGCGCTGCAGGCCGTCAGCCGCCATCTTTGTACTCCTCCTGTTTTCACGCTTTTGTTTCTCAGCTGGGAAGCTCTCTTCATAATAAAAGTCTGTGGTTTTAACATAACAACTATAGACTGGTGCGTTTGTACAACTGTTCTCTGTCCCACCGCTCATGGATAATCACTAAATTCATTTTTAAATCGTAAAATAGGTAAATAAACAAATAAATAAAGAAAGAAAGAAATGCGGGTAATAACAGCAAAAGCTGTATGTTTTCCCTGAAATGATAGCATATTTATAGCCTTTTCAAAACAAGTGTAGTACTGCTTATGTATTTGTGATATAAACTCATAATACTGTGATTTGGACATGTTTTAATGAATTAATTAATGGTTGCTACAATTTACAAGATAATTAGTGCTAATACTACAAGCATTTTGTTGTTTACTTATTGATTGTGATAATATAGACTTAGTGCATGATAAAAGGACATTTCAGAAGCCACCCCCCCCAAAAATACAATGTGCTTTTATTTTGAAATCTTACCTGGATGTATTTGTAATGCAAACATTCCGGATGCCAACCGCCAATAAATACAAGAAGAAGAAGAAGATGGCTGTATTTGTTACTTTTCAGTCGGCTCAAGTCTGATGCGTGAAAACCGATGACGTCTCAACACATTCCCATTATATATTAAAAATATTTTCAGTAGGAGCCGACCAGAAGATTTTTGGAGGGGGGGCAGTAAATATTTGAAAAAAAAAATCTGTCTATGATAAAGTTTGTCATCGAGCTTCAAGAAATGGCTGGAAAGAAGTCTTCTCTGCGGAAACAACAGCATGGAGAGGATGACGATGATCCCATGAAGGACAAAACACAACCCAGCGGGTAATTACGTATGGCTAATTGGTGGCCAAGTGGTTAATGCGCTTGGTTTCAGTCAGAAGGTTCCGGGGTTCAAATCCCACCCCTGCCACTATTTCTCCATGTAATGGGAGTTGCGTCAGGAGGGCATCCGGCGTAAAACCTGTGCCAATTCAACATGCAGATCCAACTTGGATTTGCTGTGGCGACCCGAGTGCAAACAAGGGAGCAGCCGAAGGGACTTACTAAGTTGTTAGCTTATTAAGGCAACAGAAAGTTGCCGGTTCTCCCCCTGAGGAAAGCATGTTTAATGACTCATTTAAAATCAACATTGTATGTTATTGTCATATACACAGCAAACACAGTCTGCATAGTACAACGAGATTAGGGGTGGAGATTAGGGGGGCTGCCTCCTTAAAATGTGCACGCAATGCAATCCCAGACAATATAACATAATAAACAACAATATAACATAAAGAAACATGCGAAGTCCTTTGCTGAAATGTAAATTGTGTAACATATGGACAGTGCAAACAGTGCAGCAATTGAGAGAGTGCAAAAGGAAATGTAAAACTGTATGACAACTATAGGCAATATAAACAATGTAACAATTGAAAAATGTGTAAAAGTCCTGTGCTACAAATGAGATAGATATGGTGTGGCTCAGTACTAATATAGTCCCATTTTTAATGCAGATTATTGTTCAACATGGTGATGGTTTTGGGGAAGAAACTGTCTCTGAGTCTGTTTGTCCTGGCCTGTATGCACCTGTAGCGCCTGCCAGAGGGCAACAGGTTGAAGAGGTGAAAGCTGGGGTGTGTATTGTCCTTGAGAATGTTCTTGGCCCTACTAAGACAACGGGAGGTGTAGATGGTGGAAATGGGGGGGCAGAGGACAGCCAATGATTTTTTTGGGCAGTGTTTGCTACCCTCTGCAGTCTCTTCCTGTCAGCTTCAGTGCAGCTGGAGTGCCACACTGACACTGCGTAGGTCAGCAGGCTCTCTATAGTGGAGCGATAGAAGGTCACCAGCAGGGTGTGCTTAATTGCTCCTTCCTAAGCACACTCAAGAAGTGTAGTTGCTGCTGGGCCTTCTTGACCAGTGCTGTGGTGTTGACTGACCAGGAGAAGTCAGCAGAGATGTGAACCCCTAGGAACTTAAAGGACTCCACTCGCTCCACGCATTCGCCATTGATGTACAGGGGGACAGGGGCAGCTTTCTTTCGATGGAAGTCCAGGATGAGTTCCTTAGTGTTTGTGATGTTTAGTGCCAAGTTGTTGGCTGCACTCCACTCAACCAGTTTTTGGACCTCATCTCTGTAGGCCGCTTTGTTTCCCCCTGTTATCAGCCCCACCACTGTTGTGTCATCAGCAAATTTGACGATGATGTTCTCTGAGTGGGTGGGGGTGCAGTCAGATGTGTACAGCGAGTAGAGGAGTGGGCTCAGCACACAGCCCTGGGGGGAGCCGGTACTGAGAGTACGGAAGGAGGAGAAGTGAGGGCCAAGCTTCACCTGCTGTGGTCAGTTGACCAGGAAGTCTTTGATCTAGGAGCAGGTAGGCAGTGGGATCCCCAGGTTGGATAACTTGGGGATAAGAATGTCCGGTATTATGGTATTAAAAGCTGAGCTATAGTCAATGAAGAGCATCCTGACGTAGCTCCCTTGTTTCTCCAGGTGAGTCAGTGCTGAGTAAAGGGCGGTTGTTATTGCATCTTCTGTGGATCTGTTAGACCGGTATGCGAACTGATGCTGGTCCAGGGTAGGGGGGAGACAAGCTTTGATGATAATGAAAGAGAAATATATATATATATATATATATATATATATATATATATATATATATATATATATTAAACATTAACATTGCGTAGGAAGTAGCGGGGAGACGTCAGAGAAATAAGCCATTTCACAGTTACGAGTGCGCATGCCTGGGAGAGCCTATAGCACTTCTGGGTCAACGGTCACAGGACCCTAGCACCGGTGCCACAGACCGAACGGTTCTCCCGTAAAAAATGGGTCCACCCTGTTTCCACTGCGCATGCATCATTTTGGAGCTCTGAGACAGTCTCTTCACCCAAAGCGATCAAATGGATTAATGGGATTATTAACCATCAGATGACAAGGTAAAACCTCCTACATCATTCTACAGTCGGTTTTAAACAGAAACAAGACGATACTTGGTGACGCTTTGAAAATGACCAACACGCAGTAAACGCATCAGCTGGCAGCTCGTGTAGCTGCGGCGCTCTGATTGCTTCCTCCGTATTTTAGGATGAAATAATGCTGAATCTATATGGAAATGATTGTTGTACAACAGCTTCTGATAGCTGTCTCTGAGATAGATGATGACTGGAGTGCAGTTTGAAGCATAAATGTGGTGATAAACAGTGAACCGCGGCTAATGATGCTTGCGCAGTGAAGGCAGGGGGGACGGATTTTCGGTCTGCGACATCGGTTGCTGCAGGCTTAAACAATACGGCTGGAGTTTGCGTGCCACGGCTAATGACGCTTGTGTAGTGAAGGCAGGGGGTACGGATTTTTGGTCTGCGACACCGGTTGCTGCAGGCTTAAACAATACGGCTGGAGTTTACGTGTCTGCTTTCTTCTTCATTGCTGTCACAATTACCCATGTTTTTGCTCAATCTCGCTTGGCTGAAGGCCATTTGTCCCTCTAAGAAGTTGACGCCAACCGCACAGGACCGCGTAACTAGTTAGTATCCCGGAGTCTCGTTTCTTATCAGAATTAACCAGACAAATCGGTCCACCAACAAAGAACGGTGAGAATAAACACTGACAGGAGCCGCTGGGAGCAAAAGAGCGATTGATCTGTTTATCCTTTCCATGTCCGGGCCAGGTGAGGTTTCCCGTGTTGAGTCAAATTAATCCACAGGCTCCTGGTGGTGCCCTTCCGTCTCTACCTGTCTTCCCGGCACGCTGGACACTGCACGGCGGGTCATGGGAATAATGCTGCTGGATTGCTAGTCGGCATTGCTTATGGTCCGAACTACGACGGTATCTGATCATCTTCGAACCTCCAACTTTTGTTCTTGATTATTGAAAACATTCTTGGTCCAATAATTTCACCTAGCCCCCAGCCTTCCGTCTTAATCATGGCCCCAGTTCAGAGAAGAAAAAACACAAAATAGAACCGCAGTCCTATTCCATTATTCCTAGCTGGGATATCCAGGTCTCCACTTTAAAACACTGTAATTTTCATAGTAAATGCTTCATACCACATTATAACGAATACAATCCCCCCGACTCATTGAGAAAATGATGTAATGCAGATATTGTTTTCTTTGGAGGTTTGTAAACGCTTCGTTATTACATCTGATTACATCTGATTCTTTGTTATAGATACTGAGAGTTGTCAGTGTATTCCTTTGTTCTATTTTGCTCTAATAAAGTCCTAAAAAAAAAAACTCTTCAGACCCCGCTGGACACTCAGTTAAGAGCACCGAGATCCAACTACAAACTTTTTAATTGCAGCAACTTTTTTTTTTTAACCACAGCTGCTGGCAGCAGACAGACACAAAATACCAGACAGAGAGAAATTACTTGGATTTAAATAGCTCCGCTCACACCCGTTGGCTGTCCCACAATGCAGTGCGTCACCTGAGAGTGTGAGATGGCTTATTCCCAGTGATGTCATAGAGGAAACACAACAACAAGAACAAATTTGGCTGCTGTTGGTGATGAATTTTGTGTGTTTGGAAGATGAAAACATACCCATTTATGTTACAAAACACTATTAGTGTCATCTGTATATCTAGGCAAACTGTAAAGCATGAATTGTTCTTTGTATTTGTCATTTATTTGAGATGTGTGAACTATCCAAGTGCACCTTCTATTTTGCTCTTAGTCTTTGAAGTTCAAGTCAAATCAGACAAAGTCTGTTCCATAGATAGCCCAGATTCATGTGCACAGTACATCAAAATATCTAAATGTCCCCTTGAACTTTACTAGGTTGGAGTCATGTTTGGATCAACCCATGGATTCAAGCAGCATCCATGAAGTCATCAAGTACATACCATCATCGCTATCAGGTTAGGTGACTTAATCCAGAGTAATTCACAGTTAAAAGATCTGCAGAACAGACTGACCTGCAGTTCATGGCCCACTGAGAACTGTAGTTCCATAAGTGCAGTTGGCAAGTGTTTGTTTTGAAGTGCTGGAGAATTAGACTAGTTTTGATAACTGTAATGAAAAGATAATTTAAATATGAACAGGGTGTGATTATGACTGGGGCTAACTAGTTAAGATCAGGTCATTTCTACTCATACAGGAAATCCAATGTTGCCACTCAGTATGATAATGATAATGAGTGTTCTTGAATTTCCCCGTGTAAACATTAGTGTCAGTAATATATAACTAACATTTCTACCCAAATGGTTTTAAGCAGTTGTACTCTTTTATGTGTTCATGGACACTTCCATTTCTTCTCCAAGACAAACATTATGATGCTGATACCACCGAACCAATCAGCTGTGGTCTTCAGACATTGGAGGAGCTGTTGTCATGGAAACGGAGTGAGGCAAACCCCTTAAATGTGGCAATTGTCCCTTTGGCACCTCGGGAGCCTCCTTTGGCCAGGTGTCCACGACGGACCCTTGTATCTCATGATATGATGGGTGGATATATAGATGACAGGTATGAACACATGTAAGACTCCTACAGCAACATATATTCAAATTTGAAACTTCTCATACAGTGCAGCCAGTGTTAATTTTGGTGTATTCATGGGGTTCTTGATAATAACTAGATAAAACAATACTTTGTCTTAGAAATGTGTTAATGTCATCAACCTGTGAAGTAGGCATGACAAAAACTTAAGATCTGCATGACAAAAACTTTAGATCTGCCAGACTGAGGTACTCTTGATCTTTTTTGAGTTTGTTTAATGTTGCTTAGTATAATAACAATACATCTCACATGGAATGGAAGCCAGTGAATTGAGGCTAGTTTGGAGTAATATGGTCACATGTTGGTTACAAGTCTTGCAGAATCATTTTCAACCACAATGGAAAAAGTCTGTTGGACTTACATACACACACATACACACACCGGTGACAGACTCCTGTCCTGTCCAGGATGTAGCCTTCCTTGTGCTCTGTGACTGCTGGGGTAGGCTCCAGCCCCCTGCAACCCTTAATTGGACAAAGTGGCTGAAGATGAGTGTGTGTGTACACACTATCTGTTTGTGCGGAATAACTAACTGTTTCCATTTTATTGATGAAAGTCTGTGCATTTCCAAATAGGGTTTCCTTTAAATCTCCATTTTCAACTGCTTTTTTCTCCATTGAAAAAAAAAAAAAAAAAAAACACTTACTGGGTTTTGCATCTGAACTCTTCATATATATGCACTATAAGGCAAACATGGTCATGTTTATTTATTTTTTAGTTTTGCCAGAAGTTGTTTACACATGTTTTCCCCCCAGTACTTTTTATAAAGCAAAAGTAGATTATGGACAGGTCTGTAATTATAAGGAGAAGCAATACTGTGTTTAAAGTTGTTTTTAAAGAAGTGGTTTAACCATACCAGCAGGGTGGGTTTTCTGCTATGAGCCATTTTTTGTCACTGTGGTCAATATGTGTATCACAACAAACAGTAGAATATGCCACATAATGCAGTGTATTGTTGTTTTCATAACACAAGAATATCAGGTGCTATTTTCTCACACCTAATTTGTGGATATGGTGATTTGACAAACATTTCTGCCATGAAGATTCTTGTGTTTTTGATTTATGCTGCTGCTCATCTATTCCAACATGAGATTCTTTGTTGTTTTCCTTTCATAATGGTGTGTCTAAATTTTGTGTTAAGGTTTGCCCAGGGGACAAACTCAGAAGCTCCCTATGCCTTCTACCACTGGCAGTATATTGATATCTTCAACTACTTCACACATAAATTGGTGACTGTTCCTCCAGTTGTGTGGACAAATGCTGCACATAAACATGGAGTTGCTGTCTTGGGTGAGCAGAAAAAGACAGAATCACTTACATACTGGTAACTATTTGTGTAGATCTGTTGGTGTTTGAAATTCTGAATGCATGTTTGACAAGTTAAAATTGTATATCTGAACTGGAGCCTGATTTGGATGGAACTGACTTTCACTTTTATATTCTGAATATGTGAGTTTGGAAACTGATCAAATTAAATGAAAACGGATTACAGTTTTAAAAAAAATCTTTTCCCATTGTGATGACACAATTAATTTACCTTCATGTTTCTGTTAGCTCTGTTAGATATTTTGACTCGGCTCACTCAGGAACGAAACTTTAATATTTTCCCACATGCAGATGAGCAATAGTAGTGTTTTGACAAAAACAAAAAGAAACACATTGTGGGTAAAAAATGAAACATGATTCAGGGCTGTTTACATGATACTGCATGCCTGACTTAAGTCTCATGGAAGCCATAGCAATCTGAAGAATAGTTTATAACTTCATGGAGCATGATTTTACAGCCCTGGAAAGTTTTCAGAAGTTTACTTATTGATTTGATTTAGCACAACCCTTGATTGATGACATTTTGTGAATTGCTGAAAATGGGTAGGGTGCATGTGTATGTTTATGCTCACAGGGTTCTCACAGAGCCTTAAAAAGCTTAAAAGGATTGAATTTGTTAATCTAAAAATATGGCCTTAATTAGTATTAAACTGCCTTAAATCGGTTGTTCGGAACTCTTCAAAATGCGAAGACATGAGCAGTAGGATTTTATTATGGTGGCTGGGAAGTGCAAAAACAGTTTTACAATCAGGAGAAGACTTTTGCAAGAAGTCTCAAAACAAATTTACAAATGACAGATTTTGACGGAAAGGGAATGTACCAAATGACAAATATTCCTGTTCTGTCACATTAACCATTTGGTACATTTACTTTCTGTCAAAATCTGCCGTTTGTTAATTTGTTTTTGGACTTGTAAAAGTGTTGTGCTCTTTGTAAGTGTTTTGACATTCGGAATTTTGATTTGCATTTCCCAGCCACCGTATTTTATTCATATTTTCTTCTGACATTGCAATTAAAAATATCAAAATAAATGGCAAGTTCTGTTTTTAATAATTCAGTGAAATCCTCTTGTAATGTTGCGTAAAGCAAGATGACAGAATGATCAGAGCAGAGACGCTTTCTGCTAGTGAGACGTAATATAAGTGATGATGTGTTACAATAAACATTTGGGCAAATTTGTCCGTAGTCTTTAGCAATTTTTATTGCCCCCCCTTCCCCCTTTTCTTCTTATTATTGTAATGTTCTTAGATTTCTTTCTGACTGTTTCAAAATGTCTTTAGTCTGTCTTGTCTTAAGCTGTCTGTATTCTGTGCACAGGAGAAATGAAAGCTCTTGCACAAATAATCATCAGAAAAATGTTTAAGAATCATCAACATGTGCCAATAATATTGAGAGTTTTACAAATAATTTTAATCAAAAGTCAAAGAAATTAGTTGGTTCCACAATATAACAGATCAGAATAAGTAATAAACAAGAGCAACTGGAGATTTCTGACGTCTGCCACTCCGGATCCAGATCACCTCCAAAATTCAGTGGAGTCTTCCATGCCCTAATACCTATCTGTGGTGCAAATTTGGTAATAATCCATGATGTAGTTTTGACGTAATCCTTCAAAGCCTATATAAAGTGAAATTTTGATCCAGAATCCCGATCCAGATCCAGATCACCTCCAAAATTCAGTGGAGTCTTCCATGCCCTAATATCTATCTGTGGTGCAAATTTGGTGAGAATCCATGCAGTAGTTTTGACGTAATCCTTCAAAACCTATATAAAGAGAAATCTTGATCCAGAATCCCAATCCGGATCCAGATCACCTCCAAAATTCAGTGGAGTCTTCCACGCCCTAATATCTATCTGTGGTGCAAATGTGGTCAGAATCTGTTCAGTAGTTTTGACATAATCCTTCAAAGCCTATATAAAGTGAAATCTTGATCCAGAATCCGGATCCGGATCCAGATCACCTCCAAAATTCAGTGGAGTCTTCCATGCCCTAATATCTATCTGTGGTGCAAATTTGGTGAGAATCCATGCAGTAGTTTTGACGTAATCCTTCAAAGCCTACATAAAGAGAAATCTTGATCCAGAATCCCAATCCGGATCCAGATCACCTCCAAAATTCAGTGGAGTCTTCCATGCCCTAATATCTATCTGTGGTGCAAATTTGGTGAGAATCTGTGCAGTAGTTTTGACATAATCCTTCAAAGCCTATATAAAGTGAAATCTTGATCCAGAATCCTGATCCGGATCCAGATCACCTCCAAAATGTAGTGGAGTCTTCCATGGCTTAATATGTATCTATGTTGAAAATGTATCCGTTAAAATCCGTGCAATAGTTTTGACGTAATCCTGCTAACAGTAATCCTTCAAAGCCTAAATAAAGTGAAACTTGATCCAGAATCCGGATCCAGATCACTTCCAAAATTTAATGGAGTCTTCCTTGGTCTAACATCTATCTGTGGTGAAAATTTCATCAAAATCCGTGCAAACGTTTTGACATAATCTTGCTCACAGACAGACAGACACACAGGGAGGTGATGGTTAGTGATTAAGTGTTGGGCTTGAGACCAGAGGATCCTTGGTTCAAATCCCACCCTGATCGGAAGATTACTAAGAGCCCTTGGGCAAAGTTGTTATTCCCCTAGTTGCTCCTGGTGTGTAGTGGGCACCTTGCATGGCAACAGCCTGACATCGGGGTGAATGTGAGGCATTGACGTGTAAAGCGCTTTGAGCGTCTGATGCAGATAGAAAAGCGCTATATAAATGCAGTCCATTTACCATTTACAGACAGACAAATAAATAAACAAACACAGATGATTTTATTACGTCCTTGGCGGACGTAAAAATGTCCAATTGAGAAATGAATCCTCTCATTTTCTAGAAATATAATGTAACAAAAGAACAGAATTTCAAAATCCATGTCTTAGAAATTAAAAAGCTTTTTTTGTTTGGTGTACTTTCTTTCTGTCTCCCACTCTCTCGCTGCCGTTGTGTCTTGTTCTGACATGTTCCTAGCTGCTTCATGTAAAAATCATATTGTGTAATAAACCTGCTTTTCCAGGAACGTTCATCACGGAGTGGACTGACGGAGCCGCTGTGTGCGAGGCCTTCCTGAAAGGGGAGGAATCTTACCGATCAGTGGCCGATAAGCTCGTCCAGATCAGTTGTTATTATGGCTTTGATGGCTGGCTCATTAACATCGAGAACACCCTGAGTGTGAGTTACATTTGTATGCTGTGCATCAAGATAAAATCATTTGCTGCTTAAAATGCAGTTATCCTTTAATTTTACCACGCACAGGCGCTCACGAGGCAGCACTGATTTCGGTCCTGTGTGTCTGTCTATGTGGTAGAGTTTTGATCTGATTTGGACCAAATGTGGTGGCATGATTGAGGGTCAGCCAAAGACTGTGTGATTTAATCTTGATAAAAATGGCTTAAGAGTCAAGGCCACAGGGCAAGGTCAAAATGTGCCTCAGGTCTGAGAGTTGCTCTCATTTGGTATAAAAGCTATAGATCCTTTGCTAATTAACTAATTTCCCATTAAGATTAAGAAATTCTGACCCTGATTTGTGACCTATCATTTCAAATAGTGGGGTGTCTGGGTCTTGAAGGTACTGCATGATTGCCACTCCCTGGTGTTTGGAGAGTAGAACAGAGACAACTGCCACAGTGGGCGCCATCTGTGTTTGCATCAGGGCCAGTACACACCATGAACACTCACTCTTCACACTCCTACCATCAGGCTGATGCTACAGGAGTCTGAAGTCCAGGACTACTAGGCTGGTGAACAGTCTGAAGTCCAGGACTACTAGGCTGGTGAACAGCTTCTGCCCACAGGCCATTAAGCTCCTCTATAACTCCCTAACACACTGACCCCTCCACCACCTGAGTGACTGTTATTTCACTGTCATTCTTCTCCTCATCATTTTTACTATCGTCCTCTACGTATTTATCGTAGATCCTATGTATTTATTATAATAGCTCTGTTCACTATTTATGCACCCATGCACCTTACGACTCCTGCACAGCAGGAATGCTGCTTAAAACTACACAATATTGCACAAAATTGCCAATTCTGCATAAACTGCACATCCGCACATCCTCTAAAATGTACATCCCTTAAATAGTGTATATAGTACATTCTTCAGTCTAATAATGTGTATTTTATAATGTGTTCTTTTTTTCTTTTTTTTTTTACTCATCTGATGTGAACTTTCTACATGCAAAGAATTTCATTGTGTGGAATAACTGCCTGTTTTACTGTGCACATGACAATAAAAAAGTCTTTACAAAGTCTAAACAAAAAAGTCTTTGGTTTTCAATTTTGTAGTAAACTTTAAAGTTAGGGGAGGTGATGGTCTAGTGATTAAGCATTGGACTTCAGACCAGAGGATACTCAGTTCAAAACCCAGCCAGACTGGAAAATCATTAGGGGCCCTTGGGCAAGGTCCTTAACCCCCAATTGCTCCCGGTGTGGAGTGAGTGCCTTGCATGGCAGCACCCTGACATCAGTGTGAGTGTGAATGGGTGAATATGAGGCATTGTAAAGCGCTTTGAGCTTCTGCTGCAGATGGAAAAGCTGTATGTAAATGCAGTTACCATTACCTCAAATTATTTATTTTAAAAAATGTAACTGAAAAAAAAAAAGCTATATGATTTTGCTTCCCACCTGTCCCATCTGTGTGCAGTTTGCCTTTTCTACCTGTTTGTGTGGGTTCCTTCCGCATGCTCCGGCTTTCTCCCACATCCTAAAACATGCATGTGGAAACTTTAAATTAACCATAGGTGTGTGAATGTGTTTGTCTGTTTAGATGTGGCCTTCTGATAGATTGGCGTTACATTCAGGGCGTACCCACCTCATGCCTTATGACTGCTGGGATAGGCTCCAGTCCCCCGACACAACTCCACATTACAGGGAGACTGGATGGGGGTGGCCTTGAACTGGAAACCTTTCACTTTGGAAACAAGCGCACTTTACCAATTGACCACCGCCCCGCGACAAATGAGAAGCTGAAGGGACTTACTAATTTATCGTCAAGCAGACAAAAAGGACTGATCACACAACCTCTCAATGGACAGATGTAATAATAAGAACACAAAATATGACAACAGACATAAAGTTTGCATTTCATTCATCCTATAAAGCTAACACATTGTGTTTGCAGGAGGCTGCAGTGAAGAACATGCCTTTGTTCCTGCGCTACCTGACAGACCAGATGCATGAGCGAGTCCCCGGTAGCCTGATTGTGTGGTATGACAGCGTGATAGCAAGTGGACAGCTAAAATGGCAGAATGAACTTAATGAGTCCAACAGGTAAAGACAGGTGCATTTACAAGTGAATAAGTGTGCTGAAGTGCTTGCATGTCACAAACTGTGAATTTACAGATACGTTTCTGCTGTATGTTCAGCTCAAAGCCTCAGAATATTTGTGTTATGAAGATGGGAAACTGAATCTAATTGAACAAACATCAGCAGTGTCTTTGGACAGACCAAGAAGAGGAAATGTGAGCTGAACACACAGTGTTCAGTTCTGCAGTCACTAGAATGGAAGAGAGTTAAAGACAAAAATTACAAATCATCTACAAAAATCAACTAACAAAACCTACAATTCTGCACAATTTATGCTAATCACAAACCACAGTTTACGGACCTAAAAGAAGGCAACAGGACACAGGGAAAGAAGTACAGCATTTTTCTGTTTTAAATGTGATATAAAGTATACAGACAGTTTGGGTAACATAAGCAAGGAGGGATATACTTAAATAGGGCTGAGGAAAAATATATAATCACAGATGGACAAAATTTTTGATGATGGCCAGGCTCACACATAAACAGGGCGTTCAATCACAAGAGCTTAAGTTTAAAAACAAACAACAATCTATGAATAGGCAATGACTACATGGGCAATAGGTATACTGATAGGGGTTGCGTATCGCCTAGTTAGCAAGGATGTGAACAAAGTGATCAGTTGAGGTGGAGCAGGTTAAGATCAAGTGTTGAGATGGATATAAATTTAAACTGACTTTGCCGATACCCTATGTATGATGGTCTACTCTTCATTTGGAATTCTTACATGCGAGATAAATCATCTTCAGATGCTGTGGTTGACTTGTCTAGGAAGGGCTTGTGTAGTATAGGTACCAGTATCTCATATGTCCTTCATCCATGTCTCCATTATAGGATGTTTTTTAATGCATGTGATGGTTTTTTCACCAATTACAACTGGACGGAGCAGAGTTTGGAGTCGATGAGCAACTACAGCATGGTCCAAGGTCGCCAGGCTGACATCTATATTGGGGTGGATGTGTTTGCCCGAGGCGATGTGGTGGGAGGCGAGTTTGAAACAAATAAGGTACACACTGCATATCCTGACTGTCTAGGTTGAACTTTTGTGCTTTCTTGTTTGGCAGAAAAAAAGTCTGCGGGTCAAAGAGTCTTCTCTTTCCGTGCCCCTGTCTTGTGGAATGGTCTCCCAAGCCTCAGTAACACACTCAGATTCTGTGGAGACTTTCAAGAACAGACTTAATGTTGGGGAAGTGTAATGACACGGACCCACAACAGGGAGCGCAAATGAACGGTCAATGGGTAGTCAAATAAATACAATTTATTGTGGCAAATGTGCACAACAGGTCGAATACTATTTTTAGACAGTCAATTACAAAAGTCAACAGGTGACGTGTGGGCAGGTCCGAGGGTAGGAGACGCCTATCCAGAGAAGAGCCGGGACCCACAAGGTTCCGCCGCCAACGAAAACCTGCAGCAAACCGAAGCCGCCAAGTCCCGAGTCCCCAGGTGACCTCTACTTCAGCTGTCAGATCCGGTACTTCTGGCAGGAACAGAAGACAGGTTAATGGTGGGTGTGTGCACACCCAGCAGAACAATCAGCAATTCAGTTCAGTTCCTTTTGTGGGAGAATCTCCACCTCCGACACAAAAACACAGAAACGTGCAGAGACCAACTGTTACTTCTCTGGTTTGGAAAGAGGAGTGAAGTCCGTCACTCTTCTACGTCCAAAACCCAGCTCCCAGCTGACTGAAGATAACTGGTACTCCTGCAAAGGTTTTCAAAAGGCAATGATACGTGCGTTCAGCACAGACACGGCTGAGAGTTTTACCTGAGTGGTAAACTGATATATATCGGCAGAGATGTGGTGTCTCCTCCAGTCTTATATGGGATGGGATGGTGATGAGATGATTTCTGACAGCTGGTAGTCCTGGCTCCTGGGTGGTGACTGCGCCCTCTGCTGCCTGAAACCCGACAACAGGCAGGGCGCCCTCTGGCATTGGCCAGCAGTACCTCCTCTTCGGGTGGCCCACATAACACTTAAGACTCATCTTTTTTCTCAGTCCTATGGTTAGCATGTTGTGTTAGCATTCTTTTTAATTTTTTAATTTTTTTTATTGTGCTTTTTTGATCTTTTAATTGTGCTTTTTGATCTTTTAATTTATTTTATATTACTTTTTAACTCTTTTGCGTGAGATGCCTTGAGGCGACGCTGTCGTGAATTGGCACGTTATGAATTGAATAAATTGAAATTGAATTGGCACCAGCTGTCATCCATCCTTCCATCCATCCTTCCATCCATCCACTCCTTCACTCTTCCGTCTTTTCTTTGATGTTACAGGCTTTGGAAGTCATTCGGAAGCACAACTTCTCTGCAGCTATATTTGCTCCTGGCTGGGTGTACGAATGCCACGCTAAGAAGGAATTTCGGAAGAATCAGGACAAGTGAGAGCAAACAATGCCTTAAATCATACGTAAATACATACATAGACTGTTTTCTAAAACATACTAAGCTTATGTTGAGAGAAAATTCCAAACAGTAGAGGGACATGACTAGAGACAGGTTCTAAACTGAACCTGTCTTGTTTGCAGGTTCTGGTCTTTGCTGTCAGAATACCTGTACATCCACCGGCAAACATCTCTACCTTTTATTAGTTCCTTTTGCCAGGGCTTTGGGAAATCTCTGTACTGGAGGGGACAGGTAGGTAAAGAAAAACTATTAGGTAACAATATTGAATGTCAGCACCAGTACTTTACTTACACAATGATAAAATTTGAAGTTTTATATCTGTAATGTCAGAACTATAATGATTTTTATTCCAGTCTGCTTTGTAGAATAGACCAATACTTCATCTGTGGTCTACCTAAAAATATAATGCACTGACTCTGATTACTGCAGAAAACTGTGGTTAAGAGTTTTAACAAGACAGAGATCATTTAATCAAATTGTACCAATCTTTGTATCTCCAAATTGTATTCTGATTCACATTAAAAGAGCTTGCAAAATTTTTAAAGCTGCACTGTTGATAATGTAAATCCCTGTGTTGTACACTGCAGTGCATTTGAGTATTTAAATTGTTCGTTGGTACTCTACATGTCTTTTCTGTTAATCCAATAATTTTCTTGGTAAATAATCCTTCTGTATAAAGGTTTTTTTTTTGCATAATAACTGAGGCCTTGTCTTTATGCAGAAAGAGGTAAAAAAGAACTGGTTCAACCTGAGTGCGCAGGAGCTCCAGCCTTTGTACCTCAATATGGAGATCAATGAGGGAGGTTGGTGGAGGAGTCACGGCTGCCCAGAGGATGCTTGGAACGGGGGCTGCTCACTGTTTCTCGAGGGCCTCATTCCTGCTACTTACACATTACCAGTTTGTACCAAGTATGTGGTTTTTGTTTTGCTTGTTCATGTCACCTTTACTTTAAAACAGTGTGTGCAGGTTGTAGCAGGTCCACATTCCTCAATGTGCTATCATTTGTGTGTATGTATGTGTTGTACAGGATCTTCTCCCTCCATTTACCTCTTGCAGCCAAGACCCTAGTAGTGTTCATCTATAAGCAATCGAATGGAATCTCAGTCTCCCTGAAACTGAATATAACAGATGTCAGTCTTTGCACATATGGGGACATACAAGATGTCAACTGTGAGTGTCTGATATTGTAAGATGAAAGGTTAAAGTACTTTAAAGTTAAGTAAAATGCAGCTATACAAAAAAACCAAAAACTCATTTGGAAATGGGAACAACAATTAAGGAGTCTAGAAGACACAAAGAGCTTTACCCCTGAGAGCCCTTAGGGTGTTTTCTTAATTTTACTATACCTTAAGAAATTCCACTTTTAAGATACTTTCTTTTGGTATAATGCCCATATGTTGCATATCAAAATGTTCAGAAAATCATAGCTTTTTGAATGTGATACATATATTTGTCTAGAACACTGTGTAAAGATATGATCTATTAATACTAATATGATGAAATGTTGAAGAGGACGCAGGAGAGCATCATTAGGACTCTGAGGGTTAAAGAAAAATTAAGTATTTGGCCATCGATGATCTCTGACAGGAAAGGCTCAGTGGTCTGTAGTTTTGATTGTGTCTCATAGAAAACTATCCATCCATTTTTTGAACCCACTTATTCCAGTTTAGACTCATGGGGAGCTGGAGCCTTTCATTAATTCATTTCTTTCTGTCATTGGGCAAGAGGCAGGGCACAATCTGTACATGCCACCAGTCTATCACAGGACAGATGCAGATAGACAATTTTGAGTCACCAATTCACTGAACTTGCTTGTTTTTGGCAGTGAGAGGAAGCCGGAGCACCCAGAGGGAGCCCATGCAAATATGGGTAGAACATACATACTCCACACAGAGAGAGGACCAGGTTAGAAGCAAACCTGGGACCTTGAAGCTGTCAGGCTACAATGCTAGCCACTAAGCCACCAGGCTACCCCTCACCGGAATCCTAAACAAATAAAATAAATAAAAATAATAATCTCTTGAGTCATAGGAGCCCCAAATAAGTTAAGATTAAATTAAAATCAGCTCTGACGCACACCCATTAACCAATGTAGAGAGGATAACTTTGAATAAATATTGAAGCTTGGCACTGTTGCAGCTGGTGCAAAGGCCCAATCCCAGTACACTTCCTTCACCCTACCACTTCACCCTTATCCTGCACATTCTCATCAGTGTGTAAAATGAAGGGAAAGTGTGAAGTGGTAGGGTGAAGGAAGGGTATTGGAATTGGGCCAAAGTCATCATTGATCATCGACTTTACTTTTTATACATTTGTTGGCTTTTTAAACTGCATTCCTGAGTGTGCCTGTCCAACTGCCCCAGATAGTCGATGCCTGTAGTTTGTTTTGAATGATTGGTTTTGCCCTTGTGCAGGGTTTCTCTTTGTTGCTCATGCCTTCCTCCCTTTCTGCTGCTGACTTGCTTGTCCTCGCAGTTTGCAGGGCCTCTTGGCATGGGGACCCTGGCGTCCACCTTCGGCCCCGTGTTGGTCCCATGTCTTGTGGTTATGGACACGTCCTGTACCTTGGAATCATTGGAGTGGGTCTGTTGGGTGTTTTGGTTCTTTACTTGCTTTGCCTGTGTTGGGTGGGGGTACGTAGAGACATTGTTCTCTGGATCTGGGGAGCTGTCAGGGACCTGGGGCTTCACATGATTGGTTTCAGTCATCAGCTCAGCATTCTTGTGTCTTTGAGCAATCTGTTTGGTGAGGGGACTCACTTCTTTAGGAGGCATTCTGTTACTTCTCTGCATGTCTATCAATGATAACACTCTCTTGGATGATCTTATCTTCACGAAACAGCCTTGATATGAATTGTTTTCCTCTTCACCCCATTCCCTGCTGTTTTTTTTTCTGATCTCTTATTGTTGACTTCACTCCTTGCATAAGCACATGTGTGTGCATAAGGGTCTAAAGGTGTGAACCAGATGTCTACAGAAAAAACAAAAACACATGATCAGTCATTTTCTTAAGATTTGTTTGTCATGAAAAAGTTCAAGTATTGTAACAGTACATATTTTTGCTGTATAGTTTTAATAATTTATTATTATACTACTTGTCCTGCAGTAGACTGGCATCCTGTCCAGGGTCTAACCTGACTCATGCCCTGAAACTGTTGGGATAGGCTCCAGCACACTCATTACCCTTGATTGGAGTAAGTGGGTGTAGAAAATGAATAAATTAATGAACTACTTCTTGTCATTATTAAACAAGGATGTAATATCATTACAAACAGTTAAGAGTGATTTTTTCCCTCCTCCAAATATTTACCATAGATGTCATTGTCTGCAGTTACTAGTGTGCTTCCTGTGCCGCTGGATGAAGACCACCAGCTGGTGAGCCAGGTTTCAAAGATATGTGGTGGATTAAATCCAGGTGGATGGAGTGTCAGGTAAAATCCATAACGCTTGTTTTAGGACTGAATCACCAAGCTGATTTTTTTTTTTTTTTTAGCACAAAAGGGAACTAGGAGAATGAATACATTTGCCAGGAACCAAAGTATCCTTCATTTCATTCATCTATTTTCTGACGCTTATCCAGGTCTGGATCGCGGAGCAGCAAAGTATCCTGTCTTGCAATAATTCATTATTGCAGTCATTTTTTAAAATAATCATCTGCACCAGAAATTAGTTGTTTCTTTTCCAGGCCAGTCTTTTCATGAAGTTTCATGTGCATCAGTTGATGACTTTTACTTAATAATCACACTAATATTTCAACAGACTTGGGTGAAAACACAAGTTCTTTGGTGGTGGAAAATAGGTAGTTATTAAAACATGTTACATAGACTGTAGCAGTTTAGGAAACATGTTACAGATAGTCATAGTTATAGCATACTCATAGTCCAAACTGTTCGCTTCACCTCCATGAAGAACTTGCTAACAGATGGTCCGGTCGTTAGCTGGTAAGCTTTCAAACTGTGTTTTTTCAGATGCTGTTTAGATATTTATGGACCGGGAGCACATAACTAGTACTCATTGTGCGCGCGTGTGCTTCAAATCATTGATCTGCAGACAGCACACAGAGGAAAACGCTTTTCCTACAATCTGTCATTGCTTTCCTCCTGTGAAGTGCTTCCCTTGTGTTTTCTGCTCTGCCTCAGTTATTTTTAGAATGCATAAGCCCACTGAGTACCAGTTATGTCCATGCCTGTTTATGGAGTATGTTTATGTCCGACTTGGATTTTCTAATAGTATTTTTTGCTTCCTGATTAGTAAAAAAAAAAAAAACGCATTGCGGACCGATTGTCATGGTAACCGGTCCGGATATGAGAAAATATCCGAGTGGTAATCAGTCAATCAGAACGCGAGTAGTGTCGCAGCCATTTAATAGTTGTAATTATTGTATCTCTGGACATATATTAAAGAGTAGGTGACACCAAAAAATGTGCACAAATAATCACTAAAAATTATGTTGATATTTTCAAAAATCCTGAACATTAAAAGTTGATAAGTGCGCAGGTGAAGGATAAACAGCTGTCTGAAGCCTGCGCTCTATTTCAGCCCTCAGCCGCAGCCATATTGTTGCTATGTAAGAGCAGGACCTACTGATTCAAGCCCAAATCAATTGCAAACACAATGGAGGTCGAGCTGCTTTCTGACAGTTTTTTTTTCATGGACATTGTCAAGCTGGTAGTATAGAGAATACTTTTTTTTTTTTTTTTTTTAGAAATGGCATGTGAAATCATTGATGGACTCTGACAGCGATTTGATGCTGCCCATTCTTCTTGCTTTGACCAGGTGTTCACTGTTGGAGTTGCACGGTTGTGCTCTTCGTGAAGTCTGTGTCAATATCCAGCGGGATGGAGAGCCCAAAGATACGCCCTTCAGCTGCAGGCTGGGAGAAATCATGGTGAGTCAATGTTTTCAAGGTGAAAATTCTGGTCTTTGAATAATCACAGCGGTGTTGGTCGCAGTATATACAATTGTCAATAATAATAATAACAATAAACTTTATCTGGATAGCTCTGTCGCTGAGTATGCATTTCAAAGTACTTTTGCAATAAAAAATAGCACATTCACAAATCTAAATTATTGTACTCAAAACTCAGATTAAAAACAAAACGAAAAATACATCCAGTAATTGACATAATATCAATGACTCTCAGTTTACAGCACCCAGTCCCAGAAATGTAATCAGACAGAAACAACCTCATGTGAATACCGGACCCAGCTGATTAGCATTAATATATTATTTATATGATACGAGTTATATGTCTGTGAGAAGAGATGTCCTAAGTCTTGATTCTGTTGTGAAAGTGTAGGAACACGGACCCACAACAGGGGGCGCAAATGAACAGACAATGGAGGAGTCAAATAACACTGTTTTTACTGTTGTGAAAACAGGCACAACAACACAGCCGATTACAATATTGAGACTGAGTCCAATTACAACAGTGTCGTGTGGGCAGGCTCGACGATAGGAGACGTCTGTCCAAGTCGAACCGGAACCAACCCGATTTCCTCTGCCACCGAACCCCGGGAATACTGGAGCCGCCAAGTCCCGAATTCCCAGGGGGCCACTGCCTCCGCTCGTCGGATCCGGTACTGCTGGCAAGGAACAAAAACAGTCAGGTGTGGATGCGGCTGCACCCAGCAACACGGAGGGTGGAGAGTCCACCTCCACCTCTCGTTAACAACAATACAGGAGTGTAGGAAGGTGAGTACTTATCCAACTGTTGTCCCGTAGTCTGCTGTCCTACTAATACTCAACAAGAAATACAACAATGGTTATTTATATGTTCGGGCAGAGATTGTTACCTCTTTGGTTAGGCGATATCTCGGCAAATGAGGTGGAGATGCCGTCCTGCTGATATACCTCCCTGTTGATTAGAATCAGCTGTCTCCAGTGATGGGTGACAGCTGTCATCCTGGCTGCTCCTGTAAGGCGGCAGCGCCCTCCGGTGCCTGGAGCCCGCACTCCAGGCAGGGCGCCCTCTAATGGTGGTGGGCCAGCAGTACCTCCTCTTCAGCGGCCCACACAACAGGACCCCCCCCTCAACGGGCGCCTCCTGGCGCACAACCGGGTTTGTCTGGGTGACGACGGTAGAAGTCGGCCAGGAGGGCCGGGTCCAGGATGAGGCCCTTCTTCACCCAGGAGCGTTCTTCGGGGCCGTACCCTTCCCAGTCCACCAGATACTGAAAACCCCGGCCCATCCGTCGGACGTCGAGGAGCCGGCGTACGGTCCAAGCCGGCTCTCCGTCGATGATACGGGCAGGAGGTGGTGTCGGACCCGGAGTGCAGAGGGGTGAGGTGTGATGGGGTTTGATCCTGGAGACGTGGAACACTGGATGAATCCGCAGTGAGGCCGGAAGCTGGAGCCTCACTGCGGCGGGATTGATGATCTTGAGAATCTTGTACGGCCCAATGTATCGTTCCTGTAGTTTTGGGGAGTCCACTTGTAGGGGAATGTCCTTGGTGGACAACCACACTTCCTGCCCGGGACGATACGTGGGAGCCGGGGCCCGCCGCCGGTCTGCATGGTTCTTCGCCCTCGTCCGGGCCCTTAACAAAGCAGAACCGGCGGCACGCCACACCCGACGGCATTTCCGTAGGTGGGCCTGGACCGAGGGCACACCGACCTCTCCCTCAACCACCGGAAACAACGGAGGCTGATACCCCAAGCACACCTCAAAAGGGGAGAGGCCGGTGGCTGATGACACTTGACTGTTGTGGGCGTACTCGATCCAGGCCAGGTGGGTACTCCAGGCCGTCGGGTGCGCGGCTGTCACACAGCGTAGGGTCTGCTCCATTTCTTGGTTGGCCTGTTCTGCTTGTCCGTTGGTCTGGGGGTGATACCCGGATGAGAGACTGACCATGGCCCCCAGTTCCCGGCAAAAGCTCCTCCAAATGTGTGAGGAGAACTGGGGACCACGATCGGAGACAATGTCTGATGGTATCCCATGCAGACGGACGACGTGGTGGACTAGGAGGTCTGCTGTCTCCTGGGCCGTTGGTAGCTTCGGGAGGGCCACGAAGTGGGCCGCCTTGGAGAATCGGTCCACTATCGTGAGGATGACGGTGTTTCCCTGGGACGGCGGGAGACCCGTGACAAAATCCAGGCCGATGTGGGACCAGGGGCGATGAGGGACGGGCAGTGGCTGTAGCAAACCCGAGGTCTTGCGGTGATCGGCCTTGCCCCTGGCGCAGGTGGTACAGGCCTGGATGTAACCCCGGACGTCGGCCTCTAGGGACGCCCACCAGAAGCGCTGCCGGACGACTGCCACGGTTCTTCGCACCCCAGGATGACAGGAGAGCTTAGAACCGTGACAGAAGTCCAGGACTGCAGCCCTAGCCTCTGGTGGGACGTAGAGTTTATTCTTCGGTCCGGTTCCGGGGTCCGGGTCTCGTGTCAGGGCCTCCCGGACGGTCTTCTCCACGTCCCAGGTGAGGGCGGCCACGATAGCGGACTCCGGGATGATGGGATCCGGGGGATCCGACGACTCCATTTTGACCTCATCTTCATGTACCCGGGACAAAGCATCTGATCTTTGATTTTTGGTCCCGGGACGGTAGGTGATCCGGAAGTCAAAACGGCCGAAGAACAGTGACCAGCGGGCTTGCCTGGGATTCAGCCGCTTGGCGGTCCTGATATACTCCAGGTTCCGGTGGTCAGTGAAAACCGTGAATGGCACGGACGTTCCCTCCAACAGATGTCTCCACTCCTCAAGAGCCTCTTTCACCGCAAGGAGCTCTCGATTGCCGACGTCATAGTTCCGTTCGGCTGGGGTCAACCTGCGGGAAAAATAGGCACACGGGTGAAGGACCTTATCGGTCTTCCTGCTCTGGGACAGCACGGCTCCTGTCCCTGAGTCCGAGGCGTCCACTTCAACCACTAACTGGCGACTAGGATCGGGCTGCACCAGAACAGGTGCAGACGAGAAGCGCCGTTTCAACTCCTTGAACGCGGCTTCGCAACGATCCGACCAGGTGAAGGGGACTTTTGGTGAGGTCAGGGCTGTCAGGGGGCTAACTACTTGACTGTAGCCCTTAATGAACCTCCTGTAGAAATTAGCAAAGCCTAGGAACTGTTGCAACTTCCTACGGCTTGTGGGTTGGGGCCAGTCTCTCACCGCCGCAACCTTGGCCGGATCAGGAGCGACGGAGTTGGAGGAGATAATGAACCCCAAGAAGGACAAAGACGTGCGGTGGAACTCACACTTCTCGCCCTTCACAAACAGCCGGTTCTCCAACAACCGCTGCAGGACCTGACGTACATGCTGGACATGGGTCTCAGGGTCCGGAGAAAAGATGAGTATATCGTCTAGATATACGAAGACGAACCGGTGCAGGAAATCCCGCAAGACATAATTAACCAACGCTTGGAATGTTGCGGGAGCGTTTGTGAGACCGAACGGCATGACCAGGTACTCAAAGTGACCTAAGGGGGTGTTAAATGCCGTCTTCCACTCGTCTCCCTTCCGGATCCGAACCAGGTGGTACGCATTTCTAAGATCGAGCTTGGTGAAAATTTGGGCTCCATGCAGGGGTGTGAACACTGAATCCAACAGGGGCAACGGGTATCGGTTGCGAACCGTGATCTCGTTCAGCCCCCTATAATCAATGCATGGACGAAGTCCGCCGTCTATTTTACCCACAAAAAAGAAACCTGCGCCCATCGGGGAGGTGGAATTCCGGATCAACCCGGCAGCTACCGAGTCCCGGATGTAGGTCTCCATTGATTCGCGCTCAGGCCGTGAGAGGTTGTACAGCCTACTGGACGGGATCTCACTGCCCGGAACCAAATCAATGGCACAATCATACGGACGGTGGGGGGGAAGAGTGAGAGCCAGATCCTTGCTGAACACGTCGACAAGGTCGTGGTACTCCACCGGCACCGTCCCCAGATTGGGCGGGACTCTGACCTCCTCCTTAGCACGGGAGCCGGGACGAACCGAGGAACCTAGACACACCCGATGGCAGGTCTCGCTCCACTGAACCACTACCCCGGACGGCCAATCAATCCGGGGATTGTGCTTCAACATCCAGGGAAATCCTAAAACCACACGGGAGGTGGCCTGAGTCACAAAAAACTCGATCACCTCCCGGTGATTTCCTGACACCACCGGAGTTACAGGTGGTGTCTTATGCGTGATTGGAGGGAGTAGGGAGCCATCTAGTGCCCGAACCTGTACAGGCGAGGTAAGCGCCACCAGAGGGAGCCCTATCTCCCTGGCCCATCTGCTGTCCAACAGATTCCCCTCAGAGCCCGTGTCCACCAGTGCTGGGGCCTTCAGGGTTGAGTCCTCATAAAGGATCGTAACTGGGAGTCGTGTGGCAATGTGGGTGTGTCCCACGTGAATGTCTCGGCCCACCCCTAGCCCAGTCTCTAGGGGCGGGCGTTGGAGTTTAACCGCTCGGGGCAGTCTCTCATATGGTGCTCTATTGCACCACAAGCAAAACAAGCTCCGTGGGCCCATCTCCTCTGTGCATCTGGTGCCCTAAATGTTGCCCTACTCGTGTCCATAGCTTCGTCAGCAGGGGGAGCTGTGACCCCACGGAGCGCAGGGGCCGTGGAGCGTGGGGAAGGCGGAGCGCGGTCGGAACCGGAAGGGAGAGGGACGGCGCGTGCCCGGCCACGCCCTTCGTCTCATTCCCACCGACGTTCTTCTAACCGGTTGTCTAACCGTATGACAAGATCGATGAGCCCTTCTAAATCCCGCGGTTCGTCCTTAGCCACCAGGTGCTCCTTAAGAACCAAAGACAGTCCGTTTACAAAGGCGGCGCGGAGGGCAGTGCTATTCCAGCCGGACCTCGCAGCCGCAATGCGGAAGTCGACTGCATAGGCAGCTGCGCTCCGACGCCCCTGTCTCATTGACAGTAGCACGGTTGAAGCGGTTTCTCCTCTATTAGGGTGATCGAACACGGTTCTGAGCTCCCTCACAAACCCATCATATGTCAGAAGGAGCTGTGAATTCTGCTCCCAGAGCGCTGTAGCCCAAGCGCGTGCCTCACCGCGAAGCAGGTTTATTACATAAGCTACTTTGCTAGCATCAGTCGAGTACATGACGGGACGCTGTGCGAAGACGAGCAAGCACTGCATAAGAAAATCTGCGCACGTCTCCACACAGCCTCCGTACGGTTCTGGAGGGCTTATGTAAGCTTCAGGGGAAGGTGGGGGGGGTCGTTGAACGACCAGTGGAACATCGCTGTTACGCACAGGGTCGACGGGAGGGAGAGCCGCAGCGGCGCCCGGGGGGCGCGCTTCCACTTGTGCGGCGAGAGCCTCCACCCTGCGGTTCAGGAGGACGTTCTGCTCGGTCATTAAATCCATCCGAGTCGTGAAAGCGGTGAGGATCCGCTGCAACTCACCGATTACCCCTCCCGAGGACGCCTGCGCGTCCTGTTCTTCCATTGCCCGTTCAACAGCCGGTTGACGCCCCTCGGGATCCATGACGCTGGCCGAGATATCCTGTTGTGAAAGTGTAGGAACACGGACCCACAACAGGGGGCACAAATGAACGGACAATGGAGGAGTCAAATAACACTGTTTTTACTGTTGTGAAAACAGGCACAACAACACAGCCGATTACAATATTGAGACTGAGTCCAATTACAACAGTGTCGTGTGGGCAGGCTCGACGATAGGAGACGTCTGTCCAAGTCGAACCGGAACCAACCCGATTTCCTCTGCCACCGAACCCCGGGAATACTGGAGCCGCCAAGTCCCGAATTCCCAGGTGGCCACTGCCTCCGCTCGTCGGATCCGGTACTGCTGGCAAGGAACAAAAACAGTCAGGTGTGGATGCGGCTGCACCCAGCAACACGGAGGGTGGAGAGTCCACCTCCACCTCTCGTTAACAACAATACAGGAGTGTAGGAAGGTGAGTACTTATCCAACTGTTGTCCCGTAGTCTGCTGTCCTACTAATACTCAACAAGAAATACAACAATGGTTATTTATATGTTCGGGCAGAGATTATCTCTGTGGTTAGGCGATATCTCGGCAAATGAGGTGGAGATGCCGTCCTGCTGATATACCTCCCTGTTGATTAGAATCAGCTGTCTCCAGTGATGGGTGACAGCTGTCATCCTGGCTGCTCCTGTAAGGCGGCAGCGCCCTCCGGTGCCTGGAGCCCGCACTCCAGGCAGGGCGCCCTCTAATGGTGGTGGGCCAGCAGTACCTCCTCTTCAGCGGCCCACACAACAGATTCAGCTTATCTCAGCAAGCAGACTGTTCCGCATTATATGAGAAAGCCCTTTTGCTCACTGACTTTTTCTTTACCTTTGGAACACATGGCAAACCTACATTCTGAGAGCACAGAGCATGGGCCGGTACGTAAGGTCTTACAAGGTCTATCAGGTAGAAGGGTGAGCGCACAATTTAAAATGTTATAAGTTAACAACAATCTGTAAAAAATGTACCTTCTCATGAACAAGAAGCCCATGAAATGAAGCTAAGGGTTTCTCTTTCTCTTTCTAGTTAGAACTCTTGCAGTAGCATTCTGAATGAGGCAATCCAGAAATAAAGACATTAAAATAACATATTCTAGATGAAATAAAGATATGGTCACATTAGTAAAACACAGATGCTCAAAATGAGAGCAACAGCTGATTTATTTTATTTTATTTTTTGTCAATATTGTTGTAAGGTCAGGATGATCACTGCCGTCTTATTGTGATTTTAAATATTCTCTTTAAACAAGATCTGTGTAGTGTAGTGTTACTTGCATGCAAGCATTGTGGTATAATTTTTACCAAAGACAAGCGATGCACAAACAACAAATATATTATGATGATGTGCAAATACCAGAGATGATTATGTTGTGTACTGCTGATAACATTTAACAGATGTTTAGAAGGATAAGCATATACTACTTAATAGTGTTTAGAAGAACACATCTGATATATTCAGTGGTGGGCACAGATAACCAAAAAATTTACTTTGATAACAGATAATCAGATAACTGAAAAGTTATCTTTGATAAAGATAAACCGATAAACCACACAAAAATGTATCGGAAGTTACAGATAACCGATAAATTCCAGTGTTGTCTCTGGTACATTTGCAACTACTAACAAGCTGAATTTGAGTTTTAACACCACGATCGCTTTTAAAAGCGACAAGACTCAGTGAGTCAGCATTTTTATGTTTGAGCATGCTGCCCCCTGCTGGAAGCTACACGGCTACAGCACTGAAACACCCTGAGAGCAGTCACAAAACCAGCTCTCTACCAAGCACAATGCTCCGGTCAGGCGGTGGTCTTGAAAAATAAAGGCATCCTGACTTATGGTTTTGTGTGAATACTGATAGAATAACGCCATTAATGTCAATTCTGTCATTTGTACAAAGTTAAAATATAACATATATCTTTTAATGTTGAATAATGCACTAATTCTGAGGTTTTGTAACACACACAGACAGATCGCAAAGGATTCTGGGTAAAAGGTGCCTATGCTAAACACTGATTGGTTCAATCATTCATTATGTAAACCAACACGTTAATGTGACGTGTGTCGTGTGTTGGTGTTTACAGATAATTGAGATAAATGTGCTTTTGTAAAATATTCCATTTTTTATTTGTAAAAATAGGCATTTTTACGGAGCCCTGGAAGTGTCATCGCAAAATGTTTTACATGTGGAGAGAATGTGCGCACGTTTTATGATGTTGTAAAACGTGCACTCAATACTGTTGACACATAAATGTTGGCTTTACATTGTACGATAGAATTTTTTGGACCGAGTTTCAGGTTAATCGCGCGTCCTGCATCGTGTAGTGTACATGGAGTAACAAGCTGCGTTTAACATCTGACGACCACCTCCTGATCGCCGATCGTATGGTCGAATGAAAATCAAACCTGTTTATTATTCTGGTCGGCCGTCATGAGGGTATCCTGCTGCTGCAGAGCTACAAGTGTCCAGCCGTTCGCACTGTGCCTGTGCAAACACTGCAGAGCTGTCTTGTTGTTGTTGTTGTTGTTGTTTTTAAACTTAATTTGTAAAAAAAAAAAAAGAGATACTGCCATGAACACCACTGGCCAGTAGATGGCAGTAGAAGTTTGCAGAGGGTAGAACTATATACATGTGTTAGGAAACGTTTAACAGGTGGGTCTCAACTGTTTTTAAATTTTAAAAAAATGTTTGCTGTTGTTCAGCTGGGTTTACTGCGTTATCGGTCTAAAAGTTATTGGAGGACAATTCATTGGAAGATAATTAGTCCGATAATGGTTTTTAAAGTTATCTAAAAAGATAATCCGATAACGAAAACATTATCTTCGATAATTATCTGTATCAGATTATCGGAAGTGTCCCCACCACTGGATATATTCAGATGTTATATGCAAAAACATATGTTGTGTGGAAAAAATGTATGCTATTTTTTGAAAATGCTATGAGACAAGAAATTGAAATTAAGGGTGAAAATTAAGTTAAGAACTTAAATTTTTAGAAAGGAAAATTGAATTAAATCAAACATACCAGTGGAAAATTATAATTTGGGGTTTTATTATTATTATTTAAAAAACTGGATTGAAGAAAGTTCTCACAGAGGGTCGAAGCAGGAAGGAAAAATAAAACAAGGCTTGCATGTGCACAGCCCTGAATGGTGAATTTCCATGACTCAGAATTGAACTTGCAAGACCTGGGTACATTCCAGAAAACCAATCCTGGATACCTCCCAAAAAAATGACATTGATTTTAGAGTAAGTGTTATGTGTCGGGCGCAGCTCGGAGAACCGACCAGCGTTTGAAGGACCCAGTATGAAATAAGCAGAGCACGGTACAAAGGCTAACTGAATTTAATACATAACAGTGATACAAAAATAACAAAGTGCGGTCTGGCGTGGTGCGCTCCCAGCAGCGCTAACGGTCCGGAGCCAGAAGCTGTTCGGACCCAAGGACCCCGCCGACACCCCCCAGGTGGCCGCAACAAACCGAGTCTGTGAAAGAAGGAACCATTATGTGAGTCCACACTCTACACACAGAGAGAACACTTAAAGGTGTACAAACAGCAAACACTTCCTGGCTTGATTACTAATCAGCTTCCCAACCTGCAGGCATGGAACATCCAGTTCACAAAACTCCACTGCAGTGGAAGCCGATACATGACTAACATACAGCTCAATATAATAAAGGTGTGAGGGACACCACATTTACTGACTGTATAAATGTTAGTCACAAAATCTAACGTACCTCAGGAAGTGTGCTGACGAGTGTGAGACCTCACCCCCTCCTCTTTCACAGACCGTGCATCAAACCCTGGACGTTCTCTGCATCCACTGATGATGAGATGGCTCCCGAGACGACGATCTCACCCGTCTGGTCACAAGGTCGAGTCTCTGGCAAATACACACTGTGCACTCCAGTCTTAAATGCCACCATGTTCCAATCCATGCAGATGCACCACAGCTGTGAGTCCTGATGAGCCTCAGGTGATCAGGGTGAGGTCCTGATAAACTCAGCAACACAGCCACTCAGTTCCAAATGCAAGCCACCTGGAAGGAAAAACAAAAGACAGAAACAAAAAGGCAGCCAGGCCCCCCAGCCATACAACAGTAAGACTTGCTATATTTATAAAAGTTTGTTTTTGATTACTGTGAATTTACTTCCTTTGCCGGCAAATAAAGGCTGTTACTTTGGGACTTGGATCTTTTTCTGAATTTTCTGGACATTTTCTTTTTGAACAGTTGAGCACAGCTAAAACACTTTGACTCGTCTGGTGATCAAGGACTTTCTCTGAAGTCTCCTATACACTTTGAGCATGAACGTGAAGATGAAAGTTCAGTTCTCATTTCTTCTACTACAAGTTAAACATCTTAGTGCTGTAATATGGCAAACAACATAATCAGGAACCCAGCAAACATAACGCTGACATTTTGCCACCTTGCCAGATGTTTAAATAAACATGAATTTTATTCTGTAAGGCCAAAATAGAATATGTCTAATTAAATGTAAGTTAAAGGTAACATCAGAAGAACCATTAATTCATCATAGTCTACCATCTGATTACAGTCTGAGTTGGTTGGACAAACCCTAAAGTGGGATTAAATAGTTAAATATTCTGATGTGAAAAATCATTTCCTTTGAATTTATTTGGGAACATATTTTAATTTCAGTAAAACTGGGGAGGGTCTCCTTCTTTTGCCTCTAAACTTTGAAGTCACCAACACCCTCCCGTCTAGAAAAGTGTGAATTAGCTTTCAATGGGCCAAGAGGAGACTGCACAGATACTGTTGCACTGTTACTGAACATCACCTTTATGATCTATTTAAATATAAGACATCTTGTTCTTGCTTTTCTTTAAGATCTTGGATGCAGCCAGTCTTCAGATGCCCACTGAGCAGGTTCAGGGTTTGTGCATTTATGACATTGTGTGGCTACGTGGTGTTGGTCCGTCATCAGAATCTACCTCCCCCCTTCTACATCTCAATGCCACCCTACACTGGGACTACCCTGCTGAGCTTGTGCGGCACTACAGAGTGTACTGGCGACGACTGAGAGGACATGATCCCCGAGTCCCAGCAGGTCAGCTGGGCTTAGTGGCCCGGGCATACGGAAATCTGTTTAGGGTGACAGAACTCGTGGTCCCAGAGCCCCCCTGCCTGATAGAGCTTGTGGTTGAGCCGGTGACCAAGAAGGGCTTCCCAGTCCCTGAAAGCTACTGGGGAAGAAGACGTCTCAGCTACACAGAGGACCAGATGGTGAACATGTGAATAGCATCAGGCTGCTTCTCCTGAGCTTCATATTAAATGATGCTACAATACAATAACTTACCTCTGACTCGAAACACAAGGTGATGGTACGTGTAAGCATATCAAGACAGTAAAGGCTATAGCAAGGTGACATTTGACCACAGTGACCTTGACCTTCACTCAATTGAGTGACCTCTGGCTGACCTTGCCAGGGCAATTCTGTAATCCACCTGTGTGCACCATGTTTGGGCCAAATTGGGTTGAAAATCAAATTTCTTGACCTTAACCTTTGCCCAAACAAAACTTTTAATGCCAATTTTGGAGCCAACTTTCAATGACATAGAAAGATACAACACAAACAAATGTTTCTCTAATTATAGTAGCATTTCAGTATTTTTTTTTAGTTGCCTTTCTCTTTGGATTAATTTTTTTCTTGGCTTAAATGGCAAGAGAAAAAATTGAAGTGCTTCTGAATGACCAGTTATTTGCACCTTGATTTGTTTCAGGAACAAATCTTGAATCTTGACCAAAAAAAAAAAGTCCCTGATATGAAAAAGATCTTTTGCTTTAAAATGACACATGTTGTTACTTTGTATACTGTATTCAAGGTTATCATGCTTGTTCTGACATTTGTAAAAGTTGATTTGAATTGCATGGACTTAATATAATTATGCAATATAATTTATTTACAAATCAGATCAGATTATACCTTTTTATAGTACAGCGGATAGGCAAAATGATTGTGCATTTTGTGATGAAAGCGTGAGATTTGGCACACACATTCAAAATTAAATGAATACTACGTAATTTCAGATGTGGAGGTATCCTGGAGCTGATCTCTCATGACCTACAGGGGTCTATATTAAAAAATGTTCCAATCATATTGAAAGGTATATCATATGATTTGTCTGATCATAATGATTCCAAAGAGGTATAGTTTAGAATATCCTTGACTAAATGTTGTGGGGTCTTCTTTGTCTTTCGGCTGTTCCCGTTAGGGGTCGCCACAGCAGATCAATCGTTTCCATCTCACCCTGTCCTCTGTATCTTCCTCTGTCACACCAACCACCTGCATGTCCTCTCTCAGCACATCTATGAACTTCCTCTTTGGTCTCCCTCTTCTCCTCCTGCCTGGTGGATCCATCCTCAGCATCCTTCTCCCTATATACCCTGGGTCCCTCCTCTGCACATGTCCAAACCATCTCAATCTCGCCTCTCACTTTATCTCCAAACCGTCCCACCTGAGCTGTCCCTCTGATATGTTCATTCCTAATCTTGTCCATTCTTGTCACTCCCAAAGAGAATCTCAACATCTTCAGCTCTGCCACCTCCAGCTCTGCCTCCTGTCTTTTTGTTAGTGCCACTGTCTCTAAACCATACAACATAGCTGGTCTCACTACTGTTTTGTAAACTTTCCCCTTCACTCTTGCTGATATTCTTCGGTCACAAATCACTCCTGCCACCTTTCTCCACCCACTCCACCCTGCCTGCACTCTCTTCTTCACCTCTCTACCACACTCTCCATTACTTTGAACAGTTGACCCCAAATATTTAAACTCATCTACTTTCACCACTTCTACTCCTTGTAACTGCACTATTCCACTGGGCTCCCTCTCATTCACACACATGTACATGTCCTGCACTACCCTAACATACTTCTCTGCCACTCCAGACTTCCTCATACAATACCACAACTCTTCTCTTGGCACCCTATCATAAGCTTTTTCTAAATCCACAAACACACAATGTAACTCTTTCTGTCCTTCTCTGTACTTTTCCAACAGTATTCTCAGAGTAAACATTGCATCTGTAGTGCTCTTTCTCGGCATGAAACCATATTGCTGCTCACAGATCTTCACCTGTTTTCTAAGCCTAGCTTCTACTACTCTTTCCCATAACTTCATGCTGTGGCTGATCAGCTTTATGCCTCTGTAGTTACTGCAGCTCTGCACATCACCCTTGTTCTTGAAAATAGGAACCAGCACACTTCGTCTCCACTCCTCAGGCATCCTCTCACTTTCCAAGATTTTATTAAACAATCTGGTTAGAAACTCTACTGCCATCTCTCCTAGACATTTCCATGCCTCCACTGGAATGTCATCTGGACCAACTGCCTTTCCACTCTTCATCCTCTTCATAGCAGCCCTCACTTCTTCCTTGCTAATCTCTTGTACTTCCTGATTTACTCTCACTACATCATGTAGCCTTTTCTCTCGCTCATTTTCTTTATTCATCAACTCTTCAAAATATTCCCTCCACCTTCTCAGCACACACTCCTCACTTGTCAGCACATTACCATGTGCATCTTTTACCACCCTAACCTGCTGCACATCCTTTCCAGCTCTGTCCCTTTGTCTGGCCAATCGGTACAAGTCCTTTTCTCCTTCCTTACTATTCAACTTCTTGTACAGCTCTCAATATGCCTTTTCCTTTGCTTTTGCCACTTCTCTTTTCGCCTTACGCCGCATCTCCTTGTACTCCTGTCTACTTTCTTCATCTCTCCGACTATCCCAAAACTTTTTCGCCAGCCTCTTTCTCCTTATGCTTTCCTGGACCTCTTCATTCCACCACCAAGTCTCCTTGTCTTCCTTCCACTGTCCAGATGTCATACCCAGTACTACCCTAGCTGTCTCCGTCACCATATCTGCAGTACTTTTCCAGTTGTCCAAAATTGCTTCCCCTCCAACCAGTGCTTCTCTCACCTGCTCGCTAAATTTCACACAACAGCCTTCCTCCTTCAGCTTCCACCATCTGATCCTTTGTTGAGCTCTCACTCTCTTCTTCTTCTTTACCTCTAAAGTCATCCTACAAACAACCATCCTATGCTGTCTAATGACACTCTCTCCTGCTACCACCTTACAGTCTGTGATTTCTTTTAGCTTGCATCTCCTATAAAGAATGTAGTCCACCTGTGTGCACCTTCCTCCACTCTTATATGTTACCCTGTGCTCCTCCCTTTTCTTAAAGTAGGTATTCACCACAGCCATTTCCATCTTTTTTGCAAAATCAACTACCATCTGTCCTTCCCCATTCCTATCCATTCCATATCTACCCATTACTTCCCCATCACCTCTGTTCCCTTCACCAACATGCTCATTGTAGTCCGCTCCTATCACCAATCTTTCATGCTTGGGCACACTCTCCACCACCTCATCTAACACACTCCAGAAATCTTCTTTCTCCTTCATCTCACACCCTACCTGTGGGGCATATGCACTGATGATATTCATCATCACCCCTTCAATTTCCAACTTCACACTCATCACCCTGTCAGACACTCGCTTAACCTCCAACACACTTTTAACATACTCTTCCTTTAAAATGACCCCAACACCATTTCTCTTCCTGTCCTCACCATGGTACAACAACTTGTACCCACCGCCGATGCTCCTGCTCTTACTTCCCTTCCACTTGGTCTCTTGCACACACAATATGTCTAACTTTCTCCTCTCCATCATATCAGCCAGCTCTCTCCCTTTACCAGTCATACTACCAACATTCAAAGTCCCCACTCTCATTTCCACCCTTCTAGTTAAATTTGCACCAATTTTGGTAATAAAGTGACTATTGTCGTCATTCTTGCTGTTTTTATCCTGTAACTCCACAACATTTAGTCAAGGATATGCTAAACGATACCTTTTTGGAATCATGATCATACAAATCATATGATATATCTTTCAATATGATTGGAACACATTAAAATTTTGACCCCTGTGTAATTTTCATCTGAAAATAAGTATTAGTTAATTTAGAATATGAGTGTCAAATTTGGTGCTTTAGTCACAACATGAACAATTGTTATGAAAATTTTAGCTAAGGCGCTCCACTATTAAAGAGACCAACCACCACATCATTAATGAGTTTGGTGGAAATCTCTGTTGGCTGACATCTACAGGAAGAAAATTTGTTTTGGCTTTTCAAAATTTTGTATAGTTTCAAATACATTGAACAAGAATGTCTGTTGTGTGTAATTCCAATTTAACAATGTTTATATGTATTTTATTAGCCTCATAGTAATATCTAATTCCCAAAAAATATATCACCAAGTGTATTTATACATGAAGAATATCAGTAACATTTGTGAGTCTTATGCATGTCATAAAAATTATCCATTGATATTTGCTCAGAATCAATCAAAGATTAACAGCACAAATCATTAAAATATGCATATACATGTAGAGTGCATTAGGTAGGGCATCTGTTGTAACACGTGTGCCAAATCAACAAGCAGATCCATGTCAGATCTGCTGTGGTGACAAGGAGCAAAAAGGGACAAACCAAAAGAAATGACTGTGTATGTTATAAAAATGTTTATGGTGTAATCCTTTGCAAATGAGTAACGGAGCTGTCAGTCAAAATTGGTAAAAATAAAGAGGATGCACACTCGTGTGTCAGATGGCTTAGTGTTGGCTTAATCTCTTAAGTAAATAAAAAAGAAGATCCTCCCTCAAACATGCCTTTTATGTTTAGATACTTTAGAAATAAAAATAACCAGCTCTGTTGTGGACCTAACCGTACTACAACATTGGGATTTGAGTAAAGAGAATATTGACGGTTGTGCTTTCAAAACTTAAAGCTGTAAGATTTATAACATTTTTTGGGGGGGGGGGGGGGGGGGGTTGGTTACTTAAGGTGCTGCGACAGACTGGCATCCTGTCCTGGGTGTATCCCGCCTCACGCTCTATGACTGCTGTGTTAGGCTCTAGCCCCCCGCGACCCTTAATTGGACTAAGTGGTTGAAGATGAGTGAGTGAGTGGTTACATATGTGATATGAAGAAGAGCTATGTGATACGGAGGACCAAAAAAAAGGCTTCCTGGTATAAATTCTATAATATACTGTGTTTAGGGCAGTACAGTGACTTAGCTGTTAGCACGGTTGACTCACAGCAAGGTCGGATCACTTCCCACCTGTGCCTTTTTGTGTAGACTTTACATGTTCACCCTGTGTTCATGTGGGTTCCCCCCGGGTGCTTCGGCTTCCTTCCACTTCCAAAGACATGCAGGTTAGGTGAATTGGAAACTTTAAAATTGTGTTTGACTGTCTACCTCTGGCCCTGAGACAGACTGTCATCCTGTCCAGTGTGTACTCCTTCTCTCACCCTATGGCTGCTGGGATAGGCTTCAGCTCCCCCCCACCGCCCCTAAATGACCCTTAATTGGAGGAAGTGGGTATAATAATAATGAGCATCTTTTAATTGTTGATCGATATAAAAGCCACAAGAGCGTTTAAAAAATTTTTTTTTTTATTTGTTCTTATGGCTAAAATTTACAGAAGTGAATCTTTAAATCAAAGACTGACCATCTTATTTTGGTTTAGCAGAGAGCAGATTATAAAAAGCTTGGGATTGATTTGATTGTCGGCGACAATATAGCTGGCATCCCAGAGGCAGTGTCACGCCTGCTGTATGATCATCTTCATCATCTGTAGGGCCATCGGGCCCTGGTCTGAGGGAATCTGACAATACACAGGGACATTGGCAAAAAAATGGTATGAAACACTTTAGCAACAAACAGCAACAGGATCAAAAAATAACATATAATCAAGAGACTAAAGAAACAAACTACAAATATGTCGACACAGGACTTGAGCAAAAACAGCTCCTTCTAAAGTACAGGCATTTTAGAGCTCACCATGTGTCCAGCTTTCAGGATCCAGTAGAAGGAAAAGTTCTTGTAGATCTTGACAAAAGCTCCTGTTAAGCCCGGGGATGTCGGGTCATCCAGAGCAGTCCATCTTAGCTTGTTAAAACCAGGAAGCCCTGCCCACTTCAGCTGCTTCATCCACAACTCCTGACCTGAAACAAGGCATGTTGATTCATGTGGGTGTTTACAGGATGGTTTGTGCTTCAATCAGCAAACAGAGAACATAGATCTTCTGTAACTTTTAGTTTAATTTTAGCTTCTGATTTGGGTTCCTGTTTTATTTTGACAGACATTTCACTTATTTTTCAGTTATTCACTTCCTTTTGATTTCGCACACTGGTAGATCATTCCTTCACTTGCGTTAATTTGGTTAATGCTCACGTCTTTCAGTTCCCAGAGCCTGAGTGTTTCCAGCCTTTGCTAAGACGTCTTGTGTAATTATTCTTCATGTTTCTTGCTTAGCTACTGACTTCATTCTACTGACTCATCTCATGTTTTCGTGCCTAACCTCTATTGGATACCTTCTGCCTAGTTTTGGATTGTTTTCTCAAGGACTATCTTGCATGTGTCAGACATTCCCTATTGGACTGATCACCTGTTGCTGTAGGTTTGAGGACTTTGCTCACATAACATCCTGTGTCTGGATAACATCGGTGTGTGGATCGGGAGGTCTGGGCGGCTTTGCTTGAGCTGCTGCCCCCGCAACCCGACTCCGGATAAAGCGGAGAAAATGGATGGATGGACATCCTGTGTCCGTCTCTGCGTTTGGGTCTTCCTTACTGTGTAAAAGCCATCTTTATTCATACTTTGAATTTTTTAAAAGATTGGTGAGCAAGTAAACTCACAACCCAACATCACATGTATCACTTAGCAACAAATTAGAGATACTAAACAAATACTATATCCCAGTGTTAAGTGCTGGACATCATAGCCAGTCTGTGCACAGGTACTGTGTGTGCTTTATGTGCTGAGGAAGAATCTCTGGATTTTTCCCAGTAAATACTGATGTTCATCAGGGATGTGTTCTGGTTCCTACACTGTTCAATGCTTGCATGGACTGAGTGTTGGGTTGGGTTGTGGAAACCAGCAGCCTGGATGCTTTTGACTTCATGGACAAGGCTGTGATCTTTGCATAGTCAATCAGTACCCTGATTGCAGCTCTTGAGAAGAGAGAGGAATGAGAGTGTCTGGGTTTGTAATTGTTTTGCATCAAGACTAAGATTCAGGCTTTCAATGACTTCAGTGACCTTCATGTCTTTGGGTCTCTGGCCATGAAGATTGAGACACACCTGGAAAGAGCTTATGGAGTTATGAGGTCGCTGGACAGAGATCTTCTGATGATGACACTGTCTTTGCATGACAACTAAGGTCAAAGTCTTCAGGGTTTTGGTGCCTCCTACTTACTGTATGGTTGTAAGACCTGGACACTAACAAGTGACCTAAGGTGATAAACGGATATCTTCAGTATGAGGTCTCTTCAGAATATCTCTGGGTACCACTGGAATTACTGTGTTAAAAGAACAGTTACTTAGGGAGACTGAGATGAGTAGAATCACTTGCACTGTGATGGAACATCAGTTAAGACATGGCCATGTGATGCATTTTTCTGGGCATATAGGTGTCTCAATGTTGAGAACCACAGTGACTGGACAAGGTCAAGGGGACATTCACATTTCACCTGCCTGTGGCTTATGAATGGTTCTTCTCAAGTGGTGGGAATGAATCAGTTGTCTGCCTAGGTAGCTAGCATCTAGGACCCTGAGCACTGTTGCAGATTTTGCAAGGACACATGCTCCCAGATGTGGCCAGTGTTAAATAGATATTATAATTACCAAATAATCTCACAGGTTTTAATCATATCACAAACCACTGGTGGTGGTCAATCACACAGCTTAGCATCTACAGTTGTGCTCAAAAGTTTACATATCCTGTGCAAGAAGTAGAAGAGTGAGAAAAGCCACCAAGACACCCAGACAACCCAGAAGTTATAACCTTATGTGGCTGTGATTGGAGAAATTATGCACAGTGCAAGCTTTGCATTTTGTATCACCAGTTATACAGCTTCATGATGAAGTGGCATAGAGGAGGATTTTCTTAAAAAGAAGACCTGAAAGTTTAGTTACAAACTGCCAGAAAGTACATCTGAGATGCAAGCCTGGATTTGATCTGTTTTGGTGAAAGAAAATCCTTCTGTGCTCTACTCCACTATGAAGCTAAGAGTAGTGATGCAAAATGCAAAACTTGCACTGTGCATAATTTCTCCAATCACAGCCATATAAGCCCATAAATTCTCCTGAGTTGTCTGGGTGTCTTGGTGGCTTTCCTCACTCTTCTCCTTCTTGCACAGTTATTCAGTTCTTGAGAACTGTCTACTCCATGCAGATTTACCATAAAGTGCCATACTGTTTGTATTTCTTTGTAATTAATGTAAATAAAGTCCAAGACATATTCAGTGGCAGTTTTACCATCAGAGAGCCTCATCCACAAACTACCACAAAAGACTCCAAGCTGTCATTGATGTTAAAGGGGGCAACACATGGTATTAAGAACAGGGGTATGCAAACTTTTGATCAGGGTCATTTGGGTAGTTTGTGTTGTCATTATGATTTCAAAAGAGTAAACACAGTTGTTTGACAATAAATGGCTTCACCCAACCACTAACCGTGAGTGAAACAAAGTTTTTGTGTTATTATTCATATTCTCTGAAAAATGGCCAAAAAAAACCCCTAAACTTCTGCCAGGGTATGTAAACTTTTGAGTACTACTGTAGATAGAAGTCAGGATGCAAAGTGAGTTACCCATGGTGTCCACAATGAGGTCCAGCTGTCCATTGTAGACCGTGACGTTGATGCCAGCAGTCAGCAGCTGGTCCACAATATCGACCACCGGCCTCATAAAGTCTCCTGCCATGTTGCTGAACACTTTCTCTGCTTGACCTGAACACAAAGCCAAGAAATAGTTCAACAAACAGAATTTAGAATAAAATGTGTCATTCAAAATAATGCATCTGCTGTGGCAACCCCAAGAGAAAAAGGAAGAAACTGAAAGAATTTGCTTTTTAAATATTTATTCAACATATTACACTACATGCAGAGATGAGGTGAAAAACTAGAAAAAAAAAACGTAAATATACAGGAAAATGTTATATTTTATGATGGCGCGACTTACCTCCCCAAGTGACATTGTGGGGGATGATGCCAAGTTTCTTCCTGATTGGTCCGTTCATCAGCTCACTCAGTGACTGGCCGTGTAAGCGCCAGATGTGGCGACGTGTCAGCAGAGCTGGTTGAAATCATTTTCCAAACATCACAAGTATGCAAAAACCTCTTAAAGGACATTTAGAAAATGCAAACATCTATAGATAAGCCATGTCAATAACCAGCTTGAAATCATTAAGCTTCATAACAGTTCATTAGACTGAAATAGTCACTCAGCACAGCATCTTACAGATGAAGTCCTCGTCCGATGAAGTGTTCACTTTGTCAACTGGCGTCTGGGTCAGTATGTTGTAAAAGTTGACGTTATTGGTGTTCTGACATGAAACCAAAATAAAAGCATGTTATTACCATTTCTAGTTTTTACATTATTTATTACCAGCACTACATTTGATCACTTTGTCTATTTTTGATTTTACTTGGTGCTACATGTGTGTTCTTGGTCTTATCACTATGATGTCTTCATGTTTGATTTTATTGTTTGTATTTTGTGTGAGCTTCATAATTTTTTAATGCCTTTGCAAACTACACTTTTTTGAAATTATAGTAATAAATATGAAATCAAAATGTACCCATCCTGTGCAGAAGCTGAACTGTATGATAATGACAAAGTAGTTTTTTTAAAGAATAGACATTATTGTAATTATAGTGTAAACATGACAAATAAGTCTGACAAAGATTCTGAAATCACATTTTTTTTCTCCATACAGTAACAGATGTAGTTCTTAACCTGATTAGAACCTGTACACTGGTGATATCACCACTTACAAACAAAAGATCAAATGTTGTGAAAAAAAAAATTCTGATTTGCTCCACTTTAGCTGGTAATGTGAACGCAGCCAAATGCTTTTTTTTTTTTAAGTTCAAGACTGAAATGCTGTAGGACAATTTAGCTATTTTTGAAAAATAACCATAACACCATCCGAATTTTCACATAATTATGCGCAACAACAATAACTATTACACTTGTCTTTAACAAATGTATAAATAGAACTTAAATTCAAAGAAATACCTTATAATGGAAGTGATGCATAAGGCTGCATTGTTTTACAGGGAAAATGTATTGGTTCTTTCAAACAGCCTGTGCATGATGAAAATGAACCTGACAGTGTTAAGAAGTTTGCAGTGTGGAGCTATTGTCAGCTGTGGATCCTGTACCTGCTCCACCACAGACTCAGTCACAGACCATAACTCAGTGGCTTTCTCAAACTGCTCCTTTTCCACAGCTTGCTTCACAGCATCCACTGCACTGTTCACGTCCGCCAGGCCGTAGTCGTCCAGCAGAGACTGCACAGAAAAAGCAACACTGAAAGTACACTATGTGCCCAATAAGAAAACAATGATCGATCACTTCAGGTGTCACTTCAGAAAAGAGCCTCCTGTTAGCACAGAGAGCTACTCTACACTCAAAACTGACATTCTGATGCCAGCATCACTACTCAGAAAATTTATGTAAACCAAACACAGATGGAACTCTAAAGTGTGTTTAAAAAGGCAGTGATCAGACCACAAAAAGATTATTTCAGCAGCAACAGTGTGTTCAACCAAAAAGCCAGCATAGTACTGTATTTACCGCCATACTATGTGACTTAATCGGCAACTAACAGACTGACAGATCAACAAAAACTAAAAACAACAACAATGGAGTAAAAAAAAAAAAAAAAACTCCAATTTGTTACATCCATTTTCTATACCAGCTTACTTATTAAGGGTAACGGGGCTGGAGCCTTGTTACATTTAAATTAATTTCAGTAAATTTATTATCAGCAAAAAGAGTATGGAACTTACTCATTGGGGATTAATCCCTGCACATCACCAGTACAGCCCAAGGTGCAAGCATAATAATGGGTAGTCAAGTCCATCCCAAGAAGAAACTCTAATCTAATGCAACTTCTATGCCACTCTAGTCAGATGCATCTTATTTATAAAAAAGTAAGTCCCTTCGGCTGCTCCCTTGTTTGCACTCGGGGTCGCCATAGCAAATCCAAGGTGGATCTGCATGTTGATTTGGCACAGGTTTTACGCCGGATGCCCTTCCTGACGCAACTCCACATTACATGGACAAATGTGGCAGGGGTGGGATTTGAACCCAGAACCTTCCGAATTGAAACCAAGCGCATTAACCACTTGGCCACCACCCCTGCATGCATCTTATTTATGAAAGTTGTTTAAAACAAATTTAAAAATCTTTACCGTAGTGTAGAGGTAAGGTCCCCAGGTCATGACAGAGTCTGTGGATAAATAAGTCTTTTAGTAACCAGTGTCGTCATGACAACAGTAATGATGAAAGTAAACTTAAAAACAAACACACACAACTTCTTGCCATATTTCATAGTGACTGCTAAATTATAATGTTTCCTTCTGCCAAATACAGTCTGTATTTGGGAGACACCTGTTCAACTGAAGGAACCTGATTTAGTTCATGATGTGTAGGACACATAGGATCTGCAATGTACAGGCACTTAAAGTTTGACATATTAGTTAGTTTTACACTGGTGATTTTACTGTGTATGGTCAAACGTTTCTGATGCTGTTAAGCATGTTCAACATCTGAGTGATACTGACCTAGAGGGGAAATCCACGAGTCCCCAAGTGCCACACCAGCAAAGTTACATTTCATTGTTCCTCGAGCAATGGCCTGGACACACAACAGACATGTAGAACATGAAAATATAATGTCTTGATTCAACACTTACTTTCATATCAGTAAGAAGTTTCAAGATCCATCATACCTCACAGCACTAATGTGTGTTATGGACTCAACAGCAATCAGACTTTGTCATATTCTGTCAACATATTTACACACTGTTTTGTAACCATAAAATTGTGGTTTACTACTAGAAATTACAGGTAAACCCTGTCGAATTGTACTTTAAATCCTGTTTTAGTAATATTCATCTGGCAGTTAATGAGGGGACTTTACAATCTAACTGGTCTCATGTTCACTGAAATAAAATGTTAATATGAAAAATGGTCAAATTCTATTGTTAGTCTCACAAATTAAAGTTCTCACCTTGGTGAGTTCCATGGAAATAGCTGCTGCCATCTTTCCTCCATAAGACTCAGAAAAGATATAGAATGGTACACTCTGCAGACATTAATATTAATTCACATTTACAACTGGCATGTGAGGGTTTCTTTTAGCAAACATGAATTTTATAGATCTGTTTATAATGTAATTATGTTTCTTAATGGAAGGGCAGATCACTGTAAATACTTATTAGTGATTATTATGAAAGTTGATGACACTGATCACTAAAAAAAACCCTACAACTTTATAGATTTGTTAAAAGAAGTACTTTATAAGATGAAAATGAACAAATAGAAAATTTTATGCCATGTTAGCTGGCTATCTAAGATAAAAACTAAGAACAATTTAATTTTAAGCCATGTTAGCTGTCTATTTAATATGAAAATGAACAAATCATCTACTTTTAAACTGTTATAACTGCCTATTTGACAACTATAAGTTCTGCTTGTCAAAAGAAATTGCTGTCTGTATGGCAAAAAATTCCCTGTCCTAAAACTCAAGAGCTGTAAAACCCTGAATCAAAATTTTTATATAAGGTCTCTCGACTGTTTATTCATGTGATAGGTTAAGTTTTGGTGAAAATAAGACTGGCTGACAGCCAAAAATCAACTTAGTTGTGTCCTTTGCCCTTACGGGCAATTTACTTGTAAACTATGTTATCTGGCTATCTAATGTGAAAACTAACAAATCATCTAATTTTAAACTATGTTAGCTGGCTGTCTTAACATGAAAATTAACAAGTCAGCTAATTTTAAGCCATGTTTTCTGGCTATCTAACATGAAAACTAACAAATCATCTACACTGAACAAAAATATATGAAATGTAACACTTTTGTTTTTGCTCCCATTTCCCATGAGCTGAACTCAAAGATCTAAAACATTTTCTACATACACTAAAGGCCTATTTCTCTGAAATATTGTTCACAAATCTGTCTAAATCTGTTAGTGAGAACTTCTCCATTGCTGAAATAATCCATCCCACCACACAGGTGCGGCATATCAATATGCTGATTAGACGGTATGATTATTGCACAGGTGTGCCTTAGGCTGGCCACAATAAAAGGCCACTCTAAAATGATCAGTTTTATCACACAGCACAATGCCACAGATGTTGCAAGTTTTGAGGGAGCATGCAATTGGCACGCTGACTGTAGGAATGTCCACTGGAGCTGTTGCCATGAACTGAATGTTCATTTCTCTACCATAAGCTGTCTCCAAAGGCATTTTAGAGAATTTGGCAGTGCATCCAATGGGCCTCACAACAACAGACCACATGTAACCACACTAGCCCAGGACCTCCACTTCCAGCATGTTCACCTCCAAGATCATCTGACCAGCCACCCGGACAGCTGCTGCAACAATCTGTTTGCAGAACCAAAGAATTTCTGCACAAACTGTCAGAAACCATCTCATGGAAGCTTATCTGCATACTCGTCGTCATCGGGGTCTCAACCTGACTGCAGTCCATCGTTGTAACCGAGTTGAGAGGGTAAATGCTTACATTTGATGGTGTCTGGCTGCTGAGCAACTCTATACAAAGGAGATGTGTTGGACTGCGTGAGGCAAATGGTAGTCACACTTACTGATTTTCTGACCCCCTCCCCCGACCCTCCCAATAAAGCAAAACTGCATATTTCAGAGTGGTCTTTTATTGTGGCCAGCCTAAGGCACACCTGTGCAATATTCATGCTGTCTAATCAGCATCTTGACATGCCAAACCTGTGAGGCGGGATGGATTATCTCAGCAATGGAGAAGTTCTCACTAACACACATTCAGACAGATTTGTGAACAAATGTATACAAAATGTTTTGGATCTTTGAGTGAAAAATGCGAGCAAAAACAAAAATCTTGCATTTCTATTTTTTCAGTGTGTATTTTTAAGTCATGTTATCTGGTTATCTAACATGAAAACTAACAAGTAGCTAATTTTAAACCATGTTTTCTGGCTATCTAACAGAAAAAATAAGTCAGCTACTTGGCTGACTATGTGAGATCAATGCTAACAGGTTGACTTATTTTAATCCATGTTAACTGGCTACTTAACATGGTTTAATTAAATAATTTCTAAGATAATATTACAGGCTTGAATCACCTGAAATTTATAGCCAGCTAAGTTGTCCTTCAGTTCTGACTGTATTTTTCTAATGATAACATTAACATGAAATCTCTGTTTTTATGGATGAAGCTTAATTATATGAAAAGTATTGTTTTGAATGGTTATCAAACTTCTAAATATTGTCTGTCTCAGAACTGGATAATGCCACTGACTTGAGTCAAATCTGAAAAACATAAACAACTGTTGATTGACAGACATGCAACCTTTGAACTTAGACAATTTTGACAGTGTGCAAACATTAAGCAGATATACCTGAAACTCTGCCTTCTCTGTAAAGAAGTGTTTGAGCAGGACCAGCATGTCTGATGCCACCATGGCAACATTGGTCGCATAACCATCTGATTTGTCTGTGTAGCTAAAGCCGGTGCCCACGGGATTGTCGACGAACAACAGACTGGCTGCCTGCACCTGGAAGAGCCAGGGAATCACCATGACAACCAGAATTTCCAACATTTATACTTATGGACAGCATCCTTTTGTACAATACATCCAATCACTGATAGCCTATGAAAACAATCACAAAATATGTTCATCACAACACTCTAGTATCACAAAAGAAATGAAATGCAAAAATCTGATGAGTCTGCAGCTACTACAAAGTTATGAACAGCAAAAAGTCAGGGTCAAAAGAGATTATTCATACAGACATAAGTGAAAGCTCCCAGTTACAGTTTGCTTCACGCACACTTTGCAGAGCAGGTAGCTCAGTCTGGTGTCCCCTCCAGGAGGACTCACATCCACTTCATGCCACAGAAACTGGAGATAAATACAGACCCGATGAGCCTCAGGGCCTATAAGGACTAACTACTTCATGTGCACTTTACCTGCAACTAACTTAAGTGAGGCTTGATCTGGATGTCCAACATTGCAAAGACCTTCAACAAAAGTACAGCACGTCTCAAAGTATAATAAAATGTTTAATGTAACAGCTGAATCGACTGTCCCATTTGTTCCGAGATACAGATCGGAAATATGTACAAACACGTGAATGCAATAGTTTTAATCACTAAATTCTTACTTATTGGACTTACCCAGGTTGTCTTTCTGGGTTTTTGGTCAGTAGTTAAAGGTCCAATCTCCTCAAAGTTGCCAAAGCCGGTTCCTGAGCCTCCCGGTCCACCCTGAGGACATATGGGGACACATCCTCATTATCTTTGAACATTTAAATCAGAGGTCTCAAACTGATTCCAGAAAAGGCCAAGAGCGTGCAGGTTTTCTTTGCAACTACCCACTCCACCAGGTGATTTCACTGATTAACATCACTTTGAGCAGATACAATCAGTTATAATTTGCTGTCACAAATTTTCAATTTTAAGTCATCTGGAATGCAGCAAACAGCAGCTTCTTTGCATTTAAAAACACAGACACACACACAAACAGTAGTTCATTTCCATTTGCAGCAGTGGGCACAGTAACAAAGAGCCCTCTAAGCACAATAGGGGAAACCAGGGCACGGTGAATCAAGCAGCACAGTGAATCAGTAGCCATATCTGCAAAACTACATATATATTTGCAGCAGTTATGCCATATTTTTATGCATAAAGATATCCCCCTTATAAATTAGTGTTTTGTTTTTGGATACATTAATGGTAAAACTAAGAGGCAAGTGAAGTCAGTTTTTTCCTATCTAAAGGTAAATTTGTGGATGTCATTGTCTTTGTATTTATTTCTCAACAGAGGAAAGGTGGCCCAAAAATTTATTAGTTAGAAGACTACCCCGTCCAACTGATGAGCATGTGTTATGTCTTCTCCAGACTATCAGCTATTTGATAACATGACTCGTGTGTGTCACATGCCCCCGGGGCACAGTGAATAAGTGCAGAAAGTGATTTACTAAGCCCCAGTATCAAATGGATGAAAAATATTATTTGTTGAAGCTTATACATTTATTTTTCCATGAATTAATTCTATAATTTGTGTATATAAACAACCGTTTTCATGTTTGAACAGAAATGATGACAGTTATAATAGTTTCTAAAGGACTTATATCACTATATAAGACTCTCACACATTACATAGCTGGTTTGCTGGATTATAGTTTGTATATGCATCAGCATATATTTAATAATTTTGAAGAAATCTTTATAATCATGTGTTTTTTCATTATATTCTAAGTTGATTCACTGTGCCCCATGAATTAGTGTCCGGGACACAGTGAATCAAACATTTTAAAATCTATTTTAAACACCTTAAATTACACTTAGGGAGATATAAATAACACAGCCTTATAAACAATAACTTGCTGTATTAAATCCACAACAAAATGACCTAAACCTATGCATAATGTGTTTATGCTGCCACAAAACAACATTTCTGATCCACCGTGCCCCGGTTTCCCCTAAATTTGGTTAGGATCACTGTGGATCTGGTCCTACCTGCAGCCACATAATTAGGGGCAGGTTCTGGTACCCTTCAGACTGACTGTCAGCGTAGTAAAGCCACCAGAACATGTGCGCCCCATCTCTTACTTCCACATAATTCCAGGCTTCTTTACCTGCCAAAGGCTTGGGCAGAACTGCAAAAACAGTTCAACACATTTGTTATTTTCACTCTTCAGTTCCTAGTTGATATAATACAACTCAGTGACTAGGACAATAAACGTTTAAGTAGCCAGTAATGACACCCGATTAGTTACTTCCGTTTTGCAGTCCGCTGATGTAACTTTAGCTGAATGTTAATGTTAACGGAACAACACACAGGCGAGCACCGTACCTTTACCGACCATATAAACAAGTAAAATCACACCGACAGCTGCATGTGATCGGCCCATTGTTACAGAGTAAAGGGAAGAAAACGTCACATGATCACATGAGCTGACCCGAGGTCAGCTGACCGAACTTTTCCCACTGTCACGTGATCAAATCACCACTGAGACTGGTTGGATTTTCAATATAAAAGCAGAAGCGTTTAAATATGTTAAAAAAGGTTGTAATACTGGCAAAAATTTGTCTTTTTTAAAAAACGTAAACTTCATTTTGTCCATAAAACACAATGACAAACCATGAGGGAAAATAGTAAATAAAATAGTTTAAAAATGTTTACAAACATATACATCATTTAAAAAGATGTCTACTGGAGAAACATGTGCCACATTTTGTAATAATTCTATCTTTTGATTTTTAATTTTTCCTTTTTGTTGATTTTGTTATTTTATATTAAAGCATTATAGAAAAACAAAGAACCTTAGTCATACTTGTTGTGTTGTTCTTAAAACTAATTCAGTGAAAGCTGCTCTGATTCTATGTTCAAGAAAAACAAACAGACAAAGAAACAAAAACTCTCCCCTGTTCTGTGTTTACTTTTGCAGGGAAACTTTTCTTGTTCTCCACTACAAACTGATTGCATGTGCATTGCCAGTTGTCTTGTTCTTGAATGGTCTTAATAGATCATGTCATTAAATATCTAAGCATTTTTGAATAATTCCACATTTATAAACCACAAATAACCAATTTCTTGCCAAATTACATATGTTTTGCTGGTAAACTTCACTCTCCACAATATATTAATGAAAGAATATCCCTTTTTTTTATTGTTAACTGAATTGTATCCACAATTATTACATCCATCAGCCAAAAGAAGACAGGTGAAGGTTATGTGATTTCCCCTGTATTTGACTAAAGGTAAATGTTTAAAAAAGAAAAAGAACAACAATGTGTCAAAAAAATTCTTATTAAATTTTGTGTAAATATTTTACATGCTTTTCTAATTTGGCAACCCAGCCGATAACATTCTGAATGTTTACGACGTCAACATTCATATAAACAGGCCTTCTGGCCCCCTCTGCAAATCATTCATGGACATTACAGATGTATTTGGATTCCAGCAATGCATTCAGGCTTCGACACACATTAGTGGAAATACCCTGGATTTGGTCCTTGTTCATGGTATCACTGTCACAGATATTAACATTGTGTCTCTTGTGTCAGTGGTTTCAGATCATTCACTTGTTAATTTTACAGTCTCTTTGCCTTGTACACTGCAACGAGACACTTATTTATCATCACCCCCAAACATACTCGCCTTGGTTCAATGATTACTTACGTGGCCTCAAGTATAGAGATCTAGAGCGAAAATGGCATAGTTCACAATTAGATGTCTTCCACCTCTCGTGGCATGATGCTGTTCTAGACTAGAAGCATGCACTACGGGCTACAAAATGGGCCTATTAGACTAATTTGATTAACCCTCTGTGGTCTGCCGGCCACAGAGGCTTCTCTTATCATTTTGTGGAATGATTTCCCTGCAGAGATAAAACAGTCACATTCCGCAGAGACATTCAAGTCCAGACTTAAGACATATCTATCTCCCTCCCATATGGCTAGCATACTGGCATAATATGGAATTATGCATTCTATCCCTTTAACTCATCTTATTAGCAACAGAACAGGTCTCACCCTCACTTCATCTAAATTCTGGGTCTGTTAGTGAAGCTCAAGGCTAGCTGCCAGCGATCACCGTAGTATTGGCCCTATTGAGGTTTCAAATCCCACAAAATCTCTCAAAACTTTGGAGAGGTCTCTGTGCTGCGAGATGTCAGCAACAATGAAAACTGCAATGAGACGCTTTGATCAGGCTGCACTTTAACTGCTGCACACGGACAGCAGCATTAACATCGCAACATAAACCTCATTTAATATTGTGCCCAAAACTCTTGTGAATATATTATCTGGGTTTACAGACATTGTTATTATGTTTGTTTTACGTAAACATGCGAGAAGCTCAGGTTGTTCCTCTGTTATTTTCAATGGGAATCACTGTGAGCTGCGATTGCTTGCTGTTCACGTCGTTCTGGGGGAAAGTGAAGTTTGCTCTTTAACGTCCTGCTTATTGTCTTTTACAGCATTGTTTGTCCTCTTTGTTCCAGAGTAATATATATAATATGTCTGAAATTTGGTTTGCGTTCATGAAGCTCCACACCAATTAAATGTAGCAGATACGGATTATTTGGAATATTTGTTTTAGCAAGTTTTCAGGGTCTCATGCATGCAGTCTCTTATTAATGTGATGAAAAGAATAAAAATTACATTTCAGTAGTATAATGTTCATTTGCAATTGTCATCATGTGGATTCTCTGTGTTGTTTAGACTACAGTGACTCTTTGGCACGCAAGTGATTATGGGATATCTCAATAGGGCGAATTGCGCTTTCCTGTCAATTTACTGCTAGTGAACTCATACCTTAGGTGCAGTTGACTGATTCTGCTGTTTTATCTCTCTCCGAGGCACTGATGATATTGCGCAAGGCTGACGGCTGTGCACCACAGGGTGCTGGACTGATGACGAGATGCCCTGGCTGAAGTTGACGCAGCACAGTGCAATGTGCTTTTGGAATGTACTGTTCCATGAGGACAGCTTGTGCTGTGGCTTAATGATGACCTGATGGATGAATGCTGGCCCTGCACCCCAGGTTGCTGGATTTATTTCATGACGCCCTGCGATGCCAGTGACTGTGTGCTCCTGTCAATAATGCACCTTTGTTTTTGATACTATTCTGGTTTTTCTGTTTCCTCTTTCTTCAGCTTGATAAAAACTTTGTGAAAACCTTGTAACTGTTAGAATGGCCTAAGCAGTGGGTCAGCCCTGTGTAGCGGCTGCACTCCGCATTGTGTTGTTATGACTCCGCCCATTCGCTCCCCTCGGGATGCGAACTCACGATCCTCTGCATGGAAGTCAGACTCTCTAACCAGAAGGCTAAAACCCAAGGCTCTGGCCTTATGACCAGAGAATCCTTTTGAGCTGTTGGGAGTGAGGTTTACTAACTACATCTGCACAGCGACACCTGCTGGCCTCCATTACACTTGCTTACAAGGACCTCCTGAAGCACAACCTCAAGAACTGCCCCATCGACTCAAACACCTGGGAAGAATAAGTGAGGTACCAAACCAGCTGGCGAGCAATCAACCACACCGGAGTGGAAGTCTTCAAAAAGATGTGGACAAACAACACAGAGGAGAAGAGGAGAAAGAGCAAGGAGAGAGAGCGAGCAAGATCCTGACCGGCAGAAGCTTCCCGCAGCTACTATGTGCAGCATCTGTCAGAAACAGTGTGAATCAAGAAGACTGGGCCTGTTCAGTCATCTCCGCTTTCATCATCCCGTCAGGGAATTGATCAAAAGACAATCTTCGCCACTACTGAGGGACTGCCACGATGTCTCCTACTTTTTGTGTGAAAGGTCCTAATATAAATTTTTCTCATTAACTTGGACACAGTATAGTTCGTAGATACTCTCAGTTTAACTGATTAGTGTTTTATTTCCGCAAAATGTGCTTTTTTAACTGAACAGAAAGCGCGTTCTTATTTTGAAAATATCCGGCGGAACACGTTGTAGCATCCGGCTGTGATCATGGCTGCCCACAACAACTCGATTCGCGTGCGTTTATTCTTTGACTATCCTCCGCCGGCTCTCGTTGGCTGCCGCATGTGTTGGCTTCTGGTGGATCTGAACAAATGTCGTGTGGTGGCGGATTTGGAAAGCATCATCAGGGAGAAGTTTGATATCAGCCGCAGGAGCATCGTCAACCTGTTCGTGGAAGACTGCTACCTGCCGCACACGGAGAGCGTGCACGTGGTGCGCGACAACGACAGCGTCAGGTTCGAGACAAAACTGCTCATTCTGACGTGTAAAGGGGTCTCAGTGGCTAAAATCAATATGAAAGATAACCTTTGTGGTTATATTTGACTGAGCTTTCGCTTTAAGTCCCATAGTTAAACGTGCGTGTGTGTGGAATCTACCAAAGACAAGTAAATATTAGGCCTGAAACGGTTTCTTTTAGACTTGTGTAACGTATGTCACGGAAATCCATGATTATAGTGAGGCACACTACACCCCCTTTAACACTTAGGTTATTAGCCATGGTCTCAGCAATATTGGAAAATGGCCCATTCACCCTATTGATATCCCACAATCCCTTGCACGCCAGAGAGCCACTGCAGTCAAAAGAACATGAAGAAATCACATGACAACAATTGCAAATTAATATTATACATCAGCAATAAAGGTTTGAAAGGGTTTGAATTTTAAACAATACTTCTGATACTATCCAACTTTCAAATCTGCATGTAGCCACCTTCAGAGTTATGCAACAGCTTTGCACATTTCTGGATATCTTGTTCTTGTGCTTTATTGGAATTTTGATCAAGTCTGGGTCCAGTCTCACAAACTGTGCAGAAGATGCATATCTGCTTGTAGTACTTGTGCCTAAATTGCTACATGTGCATTAGTGTTTGTACAAGCTTAGACATTTTAATCCTTCAGCCAACATTTTATCCTGCAGCCAACTTCCTGAAGGATAGGAAGCAGCACGTGAGGCTGGGGAAGAATGTCTTGGACTCCCGGACCACCAGTATCAGTACTCCTCAGGGCTGTGTCCTCTCTCCTCTGCTTTTCTCCCTGTACACCAACTGCTGCACCTCTGATCACCAGTCTGTCAAGCTTATCAAGTTTGCAGATGACACCACCCTTATCGGACTCATCTCTGATGGGGATGAGTCCGCCTATAGGCTGGAGGTCCAACAACTGGTGTCCTGGTGCAGCTATAACAACTTGGTGCTGAACACAGAGAAGACAGTGGAGATTATTGTGGACTTTAGGAATAACACAGCCCCCCTCCCCTTCATTACCCTGTCAGACACCCCCATCATCATATAGTGGACACCTTCTGTTTCCTGGGAATCACTCTAACCCTGGACCTCAGGTGGGAGTCCACCATTACTTCTGTTGTCAAGTTGGCCCAGCAGAGGATGTACTTCCTGCGGCAGTTGAAGAAATTCAACCTGCCAGCAAGGATCATGGTGCAGTTTTACACTGCCATCATCGAGTCCACCCTCATCACCTCCATCACCGTATGGTACACTGGAGCCACCACCAGGGACATACAGAGACTACAGCGCATTGTATGCTCTGCTGAGAAGGTGATTGGCTGCAACCTTCCATCTCTTCAGGACCTGTACATCTGCAGGACACTGGGGCGTTCAGGTTAGATCAGAGCCGATCCTTCTCACCCTGGATATAGCCTTTTTGACCTCCTCCCCTCAGGCAGGAGGTTACGATCCCTTCGGACCAGAACCTCCCACCATAAGAACAATTTTCCCCTCTGCTGTTAGCCTCCTTAACAAGAACCTTTAGAACTCTACATTGTTGCTATCACCACTAACGACCCTGTGTTATGTACTCTGTTTGCACAGATCACATATGGGTGTGTGTGTGTGTGTGTGTGTATATGGGTGCGTATATGTATATACATCTTATATATTTATCTTAGCTTATACATTCTGTACATTTTGTGACATTGTTATAGTGTAAAGTTTTATTATACGAGGTCTGTTAGAAAAGTATCCGACCTTTTTATTTTTTTCAAAAACCATATGGATTTGAATCACGTGTGATTGCATCAGCCAAGCTTGAACCTTTGTGCGCATGCGTGAGTTTTTTCACGCCTGTCGGTTGCGTCATTCGCCTGTGAGCAGTGGTCCACCCCTCTCGTCGGATTTTTATTGCGAATAAATGTCTGAACGATTTGGAGCTTTGCTGCATCAATTTTTTCCAGAAACTGAGAGAGACCTCCAGATGGACACCATTCGGAAAATTCAGATGGCTTTCAGGGACGATTTTATGGGGATTACACAGATTAAGGAGTGCTCCAGCCGGTTTAAAGCCCGCCCACAGCTGCTGAGAGTGCGCCGCGCTCCAAGCGCCGATCGACAGGCTGAATCAACTAGATCATTTCCAACGTGAAGGCTTTGTTGATCCGGGACGTCGTCTGACTTACACAAAAATGGCAGGAGATGTGGACATCAGTACTTTTTCGGCACATTCCACTGTTACAGGAGTTTTTTTTTCATGGAGAAGTGGGCGATGCGCCACAGAGCCATTCATGGCGCGGCACAAAACCACCTCCGTGTTGGTCTCACAGGACGGCTTTGAGGTGGCTTTCAGGCGGCTTTCGGTGGTTTTTCAGTCGTGTGACTATCTGAGAAATTGTGGATGAGCCTGGACATGCCAGAACATGTCCTGTGAGGCTTTATCACTGCGTTGCTTTGCGCCATGTGGCACCTCCGCGACGCGCGGAATTCCTCCACACGTCTGTCTCAATGTGCCGAAAAAGTGCTGACGTCCACGTCTTCCGCAATTCCTGTGCAACGTCCCGGATAAAACACAGCGTCCAGTTTGGAAATGAACGGCACATTCCACTGTTACAGGAGTTTTTGTCATGGAAAGAGGAGCGCACCCCCTCCCTCGCAGTGTGCAGCCTGTTGACTCCGCGCACGCAGACACACAGACGCACACCAACAGCTCCGCATTTTAGACGGCTTTTGAAGAAGACGGCCACCGTTTTAATCGGCCGTCTTATCCAAACAGCAGGACGGATCACTCTTCAGCCTCCATGTTATTGTCCCGCATTAAGACTAGAGCGAGGCTGCAGCACAATGACGTCAGATTCTGTGTCGTTTTATGCTTTGTGGATAAAATAAATAATTCACGGTAATCGCGAATATGAAAAATAATCGCGATTGACGAATATTGTAATAATTGTGGCAGCCCTAGCTGTTGGCACTCTTTAAACCGGCTGGAGCACTCCTTAATCTGTGTAATCCCCATAAAATCGTCCCTGAAAGCCATCTGAATTTTCCGAATGGTGTCCACCTGGAGGTCTCTCAGTTTCTGGAAAAATTTGATGCAGCAAAGCTCCAAATCGTTCAGACATTTATTTGCAATAAAAATCCGACGAGAGGGGTGGACCACTGCTCACACAAAGCCTGCTCACAGGCGAATGATGCAAACGACAGGCATGAAAAAACTCACGCATGCGCACGAAGGTTCAAGCTTGGCTGATGCAATCACACGTGATTCAAATGCATATGGTTTTTGAAAAAAATAAAAAGGTCAGATACTTTTCTAATAGACCTCGTATATTACTTGTTTTACTGCTCTATTTTTTTATGTTAACACCAAATACCGCAGCAATTTCCTAATGTTGTGAACTTGTTTACTCATATGGCAGTAAAACTTTTCTGATTTTGAAGACTAGAATACAGTTAACAAAAATAATATAATGAAAAGGAAATGCATGGTTATCTGCAGGGCCTCAGGATAAGACCTCTATATTAACTTGCATTATTTTTTTCAACCAGATGTTAAAATTTTGTAGTGTAGTCTTTAACGCATTCTTGCATTTTATTTTTATTTAAGGAAGTCTCACACCTGGCTGTGTTTGGCACTGCTTTGGTCCATATTGAGTCGGGTTGCAACTTGGCTCACGTCAGGTGTTTTCCTCCCAGTGGGGTGAAGCAGCTCTGGCTGTGTTTTGGTGTAGAGTGTTTCTGAGTAAAGGCTCTGCACAATTTGTATAGCTCGGCACAAGTCGTACTGGTTATGAAAATGTTCAAAGTTTTTGGGTTATTTTCTCAAGAACCTGATAAGTCCCTTTGGCTACTCCCTTGTTTTGCACTCGGGGTTGCCACAGCAAGTCCCAGGTGGATCTGCATGTTGAATTGGCACAAGTTTTATGCCAGATGCCCCTCCCGACGCAACTCCACATTACATGGGGAAATGTGGCTGGGGTGGGGTTTGAACCGGGAACATTTCAAACTGAAACCAAGTGCACTAACCACTTGGCCACCATTCCTGCCCTTCAGACACCTAACTAACTCTGCTTAATTTGTACTTAACTTGCGATACCTTAAGCCTGGTTCACACGACAAGATTTTAAAATTATCTGTAGGTTTCCAAAACCTGAGAGACCACACACGTGAAGATAAAAAAATCATAGATCTAACAGTTTTGGTCATAAAGTGTGTGGTGTGCAGCCACACGGTAAGGACAACAACACCACACATGAACAGATTTCACACACGAACATTCTCAGGTCAGACAGGAAATCTTGCAAAATCTCTTGAGATTAAACATGACTTCAGAGTAAACAAACAGTGATAGTTTGTGGAGGAGGAAAAAAAAAGATATAAAAAGAAAAAGAAAAGGCGTTCTTTAAAGGAGTGGAGACAGCGCGACCACCGGACTTTGTGGTAAGTCAGAACAGCTGTTATGATTTTAGATTTTGCTCCGTGCATCCGCCACCTCGCTTTCTGATTGGCTGCACGTCACATTCAGCAGTTGGGGGACACCACACACACTGCAATATCGAGCCAAGACAATCCAACATGTTGCTTATGCCCGATTTGCGATCGGAGCGCTCCTGGTGTCCTTTCGAGCAGATCAGAGCGCTCTTAACACACCACGCACGGCAGGAATATCTGGTAAGATTATCTTTAGCATCGTCACGACAATCGGGGCATCCTTAAGATTGTCGGAAGGGGAAGATCGGGTCTGATGTCGGCCTAATTATCTTGCCGTGTGAACCAGGAATTAGGGTAAGCTTGATGCAACTCTGCCAAGCTTCAGGTCACCTCGAGTCAACCCACACTCAACTACGGACAACTTAAATTGAACCTGGAATCGCTTTGGGTGAATTCTTTCCAGGGATGGGGTTAAAATTGAATGACCAGTTAAGCCAAGTGTACCCCAAAATATCCTGATCTGAGTATGGTTAAAGTTAATAATTTGACAGAGTTCTCAAAAATTTTGGACAAGTTCAAAACCAGTGCGAGTTTAATCCACCTTACCTCATTTGGACCAATGGCAGGTAGTATGATTAGTTCCCCCAATTTATGTAAAAGTTGTGTAGAGTCATCATTACTCAGAAGGCTGGGTACAGAAGTTGGCTTGGGATGGGGAGCTGCTTTAGAACATATATTACTGTTCATGATGTTAAATTCCTGTAGAGATTAATAAATGTGTGGTAAACAAACTGACCAGTGCTAATTCAAAGCCTTATGTAGTGTTGATATAAAGGGGTGTAAAAAAGAATACACCAAGCTGGTCAGATTTCTTCAGATGCTGTTGCACCACCAGCTGACAATTTCATTGCTATTTTGAGTGTATGATGGAGTTTAACTTATGATACAGCTGCCCCATTGATTTGTATTAATTCCTTACTATACCTTAGGGGAGGTGATGGTCTAGTGGTTAAGCTTTGGGCTTGAGACCAGAGGATCCTCCTGTTCAAATCCTGGCCTGTCCGGAAAATCACTAAGGGCCCTTGGGGAAGTCCTTAATCCCCTCGTTGCTCCCGGTGTGTAGCGAATACTTCGTATGGCAGCACCCTTACATTGGAGTGAATGTGAGGCATTATTGTAAAGCGCTTTGAGCATTTGATGCAGATGGAAAAGCGCTGTATAAATGCAGTCCATTTATTACTAAACTGCATTTTCAAAAGTATTTCTTATAATGGAAGTAACGGGTTGACTGGTTGTATGCCTGGATGCTTCCCATCCAGGACCCACCGCATTCTCAGACTTGACTTGACTTGAAGTAATTGCCAGTGGTGAGTGGAGCGCTTGGAGATTCAGGTTAAAAAACAAATAAACGGAAAAGAAAATGACGTACATCCTTTTAAAGTATGAATGTTGTTCTTTTTTTGACAGGGTGAAAGTTGACTTTCTGACTCAGGTGAATGGACACGACAGCTGTCCAGACGTGTCTAATGTAAGCCGTAGAAAGACACAGAGAGACAAAGAGGGGGACGGCTCAAGAGACAGTGGAGTGAGTGTGGACAGGAAGAAAAAAAAGAAGAAAAGGAGTGAGGAGAGTCTGGAGAGGGACACCAAGCAGGCAGGCGATGCAAGGACGAAGTCACATGGAAAGGACGAGTCACATGGAAAGAAACCCGAGTCACATGGAAAGAAACCCGAAAAGAAAAGGAGGAAGGTGGTAGAGGAGAATTGCCCCACGCTGACTCCCAATCCACCTGCTCCCACAAAAAAGATCCCTACTAGTTTAGACCGGCCAGTTAAGAGAACCAAGAAGGCCTCGGCACAAAAAACAGAACTAAAGAAAGTTTTCTCTTCAGAGTCCAGTGAAATCAGCAGTGAAGTGGATAAAGCGCCTCAAAAAACAACACACAAAACACCAGCTACTACTCCTGCTCCTTCCAAAACACCTCCAGACACCAATCAACCCCAGACAAAAAAACATCCTCACCCGTCATCCTCCTCAGAAACAGACTCGTCCTCTGATGAGGGAGCCAGCAAAAAAACTCTACCACAAAAGACACCTCTACCTCAAAAGACACCTATTCCTGAACCACCCATCTCCTCAACTCCTAAATCAAAAACGGACGATACAAAGTCCCAGCAGACGTCTTCTGCGCCGCAGTCCAATGAGCGTCCACAGAAACAGACTGCCAGCTCACCTCTTACCCCTGATGAAAACGTCACGGAAACTGAACCTCCTGAGCCAAACAGTGACAAGGAGATCGAGCTGGTGATCCGACGGCCAGCGCACCACCCAGGTTATGGTTTAATAAGTGACCGGGGAAGATCCAGCCGTGGTGGTCGTGGGGGTAAACGTAGAGGAGGCATCAGAGGACAAAATGACAACTTTGTACTCGGCAGTGACAGAATTCTGCCATCCTACGAGCAGGATTCTCTTACCAACAAGTCGGTGGTCCTGCAGGTCTGTGTGTTTTTGCATCACTATGATTTTATAACTAGATGTTTATAGTTGCGGCCTCTGTAGAAGAGTATGTTTTACTCCAATTTGAACTTGAATAACAATGTTAAGTTGATATAATCGATTCCTACCTGTAACGTAAGCTGTCCTGGAGGGTTGTTTGACGTCATACCCTCAAAGTTTGGATGCTGCAGTTTCACTTCACTTCTGCCCTCTAGTGGTCAGATTTAAAAACCTTCAAAACAGACACTCCAGTCACCTTGTCCTTGTGGCTGATCACTGTCATGAGCTGCTTAAATCCATTTTTTTTTCTTTTTTGTGAAGCCACAATCGACTGCACCTGTGGGCATGTGTTGAGTCGCCGTTTTGTCTGCCTCTGTCGCCGGTTAAAACGCTTTTGAGGACGCCAATGTGGGCTCTATCGTCGTTTTACACGCCGTTGGTTAGGGATACAACGCCGGCCGCCAATTACGGCGGTGTAAACTGCGGGACTACAGGAAGGGGCGGGATGACACGGCGATTAAAAAGTATCAAACGCCGTTGTTCGCGTTGTCTCCGTCGTCAGGCCACTTCTCCGGGGGCGCTCCCGGAATTATTCGACATGTTGAATAATTTTTTCGACGATTTTCGGTGAAGCCGGAACCAAACCACGCCCCGTGCGCCGGCGTTAACTACGGCTTATGATCCCTAAAACGGCCCGGAGGGGGCAAAATCTCTGCCAGGACGCTTCCGGGAGAGTTTACCGTCTATGTGTAAACGGGGCTTTTGCCTGAAGTCAGATTGCTCTGCATTAGTTTGTGTGCTAATGGGACCATGCTGTGATTGCCAGGGGCAGATTCAAATAGCCATGGGCTAACAGGCCATTCTAGTCTTTGGGTCCCTTGTGTGACATTATTTGTTCCATTGTATGAGTGATGTCACCATGATTTTTGTGCAATTCTTCTCCCATACATTTCATTCAAAACCAGGAGGTGTAGGTGCTAATGGAGTCATGCAATCTTCCAAACAGCTTTACATAAAAGTGCTTCCATGATGTGAAGAAGCTAAATCCAGCATCTGCATTGTTTGCTGTTACATCTTTAGTTGTTGTTGAAACACTGTAAGGTGAAGAATTGGGGAAGTTCTTATTGCAAATTTTTGCTGGAGTTAAAAAAGTAAACATTTATGCCTACAGCTGCCTGTAGGACAGAGTGAACCGCTGTGGCCCCCTGCCCTCTGATTCTTGATACCAGAAGAAACACTTCTCACTAATTTTACTTCAAATATCAAATGATGCAGATCTATTTAGATGTCATATAAAATTAATAATAAATGTTTTCCCTTTGTGCAATGGAAAGAATATTTACATTCATGGAGAGTATGTAAGTATCTCCATGATATTCTTGTGTAGAAAATTAGAGGGCCTCATGATTTGGGGCCCCTGGACATCAGCCCAGGCATGCCAGTGCATTATTGTAGGATAAAATATAACTCTACCTCGGCCTATATATATAGGGTATATAACTATACCCTCAGCCATATGAGCATAAAAATAGGAAATGGAATGTGACCTTTTGACCTCTTAAAATAGGTCAAGGTTAGCCATCTTTGAACTTGTCCAAGGTCTGTGTCCCAAGACTGGTCCCTGTGAATTTGAAGACCATGGCAGTAATACAACTGGACTTAAGCTGCACTGACATTTGCATGACTTTGATGCACACACGTCGTCATGACGATCCCACCCGCTGTGTTCCCAGCTGGACGCCGTGGTTTGTTCCACTGCCTGCCAGTTGCTCTGCAGTGGACACTGCATGAATAAAATAATTATTTCATAGCGGATTAATCATTTCCTCTGCAAGTTGTCTGTTGAAAACGGCTCTAATCGCTTCCTGAATCGCAGAGGACTGCTCCAACAGCGCCGTTCGTGCCTAACTAGCTGGAGAAAGTATTTGGAGCCGTCTAAAAACGTTATCATTTGTCATGTTTACATTGTCATGGCTTGGTAAAACAGTTGCATGTTCTTTCCTTCTTGTGTGCAGCTGTAAAAGTATGTTTATGATAGATTTAACATCTTATAATCCTTCAGGCGAGCTGCGCTCTGATGTGGTCCGCTGACGCAACCACTCACTCTGTTCATTTCTTCTTTACTCCACTTGACGAGCTGCACGTCGTGTTGGCGAGCAGATTGCGTCACGTAGCACGACATTCATGCATGAAGGATTTTTGTACATTTCAAAATACTCTTTGCGCAATTGTGTGCACCAGCACCCCTCTCACGTTCAGTCTGCGCCTGTTAAAGATGAGTTTACTTTCCTGCGCGATACAGGTCGTGCAAGTGCATGAATCAAAGTCATGCAAGTGTCAGTGCACCTTTACTCTGAGCACGGACGGACAGATGCAGTGTCTTTGCAATACCAGTTGTCCATATTTTGGCCTTGGGTAAAAACTATCACTCTGGCAAGCATGTCACCAAACATCGAAACTTGCATAGAAAAAAAACCCTACATCATCTTCTTGCTCTGACAGCAACTTACACACTCTTTCACTGTAATCAAGATATACATTTTAAAACCTTTTAGGGATCAGATTCACTTTATAAACTTGCATCAGGCTCAGTGATCTCCTGGGTTTCTATGTTTTTTTTGTGTGTGTGTGTGTGTGTGTGTGTGTGTGTGTGTGTGTGTGTGTGTGTGTGTGTGTGTGTGTAGAATGAAGCTGAAAGTGCACCAGAGTTGGATTACAGTTCCATGCCCCTGCTAGCAGCTCCTCCACAGGTGGGGCAGAGAATTGCCTTTAAGGTGAGTCTTTGGTCAGCTTGCCTTATCTGGATCACTGTGTTCTGGTCTGTACTTTTGGTTTCCTTGTCATTCTGGTTGTACAGTTTTTGTTCAGCGTATATTTTGCAGCTGTTCTTTCTATGAAAACAAGAAAACATTCACCCTCCAGCAGAAGTAACTGTCAATCGAAAAGGGCTATAATGGTGCAGGCAGCACTGGAAAAAAAAAATGTTAAAACCAGTTTCCTAAAGAAATGCATAAATAAAACACTTGTTTGCTGAATTTTCATCAGCATTCTCCAAAGTGGCAATAATGTTTTTGCTTGCAATGGATTCAGACACCACTACGGTTCTGTTGCTGTTAGATCTCAGTGCTGCATTTGATACAGTGGATCATCATATTCTACTTGATAGGCTGGAAAATCATTTTGGGATTACTGGGAGTGCCCTTGCATGGCTGACGTCATACTTGACCAGTTGTTCTCACTGCGTTTTGTACAGTATTTATCTCTTCTAGATTGGACTACTGCAATGTTTTCTGGTTTACCGCAGTCTAGCATTAGGGGTCTCCAGTTGGTTCAAAATGCTGCAGCCAGGCTTTTGACACGAAGCAGAAAGTTGGACCACATTACACCCATTTTGGCATCTCTTCACTGGCTTCCTGTCCCAGTGAGATCAGATTTTAAGGTTCTGCTACTAACCTATAAAATTATTCATGGACTGGCACCTCCCTACCTAGCTGACCTAATTAAACCTTACGTACCGGCCCGGGTTTTACGTTCTTAGGGTGCAGGACTACTTTGTGTCCCTAGGGTGAATAAGAAGTCTGCGGGTCACAGAGCGTTCTCTTATCGTGGCCCTGTTCTGTGGCATGATCTCCCTGCGTCGATAAAACAGTCCGATTCTGTGGAGACTTTCAAGTCCAGACTTAAGATGCACTTATTTTCCCTTTCATTTGGCTAACATACTGGTACAGTTTTGTTTTACGCTTTTTACTCTTTTAATTCATTTATTAGTAATTGGAGCGGGCTGCGGCCTCAACTTTACCTAAATTCTGGGTCTTTTAGTGAAGTTTAGGGCTAGTGGCCGGCGATCACCTTAGTATTTCTCTGTTTTTGCAAATTACACAGTATTTTTTGTCTTTCTGATGCCTGATTCAGTTTTTTTTCTGTCTGTTTAAGGTGCAGCTCCATCCAAAGATGGGAGTTGTATTCGTGTTGGCAGTCCTCCTGCCCTGTGCGCCTATAGCATTTCTTGTATATTCATCCGTGAATTGTTCTGTAATTTATGTTTGTAGCATGGCCCAAGCAGAGGGTCACCCCTTTGAGTCTGGTCTGTTTGAGGTTTCTTCCTCAGAGGGAGTTTTTTCCTTACCACTGTTGCTCTGGGGGTTGGTAAGGTTAGACCTTACCTGTGTGAAGCGCTTTGAGGCAACTCTGTTGTGATTTGGCGCTATATAAATGAAAATAAATTGAAATTAATGTGATCAGATCAAACAGATGTTGCAAAATAAACCCCAAAACCTGCGACTTGGATGCATTTAGACACAGTGGGATTCTCAGTGGTTCCCAACCCTGGCCCACGCTCCCGGCTAACATGCACATTTTCCAGCTCTGCCACAAGCTGATTAGCTCATCCAGGTACTGTTACTTCCTGATTGATTGTGCACACCTGAATGAGACAATCAGCTTGTGGCAGATCAGGGAGCGATGGAAAATGTGCAGGTTAGCAGGACCTGAGGTCCAGGAATGTGAGTCACTTTGTCTAGGTAATGACATCAGCTCTCCTCCACTGAAACAGAATCGGCGTGGAGCATTAGGTCCTAAATGGAGTCGGTAAAACCTAGAGAGGGCAAACGTTCCCTTTGAAGCGGTTGTCTTTGGTGTGCCCTCTTCAAAGTGAATATAAAAACCATCTCTTGCTTTTTTTTCAGGCTGGCAATGGGAAATGTCATTAAATGTCACTTCTCACAGAGGCTCTGACTTGGGGTTCCCCCTCATCAAAGGTGCATTTAAAGGTCTGAGTCCAGACACTGCAGAGCAAACTCATACGATGGATGTGACATGTCCATACGGCATATCGGATTCACAAAATGTGTTAAAAATGAAATGGAAACTTTCAAAATGCTAAAGAAGTGTGGCTGGGAAATGTTGCTGATTCAGAATGTTACATTGGGCACTGTCTATTAGACAGTGACTTGCACCTGTTTTTAATGCAATGGAAATGTGATCTGATTGGTGGAGGTCAATATCCTTAGTTTGTTCACAGCATTTTGTTTGTGTTTTCACAGCTGCTGGAGCTAACGGAGAGCTACACGCCAGCGGTGTCACAGTATAAAGTGGGTATAATGCTGTTCTGTGAAATTAGTCATTAATCCTGTGTTGAAGTGAGTGTTTTAATGAGCGTAACTGTGCAATGAAGACTCAGATTAAACAATTTTTTTCTTTAGGAGGGAAAGCTTTTGAGTGTTGACCCAGCCACCAATCAGATTGAGGTGGAGTTAACAAATGCTTCTGATGGTAAGATACTTATGGTGCTGCTTCTTTTCAAACAGGAAACAGTTTGTTTGAGGACATGTTTGATTGAACAGATAAAACAGACAAATCTGCTGTCAAACTAGCAACAGTGGCTTTAGTGACCTCCACGTCCCTGCAATTGGCAACAAGGCAAGAAATATGAAAGGCCTGTTTGTCTTTATGTGTTTTATATGTTAAAAGATGAAACTTGACCCAAAATAAGAAGTTCACTGGTTCTCATCTGTATCTTTGAGAGCCCCATATTTCAAAGCTGTATATGCAGTAGTTTGAGTTACCTATGAAAATTTTGTGGACCTACTCAACAATTGACTGAATCAATTAATCCTATGCTTCTGTTAACTGCAGGGAATCAGCTCTACTTGTTTCCATTGTGATGAGTTGTGGGTGTGTTTTTGGAAACGTAGTAGCAATCCAGAAGTCATTTTGTGAATGATACACTCATTGAAAGACTGATGAAGGTATTGTTGAAATAATTGGATTGAAAGCAGAATCATAAATCGAAGAATGTTTTCTCGGCCTGTTCCACATGAGTGACATGTGATACTGCAAAATTTGATATTGATGGGATACTGTATAAATAAAAGGCAGTTTCACAGATATGATACTTTTTGCTTATAAAAGCAGCTTATAGATCTTAGTGCAGCAGATAACTGAAACAATCCTTCAAATGGTGATGTACGCACCAAATTCAGCAGAAATACTCCTTAGACATTACTCTTTTGAAAAAGTAGACTGGCCACTTGAATTTTCAATAGGTGGCCAGGGGTCAGTTGAAGTATTACACTGGGGTCACAATTTAAAAATGCTCCAGTCATATTAAAAAACTATACCACATTATTTGTCTGAACATAAAGATTCCAAAAAGGTATAGTTTGGACTATCTGTGACTTAATGTTGTGGGGTAAAAACAGCAAGAATGGTGACAAAGGTCAATTTCAGTAAAAAAAAAAAAAAAACATTTAAAGTAACAGTTTGCATAAATCTTTTTGTCAGTAATTCAGTCTCAGTCATTGCTTACGTAGTAAATGTGTCAGGACGGGAGGGAGCCCGTCACCAGGAGCGGCTGGACCCCGCAATGCAAAACCCCAGACAAGGCTTTGGTGTGGGAGAAATCATGGTCTTTATTCCAAGCTTGGTTTCGGTACACATGTAGTCAGTCAGCGTGGCAGAGGTACAAACAGGATCAGGCTGAGACGCAGTCACAAACGAGCAGGGTTCAGAGGCACGAACAAACTCAGACATCCGGGATGAAGCAAAAGGCGTGGTCGAGGTACAGAGCAAAGTTCAGAACACGGCAAGACAAAAACAGGACTGTGATGGGTGCTGGAAAGAGTACAAAGACTACAATCTGGCAAAGAAGTGAAGGACTGGAGTTTAAATACTTGTGGACTTAATTAGTGAGAAGTGAGGGACAGGTGGTGTAAACGAGGTGGAACAATCTAGAAGGGGTGTGGCTTCTGGCTAAAGAGTAAGACAGGGCAAAAGTGTGAGGAAGGGAGTGAGCAAAGTGGCGTGATGTAATAGACAAAGACACGGGAGCAGGTGCAAGAGTGTGAGTGAACAGAAACAAACCAGACTGCATCAAAGTGAGGGAAAAAACATAATGTCAGGTGCAGGGTGTGGAGTGAACAGAAGTAACTGGGCGTGAGACCAGGAATGAAGACATGATGGGAGGTGCAGAACAGAGCAAAATGGAAATCAGGGTCAGAATGTAATACAACAGGAACCAAAATCAAACGAGCATAAATACAAAAGCAACTAGAACTGATCAGAAAATCAATACAAAAGCAGAATTAAACAGGAACAGACTAATCAACAGAAATCAAAACCCGATATAACAGTATAACAGAAAACATATACAGATGAAAGCTAAATGAAAAACAATGAAAACACAAACTGGCTGAACAAAACTAAAACAGAACTTGACAATGGCTAAAGTATGGAAAGTAACAAAGTGATAAGAAAAACATAACAGAATAACCCATGATGAAAATAATTACTGATAAATCAACGCTGAAGCAGACGGAGAACCACAACAAGGGGAAAAACAAGGGCTCAGTGCCCTGACCCAGCCAAATCCCTGACAAAATGTTTAGTGGTGAAATGTTTTGCAGCTAAATAAGAAGTCCAGTTGCCTCGACTAAGCTTCAGGAAGCTTCTGATCTTCGCCTGGATGACTGAGAACCTAAAGTTATTTTGCTTCATATTTGATGATGTGGGTCATCAACCTGTTTTTTTTTTTTTTTTCTTTTCATCCTGAAAATGCTTTCAGTTTAAGTTATACCAACAGACTCCATGAAACATTTTTTAGAGTGTCCCTGGTTCTTCTTTACTTCTGCCAGTGAAGGTTGTCTCTCTCTGTGCCAAGGAGGGGGATTGTTAATTTCTGCAATTCATAGTTCTCTTTTCTGTGGATTTCAACGCCATTGCTTTATAATTTGGTGGTGTTGCCACAGGCCTAAAATATGTCTATACGGCTCCATGTGCTGAGTTCCCTCTCACCCCCGCTGAGTCATGTGACAACACGAGGAGGGCAGAGAGAGCAGAGGAGGAGGACAGAAACGGCGTTCCTATCGATCCTGGTGATAGCTGATAAAATCACCTCAAATTACTGACTTTTGATGTCGCCCTTATTCTATGAGAATTGATCATAGACCAGAAAATGTTATTTTTTTTAGATCAATACGCACATCACTCCTACATACTTTTAAGCTTCTTTTTAACATTCTGCTTTTCCCTCAGCTCCTTTAGAGCCTGGAAAGTTTGACTTGGTGTATCAGAACCCAGATGGGTCGGAGAGAGTAGAGTACGCTGTGTCCAGAGGCTCTTTGGTAAGCATAAGCCCTATGTACGAGGTAATAGTACCCATGAACATGAAGACAGTAACAGCTACAGCAAGCTGACATTTGACCTGTTTCTTCACTCTTCACCCAGTTGATTGACCTCTGGGTGACCTTATCAGGGTAATTCTGGAATCCACCAAAGTGTGTGCCATACTTAATCGAAGGCTGCTTGAACATTAAAATCCCTGACTTTCACCTTTGCATCTCAGAGCAGTGGCAGAACAATCGGACACACAAACAAATGTTCAGTTTATACTATGATTTCTTAAAATCGGTCAAAACAGTCTGAGGATCTGTGTAATTTCAGCAGAATTAAATTATCCAGAAGTCTGAAATTTAGGGTATGTGAGACTCAGCAGGTTTGGTGGCCAAGTGGTTAACTGCGCTTGTTTCCAGTGCATAATGTTCTCTGGTCAAACCCACCCTTGCCCATTTTCCAATATGGAGTTGTGTCACAAAGGGCATTCGGCGTAAAACTTGTGCCAAATCATCATGCAGATCCACTTTTGGCTCCACTGTGGTGACCTCAAGTGAAAACAAGGGATAAGCCGAAGGGACTTCCGCACCAAATGCAACACATTGAAGGCCCCTTCACACATAGCATGAATGAGGCCGAATGGCACACGGAGGAATCGCATGCCATTCGTGAAAAATCGGAGCTGCCTCTAACGTTTCGTACACCTGTCGCCACAACCATTCGCGCACACCAGTGGCCGAAAGACAGAGTGCCCTGCGAGTGCCCATTTGATCCCTCTCTCGGCATGTGTTAGCCAAATTCCAGGTGGCACACATGAACATCCAACACTGCTTGCGGAAAACTTATGAAATATGTGGCCATTCACGCAGTCAGCATGAAAATAGTGAGCAGGCGACCACTGTTGAGCTGGCTATGAAATTTGTCTAAGTGCCCCGTGAGGGTGGTTGCCATGCAACACACGTGGCATGCCAGAGTATCGGCTCCCACGTCAGCACGTGGCGTGCGGGTGTGTCACTCCCCCCGTACAACACACGTGGCATGCGAGGGGGGAGGCATAATATGCATGTACAACCATGATCACATGGGGACCGACCAGCCACGACAACACGCCTTTCAGCTGATCGCCGGCCAGCCACTCACTGACAGCCAGAAATGACGGCTCTGTGCACACGACGTCTTACATTAAACACAGAGACCAGCGCCAGGACAGGTATATAAATAATTACTACAATAACTACATACATAGTTATATAACAGATAACTAAACAAAATGATCACAGAGCAAAGAAAAGGAGAGTGACACTTTGTTCTGTGGGCTGATTGGACAGGTGGGCGTGTCCACACGAGCTGCTGCTGTTGAGATCTCTGGACCTGGATGTCGCAGCTGGAGAACACATACCGTGTCTTGAAGGACATGACCTTGCAGCTGTCCACTGTGACACACGTGTGTGTGCATGTTGTCCTCACATGGAAATACAAAAAAAACATATCGCATTTGGGACGGGCTGCAGCGGTCGCACACAGCGTACTTCGACAGACTGCTCCATGTGAAATGGGCCGTCAGATCATGTGAACACTCAGCTGGTGATCTGAATGTGATGTCACCCACGTGTGAGCTTGACAAACCGTCACAGCGAGATCGTTCACGCCTGCCAAGAACAGGTGTCCCTCCCAACGTTGGCTCGATGTTTTCGGGGTTCGCTCTTTCGGGCTGTTTCACTGTGATTCATACCTATTCGTGCTATGTGTGAAGGGGCCCTGAAAAATGTTTGTTTTAAAATGGGCTTTGTGTGTGTATGTGCAAAATGTGATTGTAGTGTGTGTTGGTTGCCACATTTCCATTGCTTATTTAGTCAGAATATCTTTCTCTGATATTTATTTTACCATTTATACGTTTCTGCTTTAGGTGACGGAACGGTGGGACTCCCTGTTGGAACCAAGGCTCATCATTCAAACATGACAAAGCACTGCTTATTAGTCAATTTAAAGGGGAAAACAAACAAAAACCTCCAAGTCATTGAGTTTGAGTGACACCAGCTTATGTTTGTTGGAGAATCTTCTGGAATTAAGAAAACATGAAGGCAGATACTTTACTCATTTTAACACAACTTCTGTTCTGAACTTAACAGTTTGTAGGTCATGTGACATCTGAGGGAGTCTGTTATAAATTACATAGATTTCTCTGTGTAAATAAACGAGTGATGCACAAAGGTTTTGTCATATTGCAAATTATTGGAAATATTTTTAATTAGATGCTCACTTTGAAATAGTGTTAGGAACTTGTGTTTAAGGTGAAATGCATAATTTCCAATTATTTGATGTTTTATGTTTAAAATAATGTATGTATGTTTTTTTTTCTTTTTCAAATTAAACATTTGGACTGCGAAATAAATGTCTTGTCAGTTGGTATTGCTGTTGCATCAATATGATGACAGGATGTTGTGCTGTACTTTGAACAGTTATATAGTAATGTGCAAAAGCAGCCTATTGTGATGGTTTAGATTAGCGGTGGACTAATGTTAAAGAAACTGGTTTGTGATGAGTCACAATTTCAATTCCCCAGTCAAGAAAATCACAAAGCTGCCTTTGAGCAAGGTCCTTAAGTTGCTCCTGGTGTGCAGTCTAGCACTTTGCATGATAGTGTTTTGGTTTCTGTGCTTTTTTTTTTTCCTTCTTTATTCGTAGTTTAGTACCAGTCTAAATTTGGCATTTCTACATGTTAATTCTCACAAAAAAGTTGTGTTCAAAATAACAGCATTGTGTTTCAAAAACTGAGTAAAGCTCAAAATCTTTATAATAGCTTTTGTGTGCATACAGGCAAATGCATTGGGAACACTGCACATTCTATTCCAAATTGAAACAAAGAATTTTTTTCATCAATTTCATTACTTTGCAAAGTGAAGAAAAAGGAATATTGGGATGTTCAATATAAATGGCAGTGTATGTGTTTTTCTTTACAAACTCAAACATTTACTGTACAAACTGAAAAATGCTTGAAGATTTATCTTTCCTGTGAATCACTGAACTGATATTTAGTTTTACAACCACTGTTTTTGAGAACAGTTTCACATGTGTTGTATGGAGATGACCAACTTCTAGCACCTGTGAGCAGGTATTCCACTCCAGGATGATTGGACTACATTCCACAATTCTCTGCATTTCTAGGTTTTGCATCAGAAACAGCATTTTGGATGTCACCCCATCCAAAATTGGACTATAAAGGTCTGGGGATTGGGCTGGCCACTCCATAACTTTAATCTTGTTGGTCTGGACCAAAGATGCTGCTCACTTGATGGTGTGTTTGGGGTCATTGTCTTGTTAAAACACCCATTTCAAAAGACAACATGACCTCTTCAAGTTTTTTGATGTATTCAAGCTGATCCATGATCCTTGGTATGCTATAAATAGACCTGACAGCATAATATGATCATGATGCTTGCTCCATCATGGTTCACTGTCTTCACAGTTTACTGTGGCTTGAATTCAGTTTTTAGGGGTCATCTGACAAACTGTGGCACCTAGACCCAGAAAGAAACAATCTTGCTTTCATCAGTGCACACAGACAGATGGATGGATGGATTGATGCAAGGTCTTTGCAATACCCAATGGTCGTTTTTTGGCCTCGGGTAAAAATAGACTGTTACTTCATTTTTTTTAGATTTTTATTTTTACATTTTAAAAAGAGGAAATAATGGATGAGTCTTGTAAATATGCTAGTTTTGATGATGTTTGAAAGTCTTTAAATAATGCAGGTGGACTAACGCACCTTGGTTATTAATTAATCGGGCATTTCGTCACCGGATGTTCGTGCTTGGTTCGTAAGCGTTCGGCCTTTTCCGTCGTGTGAGCGCTGTTGCTGATGTCACAGCAGCATCAGTCGGTCGGACTCTGAGCGGAGGACGACGAGGTGGGGAAGAAGATGATGTCGACCTCCAAACCGTTTCTCCCACAGACCGTGTGAACGGAGAGGAGTTCTGACTGGGGGATGGACGGACACTTTTTCTCCGATCAGGATCACCTGCTCCGGTTTGTCAAGAGGCTCAAGGAGGTTTTTGACGTGTGCGACAAGGATGCTGACGGCTACGTCTGCGTGGAGCACCTGGTCGATCTCGGGCTCCAGTTCGGTCAAGGAGACGAGGTGAGATCCTATATGGGGAGGACATAGTATAAAAAATAGGGGGGGGGGGGGGGGGGGGGGAACAAAACAGTAACCTTAAGAGAAACGATTAATATTCGAGGAAAGACGAAGAAGTCGTGCGTCATCAGACAGGTGTATTTGTCAGAACGGCCTCCAGACTCGTTAAACACAACAAGAAACCGAGTTTTTTGAAGCTATAATCACATTCACTCAATCAGTGTGTGTTGATCTGTAGAAAAAGCCAACAACTGTTTTTTTTTTTTTGTTTGTTTTTTTTGATTGATTTATTGGTTGATTAACTATCGTCATTTATCAAGTGCTAAAAAGCAAAACATTCAACGTTCCAGTTGATAAAATGACAGGATTTGGCGGTTTTCTGCGTTTTATAATATAAGTGTAAGAATGTAAATAATATTAATAAATGATTGATAAATAATTATGCCTAGGCAGAACATAATGATCGAGCAAGAAATGTTTGATAAAAATCCAAATAGTTGCTGGCTTTTTTCAGTTTTTTATTAATTATTATTATTAATAACTTCTTGCTATAATATTTATAACTTTTTTTTTTCAGTAAGGGAAATATTCATGATTTTTAAAAGATTTAATTGCAGTTTTACAAAAACAGGAATACCACTAAATCCTGACCTTTGATCATCTTGAGTCAATAATAATAATCAATAATAATAAAGGGGAACAATCCTATTGACGCACCTTTAATTTTATTTCCTCACTGATGCAGCAAACTGTCTCGTTTGTGGTGATCCGTGGTGCTGTCAATGGTGCTGAAAACGCTGCAGACACGAAGCAGCACATAATGATCGAGCAAGTCCTGATTTATTATGTCCAGGGAGATTTTCACCTGTGTCTGATAAACTGTCATCAAGCTGAGCAAATTTCATTAAATGTGGTGTGGTGATGAGGCATGGGCCAAGAAATAGCCCATTAATGCAGCATATACTAGAAGGATAAAGCCAAGTTTGTCAAGGGACTGATTGCAGCATAATTCATATTCGTATCATTGCCATTAGTAGCTAAGTCCCTTCAGCTGCTCCCTTGTTTGCACTCGGGGTCGCGACAGCAAATCCAAGGTGGATCTGCATGTTGAATTGGCACAGGTTTTACACCGGATGCCCTTCCTGACGCAACTTCACATTACATGGAGAAATGTGGCAGGGGTGGGATTTGAACCCGGAACCTTCTGAACTGAAACCAATTAACCACTTGGCCACCACCCCCTATTCGTATCATTGCCATTATTTTATTTATTATTGGCTATTTGGATTAGGCTGTACTCAGTACATGTACCAATATGTCCCTTTCTTGCAAAATATATAAAATAAGTTCAATACAAAAAAATGCTTGGAAAAGGTATATTTTTAAATCCACCCTGCACTGTAGACAGACAGACAGACCCACCCAGTGGCTGTTTAATAAAGTGCTGCTGTCTGACCCCAAGTAATAATTATTGAATGACAGAACTCCCAAAATGAGACCTGTATCAGTATCATTCAGTTGTCAGTGTCAGTGTTTCCTCACATCCATAGTACACAGACTAATGACCTGCAGAGAGGAAGAACAAATCCAGCTACTCCTAGAGGCTGATATTCTTAAAACTACCTTCATTGTTGGAGTGGATTTTCCATTAAGCTGTCATGGCGGCTGATCACCCAGAACATAAGACTAAAAATAACTCAGTCCTACTAAGAGGAAGCTTCTTCTTTCTGGTCCTCCTCTTGTCTCCTGACTCCTCGCCTCTGTGTTCTCTGTCACCATGGTGATGTGAGCCTCACAAGGAGCGTGTGAGCGGATTGGCCACTTATTGACTCACGAGGATATACTTAAGAGGCACACACACTGCTAAAACAGCCTATGAGATGATACTTATTTACATGGAGTCCCGCTGGAAGATATGTTGATGCTGTCAGTGAGATCAGGTTCTGTGCAGTCTGTACTACAGGCAAAGTAAAACCTGCATCCATCTGTGCAGGAACAAATAAACACCAATATGGATTTTCTCTACGAACTACAATTATCAACAAGAGTGGCACTTGTTAGAATACATCCCCTTACCAAGAGTTAAAAAAAAAAGGTCATTTTTGGGTGTCATTGTCTAAAATCATCTTAAACAAAGATAACGACAGTAACTACTCATTTACTCCAGTTTATGTGCAAATATATTGAGTTACTGACCTGAATCACCTATGACTTTTCTCTGTTATAGGAGGAGAAAATGAACTGCTGCAACATCATCAAAATTTGATTGGCTCTTTCTCTTATAATGAATATTCCCACAAATTTCAATGAAATCAGTTTACAAGATCAGTTTTGTAACCCATGAAAATCAAAGCACACTTTGTGTGTTGGTGATATTTTATTTATCTATTTCACAATAAAGTCACAGTATATATGATCCCAATTGAAATTAAGAGAAAATGCAAGTGAGCCCGCATGCAAAAACACAGCTTTCTTACACCCCAAATGATGCCACTTTTAGGAGTTTAACTTTTAAAGTCTTTCACTGTAATTTCATAATCGAATTGCAGAAGAATTGTTTGATGGGTTGGTGGCTTTATTGCCTTTTTTAATATTAGTTTTTCACATTCACACCTTGTTGGAAAAGTTCTTGTGCCTTGTTATTTTTCATTATTATCATGATGAGAGAATGTGGAGTTTTCTTTGAATTGATATTATATATGCTGAATATGTATTGTGCTAACTTTTCATTTAAGTGTGAACACTTAATGCTGTGGGTCTTTCATTTGAAAAGACAAAAGACAGCTCTCCCCTCAGGGAATAAGATAAGTGAAGGTCACTCTCCCCCATTTGAGAAAAATATGTTTGTTTTGACCAACTTTGGGTTAGATAAGTCTGGCACCTGTATTGGTGACGTGGGGGAGTTATGACTGGTGAAACTGTTGCTAGGTAATATATGATACAGGCTGTATGCTGTCTGAGGTTTTGCTAATGTGCTTCAATAATGGCACTCCCGCCGTAATAATTGGACTGCATTAATATAGCGCTTTTCCATCTGCATCAGAGGCTCACATTTACCCCAATGTCAGGCTGCTGCCATACAAGGCAACCACTACACACCAGGAGCAACTAGGGAATTAAGGACCTTGCCCAAGGGCCCTTAGTGATTTTCTGGTCAGGCTGGGATTTGAACCGAGGATCCTCTGGTCTCAAGCCCAATGCTTAACCACTAGACCATCACCTCCCCTAATAAAGACTTCAAATTCAAGCAAGACATCTGTCTTCCTCTTCCTTTGCCGCAAGTCAGTGTTATTATTATTTTTTTTCTTACACACCTTTAGTCAATTTAAAGGATCCAGTTCACCTAATGGGCATGCCTTTGGGTTGGGGGGGGGGGGGTGGACCCAACCCAACCTGGGACCTTCTAGCTGTGAGGTAATAGTGCTAACCTCTAAGTCACCGTGCTGCCCTTACTATAATTGGTTTTGCATCGGTCACATAGGCAGACCACCTAACTTCTTTGTGCGTTGTGTAGGAGGGTACTCTGAAATTACCAAACAATTTTAAATATATTTTCAATTATTCTCTAAGTGTTGAAATAAGTATTTTGTTTAACATTAAAGGAATGTAAGGTGTATATTGGTAGTATTCCTGGAAAGCAAAAGAAGAAACCAAGTAAATAGTTGTTTTTTAAAATTATTGTTGTGAACACGAGGTAAAACCATCTTTCAAATTTGGAAGCGTATTGCTCAGACACAGAATGTGTTGCAGAGGAGCAGAATCACACAGACATAATGGCATATCATTCTATAATGTGCTGCAGCTTTAGCTGTGACTGAGCTGAGCTGCAAATAAGCTGGAGTCCTCATAAATTTTAATTATTGTTACATAACGTCTTACAGACGCAGTTTGAAAAGGCTTAGGCTTGTAAGTACAGTCCCTTAACTGTAAGTTTACAACCTTTCTGACATTAAGTACTCAGTACGCAAAAAAAGACAATAAAATATAAATTGCATACTTTATCATCTTATCAGTTTGCCCATTCATCAAGCAACAATGTGTTATTGCCATATTGAGGAGCATGCTGGAAATGATTGACAGTGATGGTTGTGTCCACTGGCTGGTTTCAGAGCGATAACTCAGGTATAATACAACTGTTTTTATTGACATACTGTAAACGTCTGTTTATGACAACAGGAGACTGTAACTTCACAAGTATACAGTGGTATAAAAAAAGGAAAAATGCAAATTGGAATTGCTGGAATACAGCAACAAATGAGCAGAAAAAAGTCATGAATATCAACCTGTACACCCAAGCAGAAAGTCCTTGGTTCGAGTTGATGCAAACACCACACAGAACCGAATGTTGCCTGAGCAGACCTTTCATTTTTCATGGTAGCTGATGAACCTGATCTAAGTAATCAAGAAACATGCTGGAATGAGTAGTAGCTCAGGTCATCATTGAACAGGATTCTGCTCAAATTGCACTTATGTCCACTCGCCCCTTTCTGTGTCTTTCAGGTGAAGAAGTTGTCCACGTACCTGGATCCTAACGGTCATGGGAAGATCAGCTTCAAAGACTTTTGTCATGGAGTAATTGCTGTCAAAGGTACAAAATGTACATCTGAGTGAAGGCCTGAAGGCACTGGGGAGGCTTTAGTATTTTTAAGTGTTGTCCATTTTCCTTGTTTCAGGAGGAAGGTCATTAAAAGACAGTTTTACTATGTAGTAGCACATTAAGGTTTCCACATAGATTTTTCATTTGGATTTGTGCTGGACTTGCAACATTTATTTTGGAACAAAGTTTGGAATGACCTGATACTGCTTAAAGTGAATTGTCTGCTTAAAGGCTGCACCTGGATTTATGGCCCTGCAGCATTTCCTTCCCCAGTTATCTGAAATTTACAAAAATATAAGAATATATTGCATATATTAAATAACACTGTCAGAATGGTGGCCTCTCCTGGGTGTACCCTGCCTCTCTAAGCGGGTATAGAAAATAATGAATAAAATAATATAATATATCTCTCTGGCTTTTGCATCGAACGATGACGGTCTCAGTTGTGAGCGGGTCTTGCGCTACACCTCCTCTCATGGCTCACACGACCATTGTTGGCTTTGCACGGTCGGACACAATAGCGGCATGGGTAGCTGTCGGCTGTAGCAGGGACAGGGTCATACCGGCATCTCTCTTCTCAGCCTGCTATCAAGTCTTGGTCTTACTTGGCAGCACCTTTATGGATGGCTGATTTCCATGGGCTTCGGTCTGATGCGAGGGTCTCCCATGAAGCTGGGTCAATTGCATAGTCTTTCATGGTCGACTTGCAGACATACTTGTATATAATAATATAATATAATATATGGCTGTGATGCTATGCGCGTTCTGATTGGCTGATTTCCAGTCTGATATTTTTCCATATCAGACTGGTTAACCTGACAGTCGGTCTGGAACACGTATCACGTTCGTTACAAATCAGAAAGTTAAAAACATGATTAGAAAAACCAAGTCGGACATGAACATACTCCATAAATATCTTAACAGCATTGGAAAAAACACAGGTTTTAAGCTTACCAGCTAACGATTGGACCACCTGTTAGCAAGTTCTTCACGGAGGTGAAGAAAGTGAACAGGTCTGACTATGAGCCCAAAATAGTTAGCAGATTTCAAATTCGGGTGATACCTTAAATTTGCATGTTTATATATGTATAATAGCCATATAATAAATGAGTTATTAACCTCGCTTGCTCAGTTAATAATCCTTTAATATCCATTCACTCATTTTCTGTCACTTATCTGGATCCAGGTTGTGGTGGCAGCTGACCAAGGAGCTCATCCCACACTTCCCTAACCTTGGCCAAGTCTTGTAACTCTTCCCGGGGAATCCCGAGACCTTCCATTATAATATAATATAATATAATATAATATAATATATAGTGTATAAGGGGTGCTGTTTTAGGTTAGTGGAGAAAGGTCAAAGGATTACCTCTCATTTATTCTTGCCTGTGTGTCAAATGGTCTTTGTGGAGAACACTGAACCCTGCATTGCACTCGGTGAAACACACAGTGCAGAGAAGCTCTTGGAATTGGTATATTAATGTCATGGTGCAGTGCTTTGGATAAAAGTGTCTGCCAGTTGCATTTGTGATCATAAAATTTCTTTTCTCCTCCTAGGTTGTGATGAAATTCTGAAGATGGCTCTGGTTCCTCGCACCCTCACCTCCAACCAGCCAACTGTCACTGACAATGGATACATTTACCAGGTCAGACCATTGCACTCTGATTGACAAGCAGCAGAGTGGGTGACTAGATCGATGATGCTAAATTGCGCGTGTCAATCTACCATACGTGTGAATGGTTGTGTAACTCTGTTGTGATGGATGGACAACCTGTCAGGCCATACGTCACCTCTCATCCAGTGTGAGCTGGGATACACTCCAGTTGCCCATAGCAACCTTCAACAGGATCAGCAAGTATAGATTAGATTATAGATTATAGTGTGAAAGTGACTTTAGTAAACAATGAAGGGACCTTTTTAAAATAACATCAGTCCTTAAAAAATTTTATGGGAGGCTGGAAAAAACCTTTAGTGCTCATAAGCTGTGATGCATATTGTTATTGGCGTCAAATAGGAGCAAACGTGAGGCGTCTGTGCTCCAAAAAGACACCTTTGTTTTATACAGGATATTTTTTTCTGTTTGCAATTTCTTTGGTGTAATTGCATCATCTAATGATGAATTTCAAAATGCAGTGCTATGAAAAACTCTTAGCACACAAGTGTTTCTATATAATTGTGACTTTTAATGTTTTTTTTAATTAATGTTAATAAAATATATTTCCAGATGTTTTAAAAATGTCACACGGTTTTGTTGATTTAAAACAAACAAACAAAAAACTAGGTTCTAGAAACCATGGACATAAAGACAGTAATTCAGTTGAGTTTCAGTTTATTTCATTTATATAGTACCAAATCACAACAACTCTTCTCAAGAAGCTTCACACGATAAGGTGTAACCTTACCAATCCCCCCCCCCCCCCCCGCCCCCAGAGCAAGCACACAAGTAATGGCTCTGGAAATCTGATATATGCTCACAATGACCTTGACCTTCACCCAAATTATTCACCTCTGGCTGGCCTTGCCATGGAATTCCCCTAGGCCCTAGGTGTGTGCCACATTTAGTCCAAGTAAGGTTGAAAATCAAATTCCTTGAAATTGACCTTTGACAAAATTAATATTTTAACTGAAAGTTTTGGGTCAATCTTCATTAACAGGCCAAGTTTGAAATTACCAAAGGATCGTTGACCTTTCACCCTGAAATTTTGACTTTTTACTCTAATTACCTCAACTCCAATGACTGACTGTTGGCAAACTTGATGCCACTTAGGCAATTTACGGGGACCCTAAATGGCCACTTAGGCATTTAGGGGGAATCATAATTGTGACCTTTGACCCCAAAAACATTGACATTTGCCAAAACAAACCATTTAAGTGTAATTCTGGAGTTGACTGTCACCAAGTGCTGCCTTGAAAAAGTGGCATTGATTCAGATTACTGTAGATTGCTGTAGAATACTTTGTAGATTTCCAGTCCAACCCATGATTCCACATAGACAGTAAACACAGGATACGAGTCAGTGAATGATGGACTGATTAACATTAACATTCACTTGCATTAATAGAATCAGTTGAGGAGATTACAAACGCCATAGACCACAAATTACATTCAGTTGGAATATTTATAGACCTTAAAAAGGCTTTTGATACAATCAATCATGACATATTAATCAATAAACTTGAACAGTATGGGATCAGGGGGTTGGTGTTGCACTTGGTGAGAAGCTACTTAAGTAACAGAAAACAGTTTGTGAAGTTGGGGGAATACATCATCATGCTTGGACATTGCTTGTGGCATCCCACAGGGGTCAGTATTGGGTCCAAAACTATTTCTAATTTATATAAATGATATTGTCAGTGTTTCCAAAATATTAAAATTAGTATTATTTGCAGATGACACGAGCGTTTTTTGTTCAGGGGGGATATGCAGGAGTTACTGAGGAGGATCAGTATAGAAATGGGAAAATTGAAAATATGGTTTGACAGAAACAAATTATCATTAAACTTAAGTAAAACAAAATACATGTTATTTGGCTATTGTAATACAGACATACAGGTTCAGTTACATGTCGAGAAGGTAGATATTGAAAGGGTACATGAAAATAAGTTTCTGGGGGTGATAATAGATGATAAGATAAACTGGAAGACTCATATAAAACATATACAAAGTAAACTGTCAAGAAGCATTTCAGTTCTAAACAAAGCGAAACATATTCTGGACCGCAACTCACTCCGCAATCTTTACTGCTCACTGGTTTTACCATATTTACAGTACTGTGCAGAGGTATGTGTTGTGTGGGCCGCTGAAGAGGTGGTACTGCTGGCCCACCACCACCAGAGGGCGCCCTGCCTGGAGTGCGGGCTCCAGGCACCAGAGGGCGCTGCCGCCTCACAGGAGCAGCCAGGGTGACAGCTGTCACCCATCACCTGAGACAGCTGACAGCAATCATCAGAGGGGTATATCAGCAGGACGGCATCCCCACCTCATTGCCGAGATATCGTTTCTACCGAGGAGGTAACGTATCCAGCCGACTATATCACCTTTGAATACTTTTTGCCTTTATACAGAGAGAGAGAAGAGCAGCAGGAGACAGTATTGGATAAGTACTCACACTCCTGCACTTCAGTGTTTACTTGACGAGAGGGGGAGGTGGTGTTACCACCGTCCGTGTTGCTGGGTGCAGCGCACCCACCTCTGACTGTTTTTGTTCCTTGCCAGCAGTACCAGATCCGACAAGCGGAGGCAGTGGTCACCTGGGAGTTCGGGACTTGGCGGCTCCAGTATTCCCGGGGTTCGGTGGCGGTGGAAATCGAGTGGTTCCGGTTCGACTTGGACAGACGTCTCCTACCTTCGAGCCTGCCCACACGACACCATTGGAATTCGGCTTATTCACGAAATTATCTGTTGTGTTTGTTGTGCGAGTTTCACAACAGTAAAGCTTTGTTATTTGACTTACTCCATTGTCCGTTCATTTTGCGCCCCCTGTTGTGGGTCCGTGTTCCTACACTTTCACAACAGTATGGGGTAATACTTATAAAGGTACAACACAGTCACTATCAGTAATGCAGAAAAGAGCTATAAGAATCATTCATAATACTGGCTATAGAGATCATACAAATCCACTATTTTTACAATCCCAAATCTTAAAATTCACAGACTTGGTTCATTTTCAAACTACAAATCGTGTATAAAGCAATAAACAATTTACTTCCAGCAAATATTAAAAATATGTTTTTTTAACAGATCAGGGGATTGCAATCTGAGGGGGAAATTTAATTTAAAACATCAGTGGGAACGAACAACATTAAAAGGTTTCTGTATTTCTGTCTGTGGGGTGAGGATGTGGAACAGATTGGGAGTGGGGCTCAAGCAATGTCCAAGCATGAACCAGTTCAAACAGCGGTACAAAAATATGTTTTTTTCTAGGTATAGGGAGGAGGAAGGGTAATGAGGGTTAGGGTGTTTTTGTTTTTTGCTTCGGCTTGTAAATATGTAGTATTTTGTATGTAAGCAGGTATGTGTAGGTGTATATTTATGTTTGTGTGTGTGTGTGTATATATATATATATATATATATATATGTAGGAATCTATGTGTATATGTGACAAAGGGTATTATTGGTTGTGGGGAAGAAGGGGTAGGGATAAATAAGCTGATGCTTCACCCTACCCCTTTTCGGACATGTTGGGTACACATTAGGAACTTTTTTTGTTGTTGTTTTCACTGATCTATCTTGTATTTGTTGTTGTAGGAAATGTTCAGAATAAACAGTTTTCACTTCACTTCACAACATGATGTTCTTACAAAACCCATGGGAAAGTTAATTCAAAATACTTTTGTTTTCACAATAAAGGGTTGTCACACAAGACATAATTTATTTTCCCTTTAATGCTTAGCACTCTTTATTCTAAGTTATTTGGTATTTTAGAGGTTTCCACTGCGGCATTTTTCTGGTTGTGCCTCAGATTTTTTCTCAGACACGCCTATAATAAATTAAACGCCTGCTTGTTGCAATGCATGACTGCTGATGTTGTGGCTGAAGATCAGACTAACTGAATAGTTGCCTAGTAACAAGAGGGGGATGGAGAGATGGAAAGAAGTGTGGCTTTGCCCCAGCAACTGTTTCCAGTGCTAAACCCTCAGTGTGTTTTCAGGCCAGTTTGAAAGGACTGCAGCAATCTGTGTCACACGTGCATGAAATCTGTGTGCTGGAATTACGGTAATGCAATTTAACTCCAAGCTTCAAGAAAACAGAAGATGTCAGTGCTAAGTCCAGCAAAAAGGCTATTGCATGTGGACAAGATGCGACATAGTAAGCGATAAGGCAGGTGAATGGAGAAGAGATATGTGACTGCATGATTGGCAACATGCATTTCTGGGGCAGACTGAGTGAAAATGATGTGACTGGGGGACCCTTAATTGGAATAAGCATTACAGAAAATGAATGATGACTGAATTGGCCCTTGGTTCAGAACAGGTTTAGAAGCTGGTGGATCTAGGACCATGTTGCAACTCTTTCTGCCTGATCCAGGATGCAGGTGTCTTAGTGGTGAGGACCCCATTAACTGGTTAAGGCCAATGGGATGACAAATATTACCTGGTTGCGACAGATAGATGGTTACATTCAGGAAGTGGGGATGGAACCATTGTCTGCCTTGGTGGATTCCAACTGGCACCTAGGGTGGTTCTGTAGTGTGTTGGATCTTGCGACACATGGCACCAGCACATCTTTCCAGATCTGACTTGACTTTAAGCGTTGGGTGCAAATATTCCCGTATACCCTATACCCCTCTGCATGGACAGAGACAGAAAAGTCTGGTAATGCATTACTGGAAAAAAAATCAACAGCAGAGTCTTGAGTGTTGGCTTTCTTGACAACTTTTATTTGTGCATGTAGAACGGTGAGGCCAAGCTCATCCCTCCTGTTATCATGTGCACACGATCGTGCCCAGAATGTAACACTGAGGATTGTGGTGCCAAGGGGGAGAGTGACATGGACAGCAGGCTGGAAACACCAACAACTCAACAAAACAACACAGGTCAGTCATTAGAAAATGTCTAAGAATGATTTCTTTCTTGACGGCTGTTTAAACCTGTGAATGAAGCAATTTTTCTACACCCATTTTCTCCACGAACTTAATACATTTAGTCCACTGATTTGTCTATTTACCACCAACCAGCTTTTCTTTTAAAGTACCTAAATTTATCTATCCTGTCCTACCAGTTGTACTCAGGAATTTAAACTTATTTGCAAGGCAAAAAAGTAGTTTTCAGGCAAGTCAGTGATTTAGTTTGTCTAGAATAGCATACTGGCTGAGCAGACGATGACTGGACTCACCAACAGAAAGGACATACACCAGTCTCCCATGAGTTGTATGTAGGTTTGACAGACAGACCAGGGTAATGGAGATGATGAATTCAGGAGGTGATCAGGGAGATGAATGCCAGGAGACGAGAGCATACTTGATAGAAAGACCCAGTGAAAGTTGCAGGCCATAACCCTTGACCAGCTGCAGAGTGACAGAGAATAGTGTGCATGGACACACTGTGACAAAACTAATTGCCAACGCTTACTCAAAACATCCAGCCATAATCTGATAACCTGCAGTAATGGGGGGTGGATGAGGAAAATGGGGAACAGGTGAGTGAGTTAATGGAATGTGATTGCAGGTGTGTAGACAGAGAAATAGAGAAGAAAACACCAAAACTTCAATAAAAACACCAGAGTGAGACAGACACAATGTGAAAAACATACAGGAATAACAGTGATGGACCAGCCCACCCGCCACCCCCCACCACCACCCATGTAAAAGCAGTCTAAAGACCAAAACTCATAGACCTCCAATAACAGACCGATTAACTTTGATGTTAGTTTTAGAAATATTGCACATTTAATACTTCCAGACAATAAAAACCACAATAAGAGCCACTGACAGATTTTATTTTCTGAAATCAGAGCCGATCCTTGGCTTCTTCCTCCTATCATTTGAATCAGCTGATATTGTACTTCGTGCTGCTTTCACTCTCCAGCCACCTGATTGGTTTCAGCAGCTGCCTCTGTCATCTCGGGAGAGGAGCAATTTGAGGACTATGGAGAGGGGCTGGATGTGGATTTCACTCCTAGCAGCCCTTGCCCTGAAGATGATACTCGAACAATGGCTTCTCAGATCTGGGATCCTCGCTTCCCTCCAGGTTAGCGATTAGACTTCGATGCACACGCAAAACTCTGAATTGCATGTTGAGGATATGTTTTAATAGTAATACTAACTTCTAAGGATTCTAGAATGAGTGAGAGTGACTTCTAAGGATGCATGAGTGTTCATACACTCACTGGCCACTTTCTTAAGTAGACCTTGCTACTAACAGGCTAGACAGACTCCTTTTTCCCTCAGAACTGCCCGAATTGCTTTAAATCTACATGGTACATATTCAAGCAGGTGCTGGTAACATTCTTCAGGAATCTTGGTCCATATTGCATGATTGCATGAAACATTATCACACCACTAACCAAGTGACTTGTTGATGGACTCTGGAATGGCTTTCCCAAAGCTCCAACCTCAATCCTATTGAAAATTTGGGCTATGCTGAAAAGCCAGGATTTTGAGAGGAAACACCCATTTAAATGAACTCTTCTGCCAAGAAGAGTGCTCAAATATTCAGCCAGAAGTATGGCAGAAGCTTGTTGATAGAAGCTGTTGGCTACCAAAGCATCTGGTTGAAGTGTAGCTTGTTAAGGGACATTTAACCAAATATTAGTGGGGGTGTATGTATATAATTGAGCCTGTATGTATAATTTTGACCCTGTGTGGATGAGAGGAGATCCAAAATCATTCACACTGTGCACCTATTCTTATTCTTTAAAGTCATGAATGCTGTATGCTATATAATCATTCCACCCTGACAAAAGAAAAGTTCAAGGTCATCATTAATCAGGACATCATTCGTGCTCATGACACGCCGATGTAAACGTTCGACCACAACTGTAGATGACATCTTCATAAAATTTCAGCTGAATAATGCTTCCGAACACATATCAAAATATACCCTTGGTGTCTTCTTGGACCCCAGGTGTACAGATTGGGGTTAAATGCATTGAGTTTCAATTTGTGATGGCTGATTCGATAGTTTTTTGAATGAGGAGTTGAACAGGTGTACCTAATGAAGTGGCCTGTGAGTGTGTCTGCATTGATGCCAAGCAGATTTGTCAGTGATGCTTGGTGTGAATACAGCTATAGTCGTTTGTGCAATAAGTGCTGCACAGAGACAGATGTATTGAAGTATTGTTTGGAATTGCAGTGGGGGACAGACACCTCAGAAGATGCGGCAGCTGTACAACAGTGAACTGTTGGACATCTACTGTTCTCAATGCTGCAAGAAAGTTAACCTGCTCAATGACCTAGAGGCTCGACTGCGAACCTGAAAGCCAACAGGTACAGAGGATGGCAAAAACTCAAAACAAACAAAAATAACAGCAATGAATCAAACACTCACTGATGCGGTCGAGTTTGCTCCGACCTTTGGATGGAAAATGACATTTAAAAGTCATCTTTATTAGATCAGTGCTTTCTCTCTGCACTCACATACTTTTTTGCTTATTCTGTTCTGACCAATGTTATAAGTATAATGATTTATATAAATAACTCATTATGTGTGCATGCGTTTCAGCCCCAACAAAAAGATTTCCAGCACGGCGTTTGGACGGTGAGTGCCCCGAGTGTCCTGCTACCCGTCACTCAGATGCCCGATCACTTCATGGCATTCACCACATCAACTAACAGAAACAGAATTTATTATAAACTATCTGAGGTTACCCGTTTTACGCACGGGTAATAGAGATGAATTTTAGCTATGTTATTGTATATTTCATGTCACTTTAGTTAAGGTGTAGTAAGTTGCATTACATTGTGTGTATGTTATCGTCATTAATTTTCATAGAAGCAATTTGTGACATTCATGAGACTGAAGTGAATGATGATAAAAAGGTGATAACATGTAATATCACTGCAAATGCTCTGGCATGCTGTAACAGTAGGTACATTTAATTGGAAAAAAACCCACCCTTTAACAGGCACACGCTGGCCTGATCAGATTGTAATTAAAGTGCACCCTAGCCGCTGCTATTACTATGTTAGTACGTAGTAAATAAGTGTGATGCTTGCTACTGACCTGAGTACCACGTGAACTGCAAAAATAAGGGCTCCACTGAGCGGGTTGTGATTTAATATAAGTCTGATCGTGTGTGTGTGTATGTTGGCTGCGGAAGTAACCTGTGATGGAGTGTAGTCTCAATCAAGAGAGTTGTGAACTCTCATCCGCTGTAAGCTACAGTATTTAGGTAGATGCACCAGCATGAAATGGGCTTCAGGGTGTGGCAATCCCTCAGAAGGCCTTTATGATGTCATAATGCAAACTAAAATTACAATTAAGGAAATATTTTGAAGCAGATCCAGTTTGCCACCACAATTTGTTTTATATTTCACTGTCCAGAAGAGCTTTTCTTCATAAAATTTAATCAATATCAGTCCTCTGTTGTTGTAGATAACTTGTTGATATGCAGACAACAACCTTTGCCCATCCTCTGTCACTAGGTAATAACAATAGTAGTAATAATGTAGAATGTGAAATGATGAAGTGGTTTAGGATTTGATTTGATCTTATCCTCTCTCTCTTTGCATGCTGTTGGTGTTCTGTCCTTTGTCCTGCAGTCAGCTCTTCCAGGCCAACCACAGTGTGTTAGGCTCAAGTCAAGGCAGCAGCACTGAGGATCTGTTTGCAGACAGCATGGACTCCTGTGACCTTGACATCACAGAGAAAGTACAAAAATCTGCACATAAAAAGAGCATTATCCTATAGATCCCTCCATCATCTCCAGACTGCACTGAAAGTCTTTTGTGTTTCTTCAGGTCAGTTATCTGGAAAAAAGGTGACAGAGTTGGAAAGTGACAGTTTGGCCAATGGTGACCTGAAGTCCAAACTCAAACATGCAAACACACAGCTTGTGCACAGGTAAGAAAACATGTTCGCTAGCCACACAGAGACGGTGATAGAGCCATCTGCACTCATAGCTAACCAGGTGATCTGCATGTCATCTCTGTGACAGGGTTCACGAGCTGGAAGAACAGGTGAAGGATGCAGAAACAAAGGCAGATCAGAGTCTGGAAGAGGAGTCGAAGAGACACAGAGAGGCTTACAGTAAGATGGAAAGAGACAGAAACACAGAGATAGATCTGCTGTGCAACAGGTAAACACCATCAGAAAATCAAAATATGGTGCACGCTCCAGTTATTGCTCACACAAAAGCCTTTGATATTTCTGGACAACTTAATTCTGTACGATGAAGCAAATATTTAATCATGTCCAAGCGATGGCACTTTGGGATAGTATCCGTCACGATGCTGCTCCTGTTTGTGTTGTTGAATTCAGGGTGCAGCAGCTGCAGGATGAGAATGATGAAATGAAATTAAATGTATGCAGACTGAAATCTCAGACAGAGAAACTGAATCAGGTGAGTGTAATTCAGTTCATGCAGTATCATTGGTTAAAAAAATCCTCTACCTTTATTTGCTTCCCTTTTATTATTTGTATTTAGTTGTGATCCACAACTACATGGTTAGATAGATACTTAAGAAATATACAGTGATGTTTATTTGCTTTACTAATAGAAGCTTTAAAAGTTTATTATGTTTGTTCAGTGCATTAGGAGCATCAATTACATGTGACAGAAAAACGTCTGTGGTGTGTTGATGTTGGGTGTAACTGTTTAGAATGGTGTCATCTCGAAGATACTGATCTCACGCTGCAAACATGTCACTTCCACTGTTGTGAAGTTGAAGATTTTGCATGATGCTGTTGTACAAAAAGCACTGTTTGACAAGACAAATTTCATTTCTCTGTGCAGGAGAAGCAGAGGATGACAGACAAGCTGGAGGACACCAGTCTGAGGCTCAACGATGAGATGGACCTGTACAGGAAAATAATGGACAAACTCTGGCAAAATCGCCACGAATTTCAAAAAGAAAAGGAAGCAATGCAAGAGGTGGGAAATGCGCATTGTTGAATAGTTGTGGTGGGTGGGGTGACAACACAACACGGTGACAACACAATTCTTCACCGTGACGGCTACAGATGGATGAATGGGTGGAGATGTGGTCGACTAAAATAGCCTGCAGCATTATGAGAGGATATATTAGAGTGGAGATATTTGCCATAGCACAGTAGCAGTGAACCACCATTCATTTATTTGTTTTATATAACAGCTAAAATCGATTCTCCTCATTTGATATTTTATTAATTTAGAAACAACAGAAAAGGGGCTTACATTTGGTGTTCCACTGGTGTTTTGATGTCAGCAGTCCAACATGAACTTTAAATTGGCATCCAAAATTGATCTCAGTCAACTTGGAAAAACAGTTAGATACAGTAGTTCAAAAAACTGCAACAGTGTAGTCCGTGATGCCGTGCACTGACTTTGTGTACTTCCCCCCCCAAAAAAAAAAAAAAAAAGTTTGTACTTCCTCAGTCCAGCGAAAAATCATATCAGGTTTTCATCCTAACAGCTCTTCATGCCTCCAGACAGGTTAAAGCATAGTGGATTTGTTTGTTTTTTGTGTGTTAGAAGAATTAGCAGCGTCAATTAGCTTCTTCAAATCGTCGTCCGCCAGCAAAACAAACTCCACCATGTGTAGCTAAACACCGCCCCCGGTGGTGTGAATGTGCGGTGGTCGGGCGTGCAATAGCACACGTCATATAACACCAAAATTGCACGCTAAAAAGAACTATTGCACGGTAAATGAAACACAACGGCAAATGGTATGAATAATCCATGTCACGTGACATACAACCCACCATTCAAATGACAAGGATCCAGTCAGCCGTTATAAAAATGTGCATTTAAGGGAACTGTGCAATAACTAATGGATGTAGATGTTTGTCTGTCTGTCTGTCTGTGTGGGTCTGTCTTTTATGTGTTTTTATTTCTCTTTACCCTTCCTTTTAGAGTTCAATATCTTTGATATTCAGCATATATTTTTATATTTAATGTATATGTTCAGTATATATATTTATCACTTTTTAATGCACTAAATAAGGTCATGCACTTTAAATTTCATTCTATTATTTGCAATGACAATAAATGATATTCTGTTCTGTTCTATTCTACGCAGTGTTTTACTGTTTAATTTAATCAATTCAACAGCTGATTGATGATCTTCGTCGAGAGTTGGACTATCTTCAGTTGTTTAAGCTGGAGATGGAGCATCCAGGAAAGGGCAGGGGGCTGTCAGAATACAATGCCAAGACCAGAGAGATCGAACTGGACCATGAAGTCAAGAGACTGAAACAGGTTTGGACACAGACAGACTCAAATGTGTTCTTCTCTTCTATCAGGTGAAAGTCCCCTCCAGCTAGACCAGATGTAGACATCTGACTTTCAGTGCTGAAGAGATGCTGGATTTATGTGCTAAGTGCACAAATAGTCCTGCCACTGTCAGAATGCAATGCACACAAACAAATTTGTCTCAGTCATGTTCATTCATACTGAGGCTAAAGAAAATATGTTTCAGAAATTTGCTCATTGGTGTCTAGGATCCAAACAATCTGACTGGATAAGTTAACACACTGCACCCCCCCCCACTAAAACATCATGTAAAATAATTTTAACTTGTCACCACAAAAAACACATGACAACTGATGACCAAATAGCGCAAAATAATATTTGGAACAGAGTTGAAACTACTGGATTATTGGTTAGAACTGTTGGCTCACAGCAAGAAGGTCATGGGATCGATTCCCACCATTGACTTTTCTGTGTGGAGTTTGCATGTTCTCCCCATGTTTGCGTGGGTTCCCTCTGGGTGCTCCGGCTTCCAAACGCATGCAGGTTAGGTGGATTGGAAACTTTAAAATAATGCAATACTAAAATACCCTCTGCCGTATGAGCATTATGTTCTTTATAATTTGCATTTGTTTAATTGGTATCCCAGTGCAAAGTAATTATAAAGATCTTATTATAAAGATCTTATTGTCTTATTTACAATTTGTACATGTTCTATGTTGTGACGTGATAATTTCACAAGGACCACAATGGAAATAAGTGTTGCTGCTTTTTGTGTTATCCGGGTATCATTGATACATTCACCTCTGTATGTTTATATTGTTGTTGCAGAATAAACTCAGTCAATCAATCACAAACAGTATTTTATTTCCATTTTAATGGTGTCTGCACGATGGTGTGCGTGTGCGCATACATGCTTATGAAAAGAGCGGATGTTACCTTTGACCGCGTGTGATATGTGTGTGCACACCAGCGTCAGAGAGATGTCTTGTAATTCACTTCAGAGGTGTTACCAGGTTACAAAAACAGGGTTTCCAGCTTTATAACTGTTTATTTCTCGCTAGCTTTTGCATAATTTACCAGAAATGAAGCGGCTAGCAACTAGCTACACCAGGAAGTGACATCACCACGCTAACATCCATGAGATGTCTTGTAAATCACTCCAGAGGTGTCATAAGGTTACAAAAACAGGGTTTCCAGTTTTAGAAGTGTTTATTTCTCACTAGTTATATGAGAAAGGTGTTAGATTTAGCTAGAAATAAAGTGAAGTTAGCAGCTAGCAACACCAGGAAGTGACATCACTACTCTAACGGCTGTGAGATCGTACCATAAAAATAGGAACAGAATGTGACATTTTAATCTCTTAAAATACCTCTTAAAATAGGTCAGGGTTAGCCATCTTTGAACTTGTCCAAGATCTGTGTCCCAAGAATGTTCCCTGTGAATTTGACGACCCTGGCAGTAATAGGACTGGACCTATGCTGAGCACAGTCAGGCGGACAGATGGAAGGACAGACTGATAGACAGAGGGACACAAAGCCTTCGCAATACCCAATGGCCATATTTGATTGCCTCAGGTAAAAATGTGATCTAAATTCCAGTTCAGTGATTTCCTTCTGCAAAGAGTGAAACATGTGCCTTACATAGTTCATAATGCACGTAAACCCTATTTGCTGAAGACAGTATATTCCACCATTCTGCTATGAGTATCTGTTCAGTGATGTTGTTCCATGATGGAAAAAAGCAAACAACTCAGTGAAAAAGCTGGCACAGCTGCAAAGCTACAGAAGATTTTAAAAGGATTTTTTTTTTTTTTTCAGGAGAATTACAAGCTTCGAGATCAGAACGATGACCTGAATGCTCAGATTCTCAGTCTGAGTTTGTATGAGGCCAAGAATTTTTTTCCTGTCATACCAAGGCCCAGTGCTTGGCAGCTGAGATTGACAACGCCTCCAGAGACGAGGTTAGTGCACGGTACTGCTGGATCAGAAGGTAACAGTGAAATCTACACAGCAGGTTTGACTATAATAACATTGTCCTGGTGAATTTTAGCTTATGTTAGCTTTTGATTGGCTAAGCACATTTTAATGAGCTAATCAGCTCTTGGCAGTGAGCGTAATCACCTTCTATCACCTTCTCTCGACCTTTGAACCAACCTGGTTCACATGCGTATTTCCAGAGTGTGAAAAGGCTTATACATACAAATGCACAGATTTGCACAACATGAACAAATGATGATTTGATTGAAGGAGGGATCCACCTTCACCTCTGGCTCAGGTGATCCCTCCGCCATCCCCAACGAACTGGATCCTCCGCTCATATTGCTCCCCAGACGCAACATAAGCATTTTGGCTGATTACTGTATATGCAACAATGTTTTACAATAGCTGCTGAGCCGCTGAAAATCATTTTCTCATGAACAGGCCATGAATTATTCTCCAAGCGGGCAGGGATGTCCTCCTGTTCGTCACTCGTTCGAGATAAGTTATCCAGCTGCATTCCTTCCACTTCTCCGTTTTGCATGAAGTTTTAGCATGAAATCATTCTCATTAAATGCAAAGGTCAGCACAAAACATTTGTAGTACAATACCGGGTTACATAACGATAAAGGTGTTACAGTCATGATCAGATAATGATAAAAGACATATACGTTTACATTTTATTTTAAAACAATTAATTTTCCACAAGTTTAATGAAAATCTTTTATAAAACCCCCCAGAAATAAATATTGCTGTTGAAAGACCAAAGAATGGTTGACATCAAGTGAGCTCAATTTGAGTCTGGGAGCATGCAGCCCAGTCTCATGTTTTGTTTTTTTTTGTGCTACTGTCACGAAATGAAATTTTCGTGACAGGTTTTTTTTTTTTAACTCACTATTCCTAACCCTACTCCTGAGCATGAGCTGGTACCACGTCCACAACACCACGGTGCCAGCTTACGTCGTGGATGGCAACCACTCAGCCAGACAACCAAGCCCATCTTCACCTCTCAAAAGTAACCATCTATGTATCTGCTGCAGCCAGGTGAAGCGTGGGTGTCCTCTTGGTCTTCAAATTAATTTACATCAGTTGGGCTTTTAGTTTAGTTTTATTCATGATCATGGAGCCTGTTGTTGAAATCACACTGAGGACAATTGCAAAACAACAACAAAACTCCATTTATGATGCATACATTATGTTTTAGGGCAGCACGGTGGATTAGTGGTTTGCACTGTTCCCTCACAGCAAGGAGGTAGTGTGTTTGATTCCCACCATGTTTATTTCTGTGTGGAGTTTGTGTGTTCTCCCCGTGGTTGCGTGGGTTTTCTCTGGATGCTCCGGCTCACATCCAAAACCATGTGTGTTTGTGAAATGGAAACTTGAAATTGACTGTAGGTGGGGTGTGAATGTTTGTTTGTCCATATGTGACCCTGTGACAGACTGGCATCCTGTCCAGTGTGTAACCCGCCTCATGCCCTATGACTGCTGGAATAGGCTCCAGCCTCTCGTCATCCTTAAGTGGAGTCAGCGGGTATTGAAGATGGATGGATATTGTTTTTGCGCGATACAGGTCGTGCAAGTGCATGAATCAAAGTCATGCAAGTGTCAGTGCACCTTTACTCTGAGCACGGACGGACAGATGCAGTGTCTTTGCAATACCAGTTGTCCATATTTTGGCCTTGGGTAAAAACTATCACTCTGGCAAGCATGTCACCAAACATCGAAACTTGCATAGAAAAAAAACCCTACATCATCTTCTTGCTCTGACAGCAACTTACACACTCTTTCACTGTAATCAAGATATACATTTTAAAACCTTTTAGGGATCAGATTCACTTTATAAACTTGCATCAGGCTCAGTGATCTCCTGGGTTTCTATGTTTTTTTTGTGTGTGTGGTGTGTGTGTGTGTGTGTGTGTGTGTGTGTGTGTGTGGTGTGTGTGTAGAATGAAGCTGAAAGTGCACCAGAGTTGGATTACAGTTCCATGCCCCTGCTAGCAGCTCTCCTCCACAGGTGGGGCAGAGAATTGCCTTTAAGGTGAGTCTTTGGTCAGCTTGCCTTATCTGGATCACTGTGTTCTGGTCTGTACTTTTGGTTTCCTTGTCATTCTGGTTGTACAGTTTTTGTTCAGCGTATATTTTGCAGCTGTTCTTTCTATGAAAACAAGAAAACATTCACCCTCCAGCAGAAGTAACTGTCAATCGAAAAGGGCTATAATGGTGCAGGCAGCACTGGAAAAAAAAAATGTTAAAACCAGTTTCCTAAAGAAATGCATAAATAAAACACTTGTTTGCTGAATTTTCATCAGCATTCTCCAAAGTGGCAATAATGTTTTTGCTTGCAATGGATTCAGACACCACTACGGTTCTGTTGCTGTTAGATCTCAGTGCTGCATTTGATACAGTGGATCATCATATTCTACTTGATAGGCTGGAAAATCATTTTGGGATTACTGGGAGTGCCCTTGCATGGCTGACGTCATACTTGACCAGTTGTTCTCACTGCGTTTTGTACAGTATTTATCTCTTCTAGATTGGACTACTGCAATGTTTTCTGGTTTACCGCAGTCTAGCATTAGGGGTCTCCAGTTGGTTCAAAATGCTGCAGCCAGGCTTTTGACACGAAGCAGAAAGTTGGACCACATTACACCCTTTTGGCATCTCTTCACTGGCTTCCTGTCCCAGTGAGATCAGATTTTAAGGTTCTGCTACTAACCTATAAAATTATTCATGGACTGGCACCTCCCTACCTAGCTGACCTAATTAAACCTTACGTACCGGCCCGGGTTTTACGTTCTTAGGGTGCAGGACTACTTTGTGTCCCTAGGGTGAATAAGAAGTCTGCGGGTCACAGAGCGTTCTCTTATCGTGGCCCTGTTCTGTGGCATGATCTCCCTGCGTCGATAAAACAGTCCGATTCTGTGGAGACTTTCAAGTCCAGACTTAAGATGCACTTATTTTCCCTTTCATTTGGCTAACATACTGGTACAGTTTTGTTTTACGCTTTTTACTCTTTTAATTCATTTATTAGTAATTGGAGCGGGCTGCGGCCTCAACTTTACCTAAATTCTGGGTCTTTTAGTGAAGTTTAGGGCTAGTGGCCGGCGATCACCTTAGTATTTCTCTGTTTTTGCAAATTACACAGTATTTTTTGTCTTTCTGATGCCTGATTCAGTTTTTTTCTGTCTGTTTAAGGTGCAGCTCCATCCAAAGATGGGAGTTGTATTCGTGTTGGCAGTCCTCCTGCCCTGTGCGCCTATAGCATTTCTTGTATATTCATCCGTGAATTGTTCTGTAATTTATGTTTGTAGCATGGCCCAAGCAGAGGGTCACCCCTTTGAGTCTGGTCTGTTTGAGGTTTCTTCCTCAGAGGGAGTTTTTTCCTTACCACTGTTGCTCTGGGGGTTGGTAAGGTTAGACCTTACCTGTGTGAAGCGCTTTGAGGCAACTCTGTTGTGATTTGGCGCTATATAAATGAAAATAAATTGAAATTAATGTGATCAGATCAAACAGATGTTGCAAAATAAACCCCAAAACCTGCGACTTGGATGCATTTAGACACAGTGGGATTCTCAGTGGTTCCCAACCCTGGCCCACGCTCCCGGCTAACATGCACATTTTCCAGCTCTGCCACAAGCTGATTAGCTCATCCAGGTACTGTTACTTCCTGATTGATTGTGCACACCTGAATGAGACAATCAGCTTGTGGCAGATCAGGGAGCGATGGAAAATGTGCAGGTTAGCAGGACCTGAGGTCCAGGAATGTGAGTCACTTTGTCTAGGTAATGACATCAGCTCTCCTCCACTGAAACAGAATCGGCGTGGAGCATTAGGTCCTAAATGGAGTCGGTAAAACCTAGAGAGGGCAAACGTTCCCTTTGAAGCGGTTGTCTTTGGTGTGCCCTCTTCAAAGTGAATATAAAAACCATCTCTTGCTTTTTTTTCAGGCTGGCAATGGGAAATGTCATTAAATGTCACTTCTCACAGAGGCTCTGACTTGGGGTTCCCCCTCATCAAAGGTGCATTTAAAGGTCTGAGTCCAGACACTGCAGAGCAAACTCATACGATGGATGTGACATGTCCATACGGCATATCGGATTCACAAAATGTGTTAAAAATGAAATGGAAACTTTCAAAATGCTAAAGAAGTGTGGCTGGGAAATGTTGCTGATTCAGAATGTTACATTGGGCACTGTCTATTAGACAGTGACTTGCACCTGTTTTTAATGCAATGGAAATGTGATCTGATTGGTGGAGGTCAATATCCTTAGTTTGTTCACAGCATTTTGTTTGTGTTTTCACAGCTGCTGGAGCTAACGGAGAGCTACACGCCAGCGGTGTCACAGTATAAAGTGGGTATAATGCTGTTCTGTGAAATTAGTCATTAATCCTGTGTTGAAGTGAGTGTTTTAATGAGCGTAACTGTGCAATGAAGACTCAGATTAAACAATTTTTTTCTTTAGGAGGGAAAGCTTTTGAGTGTTGACCCAGCCACCAATCAGATTGAGGTGGAGTTAACAAATGCTTCTGATGGTAAGATACTTATGGTGCTGCTTCTTTTCAAACAGGAAACAGTTTGTTTGAGGACATGTTTGATTGAACAGATAAAACAGACAAATCTGCTGTCAAACTAGCAACAGTGGCTTTAGTGACCTCCACGTCCCTGCAATTGGCAACAAGGCAAGAAATATGAAAGGCCTGTTTGTCTTTATGTGTTTTATATGTTAAAAGATGAAACTTGACCCAAAATAAGAAGTTCACTGGTTCTCATCTGTATCTTTGAGAGCCCCATATTTCAAAGCTGTATATGCAGTAGTTTGAGTTACCTATGAAAATTTTGTGGACCTACTCAACAATTGACTGAATCAATTAATCCTATGCTTCTGTTAACTGCAGGGAATCAGCTCTACTTGTTTCCATTGTGATGAGTTGTGGGTGTGTTTTTGGAAACGTAGTAGCAATCCAGAAGTCATTTTGTGAATGATACACTCATTGAAAGACTGATGAAGGTATTGTTGAAATAATTGGATTGAAAGCAGAATCATAAATCGAAGAATGTTTTCTCGGCCTGTTCCACATGAGTGACATGTGATACTGCAAAATTTGATATTGATGGGATACTGTATAAAAAAAGTTTCACAGATATGATACTTTTTGCTTATAAAAGCAGCTTATAGATCTTAGTGCAGCAGATAACTGAAACAATCCTTCAAATGGTGATGTACGCACCAAATTCAGCAGAAATACTCCTTAGACATTACTCTTTTGAAAAAGTAGACTGGCCACTTGAATTTTCAATAGGTGGCCAGGGGTCAGTTGAAGTATTACACTGGGGTCACAATTTAAAAATGCTCCAGTCATATTAAAAAACTATACCACATTATTTGTCTGAACATAAAGATTCCAAAAAGGTATAGTTTGGACTATCTGTGACTTAATGTTGTGGGGTAAAAACAGCAAGAATGGTGACAAAGGTCAATTTCAGTAAAAAAAAAAAAAAACATTTAAAGTAACAGTTTGCATAAATCTTTTTGTCAGTAATTCAGTCTCAGTCATTGCTTACGTAGTAAATGTGTCAGGACGGGAGGGAGCCCGTCACCAGGAGCGGCTGGACCCCGCAATGCAAAACCCCAGACAAGGCTTTGGTGTGGGAGAAATCATGGTCTTTATTCCAAGCTTGGTTTCGGTACACATGTAGTCAGTCAGCGTGGCAGAGGTACAAACAGGATCAGGCTGAGACGCAGTCACAAACGAGCAGGGTTCAGAGGCACGAACAAACTCAGACATCCGGGATGAAGCAAAAGGCGTGGTCGAGGTACAGAGCAAAGTTCAGAACACGGCAAGACAAAAACAGGACTGTGATGGGTGCTGGAAAGAGTACAAAGACTACAATCTGGCAAAGAAGTGAAGGACTGGAGTTTAAATACTTGTGGACTTAATTAGTGAGAAGTGAGGGACAGGTGGTGTAAACGAGGTGGAACAATCTAGAAGGGGTGTGGCTTCTGGCTAAAGAGTAAGACAGGGCAAAAGTGTGAGGAAGGGAGTGAGCAAAGTGGCGTGATGTAATAGACAAAGACACGGGAGCAGGTGCAAGAGTGTGAGTGAACAGAAACAAACCAGACTGCATCAAAGTGAGGGAAAAAACATAATGTCAGGTGCAGGGTGTGGAGTGAACAGAAGTAACTGGGCGTGAGACCAGGAATGAAGACATGATGGGAGGTGCAGAACAGAGCAAAATGGAAATCAGGGTCAGAATGTAATACAACAGGAACCAAAATCAAACGAGCATAAATACAAAAGCAACTAGAACTGATCAGAAAATCAATACAAAAGCAGAATTAAACAGGAACAGACTAATCAACAGAAATCAAAACCCGATATAACAGTATAACAGAAAACATATACAGATGAAAGCTAAATGAAAAACAATGAAAACACAAACTGGCTGAACAAAACTAAAACAGAACTTGACAATGGCTAAAGTATGGAAAGTAACAAAGTGATAAGAAAAACATAACAGAATAACCCATGATGAAAATAATTACTGATAAATCAACGCTGAAGCAGACGGAGAACCACAACAAGGGGAAAAACAAGGGCTCAGTGCCCTGACCCAGCCAAATCCCTGACAAAATGTTTAGTGGTGAAATGTTTTGCAGCTAAATAAGAAGTCCAGTTGCCTCGACTAAGCTTCAGGAAGCTTCTGATCTTCGCCTGGATGACTGAGAACCTAAAGTTATTTTGCTTCATATTTGATGATGTGGGTCATCAACCTGTTTTTTTTTTTTTTTTTTTTCATCCTGAAAATGCTTTCAGTTTAAGTTATACCAACAGACTCCATGAAACATTTTTTAGAGTGTCCCTGGTTCTTCTTTACTTCTGCCAGTGAAGGTTGTCTCTCTCTGTGCCAAGGAGGGGGATTGTTAATTTCTGCAATTCATAGTTCTCTTTTCTGTGGATTTCAACGCCATTGCTTTATAATTTGGTGGTGTTGCCACAGGCCTAAAATATGTCTATACGGCTCCATGTGCTGAGTTCCCTCTCACCCCCGCTGAGTCATGTGACAACACGAGGAGGGCAGAGAGAGCAGAGGAGGAGGACAGAAACGGCGTTCCTATCGATCCTGTTGATAGCTGATAAAATCACCTCAAATTACTGACTTTTGATGTCGCCCTTATTCTATGAGAATTGATCATAGACCAGAAAATGTTATTTTTTTTAGATCAATACGCACATCACTCCTACATACTTTGAAGCTTCTTTTTAACATTCTGCTTTTCCCTCAGCTCCTTTAGAGCCTGGAAAGTTGACTTGGTGTATCAGAACCCAGATGGGTCGGAGAGAGTAGAGTACGCTGTGTCCAGAGGCTCTTTGGTACAGCATAAGCCCTATGTACGAGGTAATAGTACCCATGAACATGAAGACAGTAACAGCTACAGCAAGCTGACATTTGACCTGTTTCTTCACTCTTCACCCAGTTGATTGACCTCTGGGTGACCTTATCAGGGTAATTCTGGAATCCACCAAAGTGTGTGCCATACTTAATCGAAGGCTGCTTGAACATTAAAATCCTGACTTTCACCTTTGCATCTCAGAGCAGTGGCAGAACAATCGGACACACAAACAAATGTTCAGTTTATACTATGATTTCTTAAAATCGGTCAAAACAGTCTGAGGATCTGTGTAATTTCAGCAGAATTAAATTATCCAGAAGTCTGAAATTTAGGGTATGTGAGACTTCAGCAGGTTGGTGGCCAAGTGGTTAACTGCGCTTGTTTCCAGTGCATAATGTTCTCTGGTCAAACCCACCCTTGCCCATTTTCCAATATGGAGTTGTGTCACAAAGGGCATTCGGCGTAAAACTTGTGCCAAATCATCATGCAGATCCACTTTTGGCTCCACTGTGGTGACCTCAAGTGAAAACAAGGGATAAGCCGAAGGGACTTCCGCACCAATGCAACACATTGAGGGCCCCTTCACACATAGCATGAATGAGGCCGAATGGCACACTGGAGGAATCGCATGCCATTCGTGAAAAAATCGGAGCTGCCTCTAACGTTTCGTACACCTGTCGCCACAACCATTCGCGCACAACCAGTGGCCGAAAGACAGAGTGCCCTGCGAGTGCCCATTTTATCCCTCTCCTCGCATGTGTTAGCCAAATTCCAGGTGGCACACATGAACATCCAACACTGCTTGCGGAAAACTTATGAAATATGTGGCCATTCACGCAGTCAGCATGAAAATATGAGCAGGCGACCACTGTTAGCTGGCTATGAAATTTGTCTAAGTGCCCCGTGAGGGGTGGTTGCCATGCAACACACGTGGCATGCCAGAGTATCGGCTCCCACGTCACACTGGCGTGCGGGTGTGTCACTCCACCCCCCGTACAACACACTGTGCATGCGAGGGGGGAGGCATATATGCATGTACAACCATGATCACATGGGGACCGACCAGCCACGCAACACGCCTTTCAGCTTGATCGCCGGCCAGCCAGCTCACTGACAGGCCAGAAAATGACGGCTCTGTGCACACGACGTCTTACATTAAACACAGAGACCAGCGCCAGGACAGGATATAAATAATTACTACAATACTACATACATAGTTATATAACAGATAACTAAACAAAATGATCACAGAGCAAAGAAAAGGAGAGTGCACTTTGTTCTGTGGGCTGATTGGACAGGTGGGGCGTGTCCACACGAGCTGCTGCTGTTGAGATCTCTGGACCTGGATGTCGCAGCTGTAGAACACATACCGTGTCTTGAAGGACATGACCTTGCAGCTTGTCCACTGTGACACACGTGGTGTGTGCATTGTTGTCCTCACATGGAAAATACAAAAAAAACATATCGCATTTGGGACGGGCGGCACGCGGTCGCACACAGCGTACTTCGACAGACTGCTCCATGTGAAATGGGCCGTCAGATCATGTGAACACTCACTGGTGATCTGTAATGTGATGTCACCCACGTGTGAGCTTGACAAACCGTCCACAGCGAGATCGTTCCAGCCTGCCAAGAACAGGTGTCCCTCCCAACGTTGGCTCGATGTTTCGGGGTTCGCTCTTTCGGGCTGTTTCACTGTGATTCATACCTATTCGTGCTATGTGTGAAGGGGCCTGAAAAATGTTTGTTTTAAATGGGCTTTGTGTGTGTATGTGCAAATGTGATTGTAGTGTGTGTTGGTTGCCACATTCCATTGCTTATTTAGTCAGAAATATCTTCTCTGATATTATTTTAATTTACCATTTATACGTTCCCCTGCTTTAGGTGACGGAACGGTGGGACTCCCTGTTGAACACAAGGCTCATCATTCAAACATGACAAAGCACTGCGTTTATTAGTCAATTTAAAGGGGAAAACAAACAAAAACCTCCAAGTCATTGAGTTTGAGTGACACCAGCTTATGTTTGTTGGAGAATCTTCTGGAATTAAGAAAACATGAAGGCAGATACTTTACTCATTTTAACACAACTTCTGTTCTGAACTTAACAGTTTGTAGTCATGTGACATCTGAGGGAGTCTGTATAAATTACATAGATTTCTCTGTGGTAAATAAACGAGTGATGCACAAAGGTTTTGTCATATTGCAAATTATTGGAAATATTTTTAATTAGATGCTCACTTTGAAATAGTGTTAGGAACTTGTGTTTAAGGTGAAATGCATAATTTCCAATTATTTGATGTTTTATGTTTAAATAATGTATGTATGTTTTTTTTTTTCTTTTTCAAATTAAACATTTGGACTGCGCAATAAATGTCTTGTCAGTTGGTATTGCTGTTGCATCAATATGATGACAGGATGTTGTGCTGTACTTTGAACAGTTATATAGTAATGTGCAAAAGCAGCCTATTGTGATGGTTTAGATTAGCGGTGGACTAATGTTAAAGAAACTGGTTTGTGATGAGTCACAATTTCAATTCCCCAGTCAAGAAAATCACAAAGCTGCCTTTGAGCAAGGTCCTTAAGTTGCTCCTGGTGTGCAGTCTAGCACTTTGCATGATAGTGTTTGGTTTCTGTGCTTTTTTTTTTTCCTTCTTTATTCGTAGTTTAGTACCAGTCTAAATTTGGCATTTCTACATGTTAATTCTCACAAAAAAGTTGTGTTCAAAATAACAGCATTGTGTTTCAAAAACTGAGTAAAGCTCAAAATCTTTATAATAGCTTTGTGTGCATACAGGCAAATGCATTGGGAACACTGCACATTTCTATTCCAATTGAAACAAAGATTTTTTCATCAATTTCATTACTTTGCAAAGTGAAGAAAAAGGAATATTGGATGTTCAATATAAATGGCAGTGTATGTGTTTTTCTTTACAAACTCAAAACATTTACTTGTACAAACTGAAAAAGGCTTGAAGATTTATCTTTCCTGTGAATCACTGAACTGATATTTAGTTTTACAACCACTGTTTTTGAGAACAGTTTCACATGTGTTGTATGAAGAATGACCAACTTCTAGCACCTGTGAGCAGGTATTCCACTCCAGGATGATTGGACCTACATTCCACAATTCTCTGCATTTCTAGGTTTTGCATCAGAAACAGCATTTTGGATGTCACCCCATCCAAAATTGGACTATAAAGGTCTGGGGATTGGGCTGGCCACTCCATAACTTTAATCTTGTTGGTCTGGACCAAAGATGCGGCTCACTTGATGGTGTGGTTTGGGGTCATTGTCTTGTTAAAACACCCATTTCAAAAGACAACATGACCTCTTCAAGTTTTTTGATGTATTCAAGCTGATCCATGATCCTTGGTATGCTATAATAGACCTGACAGCATAATATGATCATGATGCTTGCTCCATCATGGTTCACTGTCTTCACAGTTACTGTGGCTTGAATTCAGTTTTTAGGGGGTCATCGGACAAACTGTGGCACCTAGACCCAGAAAGAACAATCTTGCTTTCATCAGTGCACACAGACAGATGGATGGATGGATTGATGCAAGGTCTTTGCAATACCCAATGGTCGTTTTTTTGGCCTCGGGTTAAAAATAGACTGTTTACTTAATTTTTTTTAGATTTTTATTTTTACATTTTAAAAAGAGGAAATAATGGATGAGTCTTGTAAATATGCTAGTTTTGATGATGTTTGAAAGTCTTTAAATAATGCAGGTGGACTAACGCACCTTGGTTATTAATTAATCGGGGCATTTCGTCACCGGATGTTCGTGCTTGGTTCGTAGCGTTCGGCCTTTTCCGTCGTGTGAGCGCTGTTGCTGATGTCACAGCAGCATCAGTCGGTCGGACTCTGAGCGGAGGACGACGAGGTGGGGAATGAAGATGAATGTCGACCTCCAAACCGTTCTCTCCCACAGACCGCTGTGAACGGAGAGGAGTTCTGACTGGGGGATGGACGGACACTTTTTCTCCGATCAGGATCACCTGCTCCGGTTTGTCAAGAGGCTCAAGGAGGTTTTTGACGTGTGCGACAAGGATGCTGACGGCTACGTCTGCGTGGAGCACCTGGTCGATCTCGGGCTCCAGTTCGGTCAAGGAGACGAGGTGAGATCCTATATGGGGAGGACATAGTATAAAAAATAGGGGGGGGGGGGGGGGGGGGGGAAACAAAACAGTAACCTTAAGAGAACGATTAATATTCGAGGAAAGACGAAGAAGTCGTGCGTCATCAGACAGGTGTATTTGTCAGAACGGCCTCCAGACTCGTTAAACACAACAAGAAACCGAGTTTTTTGAAGATATAATCACATTCACTCAATCAGTGTGTGTTGATCTGTAGAAAAAGCCAACAACTGTTTTTTTTTTTTGTTTGTTTTTTTTGATTGATTTATTGGTTGATTAACTATCGTCATTTATCAAGTGCTAAAAAGCAAAACATTCAACGTTCCAGTTGATAAAATGACAGGATTTGGCGGTTTTCTGCGTTTTATATAAGTGTAAGAATGTAAATATATTAATAAATGATTGATAAATAATTATGCCTAGGCAGAACATAATGATCGAGCAAGAAATGTTTGATAAAAATCCAAATAGTTGCTGGCTTTTTTCAGTTTTTTATTAATTATTATTATAAACTTCTTGCTATAATATTTATAACTTTTTTTTTTCAGTAAGGGAAATATTCATGATTTTTAAAAGATTTAATTGCAGTTTTACAAAAACAGGAATACCACTAAATCCTGACCTTTGATCATCTTGAGTCAAATAATAATCAATAATAAAGGGGAACAATCCTATTGACGCACCTTTAATTTTATTTCCTCACTGATGCAGCAAACTGTCTCGTTTGTGGTGATCCGTGGTGCTGTCAATGGTGCTGAAAACGCTGCAGACACGAAGCAGCACATAATGATCGAGCAAGTCCTGATTTATTATGTCCAGGGATTTTCACTGTGTCTGATAACTGTCATCAAGCTGAGCAAATTTCATTAAAGTGGTGGTGGTGATGAGGGCTGGGCCAGAAATAGCCCATAATGCAGCATATACTAGAAGGATAAAGCCAAGTTTGGTCAAGGGACTGATTTGCAGCATAATTCATATTCGGATCATTGCCATTAGTAGCTAAGTCCCTTCAGCCTGCTCCCTTGTTTGCACTCGGGGGTCGCGACAGCAAATCCAAGGTGGATCTGCATGTTGAATGGCACAGGTTTTAACACCGGATGCCCTTCCCTGACGCACTTCACATTACATGGAGAAATGTGGCAGGGGTGGGATTTGAACCCGGAACCTTCTGACTGAAACCAATTAACCACTTGGCCACCACCCCCTATTTCCGTATCATTGCCATTATTTTATTTATTATTGGCTATTTGGATTAGGGCTGTACTCAGTACATGTACCAATATGTCCCTTTCCTTGCAAAAATATATAAAATAAGTTCAATACAAAAAAATGCTTGGAAAAGGTATATTTTAAATCCACCCTGCACTGTAGACAGACAGACAGACCCACCCAGTGGCTGTTTTAATAAGTGCTGCTGTCTTGACCCCAAGTAATAATTATGAATGACAGAACTCCCAAAATGAGACCTGTATCAGTATCATTCAGTTGTCAGTGTCAGTGTTTTCCTCACATCCATAGTACACAGACTATGACCTGCAGAGAGGAGAACAAAATCCAGCTACTCCTAGAAGGCTGATATCTTAAAACTACCTTCATTGTTGGAGTGGATTTTCCATTAAGCTGTCATGGCGGCTGATCACCCAGAACATAAGACTAAAATAACCTCAGTCCTACTAAGAGGAAGCTTCTTCTTTCTGGTCCTCCTCTTGTCTCCTGACTCCTCGCCTCTGTGTTCTCTGTCACCATGGTGATGTGAGCCTCACAGGAGCGTGTGAGCGGATTGGCCACTTATTGAGTCACGAGGATATACTTAAGAGGCACACACACTGCTAAAACAGCCTATGAGATGATACTTATTTACATGGAGTCCCGCTGGAAGATATGTTGATGCTGTCAGTGAGATCAGGTTCTGTGCAGTCTGTACTACAGGCAAAGTAAAACCTGCATCCATCTGTGCAGGAACAAATAAACACCAATATGGATTTTCTCTACGAACTACAATTATCAACAAGAGTGGCACTTGTTAGAATACATCCCCTTACCAAGAGTTAAAAAAAAAAGGTCATTTTTGGGTGTCATTGTCTAAAATCATCTTAAACAAAGATAACGACAGTAACTACTCATTTACTCCAGTTTATGTGCAAATATATTGAGTTACTGACCTGAATCACCTATGACTTTTCTCTGTTATAGGAGGAGAAAATGAACTGCTGCAACATCATCAAAATTTGATTGGCTCTTCTCTTATAATGAATATTCCCACAAATTTCAATGAAATCAGTTTACAAGATCAGTTTTGTAACCCATGAAAATCAAAGCACACTTTGTGTGTTGGTGATATTTTATTTATCTATTTCACAATAAAGTCACAGTATATATGATCCCAATTGAAATTAAGAGAAAATGCAAGTGAGCCCGCATGCAAAAACACAGCTTTCTTACACCCCAAATGATGCCACTTTTAGGAGTTTAACTTTTAAAGTCTTTCACTGTAATTTCATAATCGAATTGCAGAAGAATTGTTTGATGGGTTGGTGGCTTTATTGCCTTTTTAATATTAGTTTTTCACATTCACACCTTGTTGGAAAAGTTCTTGTGCCTTGTTATTTTTCATTATTATCATGATGAGAGAATGTGGAGTTTTCTTTGAATTGATATTATATATGCTGAATATGTATTGTGCTAACTTTTCATTTAAGTGTGAACACTTAATGCTGTGGGTCTTCATTTGAAAAGACAAAAGACAGCTCTCCCCTCAGGGAATAAGATAGTGAAGGTCACTCTTCCCCCATTTGAGAAAAATATGTTTGTTTTGACCAACTTTGGGTTAGATAAGTCTGGCACCTGTATTGGTGACGTGGGGGAGTTATGACTGGTGAAACTGTTGCTAGGTAATATATGATACAGGCTGTATGCTGTCTGAGGTTTTGCTAATGTGCTTCAATAATGGCACTCCCGCCGTAATAATTGGACTGCATTATATAGCGCTTTTCCATCTGCATCAGAGGCTCACATTTACCCCAATGTCAGGCTGCTGCCATACAAGGCAACCACTACACACCAGGAGCAACTAGGGAATTAAGGACCTTGCCCAAGGGCCCTTAGTGATTTTCCTGGTCAGGCTGGGATTTGAACCGAGGATCCTCTGGTCTCAAGCCCAATGCTTAACCACTAGACCATCACCATCCCTAATAAAGACTTCAAATTCAAGCAAGACATCTGTCTTCCTCTTCCTTTGGCCGCAAGTCAGTGTTATTATTATTTTTTTTCTTACAACACCTTTAGTCAATTTAAAAGGATCCAGTTCACCTAATGGGCATGCCTTTGGGTTGGGGGGGGGGGTGGACCAACCCAACCTGGGACCTTCTAGCTGTGAGGTAATAGTGCTAACCTCTAAGTCACCGTGCTGCCCTTACTATAATTGGTTTTTGCATCGGTCACATAGGCAGACCACCTAACTTCTTTGTGCGTTGTGTAGGAGGGTACTCTGAAATTACCAAACAATTTTAAATATATTTTCAATTATTCTCTAAGTGTTGAAAATAAGTATTTTGTTTAACATTAAAGGAATGTAAGGTGTATATTGGTAGTATTCCTGGAAAGCAAAGAAGAAACCAAGTAAATAGTTGTTTTTTAAAATTATTGTTGGTGAACACGAGGTAAAACCATCTTTCAAATGTGGAAGCGTATTGCTCAGACACAGAATGTGTTGGCAGAGGAGCAGAATCACACAGACATAATGGCATATCATTCTATAATGTGCTGCAGCTTTAGCTGTGACTGAGCTGAGCTGCAAATAAGCTGGAGTCCTCATAAATTTAATTATTGTTACATAACGTCTTACAGACGCAGTTTGAAAAGGCTTAGGCTTGTAAGTACAGTCCCTTAACTGTAAGTTTACAACCTTTCTGACATTAAGTACTCAGTACGCAAAAAAAGACAATAAATATAAATTGCATACTTTATCATCTTATCAGTTTGCCCATTCATCAAGCACAATGTGTTATTGCCATATTGAGGAGCATGCTGGAATGATTGACAGTGATGGTTGTGTCCACTGGCTGGTTTCAGAGCGATAACTCAGGTATAATACAACTGTTTTTATTGACATACTGTAAACGTCTGTTTATGACAACAGGAGACTGTAACTTCACAAGTATACAGTGGTATAAAAAAAGGAAAAATGCAAATTGGAATTGCTGGAATACAGCAACAAATGAGCAGAAAAAAGTCATGAATATCAACCTGTACACCCAAGCAGAAAGTCCTTGGTTCGAGTTGATGCAAACACCACACAGAACCGAATGTTGCCTGAGCAGACCTTTCATTTTTCATGGTAGCTGATGAACCTGATCTAAGTAATCAAGAAACATGCTGGAATGAGTAGTAGCTCAGGTCATCATTGAACAGGATTCTGCTCAAATTGCACTTATGTCCACGTCGCCCCTTTCTGTGTCTTTCAGGTGAAGAAGTTGTCCACGTACCTGGATCCTAACGGTCATGGGAAGATCAGCTTCAAGACTTTTGTCATGGAGTAATTGCTGTCAAAGGTACAAAATGTACATCTGAGTGAAGGCCTGAAGGCACTGGGGAGGCTTTAGTATTTTTAAGTGTTGTCCATTTTCCTTGTTTCAGGAGGAAGGTCATTAAAGACAGTTTTACTATGTAGTAGCACATTAAGGTTTCCACATAGATTTTTCATTTGGATTTGTGCTGGACTTGCAACATTTATTTTGGAACAAAGTTTGGAATGACCTGATACTGCTTAAAGTGAATTGTCTGCTTAAAGGCTGCACCTGGATTTATGGCCCTGCAGCATTTCCTTCCCCAGTTATCTGAAATTTACAAAAATATAAGAATATATTGCATATATTAAATAACACTGTCAGAATGGTGGCCTCTCCTGGGTGTACCCTGCCTCTCTAAGCGGGTATAGAAAATAATGAATAAAATAATATAATATATCTCTCTGGCTTTTGCATCGAACGATGACGGTCTCAGTTGTGAGCGGGTCTTGCGCTACACCTCCTCTCATGGCTCACACGACCATTGTTGGCTTTGCACGGTCGGACACAATAGCGGCATGGGTAGCTGTCGGCTGTAGCAGGGACAGGGTCATACCGGCATCTCTCTTCTCAGCCTGCTATCAAGTCTTGGTCTTACCTGGCAGCACCTTTATGGATGGCTGATTTCCATGGGCTTCGGTCTGATGCGAGGGTCTCCCATGAAGCTGGGTCAATTGCATAGTCTTTCATGGTCGACTTGCAGACATACTTGTATATAATAATATAATATAATATATGGCTGTGATGCTATGCGCGTTCTGATTGGCTGATTTCCAGTCTGATATTTTTCCATATCAGACTGGTTAACCTGACAGTCGGTCTGGAACACGTATCACGTTCGTTACAAATCAGAAAGTTAAAAACATGATTAGAAAAAACCAAGTCGGACATGAACATACTCCATAAATATCTTAACAGCATTGGAAAAAACACAGGTTTTAAGCTTACCAGCTAACGATTGGACCACCTGTTAGCAAGTTCTTCACGGAGGTGAAGAAAGTGAACAGGTCTGACTATGAGCCCAAAATAGTTAGCAGATTTCAAATTCGGGTGATACCTTAAATTTGCATGTTTATATATGTATAATAGCCATATAATAAATGAGTTATTAACCTCGCTTGCTCAGTTAATAATCCTTTAATATCCATTCACTCATTTTCTGTCACTTATCTGGATCCAGGTTGTGGTGGCAGCTGACCAAGGAGCTCATCCCACACTTCCCTAACCTTGGCCAAGTCTTGTAACTCTTCCCGGGGAATCCCGAGACCTTCCATTATAATATAATATAATATAATATAATATAATATATAGTGTATAAGGGGTGCTGTTTTAGGTTAGTGGAGAAAGGTCAAAGGATTACCTCTCATTTATTCTTGCCTGTGTGTCAAATGGTCTTTGTGGAGAACACTGAACCCTGCATTGCACTCGGTGAAACACACAGTGCAGAGAAGCTCTTGGAATTGGTATATTAATGTCATGGTGCAGTGCTTTGGATAAAAGTGTCTGCCAGTTGCATTTGTGATCATAAAATTTCTTTTCTCCTCCTAGGTTGTGATGAAATTCTGAAGATGGCTCTGGTTCCTCGCACCCTCACCTCCAACCAGCCAACTGTCACTGACAATGGATACATTTACCAGGTCAGACCATTGCACTCTGATTGACAAGCAGCAGAGTGGGTGACTAGATCGATGATGCTAAATTGCGCGTGTCAATCTACCATACGTGTGAATGGTTGTGTAACTCTGTTGTGATGGATGGACAACCTGTCAGGCCATACGTCACCTCTCATCCAGTGTGAGCTGGGATACACTCCAGTTGCCCATAGCAACCTTCAACAGGATCAGCAAGTATAGATTAGATTATAGATTATAGTGTGAAAGTGACTTTAGTAAACAATGAAGGGACCTTTTTAAAATAACATCAGTCCTTAAAAAATTTTATGGGAGGCTGGAAAAAACCTTTAGTGCTCATAAGCTGTGATGCATATTGTTATTGGCGTCAAATAGGAGCAAACGTGAGGCGTCTGTGCTCCAAAAAGACACCTTTGTTTTATACAGGATATTTTTTTCTGTTTGCAATTTCTTTGGTGTAATTGCATCATCTAATGATGAATTTCAAAATGCAGTGCTATGAAAAACTCTTAGCACACAAGTGTTTCTATATAATTGTGACTTTTAATGTTTTTTTTAATTAATGTTAATAAAATATATTTCCAGATGTTTTAAAAATGTCACACGGTTTTGTTGATTTAAAACAAACAAACAAAAAACTAGGTTCTAGAAACCATGGACATAAAGACAGTAATTCAGTTGAGTTTCAGTTTATTTCATTTATATAGTACCAAATCACAACAACTCTTCTCAAGAAGCTTCACACGATAAGGTGTAACCTTACCAATCCCCCCCCCCCCCCCCCGCCCCCCAGAGCAAGCACACAAGTAATGGCTCTGGAAATCTGATATATGCTCACAATGACCTTGACCTTCACCCAAATTATTCACCTCTGGCTGGCCTTGCCATGGAATTCCCCTAGGCCCTAGGTGTGTGCCACATTTAGTCCAAGTAAGGTTGAAAATCAAATTCCTTGAAATTGACCTTTGACAAAATTAATATTTTAACTGAAAGTTTTGGGTCAATCTTCATTAACAGGCCAAGTTTGAAATTACCAAAGGATCGTTGACCTTTCACCCTGAAATTTTGACTTTTTACTCTAATTACCTCAACTCCAATGACTGACTGTTGGCAAACTTGATGCCACTTAGGCAATTTACGGGGACCCTAAATGGCCACTTAGGCATTTAGGGGGAATCATAATTGTGACCTTTGACCCCAAAAACATTGACATTTGCCAAAACAAACCATTTAAGTGTAATTCTGGAGTTGACTGTCACCAAGTGCTGCCTTGAAAAAGTGGCATTGATTCAGATTACTGTAGATTGCTGTAGAATACTTTGTAGATTTCCAGTCCAACCCATGATTCCACATAGACAGTAAACACAGGATACGAGTCAGTGAATGATGGACTGATTAACATTAACATTCACTTGCATTAATAGAATCAGTTGAGGAGATTACAAACGCCATAGACCACAAATTACATTCAGTTGGAATATTTATAGACCTTAAAAAGGCTTTTGATACAATCAATCATGACATATTAATCAATAAACTTGAACAGTATGGGATCAGGGGGTTGGTGTTGCACTTGGTGAGAAGCTACTTAAGTAACAGAAAACAGTTTGTGAAGTTGGGGGAATACATCATCATGCTTGGACATTGCTTGTGGCATCCCACAGGGGTCAGTATTGGGTCCAAAACTATTTCTAATTTATATAAATGATATTGTCAGTGTTTCCAAAATATTAAAATTAGTATTATTTGCAGATGACACGAGCGTTTTTTGTTCAGGGGGATATGCAGGAGTTACTGAGGAGGATCAGTATAGAAATGGGAAAATTGAAAATATGGTTTGACAGAAACAAATTATCATTAAACTTAAGTAAAACAAAATACATGTTATTTGGCTATTGTAATACAGACATACAGGTTCAGTTACATGTCGAGAAGGTAGATATTGAAAGGGTACATGAAAATAAGTTTCTGGGGGTGATAATAGATGATAAGATAAACTGGAAGACTCATATAAAACATATACAAAGTAAACTGTCAAGAAGCATTTCAGTTCTAAACAAAGCGAAACATATTCTGGACCGCAACTCACTCCGCAATCTTTACTGCTCACTGGTTTTACCATATTTACAGTACTGTGCAGAGGTATGTGTTGTGTGGGCCGCTGAAGAGGTGGTACTGCTGGCCCACCACCACCAGAGGGCGCCCTGCCTGGAGTGCGGGCTCCAGGCACCAGAGGGCGCTGCCGCCTCACAGGAGCAGCCAGGGTGACAGCTGTCACCCATCACCTGAGACAGCTGACAGCAATCATCAGAGGGGTATATCAGCAGGACGGCATCCCCACCTCATTGCCGAGATATCGTTTCTACCGAGGAGGTAACGTATCCAGCCGACTATATCACCTTTGAATACTTTTTGCCTTTATACAGAGAGAGAGAAGAGCAGCAGGAGACAGTATTGGATAAGTACTCACACTCCTGCACTTCAGTGTTTACTTGACGAGAGGGGGAGGTGGTGTTACCACCGTCCGTGTTGCTGGGTGCAGCGCACCCACCTCTGACTGTTTTTGTTCCTTGCCAGCAGTACCAGATCCGACAAGCGGAGGCAGTGGTCACCTGGGAGTTCGGGACTTGGCGGCTCCAGTATTCCCGGGGTTCGGTGGCGGTGGAAATCGAGTGGTTCCGGTTCGACTTGGACAGACGTCTCCTACCTTCGAGCCTGCCCACACGACACCATTGGAATTCGGCTTATTCACGAAATTATCTGTTGTGTTTGTTGTGCGAGTTTCACAACAGTAAAGCTTTGTTATTTGACTTACTCCATTGTCCGTTCATTTGCGCCCCCTGTTGTGGGTCCGTGTTCCTACACTTTCACAACAGTATGGGGTAATACTTATAAAGGTACAACACAGTCACTATCAGTAATGCAGAAAAGAGCTATAAGAATCATTCATAATACTGGCTATAGAGATCATACAAATCCACTATTTTTACAATCCCAAATCTTAAAATTCACAGACTTGGTTCATTTTCAAACTACAAATCGTGTATAAAGCAATAAACAATTTACTTCCAGCAAATATTAAAAATATGTTTTTTTAACAGATCAGGGGATTGCAATCTGAGGGGGAAATTTAATTTAAAACATCAGTGGGAACGAACAACATTAAAAGGTTTCTGTATTTCTGTCTGTGGGGTGAGGATGTGGAACAGATTGGGAGTGGGGCTCAAGCAATGTCCAAGCATGAACCAGTTCAAACAGCGGTACAAAAATATGTTTTTTCTAGGTATAGGGAGGAGGAAGGGTAATGAGGGTTAGGGTGTTTTTGTTTTTTGCTTCGGCTTGTAAATATGTAGTATTTTGTATGTAAGCAGGTATGTGTAGGTGTATATTTATGTTTGTGTGTGTGTGTGTATATATATATATATATATATATATATGTAGGAATCTATGTGTATATGTGACAAAGGGTATTATTGGTTGTGGGGAAGAAGGGGTAGGGATAAATAAGCTGATGCTTCACCCTACCCCTTTTCGGACATGTTGGGTACACATTAGGAACTTTTTTTGTTGTTGTTTTCACTGATCTATCTTGTATTTGTTGTTGTAGGAAATGTTCAGAATAAACAGTTTTCACTTCACTTCACAACATGATGTTCTTACAAAACCCATGGGAAAGTTAATTCAAAATACTTTTGTTTTCACAATAAAGGGTTGTCACACAAGACATAATTTATTTTCCCTTTAATGCTTAGCACTCTTTATTCTAAGTTATTTGGTATTTTAGAGGTTTCCACTGCGGCATTTTTCTGGTTGTGCCTCAGATTTTTTCTCAGACACAGCCTATAATAAATTAAACGCCTGCTTGTTGCAATGCATGACTGCTGATGTTGTGGCTGAAGATCAGACTAACTGAATAGTTGCCTAGTAACAAGAGGGGGATGGAGAGATGGAAAGAAGTGTGGCTTTGCCCCAGCAACTGTTTCCAGTGCTAAACCCTCAGTGTGTTTTCAGGCCAGTTTGAAAGGACTGCAGCAATCTGTGTCACACGTGCATGAAATCTGTGTGCTGGAATTACGGTAATGCAATTTAACTCCAAGCTTCAAGAAAACAGAAGATGTCAGTGCTAAGTCCAGCAAAAAGGCTATTGCATGTGGACAAGATGCAGACATAGTAAGCGATAAGCAGGTGAATGGAGAAGAGATATGTGACATGCATGATTGGCAACATGCATTTCTGGGGCAGACTGAGTGAAAATGATGTGACTGGGGGACCCTTAATTGGAATAAGCATTACAGAAAATGAATGAATGACTGAATTGGCCCTTGGTTCAGAACAGGTTTAGAAGCTGGTGGATCTAGGACCATGTTGCACTCTTTCTGCCTGATCCAGGATGCAGGTGTCTTAGTGGTGAGGACCCCATTAACTGGTTAAGGCCAATGGGATGACAACATATTACCTGGTTGCGACAGATAGATGGTTACATTCAGGAAGTGGGGATGGAACCATTGTCTGCCTTGGTGGATTCCAACTGGCACCTAGGGTGGTTCTGTAGTGTGTTGGATCTTGCGACACATGGCACCAGCACATCTTTCCAGATCTGACTTGACTTTAAGCGTTGGGTGCAAATATTCCCGTATACCCATATACCCATCTGCATGGACAGAGACAGAAAAGTCTGGTAATGCATTACTGGAAAAAAATCAACAGCAGAGTCTTGAGTTTGGCTTTCTTGACAAACTTTTATTTGTGCATGTAGAACGGTGAGGCCAAGCTCATCCCTCCTGTTATCATGTGCACACGATCGTGCCCAGAATGTAACACTGAGGATTGTGGTGCCAAGGGGGAGAGTGACATGGACAGCAGTGCTGGAAACACCAACAACTCAACAAAACAACACAGGTCAGTCATTAGAAAATGTCTAAGAATGATTTCTTCTTGACGGCTGTTTAACCTGTGAATGAAGCAATTTTTCTACACCCATTTTCTCCACGAACTTAATACATTGAGTCCACTGATTTGTCTATTTACCACCAACCAGCTTTTCTTTTTAAAGTACCTAAATTTATCTATCCTGTCTACCAGTTGTACTCAGGAATTTAACTTATTTGCAAGGCAAAAAAGTAGTTTTCAGGCAAGTCAGTGATTTAGTTTGTCTAGAATAGCATACTGGCTGAGCAGACGATGACTGGACTCACCAACAGAAAGGACATACACCAGTCTCCCATGAGTTGTATGTAGGTTGACAGACAGACCAGGTAATGGAGATGATGAATTCAGGAGGTGATCAGGGAGATGAATGCCAGGAGACGAGAGCATACTTGATAGAAAGACCCAGTGAAAGTTGCAGCCATGAACCCTTGACCAGCTGCAGAGTGACAGAGAATAGTGTGCATGGACACACTGTGACAAAACTAATTGCCAACGCTTACTCAAAACATCCAGCCATAATCTGATAACCTGCAGTAATGGGGGGTGATGAGGAAAATGGGGAACAGGTGAGTGAGTTAATGGAATGTGATGCAGGTGTGTAGACAGAGAAATAGAGAAGAAAACACCAAAACTTCAATAAAAACACCAGAGTGAGACAGACACAATGTGAAAAACATACAGGAATAACAGTGATGGACCAGCCACCGCCACCCCCACCACCACCCATGTAAAAGCAGTCTAAAGACCAAAACTCCATAAGACCTCCAATAACAGACCGATTAACTTTGATGTTAGTTTTAGAAATATTGCACATTTAATACTTCCAGACAAATAAAACCACAATAAGAGCACTGACAGATTTTATTTTCTGAAATCAGAGCCGATCCTTGGCTTCTTCCTCCTTATCATTTGAATCAGCTGATATTGTACTTCGTGCTGCTTTCACTCTCCAGCCACCTGATTGGTTCAGCAGCTGCCTCTGTCATCTCGGGAGAGGAGCAATTTGAGGACTATGGAGAGGGGCTGGATGTGGATTTCACTCCTAGCAGCCCTTGCCCTGAAGATGATACTCGAACAAATGGCTTCTCAGATCTGGGATCCTCGCTTCCCTCCAGGTTAGCGATTAGACTCGATGCACACGCAAACTCTGAATTGCATGTTGAGGATATGTTTTAATAGTAATACTAACTTCTAAGGATTCTAGAATGAGTGAGAGTGACTTCTAAGGATGCATGAGTGTTCATACACTCACTGGCCACTTTCTTAAGTAGACCTTGCTACTAACAGGCTAGACAGACTCCTTTTTCCCTCAGAACTGCCCGAATTGCTTTAAATCTACATGGTACATATTCAAGCAGGTGCTGGTAACATTCTTCAGGAATCTTGGTCCATATTGGCATGATTGCATGAAACATTATCACACCACTAACCAAGTGACTTGTTGATGGACTCTGGAATGGCTTTCCCAAAGCTCCAACCTCAATCCTATTGAAAATTTGTGGGCTATGCTGAAAAGCCAGGATTTTGAGAGGAAACAACCCATTTAAATGAACTCTTCTGCCAAGAAGAGTGCTCAAATATTCAGCCAGAAGTATGGCAGAAGCTTGTTGATAGAAGCTTGTTGGCTACCAAAAGCATCTGGTTGAAGTGTAGCTTGTTAAGGGACATTTAACCAAATATTAGTGGGGGTGTATGTATATAATTGAGCCTGTATGTATAATTTTGACCCTGTGTGGATGAGAGGAGATCCAAAATCATTTCAAACTTGTGCACCTATTCTTATTCTTTAAAGTCATGAATGCTGTATGCTATATAATCATTCCACCCTGACAAAAGAAAAGTTCAAGGTCATCATTAATCAGGACATCATTCGTGCTCATGACACGCCGATGTAAACGTTCGACCACAACTGTAGATGACATCTTCATAAAATTTCAGCTGAATAATGCTTCCGAACACATATCAAAAAATATACCCTTGGTGTCTTCTTGGACCCCAGGTGTACAGATTGGGGTTAAATGCATTGAGTTTCCAATTTGTGATTGGCTGATTCGATAGTTTTTTGAATGAGGAGTTGAACAGGTGTACCTAATGAAGTGGCCTGTGAGTGTGTCTGCATTGATGCCAAGCAGATTTGTCAGTGATGCTTGGTGTGAATACAGCTATAGTCGTTTGTGCAATAAGTGCTGCACAGAGACAGATGTATTGAAGTATTGTTTGGAATTGCAGTGGGGGACAGACACCTCAGAAGATGCGGCAGCTGTACAACAGTGAACTGTTGGACATCTACTGTTCTCAATGCTGCAAGAAAGTTAACCTGCTCAATGACCTAGAGGCTCGACTGCGAAACCTGAAAGCCAACAGGTACAGAGGATGGCAAAAACTCAAAACAAACAAAAATAACAGCAATGAATCAAACACTCACTGATGCGGTCGAGTTGCTCCGACCTTTGGATGGAAAATGACATTTAAAAAGTCATCTTTATTAGATCAGTGCTTTCTCTCTGCACTCACATACTTTTTTGCTTATTCTGTTCTGACCAATGTTATAAGTATAATGATTTATATAAATAACTCATTATGTGTGCATGCGTTTCAGCCCCAACAAAAAGATTTCCAGCACGGCGTTTGGACGGTGAGTGCCCCGAGTGTCCTGCTACCCGTCACTCAGATGCCCGATCACTTCATGGCATTCACCACATCACTAACAGAAACAGAATTTATTATAAACTATCTGAGTTACCCGTTTTACGCACGGGTAATAGAGATGAATTTTAGCTATGTTATTGTATATTTCATGTCACTTTAGTTAAGGTGTAGTAAGTTGCATTACATTGTGTGTATGTTATCGTCATTAATTTTCATAGAGCAATTTGTGACATTCATGAGACTGAAGTGAATGATGATAAAAAGGTGATAACATGTAATATCACTGCAATGCTCTGGCATGCTGTAAACAGTAGGTACATTTTAATTGGAAAAAACCCACCCTTTAACAGGCACACGCTGGCCTGATCAGATTGTAATTAAAGTGCACCCTAGCCAGCTGCTATTACTATGTAGTACGTAGTAAATAAAGTGTGATGCTTGCTACTTGACCTGAGTACCACGTGAACTGCAAAAATAAGGGCTCCACTGAGCGGGTTGTGATTTAATATATAAGTCTGATCGTGTGTGTGTGTATGTTGGCTGCGGAAGTAACCTGTGATGGAGTGTAGTCTCAATCAAGAGAGAGTTGTGAACTCTCATCCGCTGTAAGCTACAGTATTTAGGTAGATGCACCAGCATGAAATGGGCTTCAGGGTGTGGCAATCCCTCAGAAGGCCTTTATGATGTCATAATGCAAACTAAAATTACAATTAAGGAAATATTTTGAAGCAGATCCAGTTTGCCACCACAATTTGTTTTATATTTCACTGTCCAGAAGAGCTTTTCTTCATAAAATTTAATCAATATCAGTCCTCTGTTGTTGTAGATAACTTGTTGATATGCAGACAACAACCTTTGCCCATCCTCTGTCACTAGGTAATAACAATAGTAGTAATAATGTAGAATGTGAAATGATGAAGTGGTTTAGGATTTGATTTGATCTTATCCTCTCTCTCTTTGCATGCTGTTGGTGTTCTGTCCTTTGTCCTGCAGTCAGCTCTTCCAGGCCAACCACAGTGTGTTAGGCTCAAGTCAAGGCAGCAGCACTGAGGATCTGTTTGCAGACAGCATGGACTCCTGTGACCTTGACATCACAGAGAAAGTACAAAAATCTGCACATAAAAAGAGCATTATCCTATAGATCCCTCCATCATCTCCAGACTGCACTGAAAGTCTTTTGTGTTTCTTCAGGTCAGTTATCTGGAAAAAAAGGTGACAGAGTTGGAAAGTGACAGTTTGGCCAATGGTGACCTGAAGTCCAAACTCAAACATGCAAACACACAGCTTGTGCACAGGTAAGAAAACATGTTCGCTAGCCACACAGAGACGGTGATAGAGCCATCTGCACTCATAGCTAACCAGGTGATCTGCATGTCATCTCTGTGACAGGGTTCACGAGCTGGAAGAACAGGTGAAGGATGCAGAAACAAAGGCAGATCAGAGTCTGGAAGAGGAGTCGAAGAGACACAGAGAGGCTTACAGTAAGATGGAAAGAGACAGAAACACAGAGATAGATCTGCTGTGCAACAGGTAAACACCATCAGAAAATCAAAATATGGTGCACGCTCCAGTTATTGCTCACACAAAAGCCTTTGATATTTCTGGACAACTTAATTCTGTACGATGAAGCAAATATTTAATCATGTCCAAGCGATGGCACTTTGGGATAGTATCCGTCACGATGCTGCTCCTGTTTGTGTTGTTGAATTCAGGGTGCAGCAGCTGCAGGATGAGAATGATGAAATGAAATTAAATGTATGCAGACTGAAATCTCAGACAGAGAAACTGAATCAGGTGAGTGTAATTCAGTTCATGCAGTATCATTGGTTAAAAAAAATCCTCTACCTTTATTTGCTTCCCTTTTATTATTTGTATTTAGTTGTGATCCACAACTACATGGTTAGATAGATACTTAAGAAATATACAGTGATGTTTATTTGCTTTACTAATAGAAGCTTTAAAAGTTTATTATGTTTGTTCAGTGCATTAGGAGCATCAATTACATGTGACAGAAAAACGTCTGTGGTGTGTTGATGTTGGGTGTAACTGTTTAGAATGGTGTCATCTCGAAGATACTGATCTCACGCTGCAAACATGTCACTTCCACTGTTGTGAAGTTGAAGATTTTGCATGATGCTGTTGTACAAAAAGCACTGTTTGACAAGACAAATTTCATTTCTCTGTGCAGGAGAAGCAGAGGATGACAGACAAGCTGGAGGACACCAGTCTGAGGCTCAACGATGAGATGGACCTGTACAGGAAAATAATGGACAAACTCTGGCAAAATCGCCACGAATTTCAAAAAGAAAAGGAAGCAATGCAAGAGGTGGGAAATGCGCATTGTTGAATAGTTGTGGTGGGGTGGGGTGACAACACAACACGGTGACAACACAATTCTTCACCGTGACGGCTACAGATGGATGAATGGGTGGAGATGTGGTCGACTAAAATATGAGCCTGCAGCATTATGAGAGGATATATTAGAGTGGAGATATTTGCCATAGCACAGTAGCAGTGAACCACCATTCATTTATTTGTTTTATATAACAGCTAAAATCGATTCTCCTCATTTGATATTTTATTAATTTAGAAACAACAGAAAAGGGGCTTACATTTGGTGTTCCACTGGTGTTTTGATGTCAGCAGTCCAACATGAACTTTAAATTGGCATCCAAAATTGATCTCAGTCAACTTGGAAAAACAGTTAGATACAGTAGTTCAAAAAAACTGCAACAGTGTAGTCCGTGATGCCGTGCACTGACTTTGTGTACTTCCCCCCCCAAAAAAAAGAAAAAAAAAAAGTTTGTGTACTTCCTCAGTCCAGCGAAAAATCATATCAGGTTTTCATCCTAACAGCTCTTCATGCCTCCAGACAGGTTAAAGCATAGTGGATTTGTTTGTTTTTTGTGTGTTAGAAGAATTAGCAGCGTCAATTAGCTTCTTCAAATCGTCGTCCGCCAGCAAAACAAACTCCACCATGTGTAGCTAAACACCGCCCCCGGTGGTGTGAATGTGCGGTGGTCGGGCGTGCAATAGCACACGTCATATAACACCAAAATTGCACGCTAAAAAGAACTATTGCACGGTAAATGAAACACAACGGCAAATGGTATGAATAATCCATGTCACGTGACATACAACCCACCATTCAAATGACAAGGATCCAGTCAGCCGTTATATAAAATGTGCATTTAAGGGAACTGTGCAATAACTAATGGATGTAGATGTTTGTCTGTCTGTCTGTCTGTGTGGGTCTGTCTTTTATGTGTTTTTATTTCTCTTTTACCCTTCCTTTTAGAGTTCAATATCTTTGATATTCAGCATATATTTTTATATTTAATGTATATGTTCAGTATATATATTTTATCACTTTTTAATGCACTAAATAAGGTCATGCACTTTAAATTTCATTCTATTATTTGCAATGACAATAAATGATATTCTGTTCTGTTCTATTCTACGCAGTGTTTTACTGTTTAATTTAATCAATTCAACAGCTGATTGATGATCTTCGTCGAGAGTTGGACTATCTTCAGTTGTTTAAGCTGGAGATGGAGCATCCAGGAAAGGGCAGGGGGCTGTCAGAATACAATGCCAAGACCAGAGAGATCGAACTGGACCATGAAGTCAAGAGACTGAAACAGGTTTGGACACAGACAGACTCAAATGTGTTCTTCTCTTCTATCAGGTGAAAGTCCCCTCCAGCTAGACCAGATGTAGACATCTGACTTTCAGTGCTGAAGAGATGCTGGATTTATGTGCTAAGTGCACAAATAGTCCTGCCACTGTCAGAATGCAATGCACACAAACAAATTTGTCTCAGTCATGTTCATTCATACTGAGGCTAAAGAAAATATGTTTCAGAAATTTGCTCATTGGTGTCTAGGATCCAAACAATCTGACTGGATAAGTTAACACACTGCACCCCCCCCCCACTAAAACATCATGTAAAATAATTTTAACTTGTCACCACAAAAAACACATGACAACTGATGACCAAATAGCGCAAAATAATATTTGGAACAGAGTTGAAACTACTGGATTATTGGTTAGAACTGTTGGCTCACAGCAAGAAGGTCATGGGATCGATTCCCACCATTGACTTTTCTGTGTGGAGTTTGCATGTTCTCCCCATGTTTGCGTGGGTTCCCTCTGGGTGCTCCGGCTTCCAAACGCATGCAGGTTAGGTGGATTGGAAACTTTAAAATAATGCAATACTAAAATACCCTCTGCCGTATGAGCATTATGTTCTTTATAATTTGCATTTGTTTAATTGGTATCCCAGTGCAAAGTAATTATAAAGATCTTATTATAAAGATCTTATTGTCTTATTTACAATTTGTACATGTTCTATGTTGTGACGTGATAATTTCACAAGGACCACAATGGAAATAAGTGTTGCTGCTTTTTGTGTTATCCGGGTATCATTGATACATTCACCTCTGTATGTTTATATTGTTGTTGCAGAATAAACTCAGTCAATCAATCACAAACAGTATTTTATTTCCATTTTAATGGTGTCTGCACGATGGTGTGCGTGTGCGCATACATGCTTATGAAAAGAGCGGATGTTACCTTTGACCGCGTGTGATATGTGTGTGCACACCAGCGTCAGAGAGATGTCTTGTAATTCACTTCAGAGGTGTTACCAGGTTACAAAAACAGGGTTTCCAGCTTTATAACTGTTTATTTCTCGCTAGCTTTTGCATAATTTACCAGAAATGAAGCGGCTAGCAACTAGCTACACCAGGAAGTGACATCACCACGCTAACATCCATGAGATGTCTTGTAAATCACTCCAGAGGTGTCATAAGGTTACAAAAACAGGGTTTCCAGTTTTAGAAGTGTTTATTTCTCACTAGTTATATGAGAAAGGTGTTAGATTTAGCTAGAAATAAAGTGAAGTTAGCAGCTAGCAACACCAGGAAGTGACATCACTACTCTAACGGCTGTGAGATCGTACCATAAAAATAGGAACAGAATGTGACATTTTAATCTCTTAAAATACCTCTTAAAATAGGTCAGGGTTAGCCATCTTTGAACTTGTCCAAGATCTGTGTCCCAAGAATGTTCCCTGTGAATTTGACGACCCTGGCAGTAATAGGACTGGACCTATGCTGAGCACAGTCAGGCGGACAGATGGAAGGACAGACTGATAGACAGAGGGACACAAAGCCTTCGCAATACCCAATGGCCATATTTGATTGCCTCAGGTAAAAATGTGATCTAAATTCCAGTTCAGTGATTTCCTTCTGCAAAGAGTGAAACATGTGCCTTACATAGTTCATAATGCACGTAAACCCTATTTGCTGAAGACAGTATATTCCACCATTCTGCTATGAGTATCTGTTCAGTGATGTTGTTCCATGATGGAAAAAAGCAAACAACTCAGTGAAAAAGCTGGCACAGCTGCAAAGCTACAGAAGATTTTAAAAGGATTTTTTTTTTTTTTTCAGGAGAATTACAAGCTTCGAGATCAGAACGATGACCTGAATGCTCAGATTCTCAGTCTGAGTTTGTATGAGGCCAAGAATTTGTTTTCCTGTCATACCAAGGCCCAGTGCTTGGCAGCTGAGATTGACAACGCCTCCAGAGACGAGGTTAGTGCACGGTACTGCTGGATCAGAAGGTAACAGTGAAATCTACACAGCAGGTTTGACTATAATAACATTGTCCTGGTGAATTTTAGCTTATGTTAGCTTTTGATTGGCTAAGCACATTTTAATGAGCTAATCAGCTCTTGGCAGTGAGCGTAATCACCTTCTATCACCTTCTCTCGACCTTTGAACCAACCTGGTTGCACATGCGTATTTCCAGAGTGTGAAAAGGCTTATACATACAAATGCACAGATTTGCACAACATGAACAAATGATGATTTGATTTGAAGGAGGGATCCACCTTCACCTCTGGCTCAGGTGATCCCTCCGCCATCCCCAACGAACTGGATCCTCCGCTCATATTGCTCCCCAGACGCAACATAAGCATTTTGGCTGATTACTGTATATGCAACAATGTTTTACAATAGCTGCTGAGCCGCTGAAAATCATTTTCTCATGAACAGGCCATGAATTATTCTCCAAGCGGGCAGGGATGTCCTCCTGTTCGTCACTCGTTCGAGATAAGTTATCCAGCTGCATTCCTTCCACTTCTCCGTTTTTGCATGAAGTTTTAGCATGAAATCATTCTCATTAAAATGCAAAGGTCAGCACAAAACATTTGTAGTACAATACCGGGTTACATAACGATAAAGGTGTTACAGTCATGATCAGATAATGATAAAAGACATATACGTTTACATTTTATTTTAAAACAATTAATATTTTCCACAAGTTTAATGAAAATCTTTTATAAAACCCCCCAGAAATAAATATTGCTGTTGAAAGACCAAAGAATGGTTGACATCAAGTGAGCTCAATTTGAGTCTGGGAGCATGCAGCCCAGTCTCATGTTTTGTTTTTTTTTGTGCTACTGTCACGAAATGAAATTTTCGTGACAGGTTTTTTTTTTTTTAACTCACTATTCCTAACCCTACTCCTGAGCATGAGCTGGTACCACGTCCACAACACCACGGTGCCAGCTTACGTCGTGGATGGCAACCACTCAGCCAGACAACCAAGCCCATCTTCACCTCTCAAAAGTAACCATCTATGTATCTGCTGCAGCCAGGTGAAGCGTGGGTGTCCTCTTGGTCTTCAAATTAATTTACATCAGTTGGGCTTTTAGTTTAGTTTTATTCATGATCATGGAGCCTGTTGTTGAAATCACACTGAGGACAATTGCAAAACAACAACAAAACTCCATTTATGATGCATACATTATGTTTTAGGGCAGCACGGTGGATTAGTGGTTTGCACTGTTCCCTCACAGCAAGGAGGTAGTGTGTTTGATTCCCACCATGTTTATTTCTGTGTGGAGTTTGTGTGTTCTCCCCGTGGTTGCGTGGGTTTTCTCTGGATGCTCCGGCTCACATCCAAAACCATGTGTGTTATGTGAAATGGAAACTTGAAATTGACTGTAGGTGTGGGTGTGAATGTTTGTTTGTCCATATGTGACCCTGTGACAGACTGGCATCCTGTCCAGTGTGTAACCCGCCTCATGCCCTATGACTGCTGGAATAGGCTCCAGCCTCTCGTCATCCTTAAGTGGAGTCAGCGGGTATTGAAGATGGATGGATATTGTTT